>NC_066579.1:60234270-61434270 GCF_024323335.1 Lathyrus oleraceus | reverse complement strand
CCTTCATCATTTTCTTGATAAACTTGACGAAATTGAAAACTTGAGGAGGCGTGTTTTCTTGACACATACACTAATCCGCTTCCTGGAGTTTTCTGGGAGTTCCAACATGTTGAGGTTAACAAACCTAGCTAAGTTGCGGAACTTGCCATTCCATTCAACATAGAGCTCTTGGAGTTTCTTGATGACTTGTTGATCTTCATCTAAAGTTTCTCTAGCCTCTCTATATAACCTTTTCCAGTACACACAATCATTCTTTAGGAGCAAGTAGGTTGCATCACCTTCTTGGCTCTCCAAAACTGCAAACCTCCTATTAGCCTCTTCCAACTGGTACGTGAGATGGTGACAGTTTCTTTCAGCTTCTTCCTTTTGGAGTATCTCACGAGACAACTTTTCCTTGCATTTCTTCAGAGTGTCCCTCAGTTCACGGATCTGTGCCTCAAAGTTGAACTTAATTTGTTTCTTATCCATAAGGGATTTATCCAACATTCTCCCTAACTCACAAATTCTATACTCAGCTTTCTTGAGCTCTTCCTTCCTGGTTCGGATCACTGATGTGGAACCTATAAGGATATGATCAAGATCGTCCTTCTGGTCTTCCAATAGCCTGGCTCTCTTGTTACTATCCTCAAGTTCTTGGGCTGTCCTCAGGGAGTATGGGCTTGGGCTCAGGAGCTTTGGGAAAAGCTGAAGCCTTTAAGATAAATGGAAAATGGATTTCTCCAACTCTTTCTTTCACCCATCGAGTGTAAGGTTCTCTGGCGAGAATGTTTCTTTTTCCAAACTCTTTACCCTTCCTAACAACCTTTAACCAAGCCTTCCGTACTGCTCTTACATCAGGATTGCTTGCTTGGATGTCAAAGAGCACAAATGGTTGTAAGTCCTTTGCGTCAGGAGGACCGTCCATGGAGTAACCATGTTGCATTCGAGATAACATAGGGTTATAGTTGATGCAACCCTTGGTACCCAACAACGGTACATTAGGAAATTCCCCACAGCTGACTATAATGTCTGGGGTTTCCCACTCTCGGATATACCATCTGATGGAACTTGCAGTGAGAGAAGCTAATTTTTTAGGAGACTTAAGTTCTTTTGCCACAAAAGGGCCTTCTTCAAGCATGTGTTGCATGAACCAAGTATAAAGCAAAGGAGCACAGCACAACAAAGTTCCACCCCTCTTTTCATGTCGAGCGTGAAGGGCATGGTAAACATCAGCTAAGAGAAATGGTACGAGATTTCCAGAGAGAAAGACTTCTATGGCTACCCGATCCACAAATTTTTCAACATTTGGGAAGAGAACAATCCCATGGATCAATAAAGCCAATACAGCATAGGATGCATTCCAATTTCCACTTTTCTTGAACTTCAGAGCTAAATCTTCCAAAAACATCGCGGCAAAACCCTTACAACCCCCTTTTTCAACCCAATTGTCTTGAACAGTCAGAACATTGATACTTAGGGCTAAAGCTATCTTCTTTGGGCCCTCTTCTTCTTCGAGCTTTGGAAATGGATTGAAATCCTTCAATTTGAGACCCACGATCCTCTCAACTTCTTCCAAAGTAGGAGCTAGTTGGAAATCAGCGAATGTGAAACAGCGTAGAGGTGGATCATAATATTGTGCCAAAGAGCCGATAATTCCATAGTAAACTTTCTTAGTCAAAAGACTCAAAATTTTCCCATAGTCTTTTCCGAACTCATCACGTCTGCTGAGAGTCAAATCAGAGATCAAACCCTTCAGATTGTCCAACTTAGGTTCCTTGTACTTAAGTGTGAAAGTGTGTCTCCTTGAAGTTGTCATTTTCAATTTCTCAATTCCTGAAACAAATAAGAGACAACTAAGAGCTTGCTTTTTATGATGTTGATGCAATGTATATGGATGAATGTGATGTATTTTTTTGTATAAGTTCAATAGGCTTAAGGCATGGATAAGTCTGATTGCTTCGTATAGAACATGGTTCTCACCAGGTATGATCTAAGGTTTCAAAAAAATTCCTAGAGTCATGGATCCATTAGACTGTTTGCTACCTGCGGCAACTTACTTGTCGGGCATCAACTCCATCTAAAGAATCTACTCTAAGTGAGGTCCTCGCATCGATCCAACGAGAAATTCAACTCGCAGACCCATGCTACGCAACCATCCTTCCTAGTTGGACAAAAAACTAAGGTTCTACAAATGGTTCTCAGAGTCATGGATCCTAAAGAAAATATCGAAGCTTACGGAAACTTACTTGCCGAGCGACAACATCCTCGGAAGAATCTACTCTAAGTAAGGTTCTCGCACCGGCCCAACGAGAAATTCATCTCGCGGACCCGCACTACTCAACCTCGTCCTATCTTATGTTTTTACTCGAGACTCGGGTAAAAAGTCTTTCCCACAAGGTTTGCAATCAAAGTATCTCTAAGTCCTAAAGCAAATCAAACCAATACAACAGATTTATATCAATAGGACAATAAATATATCAAAACAATAAAGAAAAAGCCACACAGGTAAACAAACAAAGGCACACAATCGTCCTAACTAGGCTTGACTCACTTAGGGAGTTAGATCAGTATTCCCCAACAGAGTCACCATCTGTCGCACCTCGAAAAATGAGAACACGACTAAGCGAAGCGCAATCGCACGTTCGCAATGATGGACTAAACAGAGTCGCCACCGAACTTTATTTATTCCTAAAAAGGAAAGGGGAAATATCGATAAAACCCAAGACAAAATGACAATGATTATGGTCGTCGCAACCAAATCAGGGTTCGGGAGTCGATTATGCAAGGGGAAGGTATTAGCACCCCTCACGTCCGTTGTACTCAACAGGAACCATTACGTTAGTTGTGCGCATTAGTGTTAGTTTGAAATGTTAGGCTTTTCAAGTTATTAGGTGGGAAAGAAAGAATAGAAGAGAGGAGAATGTTTTTGGATTTTTGACGAAGGACTAAACCTAAGTTTTTTATTAGTGGGCCTGACAAGATTTACAAATCCTGCTCCTACGTATCTCAACAGAGAAATCAAGGCTTACGTAGTTCTGAGTAGAAAATGTTTGTTTGTTGGTCGATTTTAGCGAAAGCTACATTGTATTAATCGACGAAAACATTGTTTTACCCAAAACAGGTGAGGAGCAGACGTATATCGCACATCAAATGGATTTACATATCAACATTCGGAAAAATGTCACTTATTTCAACTCAACAATTTTGGCCGAAGCATTGTTTTACGTCATCTTAAGACAAGGTGTCTTTCGTTTATGAAAAGGTTTTTAAAGATCAATCGCACGGCGGCGAAAAAAAGTTTGATTGGTTGGATGTATTTTGAGTAATGGCGAGAACTTGGATGAGCGAGATATCCATCTCGAATCCTAGTCTCAGGAGTGCGCGGTATCCACCACGTTCCATTTCCATCTTACTGGAAAAAGTATTTAATAAAGATTAGGTATTTTGAATTTGATTGAGAAAGGGGTTTGAAGAAACTGCATTGATAATTTTAAACGATGGCGAGAGCTAAGATAGGCGAGTTATCCACCTCAAATCTTAATCTCAGGAGTGCACGGTATACACTATGTTCCATTTCCATCTTTATTGAAAGAGATTAAGATAGGAATTAAGTATTTTGGAGTTTGAAAGACGAGTACTTGTGACTTGCAAGCTCTTACAGCTTGGGTCTAATACTCGGGACTACGTCTGGATATTCCACCCAGGCAGTCGGTTTCTTTCCAATATTGCTTAAAGGTATGGTTCAAATATTTACGAGTGTTTTAGAAGGAAGACGAATATTTATGGCTTGCAAGCTCTTACAGCTTGAGCCTAATATTCGGGATTATAACTGGATATTCCATCCAGGATAATCTTTTTCTTCAAATTTTAATAAAAAAGGATACGTTTGAATAGGGGGATTAATGTGAGTGTTTGAGGTGTTGGTCAACTAAATTAATATGGCGCATGAGTTCGTGGAGAATATGTCCAAAAGTAAGCTGGACGAAATAAATAAATAAATAACAAATTATTTACAACACATTAAAAAATTAAATCGGAAAGAATAAAAATCAACAAGCGTAAAAAAAAAGACTAGATAGCAAGGTGCAAAAATGGTAAAGTAAATAGTAAGAAGTTATAAAAGATTTAAATAAAATAGCAAGCACAAAAATGAAATTATGAAGATATGCTATTCCCAAGTATCAAACCCATCCCCCTAAAGAAAGATGAAATTTCTTTCTCCGCTCGGCCACTTATGGTCATTTATTACCTTAACAACGACTTAAATATATAAGCAAAAATAGATCAAGATAAACTAAAATAAAAACTAACTAAAATAAGATGGGTTGTTTAAGCTAATGGGCTACTAAAGCCCACAAAAGTGGTGAGAAAATCGCAAAGAGTAACCCTAGCCGCCTGGCTGTTGGGTGGGGATAACAAAATTTAAACATCATCAATGTCAGCAGACAGTAGTTAATAAAAAAATGCAAGGAAAAGCTAAATGGTAGGTGGGTTTTAAATAGGTTTTAAATGATTTTAAAAATAAATAAAAGAAAAGGAACTGGGAACGTGAAACAAAACGCCACAAAGGATTCGTTCATCTTCCTCAAGAAGACGAACCCATTCTCTCGGCCTCACCCATTCTCTTGACCTTTCTAAATGCAAATAAACTCGTGGCTTCAAAAAGAATCAACAAAAAACGCTCACCTTTGTCACTTGTTCTTCAGACGTCTCCACTTCAATACGAATCTCCTTCTTGATTTCGTAGCGCTTCCGGATCTACGAAGATGATAGAAGATTGGATATTCGGCGGTGGTTTGGCGGCAATGGTGATGCTTGGATCTTCGTCTCCATGTTTTTAGGGTTTTTTTCTTTGCCGCTATCTAACCTCTCTTTTTTTATCCTCAACAGTATCCGCCCCCCTCCTTTTATACTCACCATGTTAGGGTTTCAGATTTGGCTATGGAGATCAAAAGGGTATCCCTTTAGAAGTCCTTTAGGGTGCTCACAGTTTGTTTGTCTCATTTGGTACTTGATCTGGAACAGGTAATATGATCCATATACTTTCTTACTTTGAATTCGTCTTGATTCTTTTTTTGGGTTGCTTGTGGAATTTTTACCACCTTGCTGAGTTAATGTGATTTTTTGCTGCAGTGAAACGCGAGCAAAAGAATGGAAAGCAGCAACAGGTCCACTGTGTATCTTCTTCCTCAAAACTATTGCCACCTCTCACAATTCGATGTTGTTTTGCTGCAGGAAATACGTTACGTGATGTGAGCGTAAGGGTTGGCTTTCCAACTCCTGAGACTGATGCGATCTTGGGTTCTTGCTGAGATTTATTCAAAGACTTGGTATTAAGCTCATCATACACACTAGAAACTGGCATCTCAGAACTCAATGAACATTTTCATGAGGTGGTTGATGTTGAGAAGGTTCCACATGCAAATTTTCCATTCCTATTCCTTCACCCTGCGACTGTCCATAAGGTAAACCACCAAATCGTTGGTGAGATTGATACCCCTATAACACATTAGAAAGCATTTGTTGTTGTTGGTGTATAAACAGTTGTTGCTCCTCCTGCTTATGCTGCTGCTTTAGCAACAGGAGTTTATCTAACAGGGAATGTTGTGGTGCTGAAGCAGCTGCTTGAGAATATAACTGTAATAAGTATTGTTGTTGCAAAAGAATCATTACTTGTGGATCATGAGCTAAACCAGAAGAAAGTAGCTTCCCTGCTGTCAAAGAACCAGATGGGTTATCCCCAGCTAGACCCAATAAATTACTTAAAGAGAGTTGCTTTTGCAGTGTCGGCCTTGGCTACTGAATTCCAAATGGAATTTGAGAGAAATTCTGATCATGAACTGAGTCAACTTTATTCTGAAGGAGATCCAATCCACCTTGTATGAGATTAATTGGCCATCCAGCACCCTTATTTATGCTTGCGGATGTTCTGTCAGATAAACCTTGGACTATCGATGATAAGTCAGAATTTTGAGACTGAGGTTGACGTGCATTGTCACTCACTGAAGACAAGAGCTTTGAATGCAGTGACACATCTGGGGCATCTGATTTTGGAGCAAAGGGATGTTGCATCCTGCCTCGACCAATATGGATATGAATTGGGTGAGGACATCTGGCGTTCAAACTCCATCCTCTTGGCAAGTAAGTAAATGTTGTTACCGTTATCTACTCCCGTTAGGCCCAAATTACCAGAATTATTTCCAGCGAACCCTTCAAAACCTTCTGATAATACAAGGTTGTTAATTGCAGGACCGCTTCTGTTACCAAACATGAGTGACTCCAAAAACCTATTTTCAGCTTCAGTAGCGGAAGCCATTCTATGCAGGGAATTATTTTTTAACCTCTTGACCTCACTTGGTCCAGTATGAATATTTACCAAGGTGCTGGTACTTTGTGGAGCAGGTGCCTCTGTAGTGTCAAGTTTTGTTGCTGGGAAAACAGGTGATGGTCGATTTGGACGGAAACATTGGAACTTGGTTGTCGTATACCAGTAGGATACTTGAGATTGATACCAGTTGACTTAGAAACAGTAGCCATTAGAAGAGCCTGATGATGTGCTAGCATGGCAAGCTGCTGTTGATTATTCTTGCTGTTGATATTGTTGCGTTGTTGCATCAAATTCTGTCTTTAAAAATCCTTCCATGCTTCCATACCTGGTACATTCTGCCCCAAAAAATTTTAGATATTGGTCCACTCCTCTTATCTTCTTTAAATAATTCATATATGTATGTATTGATCTGTATGTTTGGCTGACTAGGTGGACCGAAATCATTCCAAACCCGCTGAATCGTATTATTGCCATAGGCCTCAGTATTTTCTGCAGTAGCATCAGGTTCACTGAGGATTCTAGCACCATTGAAACCGACAATGACATCGACATCCGTGGTGGCCTGTCTCTGAGCATCATCGAAATAAGTTGGGGCAAGGAACGACAGCATCACGATTTGTCTTGCCAAGGAATGCTTCGGTGATTTCCTTCATCGTTTTGATGCATCTTCATTATCCCACACCTCTGAAGCATAAGGCTTTTGTTCTGGTTCAGAACTAGAATGAACGATATTGTGTCGTCCTCGAACTCCTACGGTTTATGCTGATTCTGGAGTTTATTTTGTGAATAGTTTGGAAGACCTTTCTTATGCTTCCATGGTTCATTATGAGAGAAGTTGGCAATTTCCTCCTTGTAATTAAAACTTAAGTGCCACCTTTGTAAATCATGTATATTTTGGACAAACTATTGATTTGTAATGAATATGACATTGATGTGAATGAAAAATTGGTATTTCTCGTTAGCAAGTAAAAAAAAACTTTCTTTGCATTTTAGAGACCTTATGTATGATGAATTAATCATATGCTATGTAAATGGTGGACCATGATTGAATAAATGAATGAAATAAACAAAATATGAATGAGGATGTGGAAATTCTTGGATATGAATGAAAAATTTCCAATGTAATGAAGAAATATGAATGAGAATTATGAATATGAAATGTAGAATCTCGAATGTGAAAATGGAGAATATAAATGTGAATGAAGAAATATGTATGGAATTTCTTTGAATTATGAATGAATGAGAAAATGAATATGCATGATGACCCAAAATAAAATATTTTGCACTTGACACATGATTTACTCGAAAGGGGGGTGAAAATTGGTAGTAAGACAACCGACAGATGAATAATCACCTTGATGAAATTGGAACGAAAGATGAAACATGAGGTTCACTTGATTTTAACAAATGGAAGAGTTTTCAAATCTCGCATGGCTAAGGAGATTAATCATCTTATACCAAAAATCAAGAAACAAAACCCAAAAGACAAACATGGACTGGTCGTGGTAGCAAGTCCAACAACTAATGTTGGTGGGTAGCATCATGACCAGATGGAATGGTCATGAAGAAAAAGAAAGCAAACGAATAATTGATGGGAAAAAAATTTCAGGATCAAAATCGGGGTATGACAATGTCCAAACTAAAACATCAATGGAACATGTTATACAATAGTGCCTAAACCATAAAAATCTAAGAACTATGTGCAACATCTTCATTGCACACAACTCCACAGTGGAAGATCATGATAAACATCATTCCTTGAAACATCCATAACAGCTTCTCTTAGATTCAACCTGTAAGGATTACCTGAAAAATAACAACAATAATGGGATGGGATAATAATCTCAGTGAGTTCTCTTATCCTATGGGTCCACTCGGCTCTACAGGGCTCCTATTTGATTCTAACTCAAGTATTCACCTTCCGTTATTTGTGCATCACTTGCACCTTGTAACTAGGACTTGAGTAACCGAGGGATAAACGCAATGTATGGAAACATGTCACTTGAGTTCACATAACTCAACAAATCACTATTCGGATTCCCGCAACATCGATCCCCAACCGGACCTACGTCTAGGCCAAGGCTTGGTTCACGCATGTCCGTATGATTCGACTTTCACGGTGAATATCAGGTTCCCCTATGGGACTCGAACCCACTTTTAAGAACCATCTCTCGTATGGGACTTGAGCCCACTTTGAGTATTTTTCATCATATGGGACTCTAACCCACTTCAAAGAGCCATCACTCGTATTGGACTCGAACCCACTTTGAGTATTTTTCACCATATGGGACTCTAACCCACTTCAAAGAGCCATCACTCGTATGGGACTCGAACCCACTTTGAGTATTTTTCACCATATGGGACTCTAACCCACTTAGGTGTCCACCTTTCCCCAATGTCTGTTATGATTGGGACTCAAACCTAATTGAGGCGCGAATCATAGGTGCCACATCCCCACTTACCGCTTTACATAGCCTTGAAGTGGTATGTGCATAATGATAACTAATTTCGAATACGTGATTAACTCTCAATAACCAATAGGGCTTTCGGAGCAATGCTCCTCACCAAAATATATCAAACGATTCTCATGACATCATATCAATTCTCATGGCATCATAACATGATCCATTCTCATACATAAATCACACATGTTCCATACAAAGCATATTGATTCAGTTACCAAGTGGATACTCGTCCACGATACACACCTAGATACCGTTGCATCCAAGCATCACTGTATACTCATTTCCATAACCTAGATTATCTTTCTAAGTTATTAATTGAGTTATTCTCCTAGGTTTCCTCACTCATCTTTGTATAGTTTTAATCATGTTATTTCTCCTTTAACATAACAACCATATTTAACTTTCATCATAATATAATTCATAGCATTTATAAATCACATAATATTTTATAACATGGAACAAAAATACTAGCCCTTTACGTTATCTTTCTAATGCATTCGTCTGTGTCCAAAACGTAGTTATAACCCTCAATTAATTCTTTAATCTATCTTAATCAAGATTTAGATTAACATTTATTCATTGCATAAGTATTCAACAACAACATTTTTGGCCTAGTGGTAAGGCTTGTACAATTCCAAGGAGGTCCTGGGTTCAAACCCCATTGGTGACATGTTTTAATTCATCAAATAATTAATTCATGTCAATAGATTGATCAAATGAATCAATCGATTGAATGCGAATTTCTCTCAAAAATTTCACTTCTTCAAAAACAGAAAGTTTAAACAAAGGACCAATCGATTGGTTCCTGAAAAATTGACACCTGCACAACCTCTAAAGACACCTCTTCTAAACACTCCTCCTTCTACAATTAATCATACCCAACCATTCTAAAACATATATTATCATGAATCATGTGGTTAACCTCCATAATTTCAACAATAAAACACATAAACATAAAACACCCAAAACAACAACTTCAATAACAACATGATACCAACACATAGCATGGATGAGGAGTATAAACACAATAAGTTCATCACAAATTCTCACAATCCTAACCCCCCAAACATAAGTTATTTTCCCCCAAATTCTAAATCTATCTAAGAACTCACCTTGTAGAAGAAGAAGATGAAGTTGGTAATGATGAATATGAGATGATGGTGGTGATGAATATGATCTTCATGAGATTTTCCATCTTCTCCCTTCCTTCCTCTTCTTCTCTTCTTCCTCTTTCTCTTTTCCTATTTTCCTCTTTCTTTCTTTTCTTTTTTCCTTTTCTGATATCTCTCACTCTCTCTTACCTACTTCTTCTTATCCTTTTCTTCTTCTTTCAACCCCCACCACATAATATACTATATAATATATATAAATAATATATAATATTAAGTAGTAACATAAAATATCTCAATTGATAATTCATCTTCTAGTACCAATTGACCAATTATTAATGTTATCAAAAATGTCCTCTTTTGTGCTTATTAATATTTGTATGTCTCTTTATTAATAATTAATCTCTTCAGAGTTCACTGGTTACTCTATTGATCCCAACTGATAACACTTAGAGCACATAGGAGCTATAATTGTTACAATTGATAATAGTTAGAGTACATAGGAACTCAATTGGTCTCAACTGACAACAAATTGAGCATTTAAGGGAATATGGGATATTACAAAAATCTTGCTTATATGACCAAAATCGGCGAGTTCAACATAAGGTTGAATCATCGGGTCCATATGGACATATTCGTGGACCCGAGTCCGGAACCTTGATACGTCCTATAAAAGAAAGAACAAAAAGCTTGACTAAGTTGGTATGTTAAAATAAAAGGGAGTTGGTGAAGATGAAAAAAAAAGTTAACAAAAGAAAAAACTTACATATGTTGCGATGTTTGCAACCGTTCCTGTATGTGATTCGCCCATTGTGAGGATAGACATTTTGTCGGGGGGTTGGTACAGATGAAACTACAAGAAGTTGTTGCAGATGAAATTGTAGAAGAAGTATTATAGAAGAAGTAGTGAGAGTGATGGTGTGGAAGAAGTGTTGATGGAGTGGATGTATTTATATGAAAATGGATGGGAGCATGAAAAGTTGTGCTTGCATGGTGTCTCCAATTGAATTGGCGACCATGTACAACCTTTAAGAGGTGTTGCCATTCAAATTGGCGCCTCCATAGGGACATGCATGCAAGACCTAGGTCTGATTGCTTGGTTTCGAGGTCTGCATGTATGCTTTGACAAGGTGTCGCCAAATGGATTGGCGCTCATGTGCAAGGAATGAATAGGGGCGCCAATTCATTTGGAGTGTGTATCTGCATATCTGGCACATGGTTGTCCTCTCTCTTGCATGCTGAACATGTCACTTCTTAGTAGCTTGCATGGTTGACACATCATTCGTAGTAGCTTTCATGTACGACACGTCACTTCGAACTAGCTTGCATGTGTGACACGTCACTCCGAACTAGATAGCATGTGAGACACATCATTTCCTTATTTAAGTGTCATACTATCAACATCCAAGACACTCCACTCACATTCATCTCCAGCAAGAAAATAGTTTTCATCTGCACAATGTCACCTTCACCAAAATACAGTGTTAACGTTCACTGCAAGGGTGAAACATACGAGTCTGAGTTGTACGATTTTTGTTTTCTAAACACTGATACCATTAGACTCATGATCAAGAGCAATGCAACCTTCTTGCATTTGAAAAAAAGAATACAATCCTATATAGGATTGGGTATTGTGTCAAAGATCACGTATCAAAATCCAATATTTTTTTAGAATAGTCAATGCAAGTTTTTTTCCCTTAAGGTACGAGACGATGAAGATGTTGAATACATGTTTGTTTGTCATGAGCATTCAGGATGCAACTGTATTGAGTTGTACATTACTCTTCAACCATGTATACCATCTCAGCATTCTCAAATAACCAATCAGGATGAATCTGGTGAATTTGATCCACAATGGTCAGATGATGTCAACCCAGAAGCAGAAGCAGAAGTGGACGTCATTGATGAAGAAGAAGAGGATACCGAGATATAGGTTGATCACATGCTGAGCAATGACATTGAAGATGATGATCAACCACTACCAATACCTCCTAGTCATGTCTACAATCCGCCTCAGCATATGACAAATATGGATCTGCACGACAATGAAACATCCAACAGTGTTTTCTATAATCAGTATCCGAGACCAGAAGGCAAATTAAAGGTGGGAGACATGTTTTGTACCAAAGAAGAATGTGTTCTAGATGTCAAAAAATTCCACATGAACAACTCTGCTGATTTTACAGTGAAACACAGTGATTCTAGAAGGTATATTATCGAATGTCGTAACATGCTTTGTAAGTTTCGTTTGGCTGCGTCTTACAAAAAGAAAAAATGAATCTTGGGAGATCGCTTCAATAGACCCACCTCACAGTTGCATTGCGACTAATGTTGAACAAGATCACCGTAAACTAAGCGCTGCGTTGATATGTCAAGACATTCATCCGTTGGTTAATAAAGACCCATCAGTGAAGGTGAGTATAATTATATCCCATATCAGAACAACATATAATTATACTCCATCTTACAAGAAAGCCTGGATTGCGAGAACAAAGGTTGTTGAACAAGTATTCGGCAACTGGGAGGATTCATACAAGGAATTGGCACGGTTTTTATGGGCACTAAAGATAATAGAATATTTCACTGTCTCTTTTGGGCATTTGACCCGTGCATCAAAGGTTTCGCATTATGCAAACCTATTATTCAAATTGATGGCACTTGGTTATATAGAAAATACAAGGGTACTTTGCTCATGGGGGTTGCACAAGACGGCAACAACAATGTCTTTCCCATTGCCTTTGCTCTGGTTGAAGGTGAAACGGCTGGTGGATGGGGTTTCTTTCTTCGACATCTTAGAACACATGTGGCTCCACAAGCCAATCTCTGTTTGATTTTTGATAGACATGCTGCCATTGAGAGTGCCTACAACAACCATGACAACAGATGGCATGATCCTCCTTCTACCCATGTCTATTGCATCAGACACATTGCACAAAACTTCATGCATGCTATAAAAGATAAGAATCTTCGCAAGAAGGTGGTGAATGTTGGGTATGCTCTAACTCAACCGTCATTTCAATATTATCGTGATAAAATTAGACTGTCTAATGAAGACGCAGGGAGATAGCTAAATAACATAACAGTAGAGTAGTTGACAAGGGCATTTGACAGAGGTTGTCGATGGGGCCAAATGACAAAAAACCTTGTGGAATGCATGAATGGGGTAATCAAAGGAATTCGAAATCTGCCAATAACCACCTTGGTAAGATCGACCTCTTATATGTTGGCTTCTACGTGCACAACCAGAGGTGAAAGATGGAGTGCAGTGTTAATGTCTGGGCAAGTATTCAGTAAGTGTTGCATGAAGGTCATGAAAGAGGAGAGCATCAAAGCTATCACACACGTTGTAACAGTCTTTGACCGTCATAGGAAAAATTTCAGCGTCCAGGATACTATGGATCACAACGAGGGGAGACCAAATTTAGCCTATGATGTTAGACTAAATAGAAGTTGGTGCGATTGTGGAAAATTCCAGGCCTTCCGCATTCCTTGCTCCCATGTGATTGCAGTATGCGCTTATATTCGTCAAGACGCTTACATACATTTATCTGATGTGTACAAGACCGTCACCGTCATGAATGTATATAATCAAAGCTTCTCGGTACTACCAATGGAGGAATACCGGCCTCCATATGAATTTCATATGAAGTGTTGATGGAGTGGATGTATTTATATGAAAATGGATGGGAGCATGAAAAGTTGTGCTTGAATGGTGTCTCCAATTGAATTGGCGACCATGCACAACCTTTAAGAGGTGTTGCCATTCAAATTGGCGCCTCCATAGGGACATGCATGCAAGACCTAGGTCTGATTGCTTGGTTTCGAGGTCTGCATGCATGCTTTGGCAAGGTGTCGCCAAATGGATTGGCGCTCATGTGCAAGGAATGAATGGGGGCGCCAATTCATTTGGAGTGTGTATCTGCATGTCTGGCACATGGTTGTCCTCTCTCTTGCATGCTGAACATGTCACTTCTTAGTAGCTTGCATGGTTGACACATCATTCGTAGTAGATTTCATGTACGACACGTCACTTCGAACTAGCTTGCATGTGTGACACGTCACTCCGAACTAGATAGCATGTGAGACACATCATTTCCTTATTTAAGTGTCATACTATCAACATCCAAGACACTCCACTCACATTCATCTGCAGCAAGAAAATAGTTTTCATCTACACAATGTCACCTTCACCAAAATACAGTGTTAACGTTCACTACAACGGAGAAACATACGAGTCTGAGTTGTATGGTTTTTGTTTTCTAAACACTGATACCATTAGACTCACGATCAAGAGAAATGCAACCTTCTTGCATTTGAAAAAAAGAATACAATCCTGTATAGGATCAGGTATTGTGTCAAAGATCACGTATCAAAATCCAATATTTTTTTAGAATAGTCAATGCAAGTTTTTTCCCCTTAAGGTGCGAGACGATGAAGATGTTGAATACATGTTTGTTAGTCATGAACATTCAGGCTGCAACTATATTGAGTTGTACATTACTCATCAACCATGTATACCATCTCAGCAGTCTCAAATAACCAATCAAGATGAATCTGGTGAATTTGATCCACAATGGTCAGATGACGTCAACCCAGAAGCAGAAGTGGACGTCATTGATGAAGAAGAAAAGGATACCGAGATACAGGTTGATCACTTGCTGAACAACGACATTGAAGATGATGATCAACCACCACCAATACCTCCTAGTCATGTCTATAATCCGCCTCAGCATATGACAAATATGGATCTGCACGACGATGAAACATCCAACAGTGTTTTCTAAAATCAGTATCCGAGACTATAAGGAAAATTAGAGGTGGGAGACATGTTTCGTACCAAAGAAGAATGTGTTCTAGATATCAAAAAATTCCATATGAACAACTCTGCTGATTTTACAGTGAAACGCAGTGATTCTAGAAGGTATATTATCGAATGTGGTAACATGCTTTGTACGTTTCGTTTGGTTGCGTCTTACAAAAAGAAAAACAAATCTTGGGAGATCGCTTCAATATACCCACCTCACAGTTGCATTGCAACTAATGTTGGACAAGATCATCGTAAACTAAGTGTTGCGTTGATATGTCAAGACATTATTTCGTTGGTTAATAAAGACCCATCAGTGAAGGTGAGTATAATTATATCCCATATCAGAATAACATATAATTTTACTCCATCTTACAAGAAATCCTGGATTGCAAGAACAAAGGTTGTTGAACAAGTATTCAACAACTGGGAGGATTCATACAAGGAATTGCCACGGTTTTTATGGGCACTAAAAACATATGTCCCAGGAACTGTGACAATTATGGAGACATTGCCAGCGATTATGCTAGACGGAACCTGTGCTAAAGGTAATATAATCTTTCACCGTCTCTTTTGGGCATTTGACCCGTGCATCAAAGGTTTCACATTATGCAAACCTATTATTCAAATTGATGGCACTTGGTTATACAGAAAATACAAGGGTACTTTGCTCATGGCGGTTGCACAAGACAGCAACAATAATGTATTTCCCATTGCCTTTGCTCTGGTTGAAGGTGAAACGGGTGGTGGATGGGGTTTCTTTCTTCGACATCTTAGAACACATGTGGCTCCACAAGCCAATCTATGTTTGATTTCTGATAGACATGCTGCCATTGAGAGTGCCTACAACATCCATGACAACAGATAGCATGATCCTCCTTCTACCCATGTCTTTTGCATCAGACACATTGCACAAAACTTCATGCGTTCTATAAAAGATAAGAATCTTCGCAAGAAGGTGGTGAATACTGGGTATGCTCTAACTCAGCCGTCATTTCAATATTATCGTGATAAAATTAGACTGTCTAATGAAGACGTAGGGAGATAGCTAAATAAGATAACAGTAGAGCAGTTGATAAGGGCATTTGACAGAGGTTGTCGATGGGGCCACATGACAAAGAACATTGTGGAATGCATGAACAGGGTATTCAAAGGAATTCGAAATCTGCCGATAACCGCCTTGGTAAGATATACCTATTATAGGTTGGCTTCTACGTTCGCAACCAGAGGTGAAAGATGGAGTGCATTGTTAATGTCCGGGCAAGTATTCAGTAAGTGTTGCATGAAGGTCATGAAAGAGGAGAGCATCAAAGCTAGCACACACGTTGTAACAGTCTTTGACCGTCATAGGAAAAATTTCAGCGTCCAGGAAACAGTGGATCACAACGAGGGAAGACCAAATTTAGCCTATGCTGTTAGACTAAACAGAAGTTGGTGCGATTGTGGAAAATTCCAGGCCTTCCGCATTCCTTGCTCCCATGTCATTGTAGCATGCGCTTATATTCGTCAAGACGCTTACATTCATTTATCTGATGTGTACAAGACCGTCATTGTCATGAATGTATATAATTAAAGCTTCTCGGTACTACCAATGGAGGAATACCGGCTTCCGTATGAAGGTGATATAGTTTGGCACAACGACGAGATGCGTAGAAAGAAAAAAGGAAGGCCAAACAACAGATGTATCAGGATAGAAATGAATTCCGCAGATAAAATGATAAGATTATGTAATATTTGTCGTCAACCAGGACACAACAAGAACAACTGTCCCAATCGAGGAGCATCATCTGGGTCTTAAGCTTTTTGTAACATTGTATTTATGTAACCTTCAATCATCATATATCATTAAGTTTTTGTTACAACGAGGTTCACAACAAACATCAGTACAAGATAAGCTATCTAAAAACAGAAATATTTCTATCTAATTACAACAATCAAATTGATGTCATCTCGACCGAACATCATTTCCCTAACATTTTTATCAGTCTTCATTCGCACCCAACCAAAGATACTGTCGAGTCTCTCAATACTTCTAATTTTTCCCCTTTTGGTATTTTCCCATCTAACCAACGAACCAGCTCCCTCTTCAGTTGATCGAACGTAGTGATGTTCCAAAACAGCATCAACATCTGAGTTTTGTCTCTCGCATAAATCACCTTTCCGTATCAGCGACGAACACCAAACATGATTGCCAAATGATTAATTGAGATGTGGAACAATGACTCACACAACGCATCTATTTATAACACAAAAAATTGCATTTTACACTGAGGCGTCAATCCAATTGGCGCCTCCTCTCAAGTTATACACCAGGCGCCAATCCAATTGGCTAGGGCATCTGCCCTAACCAATCCAATTTGCTCCTGCATTCAATTTTTAAGAGAAGTCGCCAATTGAATTGACGCCTCCTCCTAAAAGTGAGATAGTTTGAAAAAAAATTGAAATCAGGGATATTTTAAAAATTTTCTTAAAAAATGGGTTACTTTTATAAAAATTTCCAAATCAACAACACCTCACTAATTTAATTTTATAAGACTAGACTAGTATATCAAAAAAATGTTCATATTAATAAATAAATTTTTGATCTTCATAAATAAAGTATTTTTTTTAACTGTTTTAATTTTATTTTCTAGAATGATCACTAACATAGGTTTTTATTAGTAAATCACAACATCCATTGTATATTTCTTCACATAAAATATATTTAATATTTAAAAATTCTAGAATGCATCAATTACATCATTCACCTAATCAAATCATGCAAATCATAGTAATATATATATATATATATATATATATATATATATATATATATATATATATATATATATATATATATATATATATATATATATATATATATATATATATATATATATATATATATATATATATATATATATATATATATATATATATATATATATATATATATATATATATATATATATATATATATATATATATATATATATATATCGATGGTATTCATACCTATGAGTATTTGTATAGTTAATTATTATCAAAATTATTTAAATTATATATATATATATATATATATATATATATATATATATATATATATATATATATATATATATATATATATATAATTTTTATTATTTTAATTAATATTTCTAAAATGGGACAAAGAAAAAACTTCAAATTTTAGATTTTAGTAAAATAATTCTCTTCTTCTTTTGGGGACAATACGGCAATTCATTTTAATAATTTTGAAACAGAAAAAACTTACAATTTTATTTATTTTAAGTAATAAAATTGAGTTTATAAAGTTTTCCTTTTTAATTTTGTTTTAAAGAAAAACTTTATATGTTAATTCGTTCATTTATATTTTTATAAACACGTAATATGCTAATATTTTTTATTATTGTTTTCTAATTTAGATATGGTTATACTTGAAATAATATTTATTTATATTTTTCAGTCAAATATCACCTAAAAATTCATTTTTAATATCAAGAATGAACACTTCATCCTTAAAATATTTTGATTACTTCTAATACCTAGAAGTCATAATTAATATTTTCATATTAGTTAATTGAATAAGTCTCGATTCATTTTACTAAAATTATGTATTGACATTTAATTTTAATAAATCATTCAATATTTTTACTATTGACATTTTATTTTAATAAATCATTCAATATATTTTTACTTTTGGATATACATACGCAACTATTATCATATTATTTTTAATAAAATATTAAACTAATTAAGATATGTAAAAACTAAAACTTAGAAAAGAAGTGAATTTTTTTAGTTGATACATCAACAAACATATTTTGTATATTTAATTACAAATTTCATTACAAAGTTATAAAATATCTCATTGATATGTCTATTGTGTAATAAATTTTTTATTAAATTGAATCAATAATAAAAGAAAATAATAGCTGAAATCAATTAAATCGTACAAACTATATTAACTCTAAAACATAGTAAATGATAATAATAATAATAATAATAATAATAATAATAATAATAATAATAATAATAATAATATCATTTTTTATTATTGTTATTATTATTATTATTATTATTATTATTATTATTATTATTATCTCCAAGTGTCTTTTTAAATCACATAACTATTTACAAATATAACTATCATATTTATCCAAATTTAGTATAAATAAAATTGTAAAACAATGTTTTTTTTGTAAGTTACAATAAAATATGAATGACATTTCTTATAATATATAAATTTAAGACATACATGACCACATCCTGTTGGCTTATTTACAAGAGGATATGTCATTTCCATAAGGCTCCTTATGAACTGTTTCTCTAGCTTCTCCAATGTCACTCGCCTTGTGGTGAACCCTTCCGAATGAAATTTTTTCTATGGAGGAGTAACTGATGATGTGAAGGAGGAGTGAATAATGAAAAATTCAAATATTTGGGAGTACCTCTTACCAGTAAGAAGCTCATAGTCCAACAATGCGTGGTGTTGGTGGATAAAATTGTGTTAAGAATTAGACATTAGAGCTCAAGATTATTGAGCTTTATAGGTAGATTACAGTTGATCAAAAGAGTCCTGTTTGCCATTACAAACTACTGGTCGTAATGTCAGCCTATTTCCAAGTCTGTGATAAATAAGATTGATACTATTTGCAGAACTTTTTTGTGGACAGGAGACAGCAACAATTCTAATAAATCTACAGTGGCCTGGAAGAGGATTTGCTCACCAAAGAAGCAGGGGGGCTGAACTTGATATATATGACATAGTTGAATAGAGGTAACATGATTAAGCTCTTGTGGAATCTCAGTGGGATAGCGGACAGTTTGTGGATACATACGTATTACACTAAACAGGTTGACATAATGACTATCCCGGTAAAGAAGGATGGGTCTTGGATCATAAAAATAATTCTTAAGCAAAGAGAGTTGGTGGCCCAAAAGAAAATTTGGCATGATTTGCACAACAAAAATTTCATCAAAACTAAAGAGGTGTATCATGCCATTGTTGAAGAACATGATACGGTGCTTTTGCGGAAGTTTTTTATGGCAACCGGGCAAGACCATAGGCTCAGTTTATTTTGTCGCTTGCTTGCCATGAAAAGTTAGTAGTTAAAGACATATTAAAGCACTTTGGTATGATTGATAATGACTCCTGCTTGCCGCGAAAAGTTTAATTAGCTAATGCATAATGCTAAAGGAAAAGAATGGAAGACGAGGATGATAAAGATTGCCTTCATTGAAACTTTGTATGAGTGTTGGAAGTATATGAATGTCATTAGCTTTGGGAACAATGTAAGTAATACTGGGTATAGGGTTTGGATGAATCATGAGCTTAGGTGAATTGATGTTATAATTTAGTTAGTCTCGTGGGGGTATAGTGATTTGGCGGGATCCTAAATGGATCGTCTTTTGTAATTAACTGTTTTTTATTAATTAAAGTAATTTGATTCCAAAAAAAAAAATTAAGACATTTTTTAGGTTTAACAAATTATAGACTAAACATTTAATAAATAATTAAAATATAGAGTGATCAATCTTCATATGTATAATGAGTTCAATTATTAATGAAAACTACTATATAAAAATAATTTAATATTGTTTCAAAAAATATATAATTTAATATTTTTTATAATATTATAGTATATGCATAAATATGACACCTTTTTCAAATTCAAAGAGTCTAACTAAAATAAGTAAGAGATTAATTGAAATACACTGTCAGTGTAAAAGGGTTTTACACCATCACTTAATTATAGACATTGGATATTAAAAGAAGTTTGACTTTTATTTTAAAAATCTATAAAGTAATACAAACGGATGATGGTGATGAATCGACGGTGTAAAACTTTTTGCACTGACTGTGTATAGTAATTAATCTCAATAAGCAATTAAAATTATAATATAAATTAATATGAATTCTCATGCTTCTAAACAATTTCTTTATATTTAATAATAATACTAAAATGTATTTAATGATTAGATTATATCTAATTATACTTATTAAATAAATTGTATTTAATGATCAAAACAACTGCTTAATTAAATATGCGGAGGAGAGACTGTGGTTAATAATAGGAGTATAAGTTATTCTTAGAGTCAAAACACTACTACTTCATTAAATATGTTGGGAGGAATGGTGTATTGAAAGTCAGGCCATTATGTTGTAATACTCAAGACAGCTATAAATATACTTTAATAACCAACATAAGTATATTTTACTACTGTTCATGAGATCCTCCTTGTATTTGTTCACAATACCTACTTCAAAATTGATGACAGGTTTATTATTAATTTAGTAAGCCAACCATTTACTTAAGCCAAGTGCCACCTATTTTCTCTTCCTCGCATGTTTCATCAAATCCGACATTTACTTCAGCCGGTGTAACAGCAGAATTACAATTCAACAAGTTGAACTTCATCAAAACAAAATTGTTTGCATATTTAGTTGGATGGAGCATGATGCTAGCTGAGATTGATTCAAGTTCCAGCTTCCCCAAGTCTTCCATCTTAAATTCATTCACCCTCAAGGGCTTGGATTTGTTAATATCACTAATAAGTCATCAACATAATGGAACGTTTCAGCAAATCATTTTGAGAATTCATTCTGAGCGAGTCCTTGTGTAGTTTGTACACCATGTCTTCCTCTCCTTCAATTGCAAAATCAGGAGGTTGTATAAAAAATACTATATCTTCTAATGGTCCATTTAAGAAGGAAAACTTTACATCTGAATTGTACAAGTACAGGTTTCTTGCACTAGTTATAGCCAAAAATAGTCTATCAGTTTCAAATCTAACTACTGGTTCAAAAATTTCAATATAGTCCAAACTAAGCTTTACCTTCTTTACCTTATCACTGCCTATATAATACTTTAACAGAAAATGACATGCTTCCTTAAACACTGTAGCTGCTGAGATAGTTTCAATAACATCTCTGCTTTAAGTTTGTGGTTATCACCTGATTTTAAAGATTGTAAAGAAATTTTATTGCATTTAAAAGTGAGAGAATGTTACTTCATGTATATTACTTTTGACAGAAACACTTCACACTATGCCACAATTGAGATTTGAGACGGTGTCTCCGCTAGGTCCAACAACAAGATTTTAGTGATGTGATCATTGAAAAAGATGTGGAATGTCTGGTTAACTTCCTGTGTACGAAGGCCTCTTATTCATAATTGAGTATATAATAAAAGATTGTTTTGAATGCTTGCATTCTTGGCCAAAGCTATCAGCAAACCTCGTAAGAAGCAGAATTGCAGCAGCTCAGTGGTTTCTCTTTGTGAACAATTATAATTTTTCATATATGTGTGTTTTCATGAATAAACAAAAACTTTCTGGCTCTCATAAATACAATTATACTCTAAAATCTTCTTGTGTTCCAATGAAGTTATTAAGCTGAAATGGTGACAACAGGGCCTGTATGAGATACACTAAAAGAGCTTCTAATTTTGAGCAGATACTACAACAAAATTCTATCCAATAAAAGAAGTTAAGCCATCACTGACATGAGGCAAAAGGTAACACCAAATGTTCATAATTTGATTAAGAACATGAAATTTAAGTGCAGCTCACAAACCAAATAGTGTCAGGGTAATTAGTTTAACTTTCTAAATATGCATAATAATAGATTAACCATTCATTGCTATGCAACAAGCCAACAAGTACAACTATGAAGGATGTAATAAAAATCACAGAAATAACAATATCAGCCACAACTCAATGATAACAAATATACATAAAAGTCACAACACAATATCATTCTTATAAGTTAAAACCACAAAATAAGTTAACCACAAACTTGCAAGGAAAGACATACATGCTTTCGAACTAAAGAGGACAAATAATTTGAAGTACTAAACATATAATATTTTGGGGTTACTGCTAGCCTAGTTTGTAGGGGAGGAATTGAATTGTTGATAAGCATTACTTCTTAACCTTCTTCCCGATTGCTGATCCTGGTGGAATTGCAAATTGGTCAGTAAATCATGTTGACTGCTCTAAGAGAAAATGACACAAAATCATACAGGTTCAGGATGTTACTTACAAGCTTTTGAAGAACATCTTTTTGCTGATGTTAGTATACACGTCACCAGTGATGAGAATAAAGAAGTGCAGAGTTGGCCTTGCTTGTGGAGTAGGATTTAGCAGCCATGTTACTATTTGGTAGGAAGTTGGCCTTGCATGGACTTGAATCCTTTCCGGCTAGTTCGATCCAATATATGTTCAGTCAGAGGTAGCATTACAAGCCAAATGACTAAAAATGGTGTGTGAAAATCGGAGCAACATTTTCTTAAGGAAACCCGAAGAAGAATGAGAACATGCTTGATCTGAAGGTTCTTTAGGAAAAAACAAACTGTCACTGTAAACAGCTTCTTCCAACCAGTATGTGTTTTCTTCCAAAACAAATCTTCGATAGCTTTGTTCATTTGGATCATAAGCAGCCAAACCACGCCTTCGATCAAAAATACCATAACCACGAAGACTTATCAGTAGCTCTCCATTTTCAGTGAAACACAAAGGAACATAATAAAGGCTTGGAGTTCGGGGGTTAGGCTCAGGGATCATGGAAACAGTGATGAGTTTTACCCAATTGAAAGCATCTCGTGTAGACCATATATGAAAGTAGCTATTATTACTCAAGTAATAAGTGCAGAGAGATTGGTTGATATCACCAATCCAACATACATTTCTTACATTAACATCCGGTAGTGCTGGCAGGAGTGAAAACCTCTCTTGACATACATCAAAACGCATAATCATATGCTTATAGGACGCCTTATCAGACGCAATCCAAAATATGGAACCATTTATGGATACGGGTCGCTGAAGAAATGTTTCCATATGATAAGGAGCAGATTCAGCATCTGGAAGCTGCTTCCAAGAATTGGAATTTAAAGAGAGAAGTTCGAAAATCCTAGCGCCATAGAAAAAAGTAGATGTGATCATTTTATAATCATCTTTGGAAGAATCGTAACCAATTGCACAAATATCTCTTGAAAACCCACGCGAACAATGATTTTCAAAGAATGGTGAGGGTGGTAGCACCCTATATTGTGAAATAGAAGGGTTCCAAAGGATGATAGATTTTTCATGCCTTACTGTTATAACGAATAGACCATTGCAGTAATCTTTGATGCAGAATCCATGTTCGCATGGAGGAGGGCAAAGTTGCTGAGTGTTGAGAACAGAGTTGGGGTTAGGGTTAAGAGGTAAAGATACAGATATGGAATATGTGTGGTTTACATTTGAGAGTACGATGCGCGTGGGTGAATGGAAATGAAACTGCATATTTATGAAAATTGGATCCATTAAGATTCTGGTCCATGATTTGCTTACGGATTTACACTGTACCAGCATTTTAACAGGAATTCTTTTTAGAACTTCAGCTATGATATCTTCTGGTAGTTGAACCGGTGCTGATATATGTTTACTTGAAAAACGAGTATGTAGCTCTTCCACTAATTCTTGAACGAAACTACACATAAAAACAAAATGTCATTAAAATCCTAATTTTTTTATATGATTTGAGGTAACTATTTCATATACAAAACTTACACAGCACCAAACAGTTTATAATATATAATGAATAGAACAGAATTAGATATTAAACTGTCTCGTCGGTATGGAAAACAATGTTGTCATAAAGTATGCATGTGGTCGAAAGCAGAAACATGATTTGGTATCAAAATTCAACTACTAAGGTTATTAAACAGAAATCACAGAGTTCAAAACAAATGAAAGATAACAGAAATAGAAATCCACCATAACATATTAAAACAGAAATCACAGACTTCAAAATTGAAAGAATGAGAGTATGAACTTTCCTACCTTGTACACCTGCCATCACTAAGAAGACGCTGCAACATTTTTACACCGACTCAGTGGTTCTGTTTCAATCTGTTGGTTCGTGGTGGAGGAGAAAGGAAACAGCTCGGTGTACTCCAACAATGGACTGTTTTGGTTCTTTGTGAAGATAATTTATGATTCTTTGAGAAGCAACGTTATGCGGTTAACTTTGATTTGGGTATAGAATATCGTACTGGTTTTTTAAGAAACTGCAACTCAAATTAGGCCCTCATATTCTCTTTGTCTCTATGTAAGAGAAGGGTGGCCCAATTTCAAAACTCCGCCAAAACTAGTCTAAATTAAAAAGTTCATAAAAATGAAATTAAAACTAAATAATTGCACACTATATCTACTAAAACTATAATTAATTAAAGTTGTTACAGAATAAAATAAATAAGACAATGTATCTTAAATCAACACTTTATACTCTTTCAACTCAAATAACAAATTAAATATAATTTGTGTTTCCTTTTACGTCAAATCAAGACGAAGACTTTACCGCAGAAATATGTTTTGGTCTGGATCGAATTTGTTGTTCTTTTAAGATTGAAGTTTTGCTAGAGTTTCTCATGTCAATGTCTTCGCGGGGTTTTTCCATCTAACCTTTATTTTTAATATACATTGTTTTATAGAAAACAATTTTGTATCCTGATAATTTTGTCTAGTGTGTAGCTTTTGCTAACAGGTTTTTATTATGAAGATTTGACGTGTGACGTCATCAGATTTTCGATTCAACACATTTTGATTTTGAAGAGATACAAAATTGTGTTTTACAAGATTATGTCAAATTTTGGAACGCTCTGAAGAACGTTTATACTAAAGCTTCTGATTGAGACTCTGATAGAAGAGTCTCTGAAGATTTGTAAAGCTCTCAAGATTCTTTGTTTTCAAGCTCTAAAGATTAGGTTTTGAAGAACTGTGTCAAGACTCTGAAGACCAAGGTTCTGAAGTTTCTCTCAACCAGATTCTTGATCCTTCTAAACATGCTTCAATAACACTCACTCAGAAGCCTCTGAAGATTAGAAGATAAGATCAAAAGGTTTTGCGTAAGAAAAATAATGCACAGTATAAGATCAAATATTTCTTCCACTGTCCTGATTTTGTGGCATAAGGATTATACTATTGTACCATTTTGCCTCCCATTTTACAAACCATTAAGCAAGGATACAACTGCATTTTAATATTTCGATTCTATCCTCCAACAGATCTTTTCATTGCCTATATATAGGTGACTTGGAAGAATTAACAAACTGCTATTTTTCTCACAAAGCTATACAATTCTTCATTTACATGAACAATATTATTGTGTATATAGAAAAGAAAACAAACATAGGGTTTTTGTTAGTTATTGTGTGATAAATACTTTGTACTAAAATTTGTGTAATCTGCTTTCTTAGAAGCAATCTTGTAAACACATTTCTTGTAATCTTATTGATTGAGTTTATATTACTTGAGTGACTAGGGTATAGTCATAATTACTCGAGAACACGTTGACGGTTAGTCTTTGTGTGTCTATAATCAATTGATTATAGTGGATTAAGTCCTTGTGTATAAGGCGAAATCACCTTGGCGGGTGGACTGAAATAACTTAGTTAACAGTGAACCATGATAAAAATAATTGTGTTTTTTTATTTTTGTTCTTGTTCTATCTTTTAATATTTTGAGAACGAAAAGTTTTGATCTTGAAAACTCAATTTAAACCCCATTTTCTTGTGTTTCTTGTCAAATTCTAGAACGCTCTTAGATAACGGCTCTGAAGAATGTTTGTGCTAAAGTTTCTGACTGAGACTCTGATAGAAGAGCCTCTGAAGATTTTTAAAGCTCTCGAGATTCTTTGTTCTCAAGCTCTGAAGACTATGAAGACCAAATTCTGAAGAACTGTGTCAAGACTCTGAAGACCAAGGTTCTGAAGTTTCTCTCAACCAGATTCTTGATCCTTCTAAACATGCTTCAATAACACTCATTCAGAAGTCTCTGAAGATTAGAAGATAAGATCAAAAGATTTTGCATAAGAAAAATAATGCACAATATAAGATCAAATATTTTTTCCATTATCCTGATTTTGTGGCAAAGGAGTATAGTATTGTACCATTTTGCCTCCCATTTTACAAACCGTTAAGCGAGGATACAACTGCATTTTAATATTTTGATTCTATCCTCCAACAGATCTTTTCATTGCCTATATAAAGGAGACTTGGATGAATGAACAAACTGTTATTTTTCTCACAAAGCTAATTCACAAAGCTATACAATTTTTCATTTACATGAATAATATTATTGTGTATATAGAAAAGAAAACACACATAGGGTTTTTTGTTAGTTATTGTGTGATAAATAATTTGTATTAAAATTTATGTAATCTGCTTTTTTATAAGCAATCTTTTAAACACATTTCTTGTAATCTTATTGATTGAGTTTGTATTACTTGAGTGACTAGGGTATAGTCATAATTACTCGAGAAGAAATTGACGGTTAGTCTCTGTGTGTCTGTAATCAGTTGATTATAGTGAATTAAGTCTTTGTGTATAAGGCGAAATCATCTTGGAGGGTGGACTGAAGTAACTTAGTTAGCAGTGAATCATGATACAAATAATTGTGTTCTTTTATTTTTATTCTTGTTCTATCTTTTAGTATTTTGGGAATGAAAAGTTTTGATGTTGAAATCTCAATTCAAACCCTCCATTTTTTTGTGTTTCTTGTCACCTTCAACTTTTTCTTAAAATCATTGCATTGACCATCACTTAAATACTCAGCAAAGAGTATTAAACTTTTAACATTTGGCTTCCTGATTATCATTGGACTAGTTTTTCGTAATTCTACTCTCTCAAATGAAGGCTCCATATTTCTTTTGTAGGCCAAATATACTCCCCAATTCAACCTATATAAATAAAGAAACAAACAAATAAATAAATAATAAAATTCGCAAGAAACTCCTAATAACAACCAAAACTATACATGATTGGAACCAAAACTAAGTGCAAGGAACTTCAAAATTTTGCATAGAAAAGTTAAGGCTCCATACTATTTTTATTTTTTCAATGTAAAAATATAGATTTAAAAAAAAATTATTGTTAAAAATTATTTTAAAATAATATATTAAAAATTAGTAAGTTTACTATTATTATTATTTTAATTAAGTCATTATAATAAAATAATAATAAATTAATACATTAAGTTACAAAATTTAAAATATTTTATTGGATTTAAATATAAACCAATTAAATATCATATCGAATATAAATGGAGAAAGTGTTTGGTATATAAAAAAGGATGCATATTTTTATTCCCTTAAAGTTTTGAGTATTGAATTTATATGTAGTGTGAATATCCTTTTGGTCTTGAAAGTTTAACTATTTGACATTTTCCCCGTTAACCGACTCCATCAAACAAATAATATAAGAGTTATGATTAAGTTTAATGGGGAACACACATGTGATCCTAGTATGAATTATGATTAGTAATAAAAGAGATGGTTGAGATTCAAATATGAACGTTAAGTTCTACGCATCGATTAAAAATAAAAGAAATATTAAAAATAGAAGATGTGTGTAATTTAATCATTTATAATCCCGTTAAATCAGTTTAATTGACAGTTGTGTAACCACGTGATAACAAAACAAATTCGTTTTTTGGCACACATAATATTTTATTTTTTAAACTTCTTACAACTTGTATTTTCTAAATAGAATAATTTTGTAGTAATTATTAAAATCAACACCTTTGTTTAAAAATCAATAACAAACTTAAAATAATTTTAACTTTTATCATGAGCATTTGATTAGGTGTCAAATAAACGCAAGAGTGGTAAATTTTATTATCCAATACCAAAAACTAAATCATCATATATGTTGTATAGGGGTTGCTGAAGCACATAACTATATGGAGGAATCAATTTGTTCCTTATATTGCTACTTTTACATTTAAGAAAAAGCATATTAAAAAGTAGAAAATAATGTCAAGGACAATGTAAAACATGTTCCATTTACATTTATCTATCTTAAAATATGTACCCAAAAAATTTCACTCTCTTTTTTCCATTACAATTTTTATGCTTATGTTTAATTCATATGTCAAAAAAATTATATTGTTTTAGTATTAAAAATTAAAAAACTTTCAACATCTGTATTAACTTCAAACTAAAAGCATTATTCACTACTTTAACATCTCCTCCCGAGTGTTACGAGATTACTAGTATTTCATCAAATCTAGTCCAACATATACGAAGGTATGAGGTAATATTTTGATAAATTATTTTTTATTTATTTTAGTATTTACAAAATTAAGATGTTTAAAATATTTGCTTGCCTATATACAAATTAAATACAAGGACTAAAAATTTATCTAAAAAAGATTAAAAACTAAAATCGACTATTTTTGTTGTATGGACTAAATGAAAATATATGAATTAAGAACATATTCCACTCTTTATTAAATTTCTATATTTATTTTTTAACATTCTCCATATAGAAAAGAAAACCATTTACTCTACCTCATAGTAATTATTAAAGTAAGCATTTCATAAGTAATAATGAAAACTATCTCTTTGAAAACCTTTTAAGATGGGTTTGTATTTTAAAAATTATTAAAGTCAGCATTTCATCACCAGAATAATATTTGGTGTATAGAAACTTTCTTTGTTTTATATCAAATTAATTATATTAATTATGATAAAAAAATTAGATTTCATTTTTAAAAAAAAATAATTAATTATAATTAATAAAGTATTTAATTAAATCAAAATACAATAAATTATAAAAGAAACATACAAGTATAACAGGTTAATATGAAACGGATGAACTAGTAACTTCAAAACAACCCTAAATTAAAATAAATTCTGACTAGCCCATGAACACAATGAGAAAGAGAGAGGTTGGGTTGTAAAATAAGAAAAAACAACTGCATGCATTTTTATTAAAGAAAGAATTTTGGAATACTCCTTCCTTTTTGACGCATAAACTCAAAATGAATCAAGGAGTTTAAGTTGAAAAACTTATTTTGACATGCCAATTTATGATAAACTCTACATCATGGTGGCAAAAAAGAGATTATGACACAACATATAGTGTAGTTTGAGTTATGCAATAAAGGGTAGGTTACTATACCTTAACTTCTTAGAAGATGCAATGAAGATTATGACACTTGTATGATGGTGCGATTGTGGAAAATTCCAGGCCTTCCGCATTCCTTGCTCCCATGTGATTGCAGTATGCGCTTATATTCGTCAAGACGCTTACATACATTTATCTGATGTGTACAAGACCGTCACCGTCATGAATGTATATAATCAAAGCTTCTCGGTACTACCAATGGAGGAATACCGGCCTCCATATGAATTTCATATGAAGTGTTGATGGAGTGGATGTATTTATATGAAAATGGATGGGAGCATGAAAAGTTGTGCTTGAATGGTGTCTCCAATTGAATTGGCGACCATGCACAACCTTTAAGAGGTGTTGCCATTCAAATTGGCGCCTCCATAGGGACATGCATGCAAGACCTAGGTCTGATTGCTTGGTTTCGAGGTCTGCATGCATGCTTTGGCAAGGTGTCGCCAAATGGATTGGCGCTCATGTGCAAGGAATGAATGGGGGCGCCAATTCATTTGGAGTGTGTATCTGCATGTCTGGCACATGGTTGTCCTCTCTCTTGCATGCTGAACATGTCACTTCTTAGTAGCTTGCATGGTTGACACATCATTCGTAGTAGATTTCATGTACGACACGTCACTTCGAACTAGCTTGCATGTGTGACACGTCACTCCGAACTAGATAGCATGTGAGACACATCATTTCCTTATTTAAGTGTCATACTATCAACATCCAAGACACTCCACTCACATTCATCTGCAGCAAGAAAATAGTTTTCATCTACACAATGTCACCTTCACCAAAATACAGTGTTAACGTTCACTACAACGGAGAAACATACGAGTCTGAGTTGTATGGTTTTTGTTTTCTAAACACTGATACCATTAGACTCACGATCAAGAGAAATGCAACCTTCTTGCATTTGAAAAAAAGAATACAATCCTGTATAGGATCAGGTATTGTGTCAAAGATCACGTATCAAAATCCAATATTTTTTTAGAATAGTCAATGCAAGTTTTTTCCCCTTAAGGTGCGAGACGATGAAGATGTTGAATACATGTTTGTTAGTCATGAACATTCAGGCTGCAACTATATTGAGTTGTACATTACTCATCAACCATGTATACCATCTCAGCAGTCTCAAATAACCAATCAAGATGAATCTGGTGAATTTGATCCACAATGGTCAGATGACGTCAACCCAGAAGCAGAAGTGGACGTCATTGATGAAGAAGAAAAGGATACCGAGATACAGGTTGATCACTTGCTGAACAACGACATTGAAGATGATGATCAACCACCACCAATACCTCCTAGTCATGTCTATAATCCGCCTCAGCATATGACAAATATGGATCTGCACGACGATGAAACATCCAACAGTGTTTTCTAAAATCAGTATCCGAGACTATAAGGAAAATTAGAGGTGGGAGACATGTTTCGTACCAAAGAAGAATGTGTTCTAGATATCAAAAAATTCCATATGAACAACTCTGCTGATTTTACAGTGAAACGCAGTGATTCTAGAAGGTATATTATCGAATGTGGTAACATGCTTTGTACGTTTCGTTTGGTTGCGTCTTACAAAAAGAAAAACAAATCTTGGGAGATCGCTTCAATATACCCACCTCACAGTTGCATTGCAACTAATGTTGGACAAGATCATCGTAAACTAAGTGTTGCGTTGATATGTCAAGACATTATTTCGTTGGTTAATAAAGACCCATCAGTGAAGGTGAGTATAATTATATCCCATATCAGAATAACATATAATTTTACTCCATCTTACAAGAAATCCTGGATTGCAAGAACAAAGGTTGTTGAACAAGTATTCAACAACTGGGAGGATTCATACAAGGAATTGCCACGGTTTTTATGGGCACTAAAAACATATGTCCCAGGAACTGTGACAATTATGGAGACATTGCCAGCGATTATGCTAGACGGAACCTGTGCTAAAGGTAATATAATCTTTCACCGTCTCTTTTGGGCATTTGACCCGTGCATCAAAGGTTTCACATTATGCAAACCTATTATTCAAATTGATGGCACTTGGTTATACAGAAAATACAAGGGTACTTTGCTCATGGCGGTTGCACAAGACAGCAACAATAATGTATTTCCCATTGCCTTTGCTCTGGTTGAAGGTGAAACGGGTGGTGGATGGGGTTTCTTTCTTCGACATCTTAGAACACATGTGGCTCCACAAGCCAATCTATGTTTGATTTCTGATAGACATGCTGCCATTGAGAGTGCCTACAACATCCATGACAACAGATAGCATGATCCTCCTTCTACCCATGTCTTTTGCATCAGACACATTGCACAAAACTTCATGCGTTCTATAAAAGATAAGAATCTTCGCAAGAAGGTGGTGAATACTGGGTATGCTCTAACTCAGCCGTCATTTCAATATTATCGTGATAAAATTAGACTGTCTAATGAAGACGTAGGGAGATAGCTAAATAAGATAACAGTAGAGCAGTTGATAAGGGCATTTGACAGAGGTTGTCGATGGGGCCACATGACAAAGAACATTGTGGAATGCATGAACAGGGTATTCAAAGGAATTCGAAATCTGCCGATAACCGCCTTGGTAAGATATACCTATTATAGGTTGGCTTCTACGTTCGCAACCAGAGGTGAAAGATGGAGTGCATTGTTAATGTCCGGGCAAGTATTCAGTAAGTGTTGCATGAAGGTCATGAAAGAGGAGAGCATCAAAGCTAGCACACACGTTGTAACAGTCTTTGACCGTCATAGGAAAAATTTCAGCGTCCAGGAAACAGTGGATCACAACGAGGGAAGACCAAATTTAGCCTATGCTGTTAGACTAAACAGAAGTTGGTGCGATTGTGGAAAATTCCAGGCCTTCCGCATTCCTTGCTCCCATGTCATTGTAGCATGCGCTTATATTCGTCAAGACGCTTACATTCATTTATCTGATGTGTACAAGACCGTCATTGTCATGAATGTATATAATTAAAGCTTCTCGATACTACCAATGGAGGAATACCGGCTTCCGTATGAAGGTGATATAGTTTGGCACAACGACGAGATGCGTAGAAAGAAAAAAGGAAGGCCAAACAACAGATGTATCAGGATAGAAATGAATTCCGCAGATAAAATGATAAGATTATGTAATATTTGTCGTCAACCAGGACACAACAAGAACAACTGTCCCAATCGAGGAGCATCATCTGGGTCTTAAGCTTTTTGTAACATTGTATTTATGTAACCTTCAATCATCATATATCATTAAGTTTTTGTTACAACGAGGTTCACAACAAACATCAGTACAAGATAAGCTATCTAAAAACAGAAATATTTCTATCTAATTACAACAATCAAATTGATGTCATCTCGACCGAACATCATTTCCCTAACATTTTTATCAGTCTTCATTCGCACCCAACCAAAGATACTGTCGAGTCTCTCAATACTTCTAATTTTTCCCCTTTTGGTATTTTCCCATCTAACCAACGAACCAGCTCCCTCTTCAGTTGATCGAACGTAGTGATGTTCCAAAACAGCATCAACATCTGAGTTTTGTCTCTCGCATAAATCACCTTTCCGTATCAGCGACGAACACCAAACATGATTGCCAAATGATTAATTGAGATGTGGAACAATGACTCACACAACGCATCTATTTATAACACAAAAAAATTGCATTTTACACTGAGGCGTCAATCCAATTGGCGCCTCCTCTCAAGTTATACACCAGGCGCCAATCCAATTGGCTAGGGCATCTGCCCTAACCAATCCAATTTGCTCCTGCATTCAATTTTTAAGAGAAGTCGCCAATTGAATTGACGCCTCCTCCTAAAAGTGAGATAGTTTGAAAAAAAATTGAAATCAGGGATATTTTAAAAATTTTCTTAAAAAATGGGTTACTTTTATAAAAATTTCCAAATCAACAACACCTCACTAATTTAATTTTATAAGACTAGACTAGTATATCAAAAAAATGTTCATATTAATAAATAAATTTTTGATCTTCATAAATAAAGTATTTTTTTTAACTGTTTTAATTTTATTTTCTAGAATGATCACTAACATAGGTTTTTATTAGTAAATCACAACATCCATTGTATATTTCTTCACATAAAATATATTTAATATTTAAAAATTCTAGAATGCATCAATTACATCATTCACCTAATCAAATCATGCAAATCATAGTGATATATATATATATATATATATATATATATATATATATATATATATATATATATATATATATATATATATATATATATATATATATATATATATATATATATATATATATATATATATATATATATATATATATATATATATATATATATATATATATATATATATCGATGGTATTCATACCTATGAGTATTTGTATAGTTAATTATTATCAAAATTATTTAAATTATATATATATATATATATATATATATATATATATATATATATATATATATATAATTTTTATTATTTTAATTAATATTTCTAAAATGGGACAAAGAAAAAACTTCAAATTTTAGATTTTAGTAAAATAATTCTCTTCTTCTTTTGGGGACAATACGGCAATTCATTTTAATAATTTTGAAACAGAAAAAACTTACAATTTTATTTATTTTAAGTAATAAAATTGAGTTTATAAAGTTTTCCTTTTTAATTTTGTTTTAAAGAAAAACTTTATATGTTAATTCGTTCATTTATATTTTTATAAACACGTAATATGCTAATATTTTTTATTATTGTTTTCTAATTTAGATATGGTTATACTTGAAATAATATTTATTTATATTTTTCAGTCAAATATCACCTAAAAATTCATTTTTAATATCAAGAATGAACACTTCATCCTTAAAATATTTTGATTACTTCTAATACCTAGAAGTCATAATTAATATTTTCATATTAGTTAATTGAATAAGTCTCGATTCATTTTACTAAAATTATGTATTGACATTTAATTTTAATAAATCATTCAATATTTTTACTATTGACATTTTATTTTAATAAATCATTCAATATATTTTTACTTTTGGATATACATACGCAACTATTATCATATTATTTTTAATAAAATATTAAACTAATTAAGATATGTAAAAACTAAAACTTAGAAAAGAAGTGAATTTTTTTAGTTGATACATCAACAAACATATTTTGTATATTTAATTACAAATTTCATTACAAAGTTATAAAATATCTCATTGATATGTCTATTGTGTAATAAATTTTTTATTAAATTGAATCAATAATAAAAGAAATAATAGCTGAAATCAATTAAATCGTACAAACTATATTAACTCTAAAACATAGTAAATGATAATAATAATAATAATAATAATAATAATAATAATAATAATAATAATAATAATAATAATATCATTTTTTATTATTGTTATTATTATTATTATTATTATTATTATTATTATTATTATCTCCAAGTGTCTTTTTAAATCACATAACTATTTACAAATATAACTATCATATTTATCCAAATTTAGTATAAATAAAATTGTAAAACAATGTTTTTTTGTAAGTTACAATAAAATATGAATGACATTTCTTATAATATATAAATTTAAGACATACATGACCACATCCTGTTGGCTTATTTACAAGAGGATATGTCATTTCCATAAGGCTCCTTATGAACTGTTTCTCTAGCTTCTCCAATGTCACTCGCCTTGTGGTGAACCCTTCCGAATGAAATTTTTTCTATGGAGGAGTAACTGATGATGTGAAGGAGGAGTGAATAATGAAAAATTCAAATATTTGGGAGTACCTCTTACCAGTAAGAAGCTCATAGTCCAACAATGCGTGGTGTTGGTGGATAAAATTGTGTTAAGAATTAGACATTAGAGCTCAAGATTATTGAGCTTTATAGGTAGATTACAGTTGATCAAAAGAGTCCTGTTTGCCATTACAAACTACTGGTCGTAATGTCAGCCTATTTCCAAGTCTGTGATAAATAAGATTGATACTATTTGCAGAACTTTTTTGTGGACAGGAGACAGCAACAATTCTAATAAATCTACAGTGGCCTGGAAGAGGATTTGCTCACCAAAGAAGCAGGGGGGCTGAACTTGATATATATGACATAGTTGAATAGAGGTAACATGATTAAGCTCTTGTGGAATCTCAGTGGGATAGCGGACAGTTTGTGGATACATACGTATTACACTAAACAGGTTGACATAATGACTATCCCGGTAAAGAAGGATGGGTCTTGGATCATAAAAATAATTCTTAAGCAAAGAGAGTTGGTGGCCCAAAAGAAAATTTGGCATGATTTGCACAACAAAAATTTCATCAAAACTAAAGAGGTGTATCATGCCATTGTTGAAGAACATGATACGGTGCTTTTGCGGAAGTTTTTTATGGCAACCGGGCAAGACCATAGGCTCAGTTTATTTTGTCGCTTGCTTGCCATGAAAAGTTAGTAGTTAAAGACATATTAAAGCACTTTGGTATGATTGATAATGACTCCTGCTTGCCGCGAAAAGTTTAATTAGCTAATGCATAATGCTAAAGGAAAAGAATGGAAGACGAGGATGATAAAGATTGCCTTCATTGAAACTTTGTATGAGTGTTGGAAGTATATGAATGTCATTAGCTTTGGGAACAATGTAAGTAATACTGGGTATAGGGTTTGGATGAATCATGAGCTTAGGTGAATTGATGTTATAATTTAGTTAGTCTCGTGGGGGTATAGTGATTTGGCGGGATCCTAAATGGATCGTCTTTTGTAATTAACTGTTTTTTATTAATTAAAGTAATTTGATTCCAAAAAAAAAAATTAAGACATTTTTTAGGTTTAACAAATTATAGACTAAACATTTAATAAATAATTAAAATATAGAGTGATCAATCTTCATATGTATAATGAGTTCAATTATTAATGAAAACTACTATATAAAAATAATTTAATATTGTTTCAAAAAATATATAATTTAATATTTTTTATAATATTATAGTATATGCATAAATATGACACCTTTTTCAAATTCAAAGAGTCTAACTAAAATAAGTAAGAGATTAATTGAAATACACTGTCAGTGTAAAAGGGTTTTACACCATCACTTAATTATAGACATTGGATATTAAAAGAAGTTTGACTTTTATTTTAAAAATCTATAAAGTAATACAAACGGATGATGGTGATGAATCGACGGTGTAAAACTTTTTGCACTGACTGTGTATAGTAATTAATCTCAATAAGCAATTAAAATTATAATATAAATTAATATGAATTCTCATGCTTCTAAACAATTTCTTTATATTTAATAATAATACTAAAATGTATTTAATGATTAGATTATATCTAATTATACTTATTAAATAAATTGTATTTAATGATCAAAACAACTGCTTAATTAAATATGCGGAGGAGAGACTGTGGTTAATAATAGGAGTATAAGTTATTCTTAGAGTCAAAACACTACTACTTCATTAAATATGTTGGGAGGAATGGTGTATTGAAAGTCAGGCCATTATGTTGTAATACTCAAGACAGCTATAAATATACTTTAATAACCAACATAAGTATATTTTACTACTGTTCATGAGATCCTCCTTGTATTTGTTCACAATACCTACTTCAAAATTGATGACAGGTTTATTATTAATTTAGTAAGCCAACCATTTACTTAAGCCAAGTGCCACCTATTTTCTCTTCCTCGCATGTTTCATCAAATCCGACATTTACTTCAGCCGGTGTAACAGCAGAATTACAATTCAACAAGTTGAACTTCATCAAAACAAAATTGTTTGCATATTTAGTTGGATGGAGCATGATGCTAGCTGAGATTGATTCAAGTTCCAGCTTCCCCAAGTCTTCCATCTTAAATTCATTCACCCTCAAGGGCTTGGATTTGTTAATATCACTAATAAGTCATCAACATAATGGAACGTTTCAGCAAATCATTTTGAGAATTCATTCTGAGCGAGTCCTTGTGTAGTTTGTACACCATGTCTTCCTCTCCTTCAATTGCAAAATCAGGAGGTTGTATAAAAAATACTATATCTTCTAATGGTCCATTTAAGAAGGAAAACTTTACATCTGAATTGTACAAGTACAGGTTTCTTGCACTAGTTATAGCCAAAAATAGTCTATCAGTTTCAAATCTAACTACTGGTTCAAAAATTTCAATATAGTCCAAACTAAGCTTTACCTTCTTTACCTTATCACTGCCTATATAATACTTTAACAGAAAATGACATGCTTCCTTAAACACTGTAGCTGCTGAGATAGTTTCAATAACATCTCTGCTTTAAGTTTGTGGTTATCACCTGATTTTAAAGATTGTAAAGAAATTTTATTGCATTTAAAAGTGAGAGAATGTTACTTCATGTATATTACTTTTGACAGAAACACTTCACACTATGCCACAATTGAGATTTGAGACGGTGTCTCCGCTAGGTCCAACAACAAGATTTTAGTGATGTGATCATTGAAAAAGATGTGGAATGTCTGGTTAACTTCCTGTGTACGAAGGCCTCTTATTCATAATTGAGTATATAATAAAAGATTGTTTTGAATGCTTGCATTCTTGGCCAAAGCTATCAGCAAACCTCGTAAGAAGCAGAATTGCAGCAGCTCAGTGGTTTCTCTTTGTGAACAATTATAATTTTTCATATATGTGTGTTTTCATGAATAAACAAAAACTTTCTGGCTCTCATAAATACAATTATACTCTAAAATCTTCTTGTGTTCCAATGAAGTTATTAAGCTGAAATGGTGACAACAGGGCCTGTATGAGATACACTAAAAGAGCTTCTAATTTTGAGCAGATACTACAACAAAATTCTATCCAATAAAAGAAGTTAAGCCATCACTGACATGAGGCAAAAGGTAACACCAAATGTTCATAATTTGATTAAGAACATGAAATTTAAGTGCAGCTCACAAACCAAATAGTGTCAGGGTAATTAGTTTAACTTTCTAAATATGCATAATAATAGATTAACCATTCATTGCTATGCAACAAGCCAACAAGTACAACTATGAAGGATGTAATAAAAATCACAGAAATAACAATATCAGCCACAACTCAATGATAACAAATATACATAAAAGTCACAACACAATATCATTCTTATAAGTTAAAACCACAAAATAAGTTAACCACAAACTTGCAAGGAAAGACATACATGCTTTCGAACTAAAGAGGACAAATAATTTGAAGTACTAAACATATAATATTTTGGGGTTACTGCTAGCCTAGTTTGTAGGGGAGGAATTGAATTGTTGATAAGCATTACTTCTTAACCTTCTTCCCGATTGCTGATCCTGGTGGAATTGCAAATTGGTCAGTAAATCATGTTGACTGCTCTAAGAGAAAATGACACAAAATCATACAGGTTCAGGATGTTACTTACAAGCTTTTGAAGAACATCTTTTTGCTGATGTTAGTATACACGTCACCAGTGATGAGAATAAAGAAGTGCAGAGTTGGCCTTGCTTGTGGAGTAGGATTTAGCAGCCATGTTACTATTTGGTAGGAAGTTGGCCTTGCATGGACTTGAATCCTTTCCGGCTAGTTCGATCCAATATATGTTCAGTCAGAGGTAGCATTACAAGCCAAATGACTAAAAATGGTGTGTGAAAATCGGAGCAACATTTTCTTAAGGAAACCCGAAGAAGAATGAGAACATGCTTGATCTGAAGGTTCTTTAGGAAAAAACAAACTGTCACTGTAAACAGCTTCTTCCAACCAGTATGTGTTTTCTTCCAAAACAAATCTTCGATAGCTTTGTTCATTTGGATCATAAGCAGCCAAACCACGCCTTCGATCAAAAATACCATAACCACGAAGACTTATCAGTAGCTCTCCATTTTCAGTGAAACACAAAGGAACATAATAAAGGCTTGGAGTTCGGGGGTTAGGCTCAGGGATCATGGAAACAGTGATGAGTTTTACCCAATTGAAAGCATCTCGTGTAGACCATATATGAAAGTAGCTATTATTACTCAAGTAATAAGTGCAGAGAGATTGGTTGATATCACCAATCCAACATACATTTCTTACATTAACATCCGGTAGTGCTGGCAGGAGTGAAAACCTCTCTTGACATACATCAAAACGCATAATCATATGCTTATAGGACGCCTTATCAGACGCAATCCAAAATATGGAACCATTTATGGATACGGGTCGCTGAAGAAATGTTTCCATATGATAAGGAGCAGATTCAGCATCTGGAAGCTGCTTCCAAGAATTGGAATTTAAAGAGAGAAGTTCGAAAATCCTAGCGCCATAGAAAAAAGTAGATGTGATCATTTTATAATCATCTTTGGAAGAATCGTAACCAATTGCACAAATATCTCTTGAAAACCCACGCGAACAATGATTTTCAAAGAATGGTGAGGGTGGTAGCACCCTATATTGTGAAATAGAAGGGTTCCAAAGGATGATAGATTTTTCATGCCTTACTGTTATAACGAATAGACCATTGCAGTAATCTTTGATGCAGAATCCATGTTCGCATGGAGGAGGGCAAAGTTGCTGAGTGTTGAGAACAGAGTTGGGGTTAGGGTTAAGAGGTAAAGATACAGATATGGAATATGTGTGGTTTACATTTGAGAGTACGATGCGCGTGGGTGAATGGAAATGAAACTGCATATTTATGAAAATTGGATCCATTAAGATTCTGGTCCATGATTTGCTTACGGATTTACACTGTACCAGCATTTTAACAGGAATTCTTTTTAGAACTTCAGCTATGATATCTTCTGGTAGTTGAACCGGTGCTGATATATGTTTACTTGAAAAACGAGTATGTAGCTCTTCCACTAATTCTTGAACGAAACTACACATAAAAACAAAATGTCATTAAAATCCTAATTTTTTTATATGATTTGAGGTAACTATTTCATATACAAAACTTACACAGCACCAAACAGTTTATAATATATAATGAATAGAACAGAATTAGATATTAAACTGTCTCGTCGGTATGGAAAACAATGTTGTCATAAAGTATGCATGTGGTCGAAAGCAGAAACATGATTTGGTATCAAAATTCAACTACTAAGGTTATTAAACAGAAATCACAGAGTTCAAAACAAATGAAAGATAACAGAAATAGAAATCCACCATAACATATTAAAACAGAAATCACAGACTTCAAAATTGAAAGAATGAGAGTATGAACTTTCCTACCTTGTACACCTGCCATCACTAAGAAGACGCTGCAACATTTTTACACCGACTCAGTGGTTCTGTTTCAATCTGTTGGTTCGTGGTGGAGGAGAAAGGAAACAGCTCGGTGTACTCCAACAATGGACTGTTTTGGTTCTTTGTGAAGATAATTTATGATTCTTTGAGAAGCAACGTTATGCGGTTAACTTTGATTTGGGTATAGAATATCGTACTGGTTTTTTAAGAAACTGCAACTCAAATTAGGCCCTCATATTCTCTTTGTCTCTATGTAAGAGAAGGGTGGCCCAATTTCAAAACTCCGCCAAAACTAGTCTAAATTAAAAAGTTCATAAAAATGAAATTAAAACTAAATAATTGCACACTATATCTACTAAAACTATAATTAATTAAAGTTGTTACAGAATAAAATAAATAAGACAATGTATCTTAAATCAACACTTTATACTCTTTCAACTCAAATAACAAATTAAATATAATTTGTGTTTCCTTTTACGTCAAATCAAGACGAAGACTTTACCGCAGAAATATGTTTTGGTCTGGATCGAATTTGTTGTTCTTTTAAGATTGAAGTTTTGCTAGAGTTTCTCATGTCAATGTCTTCGCGGGGTTTTTCCATCTAACCTTTATTTTTAATATACATTGTTTTATAGAAAACAATTTTGTATCCTGATAATTTTGTCTAGTGTGTAGCTTTTGCTAACAGGTTTTTATTATGAAGATTTGACGTGTGACGTCATCAGATTTTCGATTCAACACATTTTGATTTTGAAGAGATACAAAATTGTGTTTTACAAGATTATGTCAAATTTTGGAACGCTCTGAAGAACGTTTATACTAAAGCTTCTGATTGAGACTCTGATAGAAGAGTCTCTGAAGATTTGTAAAGCTCTCAAGATTCTTTGTTTTCAAGCTCTAAAGATTAGGTTTTGAAGAACTGTGTCAAGACTCTGAAGACCAAGGTTCTGAAGTTTCTCTCAACCAGATTCTTGATCCTTCTAAACATGCTTCAATAACACTCACTCAGAAGCCTCTGAAGATTAGAAGATAAGATCAAAAGGTTTTGCGTAAGAAAAATAATGCACAGTATAAGATCAAATATTTCTTCCACTGTCCTGATTTTGTGGCATAAGGATTATACTATTGTACCATTTTGCCTCCCATTTTACAAACCATTAAGCAAGGATACAACTGCATTTTAATATTTCGATTCTATCCTCCAACAGATCTTTTCATTGCCTATATATAGGTGACTTGGAAGAATTAACAAACTGCTATTTTTCTCACAAAGCTATACAATTCTTCATTTACATGAACAATATTATTGTGTATATAGAAAAGAAAACAAACATAGGGTTTTTGTTAGTTATTGTGTGATAAATACTTTGTACTAAAATTTGTGTAATCTGCTTTCTTAGAAGCAATCTTGTAAACACATTTCTTGTAATCTTATTGATTGAGTTTATATTACTTGAGTGACTAGGGTATAGTCATAATTACTCGAGAACACGTTGACGGTTAGTCTTTGTGTGTCTATAATCAATTGATTATAGTGGATTAAGTCCTTGTGTATAAGGCGAAATCACCTTGGCGGGTGGACTGAAATAACTTAGTTAACAGTGAACCATGATAAAAATAATTGTGTTTTTTTATTTTTGTTCTTGTTCTATCTTTTAATATTTTGAGAACGAAAAGTTTTGATCTTGAAAACTCAATTTAAACCCCATTTTCTTGTGTTTCTTGTCAAATTCTAGAACGCTCTTAGATAACGGCTCTGAAGAATGTTTGTGCTAAAGTTTCTGACTGAGACTCTGATAGAAGAGCCTCTGAAGATTTTTAAAGCTCTCGAGATTCTTTGTTCTCAAGCTCTGAAGACTATGAAGACCAAATTCTGAAGAACTGTGTCAAGACTCTGAAGACCAAGGTTCTGAAGTTTCTCTCAACCAGATTCTTGATCCTTCTAAACATGCTTCAATAACACTCATTCAGAAGTCTCTGAAGATTAGAAGATAAGATCAAAAGATTTTGCATAAGAAAAATAATGCACAATATAAGATCAAATATTTTTTCCATTATCCTGATTTTGTGGCAAAGGAGTATAGTATTGTACCATTTTGCCTCCCATTTTACAAACCGTTAAGCGAGGATACAACTGCATTTTAATATTTTGATTCTATCCTCCAACAGATCTTTTCATTGCCTATATAAAGGAGACTTGGATGAATGAACAAACTGTTATTTTTCTCACAAAGCTAATTCACAAAGCTATACAATTTTTCATTTACATGAATAATATTATTGTGTATATAGAAAAGAAAACACACATAGGGTTTTTTGTTAGTTATTGTGTGATAAATAATTTGTATTAAAATTTATGTAATCTGCTTTTTTATAAGCAATCTTTTAAACACATTTCTTGTAATCTTATTGATTGAGTTTGTATTACTTGAGTGACTAGGGTATAGTCATAATTACTCGAGAAGAAATTGACGGTTAGTCTCTGTGTGTCTGTAATCAGTTGATTATAGTGAATTAAGTCTTTGTGTATAAGGCGAAATCATCTTGGAGGGTGGACTGAAGTAACTTAGTTAGCAGTGAATCATGATACAAATAATTGTGTTCTTTTATTTTTATTCTTGTTCTATCTTTTAGTATTTTGGGAATGAAAAGTTTTGATGTTGAAATCTCAATTCAAACCCTCCATTTTTTTGTGTTTCTTGTCACCTTCAACTTTTTCTTAAAATCATTGCATTGACCATCACTTAAATACTCAGCAAAGAGTATTAAACTTTTAACATTTGGCTTCCTGATTATCATTGGACTAGTTTTTCGTAATTCTACTCTCTCAAATGAAGGCTCCATATTTCTTTTGTAGGCCAAATATACTCCCCAATTCAACCTATATAAATAAAGAAACAAACAAATAAATAAATAATAAAATTCGCAAGAAACTCCTAATAACAACCAAAACTATACATGATTGGAACCAAAACTAAGTGCAAGGAACTTCAAAATTTTGCATAGAAAAGTTAAGGCTCCATACTATTTTTATTTTTTCAATGTAAAAATATAGATTTAAAAAAAAATTATTGTTAAAAATTATTTTAAAATAATATATTAAAAATTAGTAAGTTTACTATTATTATTATTTTAATTAAGTCATTATAATAAAATAATAATAAATTAATACATTAAGTTACAAAATTTAAAATATTTTATTGGATTTAAATATAAACCAATTAAATATCATATCGAATATAAATGGAGAAAGTGTTTGGTATATAAAAAAGGATGCATATTTTTATTCCCTTAAAGTTTTGAGTATTGAATTTATATGTAGTGTGAATATCCTTTTGGTCTTGAAAGTTTAACTATTTGACATTTTCCCCGTTAACCGACTCCATCAAACAAATAATATAAGAGTTATGATTAAGTTTAATGGGGAACACACATGTGATCCTAGTATGAATTATGATTAGTAATAAAAGAGATGGTTGAGATTCAAATATGAACGTTAAGTTCTACGCATCGATTAAAAATAAAAGAAATATTAAAAATAGAAGATGTGTGTAATTTAATCATTTATAATCCCGTTAAATCAGTTTAATTGACAGTTGTGTAACCACGTGATAACAAAACAAATTCGTTTTTTGGCACACATAATATTTTATTTTTTAAACTTCTTACAACTTGTATTTTCTAAATAGAATAATTTTGTAGTAATTATTAAAATCAACACCTTTGTTTAAAAATCAATAACAAACTTAAAATAATTTTAACTTTTATCATGAGCATTTGATTAGGTGTCAAATAAACGCAAGAGTGGTAAATTTTATTATCCAATACCAAAAACTAAATCATCATATATGTTGTATAGGGGTTGCTGAAGCACATAACTATATGGAGGAATCAATTTGTTCCTTATATTGCTACTTTTACATTTAAGAAAAAGCATATTAAAAAGTAGAAAATAATGTCAAGGACAATGTAAAACATGTTCCATTTACATTTATCTATCTTAAAATATGTACCCAAAAAATTTCACTCTCTTTTTTCCATTACAATTTTTATGCTTATGTTTAATTCATATGTCAAAAAAATTATATTGTTTTAGTATTAAAAATTAAAAAACTTTCAACATCTGTATTAACTTCAAACTAAAAGCATTATTCACTACTTTAACATCTCCTCCCGAGTGTTACGAGATTACTAGTATTTCATCAAATCTAGTCCAACATATACGAAGGTATGAGGTAATATTTTGATAAATTATTTTTTATTTATTTTAGTATTTACAAAATTAAGATGTTTAAAATATTTGCTTGCCTATATACAAATTAAATACAAGGACTAAAAATTTATCTAAAAAAGATTAAAAACTAAAATCGACTATTTTTGTTGTATGGACTAAATGAAAATATATGAATTAAGAACATATTCCACTCTTTATTAAATTTCTATATTTATTTTTTAACATTCTCCATATAGAAAAGAAAACCATTTACTCTACCTCATAGTAATTATTAAAGTAAGCATTTCATAAGTAATAATGAAAACTATCTCTTTGAAAACCTTTTAAGATGGGTTTGTATTTTAAAAAATTATTAAAGTCAGCATTTCATCACCAGAATAATATTTGGTGTATAGAAACTTTCTTTGTTTTATATCAAATTAATTATATTAATTATGATAAAAATAAATTAGATTTCATTTTTAAAAAAAAATAATTAATTATAATTAATAAAGTATTTAATTAAATCAAAATACAATAAATTATAAAAGAAACATACAAGTATAACAGGTTAATATGAAACGGATGAACTAGTAACTTCAAAACAACCCTAAATTAAAATAAATTCTGACTAGCCCATGAACACAATGAGAAAGAGAGAGGTTGGGTTGTAAAATAAGAAAAAACAACTGCATGCATTTTTATTAAAGAAAGAATTTTGGAATACTCCTTCCTTTTTGACGCATAAACTCAAAATGAATCAAGGAGTTTAAGTTGAAAAACTTATTTTGACATGCCAATTTATGATAAACTCTACATCATGGTGGCAAAAAAGAGATTATGACACAACATATAGTGTAGTTTGAGTTATGCAATAAAGGGTAGGTTACTATACCTTAACTTCTTAGAAGATGCAATGAAGATTATGACACTTGTATGATGGTGTGAAAGTCTTGTTGATACACAAATTCCGAATTATCCTAATAAATAAACAAGAGAAAGTAGAATACAAGAAATGAAATGAAAGAAAACAAATATAGAAAACTGTGGTCTAGGAGTTGATTATCTTTTTTGAGACAACATTCTATATATAAAACTGTGGTTTTTGCCAGTTTTTGAAGCATATCAAATCTCAGATTTTACTAAAAAATTTATAGAGAAAATAATAAACTCATAAAAATAATAGACTCAAAATAATATATATTTAGCTTGCAAAACTAAGTAAATATATAAATTTAGATGAGTTACTAAAAAATGAGGAGCATATCATCTCACAAACTCTTCATTTTGGTACCACCTTTTATTCCACGGTTAACAATTGTTTTGGGCCATTTTTTATTTTTTAGCATTTTTGAAAGTTTTTTCTTTTTTTGAAACAAATATGTTTTTTTAACTCTTACCAGCAACACATTGTTGTTTAATTGCATTTGAAATGAGAATTTAAAGAAATAAAGAAGCATAAAGTTAATTAAAAAAACCATTGTCCACGCTCTTTCCACGAGACCTTCTTCATACGATTCACTTACAGAGTTATAATTAATTTAAGATCCCTACCAATTTTTAAGTGAATAATAGATTTCGTGAAAACGTTGTCGAAGATCAAAATATCAAATCCATCTCTTTGAAAAACCCATTTCTAAATTTCCATAACTTATCGAAATTGATACAAATAAATTAATGAAGGAAAATACTACTACAAAAATATAATTTTATGACAAAAATTAATGAAGGAAGCAAATTTCTTGCATCCCTCATTAGTTATGATGGATTTAAATATATATATATATATATATATATATATATATATATATATATATATATATATATATATATAATATATATATATATATATATATATATATATATATATATATATATATATAATAAAAAAGTGGGTGAACATTAGCGAAGACATTATTGAAACAATTATTCTGTCACAAAAAATTTCTCACAAATTTTATAAGAATACATTTAGTAAGGAATTTTAAGATGAATTTCATTTCTCTCTAATATTTCCATCACAAATTCCCTTGTATCATAAATGTGTGAGATGTTATTTAAGAGAATTGTTGCATCTCTAACATATTTTAGTATAGAAAAATTGAAACTTAATTTTTTTTATATAGAAATTGTAGCCTAATTTTTCATTAAAAAATTATAGTAAATTTTTTTGAAATATAAGTAAATATATTATTATTTAAATATTTCTTTGTTAACTTTTTTAATATCTATGTTCAAAAATATAAATATAAATTAAAAATAAATTTTGGTATCCATGTTCAAAAATATAAATTTATTTATTCTTAAAATTTTAAATATTATTTAAATAAAAATATTAATTTAAAGAATTTATTTAATAGAATAAATCATAAAAATATATTTGATAACAAATTATATATCTTTACTATCTTGTGTTATATATAAAAATAGTTTTTCTTTTTTATTCAATAATTTACTTTTTTTAAGAAATAATAAAAATGTTAGTATAGACTAAAATTGGACATAATGAAAAGTAAAAATCTAGTTGAAATAAAATAAATTTAAATGATAGAAAATCAAAGTATATAAAAGATATTTTATTAGCATATTAGTTAAGACTATTTAAGGTAAAAATATAAGTAGCATACTAATAACAGAGGTGAACACCATTGCGAATCTTCTAAGAGACCTGTTCGGAATAAGCCTTACTTTAATAGCGTAGCATCGAAGGTTCGGTCAGTCATGGATTCACATTATTGGCCAGCAATGTTTTGAGTCTACAAAAGCTTCTATGAAATCCAGGACGTTGAAAGATGAACCTTCAGTTCCATAGTTGTAGGTAGAGCTAATAAAGATTCTCTGAGTTAATTCTTTGTTACATTTTTAGATCAAGTTTAATTGATATCTTATTTATGTAACATGTACTCTGATTTGCTGTGAAGTTAGACCATGGGTTGAATGAACCATGTTTGGAAAAACAAGATTCCACAGCATTTCAAGTATGGTTCAAAACACATATACAGAAAGAGATAGAGAGAGTACACAAGGATTTGTTTAGGAAGTTTTTCAATTGGTCTTGTTATGGGTACGTTTGTTCTCAATTCGAACTCGAACTCGAATTGAGATAATGAAAATTAAAATTTGCAATCGTAGTTTATAAGAAAATAAATAGAAATCCAACCCTCCAAACCCTATGTTTGATGTTGATCTTATCTTCTTTTTTTCCCTTGATCTGAGCTTGATCAAGTCACCCAACAATACCAATTTGATCCACCGTCTCACGCTATTCCTTTGCAAGAAAAATCTTTCTTCAAAGCTTTTTTCACTCGATTGAATCCAAATTGTGAATTGTTGTCACCCAAAATGACCCTCTAGTGACCATTACTCATTTGATCGAACCCACTGTTCTTCGAAGCCTTCACTCGGCTGAATCCAACTTTCGTAATCTTGTCCAAAACCTTCAAATCACCAATTGATCTTGAAGGAAAACCCCAACTTGGTTTTACTATTTGAAACCCTCAAAAATTCTAAACCCAATTTACAATTCAACAACCCAAATTGGACGTTATCAAGTCTGAATCTAGATGACACCCAAACCAAAATGATTATATGTGATTTGTTTGTGCATATGCATAAAACATGGGTTAAAGATGAAGATAACTATTTGTATATTCCTGGTTTTGTCTCTATTGAAAATATGCATGTATGAAGTATTTATATGTATACAAGTTTGAGGAAAACAGAATGCAAAAGATTTGGAAAAATCATGATTTTTTGGAAAAATTCATCATATGTGTTAACCTATGTAAGTCATGTATCGACACTTTCAAAGTATTTGTCGACCTGTATAGGTCATGTGTGTAAGATAATGGAAATCGTGTCCTTCTCATTGATTTGAATAGAATATATATATATATATATCAATGTGTAACATTTGGTCAACTATCTAATTATGATACAACAGTCGGCACATCAAACGAACGATACAAGCTTTAAAACTCATCAACATGTATCGACTCATACCTTTCATGTGTCAACTCATGGAATAAATTTTTCTTCTAGGTGTCGACCTGTATGTTGCATGTGTCGACACATGCATAAACAAAAGTTGCAGACTTAAAACCTTTACAATATATTCCGACTCATACATCGTATGTGTTGACACATAAGCCTATGTCATCATTTCTAACCTTTTCTAAATCATTTCCAAAATGTTTCTATGATTCATATGCTTAGATGCATATTAAGACTTAGAGGATACCGTCCAATATACATAAACTCTAAAGTATCGTAGTTTTGACATCATACAAAATATATCTAATGGGAAGTTGCACTCACAAGCCCAAGCATAAACTGATTCACCTTCCACTTCTAATCTGGTGCATACATGGCTTTTATGGAGTAGAAAACCATGTTCTCAAACTTTTATGCACACTCAACAACTGACATGTTACCTTGTATGAGCTATTGAAATTCAAATTTTTTCTGAGTTCTCAAACTACTCAGAAAATACTTATCTAGAAAAGTAGTCTTGAAGTGTTCCCAATATTTTGGAACTCCTTGATTATCCATGAGAGTAGAAGTACTTTCCCACCATCTTGAGGTTGGGCCTTTCATCATCAACGAAGCAAAGTCACCTTCTTCTCTTCACTACAAGGCATACTCTGAAACACTCTTTCCATGTTGGACAACCAATCATGAACCTTTAATGTATCTAGTCCACCTAGGAATTTAGGAGGATTCATTAGGAAGAAATATAAAAAATTACCACCAACGACAACTTGCGGAGCAACTCGTTATTGAAAACCACCATTCATTTATTGCATCACATGCTGAATAAACTATATAAACTGAGGTGGCCACTGATTCCCAATATCATCAACTGTTGGTTATGATTCCTTATTCTGAGTCCTGGGCATTCCAAGACCTTTGCGTCTACCAGTCATGCTCCTTAATTTCATAATATTAAGGACAACGACAGCAGTTACACATATGAGACAAAATTATATTTATTTATGATGTTTCATGGAAGGGTCGAGAATCGACTAGCTATGATACCAATTGTAACACTCACATATAATATACATCTAGAAAATATATTAAACATAGTGTAATTGGTAATGAACACACATAATATCCCATCGACAATGTTATATGTACATGTCCAGAAGAAATAGTATGCATAAATAGAACATGATATACAATGGTTCCTAAACAAAACTAGGATCTATAAGAGAGTCCACATGATCCACAACAGAGGATCACAATTCAAAATGTTCAATCGCCAAAACATCATCAAGCAAGTTTATCCTTGCCTTTATCCTGCATGGAACTACCTAAAAAACAACAACACTAATAGTGGGGTGAGATAATAATATCAGTGAGTTCCCTTACCTTATGGGTTCCCTCGGCTCTAAAAAAAACTCTCGTCGATTCTTATCTTAATCCTTTCACTTTATGTTACTTTTGTATCACTCACACCATGTAGCAAGGACTTAAGCATTCAAGGATTTTACGTTCCGTTTGGAAATACAAAACATGAGTTCACATAACCCAATGAATCACTATTCAGAAATGCAACAAATCATCTTTCTGCGACTGAACCTAGGTCTAGGAAAAGGACATAGGTCATAGATGTTTGTATCTTGATTCAACATTCTTGTGAATTCAGATTCTCCATGGGACTCAAACCCCTTTCAAGAATCATCACTCGTATGAGACTTTAATCCACTTTGGGTATCTTTCCTCATATGGGACTCTAACACACTTAGAGGTTCACATTCTTTCCTCGTATAGGACTCAAACCCACTTGGAGGTTCACGTTCTCTCCTCGTATGAGACTCAAACCCACTTTTAGGCATCCTTCTTCTATGGGACATCAACCCACCTGAGGATCTTTACTCGTATGGGATTCAAATCCACTTTGAGTTTTATGGATCGATAGTGCCTACCTCACAATACTACTTTAAATTTGCATCGTAATCGGGACATGCACAAGGAAGGTTCATTTTTGAATATGTGATTATTCTTAACAGTCTCAATGTGACAATTCTCATCAATCAACGTGTAATCCTATCACAATTTCCATGGTTGACATCATAAATACCATGTGATTCTATCACAATCACAATATATCTCAATGTATTTCTATACAAACTTATTGAATCATAATTATGACATTTTCCCCTGTCTATGCCCTCGACACTTCGTAGATGGGACGACTCATCTCACGTGTACTCGTTCATGGGTACACACTGAAGTACCTCTTACATCCGAGCATCACTATTTAAGTTAAGTTTATAACCTAAATTATCTTTAACAATTCTATTCACCTAATTATAACTCTGGCTTTACTCCTATTCATCAATGTGAATCTTGCTTCATTTATTACTCATTCATATATATATATATATATATATATATATATATATATATATATATATATATATATATATATATATATATATATATTATATATATATATATATATCATAGTATAATACACAAAGCACACATAATCATTCATTACCATTATACAAGTAATAGTTGGAACACAAGCATAGTTTCTCTTTACCAAAAGGTAGAGGATTAGACTAGCTTTCTAATGTATCCGACCTTACATCAATCAAAGTTATGGATACCGTTTTATGGTGGATGGAAACATATCATTTGTCAAAACATTAGAACCCTCGCTTAGCAAGCTCAAGCAAGGCTTCCAAACGAGCTCTCGCATAGTGAGCTCCCAACGAGGTTCAAGCGAGGTCAAACAGAATGACAACTTTATCGAATTCCACTATCTCACCTAGTGAAACATGTCCTCTCCCACCGAGGCTCAGGCAAGAGGAACCAAAATGTCATTCTTCTTCAAAATCGCATGTCTTGCTTAGCAAGACTTTCCCTCGCTCAGCGAGGATGACAGAACAGATTCTGCATCAAGGTACTGATACACACACCTAGAAAGCATTTCTCTCGCCTATCAAGAATGACAAATTTCAGCCAATGAATAAATGTAATAGGGAGGGGAAACAACCAAATATATCAACAATTATCATCATGTTGCATCCAAAAACACCAATTAACATGGTTCAACATAATAAGTATGCAAACACAGCAAGATGATCATGTATAAACCTGAATTTCACACATTTAACAAGTCTTCCCAAAAATCTAATTCCAAAATATGACTTCTCGGCAAGTGTACCGATAATGTCGAAGTAATAAAAAGATCGAATCTACATGGATTTCTTCTAACAAGACAAAATGTATGCAATGTATAAAAACTAGTAAAAGGGGGTTTTCGACCTTTGAATGCGAAAAGTAAATAAGAGATTAAACATAATTATGAAAGTGGTCAAGTTGTATTTTAGAACCCCTTATTTTTCTATTGTTGATTTTGATGCCTTGTATGAATGATCTCATCACTATAACCCCATAGTGAATTAACAAAAATAGTATAGTTGATGGTTTGCCTCCCATCCAACGCTTCTTTTTCATCATTAGCTTGACGTCCCATGCTTAAAACACGTCAGTCGCAATGAATACCCTCACGCTGGTGAAAACTTTTGTATTCATTCCTTTTTGAACTTTACTACCCTTTTGTTTCAATTGGTAGCATATCTCTAGATCCTCCAAATATTGAGTCAATTCATATGCGTTAAACACTATTTTTTTCTTGTTGAATTTCAAAACAAGTTCACACGTCTCCACATCTATTTTTGCCTTCCCAATTACCAAGAACGGCCACCCAAGAATAACTAACCCTCATGGGTCTCATTTCATGTCAATACCACAAAGTCTGTAGGGAAGGTCAAACTATCTACATGAACAAACATATCTTGTACAATACCAAGCAGATGCGTAACAAACGAATCGACTAAAGTGAGCGCCATGTTGCTCGGTAAGATCTCTCCTATCTTCAATTCCTTAAATTTTTCAGCGGCATGACATTGATGCTCGATCCTAAGTCACATAAAGCATGTGGGATTTTCAACCCACCAATGGTGCAAGCGATGGTGAACTTTCCTGGATCCTTCATCTTTGGTGGAAATTCCTGAGGTTCTACCATCTCCTCTTTCTCTGTCATGTTTATTTGTTCTTGAGTCAACTTCTGCTTTGCACCCTTCAGCAATGCCTGCATAAACTTAGCAAACTTGGGAATTAATTCTAAAATTTCATGGAACAAGATACTCACCTGAAGTTTTGTCAATATTTCTTTAAAATTTTCAAACATTCCAGCCTCATCCTCATGTACCAATTTCTTCTAAATGATGGGGTACAATGGCTTTATTTAATCTGGTAATTCTGGATTTGGCTCACTCAATACTTGCTTTTTTGTTCTCCTCCAAGGGGAGTTTTTGTCAATAAGTTGATCAACTGTGACTCCTCTTTCCTCTTTGTCACCTTGATTTCCACTCTTCACTTTTTCGATTACACCTTCTTTTTTCTCAATCACATACTCTTTAACTATTTCAGCTTCACCCTTTTCACTAATTACCCCAAAATTTGTATCTAAAGCCTCTTGAAACTTGTCCTTCATCAGTTCTTTTACAATAATCCCCCATAGTTAGGGTGGTGCAGCTGCCATGGTGACTTCCTCTTTAGAGTCAGAAGAACTTTATAGTTGCTCTTCTATTGGTATTTTGTCGTCCAAAGCTTCTTCTCTAATTGCTTTTCTAAGAGCACATGTGGTTCTTTCAATATCTAGATCTAATGGTATTAATGTTGATCCTGAACTGCGCATACACAAATAGAAAATACCTCAGCAACACTATGATATACAATAAAATAAAACAAAAATAAAAAAGACTAAAAATAAAACAAAAATAAAAAAGACTAAAAATAAAACATTGCACAAATGTCACCTTGTTGAGATTATCAACAGTCTCCGACAACGATGCCAAAAACTTGATGACTTCTTGGAAAGTGTACCGATAATGTAGAAGTAATAAAAAGATCAAATCCGCAGGTACTACTTCTAACAAGACAAAATGTGTGCAATGTATAAAAACTAGTAAAAAAGGGAGTTTTCATGTTTTGAATGTGAAAAGTAAATAAGAGATTAAACAGAATTACGAAAGTGGTCAGATTATGTTTTAGAATCCCCTAATTCTCTATTGTTGATGTTTAATATCTTGTATGAATGATCTCATCACTATAACCCCATGAAAAATTAACAAAACTGTTATAGCTGATCCCTCACAAAATAACCCACTAACCACTACTCAGAGCTTTATATCCCTAGTCCTCCAGCGTAAGCAGGGTTAGGCGATGTAAAAAATGTTAATTCTCTATGCCACTACTTAGGGTCTCCTATTCCTATTCAACCAACGTAAGTACAACAATTGCCATAGGTCTAACACATAGATTAATGGTCAGTATTCCCTATGTGCCCAAAATCAGATTAAAAGAGTATCTCACGTAAAAAACATTAAGAATAATAAGCAATTGATTGACATTATAGATCAAAAGGTTCATACAAAATCAAATCAACATATAACCCAACAATATTAAAATAGGTTCATCATAACACAACCTAACCTAGAGGAGCTTAGCTACTCATAATTCGGATAATAATACCATAATTCATATATTAAAATAACATATGAATTCCTTTGAAGTAATGGCCTCCAATGCTAAAAATCACCCTTGATGCTCTCCAAATCGTGTTTTGCTCTCTAATTTTAGTAACACTTATCAAAGTGTAAAAATTTCCCTTAAAAAGAGCTCTGAATGGATCAGACGCTTTAGAAATCCCCAGAAAAAGGGACAAACGCGCGCGTGATTACTTGCATCGCACACACGATGCATCTTTTATGACCCATATCGCGCACACGATGCTGCATGTGAATATTTATGAATGTGCACTCTTTTTTACTCCTTTTTCACTAAGTCCACAATATTGACACTTAGTTATTTTTTTATCATTCTTTGGTCTTTCTTCTTCATTTTGGCTAATCTTTCACTTATTTTGATCTAATTCTTCGACTAAAGTCTTGTAATGGCGAACTGTCATCACCAAATATTCTTTTTCCCCACCCAAGGCTATACTATCTAGGAATCCACCTTGAATCAAGAAGATGAGGATATCTGGAGATGAGTTTTGATGATCATGGCTCTTGATTTACTATTCCAAGCTTTTTCCTCTTTTCTTTCTTCTTTGTGTCTCATATTCTCTTTCTCATATTCTTTCTCTTACTAACAAAGTCAGGTCATGGATGGATAAAAGAGAGATAGAGAAAATATCTTAAGAAGTATTTATCCTTTAGTGGATAGTTGACCATTTACCAATGCTACCAAATGTCTTTTCTTTCACTAATTAGTAAAGGTAAATGGAATTAAATAATAATTATACTCATCTGAGTTTACTAATTACCCTATTTGTCCCAACTAATAAAATAGAGCATTTAGGAACATAATTTGTCTCAATTGACAAAATATATAACATTTAAGAGGATGTGGGGTATTACATCTAACATAGTAGAAACTCATTTAAGGTGTGAAGGGACTAGATGTCCCTTAAGTTTGAAAAGGGAACAAAGATAAATATCTTGTGTTCATTTACTTTTTTTCACTTTTATTTTTCTACTTTTTGTTCTAAGTTCTTCCTCATATTCAAAAAATAAAGAGAAAAGAAAATCTGCAAAATAATGACAAAAATTCATAAAATCTCTGAGTAGAACAACAAAAGGTGAAAGGCTCTTAGAAAGATAACAACAAGAAGAAATTGTTGTATAACAAGAAGGCAAAGAACATACTTACATCAGCATTAGAAATGGAAGAATTCTTATGAGTATCAAAAGCAAAACAGTCAAAGAATTTTGGGATACATTGGAAGTAACAGTAGAAGGAACCAAAGAAATCAAAAGATTAAAATTAAACACTTTATCTCAAGAATATGAATTATTTAGAATGTTACCTTGTGAAAATATTCTTGATATACATAAAAGGTTCGTCGTCCTAACTAATCACTTTTCCGTTCTTGGAAAATTCCTCACCAATGATCACCTAAACTTAAAAGTCCTTAGATCATTGTCTAGAGCATGACGACTAATAATGACAATAATATCTGAAAAGAGTCTTTCTAAAATACCATTGACAGCATTATTTGGAAAACTTCAACATCAAATGGAACTTGATCAATTACAAAGATATGAACTGGATGATGATAAATTGGAGAAGCATGAAGGACATGAAGTTAAAGTAAAATCCATTCCTTTGAAGTCTAAACATGATAGTGATCAAGAAGAAGAATCTCAATCCGAAGATGATGAAGATGATACACTAATAAAAAAAATTGAAAATATTCTTAAGAAAGGAAAAGACAAAGGAAATTAGACAAAGAAAAACATGAACTTCAAAAAAAAAATTAATTGTTTTGAATGTGGAAGAAGATATCATACAAAAGTGAATGCCCTACTTTTCAAAAAAACACTTAAAAAATATTTAAAAAATAATAAATAGTGGGGATTATAATTTTATGTTGCGGGGGTTTTAACCTCCAAAAATTGATTTGCGGTAGTTTTAGAAAACTCTAAAGTTAACGGTGCCGCAGTATATTTGCCAGGGTTTTTAAGGAATGCTTGTATTTTAGAAGGGTATTTTCCGAAGGCCTATATGTTGATTATTTTGTAGGAGTTTATAACTCTCGCTAAATGTTAGTGACTTATATGACTATTGTCGTAAATATATATTTATTTAATATGATCAGTAGTTTGTGACCGCTAATATTTATTTATTTTATTTCTTATATTTTAAAATAACTCTTTTTTTAAAATATTAAACTTTGATAAAAAGATGTAATATAACTCAAAATTCATAATGCGTTACTAAAATTCAAAACACAAATTAATAATTCTTATATTAAAGAAACAAAATTAAATATCAATATATCTTATAATAAAAAAACTCAAACCTCATATCACCAGAAGCATTAAGGCCAAAACACATGAGAAAATTTGCGGAGTTTAGATCATCCGAGAATGGTGTCAAAAGCGGCGAAGTTGCTCACCTCGTTCACTGGAAACCAATTCATCCAATAGAATATTTCGGTCCAAACAGTTTTATAAATATTAACTTGAAAAAGAGTAGCGGCAGACTGAAGGTTTAAGACTGTGGTTGATCCCAGTAGATTGTGATGCTGTTTCTTGAAAGGATAGTTTTATATCTTGGACTCTCTTCTTAAGCCAAGACCGGTAAGTGTTCTAGCTCGTTCCCTTTTCTAATGACATTCTTCCAAGATTGTTGGATTGTTCTTAATTTTCAATATTTGTCTTTTTGAATCAGCAAAATGTTCCTCCTGTATAAAAATGTAAGAACTAAGTTGGAAACTAAACAGTATTTTTCATAATAATGATTATATCAGTAGGACATGTAAAAGTTGCTTGAAATGTTTTCTATACCTAACTAGATATCAGTTCACAGAATTAAATTCAAATCCATACGTAAAAACACTCAATGAAATGCAACTTATAAGGAACAATAATTAAACCCAATATGAATCAATGTTGTAGCATAGGGAATTTCTACTTAAAATCTCATTATTAATTTTATTTTAAAGTACCATTAAAAAAGTTAAATATCATCTTTATAAATTAGTTTGTGTTTTGTCCAAAAAAAAAGTTACTGTTTTGTTATTACTAATTTATTTCTTTTGTTCATCTTTATAAAAATCTCAAATGTTATGGATATCTATTTTAAAAAATAAATTTAAAAGATATACACGGACCGTTTTTACACTGTCAGTTAATCACAACCATTGATTTATTTAAAATATTTGACTTTTATTTTAACCACTTAAAAAGTAATACAAACAGATGATTGTGACGTATCGATGATGTAAATTTTTTTTACACTGACAATGCATAACAATTAATCTCTTAAAAAATTGTTTTAAAAATGAGAATGAAAAAAAATTGCTTGATAATCAATTTCTTGAAATCTATTTTTAGGAGTGAGAAAATATATTTGATTATTTAATTTTTTTAAACTGTTTTAAAAATATAAAGATGATAAAATTCTTTGATAATTTAATCTTTAAGTTTGATTATATTAAATAACAAAAAGTCAGAAATAATTTTATGATCATTTAGTTCCTAACAAATAATTTTTTATTTATAGAGTATAGAGTTAAAGAAAAATTTATATTTAATCAAAGATGTTTATTATATAATTAAATATTTTTAATAATGTAGATTGATTGATAATATAAAAAATATTTATATTAAAGTTATTTATGAATTTAATTAATTATAAAATATTTAACACAATGAGTTAATTTGTAATATATTATACAACAAAAAGAAGTTAACAAAAGTACAGTGTTATAAATCATAAATAATTAAAGCTAATCTATAATATATCATATATTTTATTATATATTTATTGTATATGGATATAAAATATAAATCGATGATTGGTGTAAAAGAAAAAGTACAATAGAATTTATCAATCTATTTATACAAAAGTTTTATATAATTATATTTGTGCCATTAGTAAAATGTGGTATATTTTTCTGTGTTTTTTTATTCATTCTTGAAAATAAAACTGGAAAATGAAAAACAAAAACATATTTATATTGTTTTGGTTTTTTAGTTTTGAAAACTGAAAAATTAAAAATAATTTTGTAAAAGTATTTTCTAAAACAAGTCATTCAAACAGGTTTTTTGTTTTTAAGTTTTTAAAAATTAAAAAACAGTTTTTAAAAACTAATTCAAACAAGCCCTTAGTGTACGGACTCATTTTCGAATTTTTTACAAAAATAACCCACTTTTTAAAGGAAAATCCCAAAATACCCCTGGTTTAAAAAAAATCCCAAACTACCTCACTTTTAGGAGGAGTTGCCAATTGAATTGGAGACTCCTCTTAAAAATTGAATGGAGGCGCCAATTGGATTGACTAGGTCAGGTGCCCTAGCCAATTGGATTAGCGCCCCTGTGTAGTACTTAAGAGGAGGCATCAATTCAATTGGAGTCTTCGTGTAAAATGCAATTTTGTTTGGTAAATGGTATACGTGATAGATAAATTTGATATAGGATCAATTGATATTAATAAAATTTGTCGTTTACACAAAGAAACCTAATGGTGATGATCGGGATCACCTAACCGACCTTCGGTCCCACATCCTCTAGCTACCCTAACCCGTGGCCCTAACCCACGTTGATGATTCGGTACCGGTGTTTGAGCATCTGAGGGCCAAGAGTGTCACTTCCAACTAAAGGAGAAGGCCTGTTGAGGTAGTCAGACAAGTCAGCATAGTCTTCAGTATGCATCGATGGTGTACCATCGTAGCTGAGTTCATGACCCATGCCAGAGAAGTTGGGTTGTGGTTGACTCATTGATGGGCGACCGGGACGGTTGAAGGGAAACATGGGTGTGAATGATGCGTCGAGGAAAGGTTGTTGGGGTGTTTGGTAGAGATATGGTTGTTGGATGTTTTGGTTTTGTGAGGTTTGGGCTTCTTGGCTATGGTAGGAGGAGGGGCGGTTGGTGTTGAATGATCGTTGGGTGTTTTGGCTTAGGAGACTTTGGTAGGGTGATGGGGTGGGTGCGAAGCGATGTTGAGTCTCGGGTTGATGGTCAATTTGTTGGTGGTGGTATGGGGTATGCTCTTGGTATTAGGGTTGGGTGTATGGTATGTTTTGGTTGTATGTTTGTGTGTTGGTTGAACGGAACGTTTGACGGGCAGGGAGTTGTGTGTATCCGGTCTGACACTGTTGTTGGGGATTTGATGTTGAGGTGTCAGGTGCGTAAGTCATCTGGCGTGGGTCGTACAAGTACATATCCTCGGCGATGAACTGAAAACCAACCGATCTGTACCAAGCCATATAAGTACGGCTTGGTTTTTCTTCAGTTGGCATGACCGCGTCAGTTAACACATGGTCATGACGGTGCTTCAATTTGCGACACTCCGATCTTGCGAAGCTTTGCCATGGATTGAAGTTCCATTGGTCGTTAACTTTGCGCAGATGCCATTCTCCTAGGCTAGCTAGGGGATCTGGGATGTTTTGGGGCATACTGAACTGCAGCTTCACATGATCACTGTTGTGCATCTCCACAGTTGTGAACCGTATTATCGGTGTGCATGCAGTTCATACGGCCGTGTCTTCAGCATTGACCTGATGGTCATGATCCAAATTAAGGTATGGACGCCAAATGATCTGAAATGTGAAAGAAGATAGGATTATAATCTAGGTAGAAGAAGTTGACAAAATATAACAAAATTATTAAGTTATTTTCCTTTCGTCTGTCGGTCGAAGGTGATCCAGCAGGTTGTGATACTAAGTAATATAGTGTCTTGGACATCTGTTGTAACTCATACCACGTGCAAACCATCTACACGAAAAAGTCCAAAAATATTAGTTAGAGATAATAATCGTTAAAGAAGTAACTAAAGATATAGCAATTTAAACAAATTACTTTTGTGCATACGGAAATGTGAAAGGGTTGTTGTTGACTGGTGCTAGGGACGGTAGTCTTGACCAAACCCATGCTTGTAGCAAAACAGCACATCCAGAAAATGTAGATGTGTCTTTGTGTGAGTTTTTGCACAAGGAGCTATAGAGATAGGCTAGACAAGCAGATCCCCAACTGTAACTTCCTATTCTATCTACATGTCTAAGTAAAGGTAAATACATAATATGCATGCTAGAACCACTACCTTTAGGAAATAAAAACGAGCCAATTAATAGCATAATATAACACCTAGTTTTTATTATTCAAGCATCTTCGATAGAATGCTCATCTAAGTATAAACTATTATAGTACGACTTAAGGCGTGAAAGTAGTATACCTTGACCTCTTGCGTTATCATCTAACAAATCAGTCTCCAAGAGATCCATGCAAATTAAATTTGCATAGTTGGTTTTACCATTAACAATCTTACGTTCAATGGGCAGTTCCAAAAGTATGAAGACGTCTTTTAACATCACGGTACACTCACCGGTTGGGAACCAAAATGTGTGTGTCTATGGTCTCCATCTTTCGCATAAATCTAGAATGAATTTGTTATCTACGGACCAAGATAAAATCTTGCTTATATGACCAAAACCGGCGAGTTTAACATAAGGTTGAATCATCGGGTCCATATGGACATATTCATGGACCCGAGTCTAGAACCTTGATACATCCTATAAAATAAAGAACAAAAAACTTGACTAAGTTGGTATGCTAAAATAAAAAGGGGTTGGTGAAGATGAAAGATAAAAAGTTAACAAAAGAAAAAACTTACATATGTTGAGATGTTTGCAACCGTTCCTCTATGTGATTCTCCCTTTGTGAGGATAGACATTTTGTCGGGGGGTTGGTGTAGATGAAACTACAAGAAGTTATTGCAGATGAAATTGTAGAATAAGTATTGTAGAAGTAGTGAGAGTGATGGTGTGGAAGAAGTGTTGATGGAGTGGATGTATTTATAGGCAAATGGATGGGAGCATGAAAATTTGTGCTTGCATGGTGTTTCCACTTGAATTGGAGACCATGTACAACCTTTAAGAGGGGTCGCCATTCAAATAAGCGCCTGCATAGGGACATGCATGCAAGACCTAGGTGTGATTTCTTGGTTTCGAGGTTTGAATGCATGCTTTGACAAGGTGTCGCCAAATGGATTGGCGCCCATGTGCAAGGAATGAATGGGGGCACCAATTCATTTGGAGTGTGTGTCTGCATGTCTGACACGTGGTTGTCCTCTCTCTTGCATGATGAACATGTCACTTCTTAGTAGCTTGCATGGTTGACGCATCATTTTGGAGTAGCTTGCATGTGCGACACGTCACATCGGAGTAGCTTGCATGTTCGACACGTCACTCCGAACTAGCTAGCATGTGAGACACTCACTCCTCTATTTAAGTGTCTTACTATCAACATCCAAGACACTTCACTCATATTTGTCTGCAGTAAGAAAATAGTTTTCATTTGCACAATGCCATCTTCTTCAAAATACATTGCCAACGTTTACTGCAACGGTGAAACATACGAGTCTGAGTTGTATGGTTTTTGTTTTCGAAACACTGATACCATTAGACTCACGATCAAGAGAAATGCAACCTTCTTGCATTTGAAAAAAAGAATACAATCCTGTATAGGATCGGTATTGTGTCAAAGATCACATATCAAAATCTAATATTTTTTGAGAATAGTCAATGCAATATTTTTCCCCTAAAGGTACGAGACGATGAAGATGTTGAATACATGTTTGTTAGTCATGAACATTCAGGCTGCAACTGTATTGAGTTGTACATTACTCTTCAACCATGTATACCATCTCATCAATCTCAAATAACCAGTCAAGATGAATCTGGTGAATTTGATCCACAATGGTCAAATGACGTCAACCCAGAAGCAGAAGCAGAAGTGGATGTCATTGATAAAGAAGAAAAGGAGACCGAGATACAGGTTGATCACATGTTGAACGAAGACATTGAAGATGATAATCAACCACCACCAATACCTCCTAGTCATGTCTACAATCCGCCTCAACATAGGATAAATATGGATCTGCACGACGATGAAACATCCAACAGTATTTTCTATAATCCGTATCCGAGATCAGAAGGCAAATTTAAGGTGGGAGACATGTTTCGTACCAAAGAAGAATGTGTTCTAGCTATCAAAAAATTCCATATGAACAACTCTGCTGATTTTACAGTGAAACGCACTGATTCTAGAAGGTATGTTATCGAATGTTGTAACATGCTTTGTAAGTTTCGTTTGACTGCGTCTTACAAAAACAAAAACGACTCTTGGGAGATCGCTTCAATAGACCCACCTCACAGTTGCATTGCAACTAACGTTGAACAAGATTACCGCAAACTAAGCGCATCGTTGATATGTCAAGACATTTTGTCGTTGGTTAATAAAGACCCATCCGTGAAGGTGAGTATAATTATATCCCATATCAGAACAACATATAATCATACTCCATCTTACAAGAAAGCCTGAATTGCGAGGACAAAGGCTGTTGAACAAGTTTTCGGCAACTAGGAGGATTCATACAAGGAATTGCCACGGTTTTTATGGGCACTAAAAACATATGTCCCAGGAACTGTGGCAATTATGGAGACATTTCCAGCGATGATGCCAGACGGAACCTATGCTATAGGTAATAGAATCTTTCACCGTCTCTTTTGGGCATTTGACTTGTGCATCAAAGGTTTTGCATTCTGCAAACCTATTGTTCAAATTAATGGCACTTGGCTATACGGAAAATACAAGGGTACTTTGCTCATGGCGGTTGCACAAGACGGCAACAACAATGTCTTTCCCATTGCCTTTGCTCTTGTTGAAGGTGAAACGGCTGGTCGATGGGGTTTCTTTCTTCGACATCTCAGAACGCATGTGGCTCCACGAGCCAATCTCTGTTTGATTTCTAATAGACATGCTGCCATTGAGAGTGCCTACAACAACCATGACAAAAGATGGCATGATCCTCCTTCTACCCATGTCTATTGCATCAGACACATTAAACAAAACTTTATGGGTGTTATAAAAGATAAGAGTCTTCGCAAGAAGGTGGTGAATGCTGGGTATGCTCTAACTCAACCGTCATTTCAATATTATCGTGATGAAATTAGACTGTCTAATGAAGACGCAGGGAGATGGCTAAATAACATACCAGTAGAGCAGTGGATAAGGGCATTTTACGAAGGTTGTCGATGGGGCCACATGACAACAAACCTTGTGGAATGCATGAACGGGGTGTTCAAAGGAATTCGAAATTTGCCGATAACCGCCTTGGTAAGACCAACCTATTATAGGTTGGCTTCTACGTTCGCAACCAAGGGTGAAAGATGGAGTGTGGTGTTAATGTTCAGGAAAGTATTCAGTGAGTGTTGCATGAAGGTCATGAAAGAGAAGAGTATCAAAGCTAGCACACACACTGTAACAGTCTTTGACCGTCATAGGCAAAATTTCAGCGTCCAGGAAATAAAGGATCACAACGAGGGGAGACCAAATTTAGCCTATGTTGTTAGACTAAACATAAGTTGGTGCGATTGTGGAAAATTTCAGGCCTTTTGCATTCCTTGCTCATATATCATTGCAGCATGCGCTTATACTCGTCAAGACGCTTACAGCTATTTATCTGATGTGTACAAGACCGTCACCGTCATGAATGTATATAATCAAAGCTTCTCGGTACTATCAATGGAGGAATACTGACCTCCATATGAAGGTGATATAGTTTGGCACAACGACGAGATACGTAGAAAGAAAAAAGGAAGGCCAAATAGCATACGTATCAGGACAGAGATGGATTCTACAGATAAAATGATATGATTATGTAGTATCTATCGTCAACCAGGACACAACAAAAACAACTGTCCCAATGGAGGAGCATCATCTGGGTCTTAAGCTTTTTAAAACATTGTATTTCTGTAACCTTCAATCATTATATATCATTAACTTTTTGTTACAACGAGGTTCACAACAAACATCAGTACAAAATAAGCTATCTGAAAACATAAATATTTCTAACTGATTACAACAATCAAATTGATGTCATCTCGACCGAACATCATTTCCCTAGCATCCTTATCAGTTTTCATTCGCACCCAACCAAAGATACTGTCGAGTCTCTCAATACTTCTAATTTTTTCCCCTTTTGGTATTTTCCCATATAACCAACGAATCAGCTCCCTCTTCAATTGATCGAACGTAGTGATGTTCCAGAACAGCATCAGCATCTGAGGTTTGTCTCTCGCATAAATCACCTTTCCGTATCGGCAACGAACACCAAACATGATTGCCAAATGATTAATTGATATGTGGAACAATGACTCACAACAAATCTATTTATAACACAAAAATTATATTTTACACTGAGGCTCCAATTCAATTGGCGACTCCTCCTAAAAGTGGGGGTAGTTTGGGAATGTTTTTGAAACCAGAGATATTTTGGAAATTTCCTTGAAAAAGTGGGTTATTTTTGTAAAAAATTCCTCTTTTTCATGGTGGAGAGATGTTGTGGGATTTTCGGTCAAAAGTGCTCACGAAAAACTGTTAACAACTTCTATTTTGCAGGTAGATTCTACATTAGACTTAAATTATTCTGCTGTCCTAAAGCTGATTTGGAAAGTTACAGTTCCTAGTAAAATTCAAATCTTCACATAGGGAATGATCTTTAGTGAGCTTCAAATTAAGGATGCACTTGCTCATCGAGGAGTCTTATTAGGAGCTCATGATTTTGTTTGTCCCTTTTATCTTTGTCACGATGAAACGTATTCACGCCTTTTCCTTTCTTGCCCGACTTCATAGTATGTTTGGCATCTGTTTGGAGTGTGGTTGGGTTTGGGAGGAGTGCCTCGTTGTGACTCTATTTAGATCATCTGTTGGCTAGGATCGTCCTCTTAAAAGGTCGTATAAAGGAAAAAATTGTGTCTTCTTTTCTGGTTCTCTATAGCTTGGACAATTTGATTTTCAAGAAATCACATTCTTTTTAATATTGGTCCTAAATGGATGAAGGATATTTTCTCTTTAATTAATTACGTTGTTTGGGATTGGTTCGGGGTAACTTGTAAGTTTACGGTGGTGATCGCTGACTTTAGTGTTTGGATCTTGAGTATGATGTTTGTATTGGGTAACTTTTGTTATTTCAGAGTGTTGCTTTGTATTGAGTTGAGTATCTTTTATACTCTTTAATGCATTTCCTTTGTTTATAAAAAAAAGAATTTATGTTTATTTTTGACAGGCTTTACGTCTTACTTTTTTATTGTTTTTTGGTTAGGGATTATATTTACTCCTTAAAAGGCTCCTTATATTTTCAAATCAAACCATTCGTAATAGAAATGTTTCCGGCTCATAGATATTGTTTGTTTAACCTTCCCCAAACTTTTAAGTGACCTTCCTTCTCCCGGTAATGGGTTGGGAGTGAGGTCCATTTTCATCTGTGGTGACCCTAGTATTGTCTTTCCTCTTTGGAAAAACTAAAATGATTGTTGTGAGAAAAAAAAGAAATTGTTTAATCTAAAATATTTGTGAACATAAGATAATGTTTTGGATGGATAAGGTAATTCTTGCTTAACCATAGATTAAAATAAAACATAAAGAATTGTCACTTTATCCCTCGGTTTCTGAATAATCGTGGGGTAAAGTGGCAATGGTTATGGGTTCGATCCCTAGTGAGATCATATAAAAATATGATGAAAAAACTTATCTTATCAGTTTTGAAATATAACTTACGGGTAAAATTAGTTTGAGTTTATTATATCTAATGTGGATAGTTAATATCATTTAGTCATAGTTGAACATATAACTTTTCTAATTTGTTCTTCAAATATAATTGTTCATTAATGTTTTTTCGGGCATCTTGCAACTCATAATTCATTTCACGTTCTTTAATTGTTAAAAATCTCCAATGTTTCTAGTTTTTGTTCAACTTTCTTCCATATGTGTTCATTCAACAAGGTTGGAACAAAATTGAACGAAAATTAGAAGTATTGGAGAAATTTTAACAATCAAATAGCGTGAGATGAACGATGAGTTGTCAAATGCCTGAAAAACATTTATTAGTGTAGTACGTTTTTCAAATACAACATAATTGTTCATATTATTATTTCCAAAAATAGTTTAATAGAGTATATGTTCAAAGAGAAACTAGTGAAACAAACAACCGACATTAGATATAATAAACTTAATTGTATTTTTTGTCCCTATAATGTCCTCTTGACATGTTCAGAGGAACGAGATGAGAGTTGCACAAAGAATAACAAAAAACATAATTTTAGTCTCAAATTCAAACTCAAACTCAATAACAACAACTCAACCCTAAACATATAGATTTCGAAACTTTGTTAAGTATACCAACTAGACAGCAACATCAACAACTCAAAAACAACAATAAATAACAACAACATTAACATTATCTCAATCTAAACGACAACTAACATTAAACAGCAACTCAAAAAAATAATTTCTCAACAAAAATACAACAATATCAATAATAAAATCTAAATAAATATATAATATATTTATCTTAACAAAAACAACAACATATAACATTAATATTAGTTTAAACAACAACAACAACAAGATTAAATCTCTAAGGTTCCAGGTCTCAACTACAATAACAACAATTAAAAAAAACAATAACAAATATCAACAAAAATAACAACTACTACTACTACTACTACTTCATGAATAGTGATGTTAGACATATCAGATCTATAAAGAAGAAGTGAAGAATAAGCAGAAGAAGAATAAGCGAGCAAAAGCCTTAAACACATATAATCTTCTTGTTTCCTTATTTTTGTAGGAGTTGGAGGATGATATGTGTCTAGGGTTCTTGTTGTCTAGAACTCTTTGTTAGGATTATGTGGTTTTTTTTAGTATATATGTTTTAGGTAAATGAAAATGAATGCTACAAACTAAAGCTAATATATATATATATATATATATATATATAATATATATATATATATATATATATATATATATATATATATATATATATATATATATATATATATATTAGAGTAAACAACCTCCACATTCGCATCCAACTCCACGTGTGCCTACTTCTAAAAGTATACTATTAAATTATTTCAAGAATACACTTTTGTTTGTCACCTCTTAGTATTAAGAACAATTATATTATTTTTTTTTTGTTGTAGTCACTTAATTTCAAGAGTTTTTCTTGTACTATTTTAGTTGAAATGTCTAGTATCAAGAACAAAATAAGTACTACTTTGATTTTAATATCTATATTTAAGAAAATATGTTTAGTACTATTATAGTTATGATTTGGGAAATATTTATAATATTAAAAAAATAGTATGTAGTGTTTTATATTGTGTATTATTTATTTTAATTTTTTTGATATATTAAATTCATTAGCATTCTTAATATTATGAATTTAATTAGGCAGAAAATTTACAATTTCAATAATTTCATGCAGGTTTTCACTTATTAGTAAAGGAATATGATTGTAACAAAATTGTTCTCATATTATATAAGGACATGATAATTTTGTCATAAAAAATGACTATATTCTTATTCTTCACTAATTAGTGACGAATTATAAGCATCACAAAATCATTACCATGTGATTTAGTGATGAAATTAATCTCGCATAAAAACGAGTATTTATTCATTAATCTTCACTAATTACGTACGGATTATAACCGTCACAAAATCATTCATAATCATAATTAATGAGATATTTATAAATTCCTCACTAATTATTGACGGATTTACTTTCAAAATTTAGTGGCAGAATTTATTTTCAAAATTTAGTGACGGATTTGTTCCGTCGGAATTTTAAATCCCTCACAAATAATTTATGACTTTGAAATTCGGTATGGATATTGGCACATCACTAAATCCGACACTAAAATGTTTTGTGGAGGAATTTTAGTATATTAGTGACAGATCAATACCTTTAGTGTTGCATGAGGTAGAGAAGTTTGAGTTCTTAAATTTCTGGCTATGATCATTTCAAATGTGAATGATCTTGTCAATATCTCCTTCTTTTTCATATTGTAGGAGATGACATTGTGCCTAAAAACAATGAAGATATGGGACTTATCACGAATGAAATGAACCTACGTGTATCTGTAGTAATCATCAACACAGACAAAGATATTTCTCTTTACTCCGAGGCTTTCAAATTGCATGGGTCCGATGAGATATATATGAAGTAGCTCAAACACACAGTTTGTGGTAAGATGTTGAACCTTTTTACGTGACATCTTTGTTTACTTTCTAACCCAACAGTCACTACAGATTTTGAGATCAGGTAACCAACAATATCCTTTTCAGCAATAATCTTCCTTATACTTATAAGATTTAGGGGGCTAACCTTTCTGTGCACTAAATTAGTTTCTTCCATTTTGGAAATTAAATAAGATTGAGGCGGATTTTTATAAGAAGGTGACCACAGGTAGTAGTAGTTTGTAAGTCTATATCTCTTCACTAGTTGAGTATGTTGTTCATCTATGACAATACATTCATCAATATTGAACTTTACCTATAAATCTTGACCATAGAGTTGACTTGTGCTAATAAATTTAGTCGTAAGATCATAAACTAATAACACATTAACCTAAATTTGAATATGATTAAAATCTCATATGTCATGACATAACATATCAGAAACATACATTAGATGAGTTCATTAAATGGAATATTGTCCAACATATTCTTTCACTCTGTGTTAAACCTTAATTATCTTCTCGATTTTTCCACTTTCTTAACCTCGTGACACAAACCATTAATTTATTACCTTCGTTCATGTTTACTTTACAACTTCTTATATAAAATTATTATGCTTAATACAATATCTACGGGATATCCACTTTTTCTTATCACTTGCAACTAATTTGACTGTGTATACTTGCACGTAAAAAAATTAGCCAATCAAGTTTTTGGATCCGTTGTCGGGGATTGTTTCATTAACATTTTGATTTTCATTGAAGTTTGTAAAGTTTACAATTGAGCATTTAATCTTTCCTATATTTTTCTGACATGACACATGTGTGAGAGTGCTGCATATGCATGTTGATTTCATAATAAAGGTCAGTCAAACCACTGTATTGGTTGTTCAACGGGATGAAATACACCACGTGTTAAAATCCATTATGAAGCCATGTGATGTGACAATTTCTGTACCACTGAATGTCATGCCATATGACACTGGTTTTTCTTGAGGAGGATGAAAGAATCACCCTAGTTATGCTTCTAATGAAAGTGTGATAACTAATGGAATAAACACATTTGAGTCAATTTTGAAGACTCTCATGCAAGAAACAAAGTTATGATTTCAAGCTCAATGGGAGAGTATAAAAAATTTGGAGACTAATATATGGCAAATCACTACTACTTTAAGCTCATGGGAGTATAAAGAGGCAAAACCAACTGATATGTCAGAAGAAGACACCCCAGAAGAGAAAATAGTATAACCCATTACTGTCACAAAAATTGTTGATTTATCAAAATAAAATCTGCAGAAGGTGAAGTCTTCTATCACGTCACTTAAAACCATAGAGATATCATTTGACGAGCTAGAATATGGAGCATTGAGGTTTTTTTACCAAGAAATGCCACTTCCACCATTCCCTTAAAGGATAAGGAAAACGAATGAAGATCAGTTGTTTGGTAAGTTTTTTTTCATGAAAGGTGAAGAACTCAAAGAGGAAGGTGTTATAAGAAGGCCTCCACCAAAGCCACTCGATACAATTTGGTTTTAAGAGTGTGAAATTTGGGAGATGGCCTCTGATATGACAAAACACAACATTCCACTTCTATCACTTATGAATGTTTCAGTATAATTCCCCCCATAACTAAAGAAAAATAAGTTGAACTTAAAGGATGTTGTTGTCTAGGAGGTGACCTTTGTTATGCCTCATGAGGTTGAATAAAGTTGGATGAAGGAAGTAGAAAAAACTATGGAAGCAGAGAAAAAAGTCCCAAAAATCTAGAATGAGGAAAACTAGTAGGCTTGTAGCCTGACATATATTTCTCACTTAACCTACCAACCATTTCATGATTAATTTTAATTTTATGTTTTTAGTTATTGTCTTGTTCTGTCATGTCATAACCCGCCAGGCTAACAGTGAGGAAACTGTTCTTGCTTTAAGTATTGGGGTATGACACCTTTTTGTTGCTATTTTATTTTAATTTCCTTTGAATTAATGATTTCTTTTGTTAATGTATGTTGAAAGAGAGAGAGAGAGAGAGAGAGAGAGAGAGAGAGAGAGAGAGAGAGAGAGAGAGAGAGAGAGAGAGAGAGAGAGAGAGAGAGAGAGAGAGAGAGAGAGAGAGAGAATAACCAACGCCATCCCCAAAATAGCATAATTTTTAGGAACTTAAGAAACTTCTAATTGGACTTCTGACATAGTTGGAAATAAGGTCTTGATGATAAAAAAAATAATGCACAAATTTGTTACATTCAAATAACCCCTGTCGCGCCAGAAGTAGTCACAAAAATAGTTAGTTTCTTAAGAAGTTTGAGTTGTTTTAAAATATGGAATAAGATTCATTGTAGGATTTAGTTTAGGGAAGGAAACAATATTACTTAAGGCTAGCACAAGGATACACTGCATTTGTAAATTAACACACCAAAATGTGTAATAAAAAAATAATAAAAAGTGTCAATGAGCATTATAAATAAAGTTCATATGCCCGAAACTAGAGAAACAATATATGTCTTGACCATTAGTAATAGGTTGGACATATATAAGTAAGATCCCATCAGGTGAAAAAGTGGAGCATCTAGAAAGACTTATCAATAATAATAATAATAATAATAATAATAATAATAATAATTATAATAATAATAATAATAATAATAATAATAATAATAATAATAATAATAATAATAATAATAATAATGCAAGCGGAAGCCTTAATTTCAAAATCGACTAATAAGCCAAAAGCAAGATAGTTAATCCCTATTTGAAAATGAAAATAATTAATCATGTAACATAGGATATTAATCCTTTTATACTAGAATTTTAGGATAATTTATATCTTGAGTAATTTCGTTTATTTAAGTTTTATGTCTTTTGTCAATTTTATTTGTTTTTTGTTTGTGCATAGATTTTGTGATGAGTTCTGTTACACCTAGAAGTGTCACGCCAGAAAGTTATGACCCATACTCAGTAGGTCTTGAGTCAGAAGATGCTTATATGAGTTCTCGCATTCAATATTAATGTTGACGTTGCAGATATTTGAGAAGAAAATGAGGTTGGGTTGGAGAAAATGAATGGATAAAGATGAAACACTACAAGACAAATGAGAAATGAATGGATAAGGATGAAAATGCTACAAGACAAAATTCTGAAAAGCTGTCAAAATTTGTTGATGTTGTTGTACCACTACGGCTCCTGCATTATTGTTGTTGCCATAATATTATGTTGTCTCTCATGTGCACTGTATTATCATAGTACAGCACAAAGGAATATGATTTAATCTTTGGGCTAAAGTTAATGGATCATTGTAAAGGCCAATAATCAATGAGAGACAACATGCAGTTGAGAAACCTCTATGAATAGAGTTGAAATGCATTGAAGAAAAATGTTCTGAAACATGGGAAAAATTGCAGAAGTGAAATAAAGGAAGACAGTGAGTTGCTGGGAGGTGTGACGGAAGACGTCACTTCATGATTAACAAATTCCAAGTGATTGCATTTTCATCCTCAGGTTTTTCATTTTTATATTCATCATGAGTTAAACTTGTTTTGTTTGATAATATGAAGTTTAATGAATTAGTAATATTTTTAATGTTATGAGTGAGTTGTCTTGATATATTTTACTCATCTGAATTTATGCCATATGTTTATTTCTTTGTCTGACCACCTTGGGAGTAAATAATAACTTGTTAATATTAAGAGGTCCTTTGACAATTGGAACTCATAAGTAAATATGGTTGAAAATAGTAGGATAGAGATATTCACTAGATTAACTACTTTAGACATAAAGAGTTACAATTATATAGGACATTCATAATCAAACCAAATATGCATTAAAGTTACAAGTGAGGCTTAGATATTTTTCCTCTTACTTTACTTTATATGTTACTAATATTGTAGAGATACACCATAAAATCACGTTTTGACCTCATCTATTATTACAGAACATATCAGAAGCATACATTAGATGAATTCATTAAATGGAACATTGTCCAGCATATTCCTTGATTCTATGTTAAACCTTAATTATCTTCTATGTTTTTCCACTTTCTTAACCACGTGACACATACCATTATTTTATTATATTCACTCATGTTTACTTTACAACTTCTTGGGAACCATTTAGTAACATTTGCGAGTAGAATGTTAGATTTTTTATTTGTTTTCTTTGATTGATCAAAATTTAAAAGGAAAAGAAAAAGGGTTACGAAAAGTTTTTTTATTAGGATGCTTGACAAGATTGTGGGTCTTGCTCCTACGTATCCTCAGGTGCGATGAGGAATTCAAAGCTAAGTAGTTCTTCGCAAGACAAAGATATTTTTTGGTTTTTTTTGTTATAGTGCTCGACGAGACGTTGGATATTTCTCCTATGTATCATTAGGTGCGACGGGGAACTCAAATATACATATTTAGTGAACGAATATTTAGTAAACATTGCTTGTATGCTCGTATAAGGGAGGCTTAAGCATTTGTTTATATCGCGGTAAAAAGGATCATATTTATCGCGTTCTAGCAGTTAAACGTTACTTCTATGCTCGTCCATGGGAGGCTTAAACCTTTGTTTTGTCACGGTAGAATGGAATAAATAGTGTTCATTTGTGACAAAAAAAATTATCGCGCGGGGGCGAGAAAAGATAAGTTTGATTGATAGAATATTTTTTTGGACGAATGATGAGTACTTGGACGATAGGCTAATTATGACCGTCATCCAAATACTCAGGATCACGAGGGAAAAGTACGTCTAACCCATCCCTTTTCACCTGAGTTATTTGTGAAATTTGTGTGGCAAATTAACTCGTGTGTTTTCAATGGATGATGAGTATTGGCACGAGAGGCTAATTACAATCATCACACAACTACTTGGGATTACGAGGGACAAGTACGTCCAACCTAACATTTTTCAACCACGAAAGAATAAACTTGATTTGGTTATTTAATATGTTTTAATGCACATGACGAATACTCGAATGATAGGCTAATTATAGTCATCACACTAATATTCGGGGTTATGAGAGACGAGTACGTTCAACCTAACATTTTTCAACCGAATGTTTATTGCGAAAGAGGTTTTGAATTTCGATGTGAAAATGATTTTGATTTGATTGGTTTTGAAATGTTTTTGAAATGGTTTGCAAATGATGGTGAAAATGCAATATTGCATTCATACACACAACAAAATGATAGGATAACGATGCATACAACAATCATGAACAACACGTATTCATTACAAATGAATCAAAAAGTAAACGTGTGTGTGTTAAATTAAACATAACACGAGGATGTGAGTTGAGTTCATGTAACACGCGAGCGTGCAATATGACATTGCCAACACAATATTCAAATCCCATTTAAATGTAACAAAAATGAAATGTTGTATGCTAACACAAATCAAACAAAAAGTTCCTAACGCGAAGCGCGATCATCGCAATTTAACTGAACGCAACGAAATGTATCATAATGAAAGCAACGTAGGAAATGCAAAGTAGGGAAAGAAAACGCGAATTGATGTTATGGTGAACTACCGAATGTGTCTATAATATGAACTAAACGCGATGACAACAAAAATTGCAATGTTTCACATAAACAAAAGAAAATTGGCCAGCAACTTGCTAATGCAAAACGCACTCATAGTAATCGAAACAAAATTAAAGTGAGGCAATGTTGACAAACAAATCAAACTGAATATACGCAATATGCTCGGATATGATTTAAGCATGATAATAATCAACAAACAAAAAAAGCGCGTGTACCAAATATTTACATCAATATATAAAAAGAGAATCCAGCGGAGTCACGACATACAGATCATGTCGAATTCGCGGATCGATCCGGATCGGTTGTAACGCAATGAAAAATAAACGTAACAGCTCAATGACAACAAAAAATATTCACAATATTACACCATTTTAGAATATTACAACATCCAACCAAAAATAATCAAGAAACGCAGCAAAGCAGAATGTGTACAAATCATATCGACATCGTAATGGAAAAATCACATGCATACACGCAAAGGTCACAACCAACACTCATATATACCAAGTGTAAGACCCCAATTTTGACCCTAATATTCCTCATGCAATTCCATCATAAGCATTAGCATTGGAATCATACCTTGGCATCCTCCTTACCCCTCTTTCATTGGGTTTGTTTTGGAAGAGATCACCAAGCACTATGTGATTGTATCATTCTTGTATTTTATCATTTCACTAACCAAAACACCAAAAATATGTCTTTGTATTTGCCTCACTCTTTTGTAGGTAGGGCATGATTCCTTTGATTCATCAAGTTCACATCTAAGGTTTGAGACCCTCATGAACAATGAGCACAACCATGGATTGATTCAAGAATGATTATGAGCATCATATATGAGTCCCAATGATCTCTACATGTTATATTGATCAAGTTTTTTTCAAGAGTTTGAGGGTGATTTGCCTTGGAAACCCTAGTTTGACTAGGTATCTTGAGTAACTTCTCCAACAAGCTATCTTACCAATTGATCAAATTTCTCAAGGGACACTTCAAATTTCATCATATTATGCATATATGATATACCATAAACCAAGAAAGTCAAGATAATTGGAAGTTAGCAAGTTGGTTGATGGTGGTTGGCCAGATGAATTCATCTGATCAAAACTGGGTCTCCCTAGACCATATCTCCTATAATTTTCAATATATGAAAATGATTCCAAGATAAAACTTACTATAAATGACATTCCAAACAACTTTCATGTTGAGACCTAGAGCTAGTTTGGCTTGGAAAATCATTTTCTATGTTGAAACATTATAGGTCATTTTGTCTAAACCCTAATTTGAAAGTCAACTTCCCAAGGCCATAACTTGTTCAATTTTTATGAGATGAAAGATTTCCAAGTTGAAAAATAAAATTAAATGTGTCTACTTATACTTTGGTGTTTGGAGTGAGAGTTGATTCAACTTTTATGAGCATTTGATATGAGGTTACATTATAGGTCATTTTTTACCTATACCATTGAACAAGTGATTTTTCCAAACTTCAAAAATGCATAACTCTATCATTTCAAATCCAATTGACATGAAATTGGTGACCATTTTGAATGTCTTTTAGAGAGCTACAACTTTGATGAAGACACTTTTCTCATTTGAAGCTCACATTAAAAGTTAAGCAAGGTGGAATATTGAGACATATGGCTTGACACTTAGAAAAATTTTGATATGTCAAAAATTTCCACACTTCCACCTCAAATTTATTCATTATGCAAACCCTAAATTGAAAATTGTTGAACCTGAAAGTTATTCCTCTTGATCTCACCTTTCCAAAGAGCTCAAATGCATTCATTTTTGACAAGGAATGCATAGGCTGCACATGGCATGAACATGGTGTCATCACTTGGCAAGGATCAAATTTCAAATCTTGATGAACACTTGCCTTGCAATCCAAGTTGTATTCAGACTATCTCACACTCATTTGTGGACTTAGGGCAATAATTTTATGGGCATATGCGCGCCCATGCACCCATGCATCATCAATACCAAATTTGGAAAGTGGATTTCAAGTGTGCAAAAAACAATGGATTCAGCTATAAATAGAGCCTCATATGCTCATCATTTGATACACATTTGCACCAGCTTTGATCCCTTAACTCTAACCCTCACACTGCAAAGGATAATCCTGAGAAATTCACTTGAATTTGAGTTTGAATTTCCACTATTTTGAAATTCAAATTTCCAGGGATCCACAACCTTTTGAGCATTCAATCCTTCTTCTGTAAGAATTTGGAGTGAGATCAAGCACGGGCGAGAGCAAGATCAGTTGAATCCAGACCTCCATTGAAGGTATTTTCCAGAAAGTTTGATCTCTTCGATTTTCTCTAATTCTTGCTCAATTCTATTGATTCTTTGGTTGTCTGAAGTCCTACCAATGGAGGCAAGAAGATTGAGTTGCTTTTAGGCCAAATTGAAGCAACTCAAATCATGTACCTCAGATTTCAACTCCATGTATCTCGAAATATACTTGGAGTTAGAGTGAATTGAGACTAGATTCGAGCTCAGTGCAATTTTTACTTTGAAATCATGTCCTTGTTTTTAATTTTGGTGATGGTTGACTGAACCAGTCCGGCGAGATTCGTCGCAGAAGACAATCGGTCCTTGGCCGCCGGTAGTGTGCTGGACGGTTCTGAGCCATATGATCCATCTAATTTGTTTTAATCCTGAGCGTTCCTTTTGAATACCAACTGTGTGGCGTGCTGACTCAAGTGCACGGTGGAACGCGCGTTTTGATCCACTAGATCTGCCACCTTAATTAATGAGGGAGATCAAGTGGTCCACGTTTTTTTTATATTTTCATTTTCATTTTAATTGCATTATTTTCAATAATTCATATTAAATTTAATATTGATAAAAAAAAATACGGGACTTTCACCAAAAAATTTCAAATATTTTTCTCTTTCATATTCTGAATTAAAACTATTTTTTGGATCATCATTAATATTTTTCATGATTTAATTGATTTTGCATTTGTTTTTAATTGTTTAAAAATATTTTTAAATGTCCAAAACTTATGAATTTTTTTCTCCAAGGTCCTTTGACCTTGTTTGACCTATGATAAATCTCATGGCCATTTCTTTGGTGTTTTGATGAGATTTTAGGAATTGGACAAACCATATTTAATTTAAATGCACTATTTTAGTATTTTTAATTAGAATAAATGCCAAACAAATTTGTTGACCAATTGTGATGACTTATTTGTGTTTGACTATTGTTGTTGGGTATTGGTCAAGGTTGATTTGACTTTGTCAAATTAATATCATTGGATTTAGGGGATTGATGGAATGCACATTCCATCTCTCAAAATGAATGAATGATGATAATTTGGTAAAAGTCCTCCTTTGATCAATTTGTGTTTTGATCCATTCCCTTCCCACTTTATCTTATTCCCCTTCTTCATTCATTCACTCCATTTGGCCTATGATATCTCAAAGTCCTAATGCTAGTTGAGTGAAAAATTAACATGAGTACGGATGAGATTAGGCCACACCTTTTGCATATTCTTTTTTGTGTGTGGTATGTTTCATGAGCATAGTTCATAATACTATGTCTCTAACATGTATTAACACCAAAATTCTATTGCCCGACCTCAAATAGTTGTGACTTCTACATAAGTCCAATTACGATTGCTTAACATATCGCTAAATTTGTGACATAAAAGGCATAAGCATTCTAGTTAGTGAGATTGTATGTCTCCCCTCTTTCATGGTATTGTGTGGAAACTTAGCCTTTTTTTCCTTCATTTGGAAGATGTCTTGGCTCAAGGATCCATGCTTGTGATAAGTGGGTTGAGTGTTCTCCAAAGAATGTCTTAAAATGGAAAGCAAAAGCAAAACAATACTAACTTCTAACTTATTAACTACTAACTTTTAAATTCAAGTCATTTACTTTAATGCAATTTACTTTTAGTATTTTATTTCATTTGCCATTATTCATATCATTCTAATTGTTTATGTTAATGCAATTTTCACTTTGTCCACTTGGACCATATTGTGTGATATATTTTGTTTGTGTATACTTTGCTTGTTTGTGTGGTCTTTGACCATTAATGTACATCATGACAACAAGAAACCCTAAAAAACTTTTGTGTGGACTGTTGGCTTGATCTTGGACAAATGGACTTAGAACTTAGGCAACATTCCTATGCTAAAGGACTTGGACAAATGCCAACTTATTGAGAAATCAAGTGCTTGCAATTTGAAACTTCATCTGATACATCATTCAAGATCTCTCTAAGTTCATCTTCAACATGATCATTGTGAAGCTGTTATTTTGAACCTGTGAGTTATGGAATTCATCTGTTACATGGGTTATTTTGAAGAAGATCATGGAATGGATAAGTTTGGATGTGGACATCTTTATTTGATGCCTTGCTCTTCAAGATAATATAATTGTGCATTTGTGAGTTGCTTGATCCTAAAAGTCCAAGGGAATTCTGGGTTTCTGTTGACATTTTTGTCTATTGGGTGGCTACCCATTTGGTAAGATCTTTTCAACTCTAAACTTTTAATTTTGTACATAGGATAGTCTCTTCATCTTCTCCCCATTTCTTTAATTTCAAAATCTTTCCCTCCATTTTTCAAAATCTTCTTTGTGTGAACTATTTCTTTGTTCTAAACTTTGACCATTTTGCAAAAAGATAGAAACTTTGGCCTTATGCCATTGCATTTTCAAACTTATTTTCTTAAATCAAACTTGTAAATAGACTTAACTATACTAGACTTAAACTTTCAAAAAATCCAAAAAGAACTAACTCATTCAAACCATTTTTAGGCCTTTGTGCCTTTCAAACTTAATTTTTGTTAAAAGCAATGCATCCACTTTTGAAATTTGTATCACGAACTACGAGGTTTTGATCCCTCATTTTCATGTTGGTACGTAGGCACAAGACCGAAGATCTTGTCAAACACAAAAAGATAATTAATGAATTCTTTTCTCATCCCCCCGTTTTATTTGTTTGTAAACATCACTTTTTACCAAGTACATATGCACACAAAAAGGGCTCCCTAGGAGTACCTAGGACACTTTGGGTGCTAACACATTCTCTCTGTGTAACCAACCCCCTTACCTGTAATCTCTGACTTTTTATTAGTGTTGATTTGAAAACTTCTTACTTTTGGGTTTTGTTCGTACTTTTTCCCTTTTCCCTTGGAAACAATAACGGTGGCGACCCTTGTTATTTGATATCTAGCTTATCCATAGCTTGCTGATCATGAATTTACCGCTACAGAAATCAAGTGACGACTCCACTGGGGAGTAGTCTCCAGTGGGTTTAGCCTACTGTTTGTGTGTATGTTTGTATATATGTGATGTTTGTATATATGTATGTGTGATATAATCTGCTTGTTGTGCTTGGTGATCTTTGAGTGGTGAGATAAGTTCTAACCTGAACTTGAGTGCAATTAAGATAGGAGGATGGTGTAGTCATGTTCGACTTGTGTTGAGTAGTCTTTAACAAGTTGGCTTGAGATCCATCTGCTCGGTGGAGGCTCTTTTGGATTTGGAAATGTCACACAAGTATTTGTGGTTAGGAATTACTATCTCTAATTGGGTCCAAGAAACTGAAGACTTTAGAACATTTAACCCCTCTTGGCCTATTTAGGACGTAGTGCGGAAACTGTTGAAGTGTAGACTTGATAACAGTTGCTGCGCGATACTACACTCGGACGAGTTTCTCTTGAGAATATTATGGGTTGATGAGTCAGTCATCTTAACCTGTAATATCTGATAGATGGAATTAAGACTCTGGGAACTTTTTAGAACATGATCTACAGGTTTTTATCCTTAGTTCACTCCTTTGGGATGGTTCTTACCTGGACTTCATGCTCGTGACTTGCAATAAACCCTTGGTTCTTGGTTGATCCAATCAAGTCTTGTCAATATCAATGGAACTTGGGTGTTGATAAGGTGTAAACCATAATCCACCAAAATGGATGATTGATCTTGATAATGAATTGATTCATCCCTTTAACTTTGTTTGCCTTATGTATGATCCCTTATTTGTGATTGTTGCATTCATGCATTCATGCGCATCATAACATTCATCACCCGAAAGTTTCAAGAAACTGAGGTATTATTTGCAAATATTTTCAGACCATGGATTATGGACGAAGGAACACTAAGAAGTACAGTTTCAGATGTCCCAACTTGAAAGAGTTAAGGAAGCTAGCATCTTTTGTATTGGATCCCTTGGACTTCAAACAATGTCATGGGAAGCTTTTATCTATCTTATCTGCTGATGTGGTTGAAGGACTCTTGAGTGCGTTAGTGCAGTTCTATGATCCTCTCTACCATTGTTTCACTTTCCCAGATTTTCAGCTTGCGCCTACCTTGGAGGAGTATTCTTATCTTTTGGGGATACCTGTTTCTAGTAGAGTGACTTTTAGTGGATTGGAGGAGATTCCCCGATCTAATCTTATTGCTGAAGCTCTTCACTTGAAGAAGTATGAGATAAAGGCTTATTGGGTGAAGAAATGAGGGTTATTTGGATTGTCATCTTATTTCCTCATCAAGGAAGCTACTGCTTTTGCTCAAGCTTGTAGTGTGGACGCTTTTGAAGCTATCTTTGTGTTGCTCATTTATGGATTAGCTTTGTTCCCTAACATTGACGGTTTTGTTGATGTTAACGCCATTAGACTTTTCTTGATTGGAAATCATGTGCCTACTTTGTTGGGTGATATGTATTTCTCTTTGCATCTAAGGAACTCTAAGGGTCGTGGAATGATTGTTTGTTGTATTCCTCTTCTATACAAGTGGTTTATTTTGCACTTGCCTTAGACGCTTGCTTTTGTGGAGAACAAACAATGTCTAAGGTGGTCTCAGAGACTTATGTCTCTCACTAATGATGATATAGTTTGGTATGATCCATCTTTAAGTAGTTTGGACATTATTGATAGTTGTGGTGAATTCTCTAATCTGCCTCTCATTGGTACACAAGGAGGAATTAACTACAACTCTGCTTTGGCTCGTCGTCAACTTGGGTTCCCCTTGAGAGACAAGCCTAATAACACTTTGTTAGAAGGTATTTTCTATCAAGAAGGTAAAGATCCCCAACATTTGAAGCAGAAGATTGTGCATGTTTGGCATAATGTGCATAGGAAAGGAAGATCCGAGCTTGATCCGTGCAATTGTGTAGCTTTGGAGGCTTACACTCTTTGGATGAAGAAGAGAGCTTTGGAGTTGAAGATGTATTATCCTTGCGAAAGACCTATGTTTATGGTTGTGGTTGAGCCATTAACTCTCCCTAACCAAGATGTAGAGGAGTTGGAAGACGCGCTCATCAAGATGAAGCAAGAGAAGGACATGTGGGAAGAGTGTTTCCGTGCTTTGAGCAAGAAGCATGAAGAGTTGCAATTGGAGTCTAAGGACAAATATGCACTTATTGAGCTACTTGAAGACCGAGTGATGAAGAGACAGAGAGAGCCAGAGGTTCCATCTTCTAGCATTCCTCAGCCTTCTGTTGCTTGGAAGAAGATTGTCGATCAGCTTGTCCTCGAGAAGACTCGGATGAAGGCTTCTTTTGAGACCGAGATTCGTCGCATTCGAAGGAAGTACGCGCCTTCAGCCAGATCTTCTAACATTGTTGTTAGGGATCCTTAGGATGACTAGTCTCCTTTTCTCTTGTATTTTTTCATTTGGTTTCTGAAATTGTACTCAGTGTAATCCTTCCAATTTATAAATAAAAAGAGATTTTTGGTCATATCAAATTGTTACAATTGCCATTTAAATATATATATTTGCAAATGATATAGTAAGTTCCTTGAAAATAAAAATAAAAATAATCAAGCATTGCATTTCATGCATCATTTGCATAAGCAGGTTTTTCCAGGTGTCTGATTGGTGTCTCTTCTGTGCTTTAGCCAAGCTGACTCACCAGTACAATACCCGAGCCAATCATCTGAAAATCATGGAACACATAGAGCAAGAGAACAGAGAGCTGAAGGACGAGATCACCCGCCTGACTGCCATGATGGAGTCAGTTCTTGCTGCTCAAAGTCAATCTTCTCCAACGTCTGCAACTCCTCCCACGAGGACTGTTATTCCAAAAGTGGTTACCTCTACCATGCCTGCTGCTGCCGCCCATTTCACGCCGAATGTGCCTGTCGAATTCCCGTGGGGAATGTCGTCCAACTTTGTGCCAGAAGGCTTTGCGCCTACATTTGCTTCCATGCTGGTATCTAGCCCGATCATGTCCGTGCCACCTCCCGTTGTGCACACCTTGCCTCGCGTAGAGGATACCATCTATCATTCTGAGCCGTCAGAGGGTCCGGATGTTTATGAGAAGATAGACGAAATGAAGGATCAGTTTCTTGAGTTGCGCAAGGAATTGAAGACACTGAGAGGTAAATACGTGTTTGGGAAGAGTGCTGTTGAGTTGTGCTTAGTGCCTAACGTCAAAATCCCGGTGAAGTTCAAAATGCCTGACTTTGAAAAGTATAAGGGGAACTCTTGTCTGCTCAGTCATATTGTGATGTATGCCCGCAAGATGTCTACTCATACCAATAACGATCAATTGTTGATTCACTACTTCCAAGATAGTATGACCAGCGTTGCGCTCCGTTGGTACATGGGATTGGACAGTGCTAGCATTCGCACTTTCAATGACTTGGGAGAGGCTTTCATCAATCAATATAAATATAATATGGACATGGCGCCAGATAGAGACCAGCTGAGGTCTATGTCTTAGAAGGACAAAGAGACCTTCAAAGAGTATGCACAACGATGGAGGGAGTTGGCTGCCCAGATCACTCCTCCTTTGGAGGAAAAAGAGATGACAAAAATCTTCTTGAAAACTCTGAGTTCATTTTACTATGAACGCATGATTGCTAGTGCCCCCAATGACTTTACCGAAATGGTAAACATGGGGATAAGGCTTGAGGAAGGAGTCCGTGAGGGACGTTTGTCAAGAGATGAGGCGTCAACAAGAAAGAGGTATGGTAGTAATTTCGGTAAGAAGAAGGATAGTGAGACGAATGCAGTAATCATTGAGAGGCAGAGGAGGCCTTAGATCAGAAGAAATCCAACATCATCACCATCAAGTATCCTCGGTAATTCCGGTATTTTCTAATCAACAAGCAACACCAATTCAACAACAACAACGTAAACAACAACAACCGCAACTAAGAACAAACATCTACAACAACAACAATACCAACAACAATCATCATCAACAAAACTTTGAGAGGAAGAAGGTCTTTTTTGACCCGATTCCTATGTCATATGTAGAGTTGTATCCCTCCTTGGTTCTCAAGAACCTGATCCAACAGAGGAACCTGCCGCAGATTCCAAAACCACTTCCTTGGTGGTATAAACCTGAGCTCCGTTGTGCTTTTCACCAAGGAGCACCCAGACACGATATTGAAAATTGCTATCCATTGAAGTATGAGGTTCAAAAGCTTATGAAGAGTGGTATGGTGTCCTTCGAGGATTGTGCGCCAAATGTGAAAGCAAACCCTTTGCCCGCTCATGGGAACTCTTCAATGAATATGGTGGACGGTTGTCCTGGAGAATTCAAAGTTTTTTATATGCATTTTATCAGGAGGTCCTTAGTGCATATGCATAAGGATGTTTGTTTGGTAAGTGAATGTGAGCACGACCATGATGGTTGTGCTGTTTATAGTGTTAACCCAAGGGGTTGTTGTAGCACCTCAAATTTGCACCTATCATTTTGTACATACATTTTCATATTAGTTCATGACATAACATAGTCCACTGCATAGCATTGCATTGTCCTTTGCCCAAGTGCAAGTCATCAGACAAGATTAGGTCAACTGGTTAGAAGGATCAGTCAAACAGGCAAGCAAGTGCATTTCTCAAGGAAGCAAAGCCCTAGGGTTGGTTCAACATGTTCACATGACCTAGGGGTCCTTTTGAAGTGGTTTGGTCAAAGATTGGGTGCTCAGAAGTCATCAGTCATTGTTCAATCCACCAGAAACCCTAGAAAGTCAATTGTGGTCAACTGTGCCTGAAATCAAGGATTTGAAGGTGGGAGATGGTTTGAAAGGCTTCATTCATGTCCATACAAGTCTCATTTGACATTTCAAAGATCAAGATTGAAGAATTTGAGGTCAGATGAAAAGTTTCCAAAAATAGTAAGTGACCTGTAATTTCAAACAGCCAAAAATAGAAAGTTCTTCCCCTCAAATTTACATCATCATACAAGCTTCAAATGAAATTTTGTCCAACATGAAAGTTGAAGGTCTTAATCTCACCTTTCCAAAAAGTCCAAGAACACTCTTAATCCATGGCTTGTTTGGCTTAAATATGGCTCGATCTGTAATGTACGTAGCATAAGGTTTCGATTGATGTAAAATTTCACAAGTTCTGGAAATTTTTTCTTGAGATGCCACTGTTCACCACCGTCTTCGCGAGGAAGACGGTTATTTCCTCCATGAGCTCCGCCGCCTGCAACTAGCAGTGCTGGCGTTAGGGTTTTGTGACTGTGCGTGCCACATGCGCGCTTTGTGGCAAAACGATTGGCCAGCGTTTGTTGACTAAGCCACGCATATACTTGGACCGCTGACGTGTAGCGCCACCTCAATTAGTGAAACTCAGCGTTTCACCCTATACTCACTTCGATTCCATGCTGTGACGTTTTAGATATTATTTTCTCTTCCAGCGCATTTTTGAATTGCAACGTGGTTCGATTCTGGCTGACTCCATTTTTTCAAATTTTGCTTCACATTTAACCTTTCCCTCCAATTTCCATATGCATTGTCCATTTTATTTCAACATTCTTTCCAAACTTCAAAAATGCATATGAAATTGAAAAATTATCCATATAATTCCATTCTTTTTGCTAATTGTTCACATGTTTGTCCTTTATTTTTTGGTGTGAATTTCATGATTTTACCATTGCTGGAATTTGAATTGTGACTGTTTGATTGAACATGTATGCTTTTGTGACATTGCTTCATTCTTTCTATTGTGAAATGCTTAATAATGCTCTAATTGCCATGAAATTTTGCATGATTGTTCCCAACATGTTGATGGATGTTTGAGGATTGATTGTGCATTTTTCTCATTTTTCATTTTTGTTTTATACACATGCTTGCTTGGTGTGACAATGTGTGTCACACAATGGGATGTTCAACTTATTCATTTTCATTTCCATATCAAATGAGCTTCTCTGTTTATGATTTTTGGTATGATGATTCTATTGGATATGTTGTATCCACACAAAACTTTTCATAATTGTTTGAATCATTTCTGTTTTGATTTGGAATTTTCATTCTCAATGTCCAAATGTATGCTTTGAATTTGCCTTTGACTTCTCTTGCTTATTACATGCCCTTGCTTGATGATTTTGATTTGTTCCTTTTTAGGACATGTTCTTGATTCATTAAAGATGATTCATGTTGAGTTTTAGCTCCTGTTTTGGCTTTTTACTTCACTTTTGACCCTAGGCTTTGACCTAGGGGTTGGAACTTACAATTTGAGCTTTGCATTTCAGGTTTCAAGCAATTAGCCACATTGGTTGATATGATCTCATCACTTGAGATACAAGTTATTTTGGTTGATTAACCTTGTTGTTTTGTAGGTCTTTTGGGTGGTGAACCAATTTAGTTTGCTTGCATCTTATGCCTTGCACCATTGTTGTCTGATGATTGGTTGTCTGACTATTGTTGATTGTTTGATTTATCTGAATGTAAATATTGACTGGTTTAGCTTTTCTTACAGGTACTTTAGTAGCTTTGACTCATTACTTGAGTTGCTTTGCTTTGCTTGTGGTTGGCATACCACTTAGGTAAATTCCTACCCTCCATGTAGTCTGGAAGACCTGTCATGTTATTTTGGCAGGCACCTGTCTGAAGCCCTCCTTAAGAGGCCATGTCTTTGTTTGTTTAATGTTGTACCAAGCAGGTTAAGTCCTCTTAAGAGGCAATTGGCAGATAAAAGGGATGTGTAATCCATCCACTGCTATTCAGTTGAGTCCTTCATCTTGCTCACACCATGTGTTGATGCAATTTGAATAAAAACCCGAGATCATTGTATATAGAGTCAGTCATTGTGGAATAGAGTTCCTCATTCTGGACTCCCACACATTCTTTGATTCAAGCTCACCCCGGCCCGGGTTAAGAGCTATGAGGTCTAATCCTCATCTCCCATTTCATCTGCTCACCCTAACTCTCAATGTTAGAGGTTAAGAGCCTGACTACCCATTCCAGTATTTGGCTTGTTTGTCAAGGTCGATATGACCCCTTGACTAAAGCCCAACCTTGCTTGAGCCTATTGATTGTATATAGTGTGTGATAATTGACTGCTTGTTTGCTTATTTATCCATCTGTGCATAATTGTTTGTGTGTGCCTCTGTGCATTATTTTCATCTTTGAGCATTAATTGTATATCATTTCATGATCATTGTTCATACTTCGTGAGATTTTGTTTTGTCCATTGAGGAGTCAATTGTAAGTCCAGCTATTGGCATTTGTTTCCTGTGATCTGGTAGGAGTTGGAACTAAGACCATTGATTGGAATTCCATTTCCTGGGAGTCGAGTGTAAGACCATTTATTGGCAACTTGTTTCCTCTTGCTTATTGCATTTGTCTTCTTTGCTTTGTGAGGCTAGTGTAAGTCCATTGGTTGGCATCTGGTTTCCATCTTTGTTTTGTGGAGGTGGACATAAGACCATTGATTGGCACTCCATTTCCTATTTTATTTTGTCTTGTGAGGAGTCAGATGTAAGACCATTGATTGGCTATCTGTTTCCTGTGATCATTTTGTGGAGTCAGGTATAAGACCATTGATTGGCTACCTGTTTCCTATCTCCTGTTGATTTGTGGAGTTGGACGTAAGACCATTTATTGGCACTCCGTTTCCCGTTTCGTTTTCGGAGTTGGATATAAGACCATTTATTGGCCATCCGTTTCCACCTTTATTTCTTTTTAAACCTTGCTTGTGTGCTTATTGCTTTGTGTTGCCTATTCCAAAGGAATCACTTGGATCATCTACATATGATCTCAAGAGGTGAACTCCTAAGAAGTTTTACTCCTCCTCCCCACTTTTTGTTTCCTTACAACCTTCATTTGCATGTTAACCCAAACCAGAAAACTTTTGTGCAAACATTCTCACTTGTTTTCAAAACTAGAAACCTAGGCCTTAAGCCTTTGATTTTCAAACTTCATTTTCACAATACTTCTTCTGAATTGAATCTAATATCAACTTTGACCATCTTTTGTGAATACTCTAATTGGTTAATTTCACTCACTCAATTGCTTTTTGTGGCTTTGTCCATTTTTTTTAATCAAGTTTTCATACATTAGCCATAGATCTCAATTATCTTAGTGGTTGATGTAAATCTCACCTTTTGTCCTTAGTGATTGAATTGTAAGACTTCCTTGCTTATTATAGGGCATAATCCCTCACTAGCAAGTTGAAGGTGTTCTCACATGGTGGACTTGTGGTTGTATAGGTTGAGTTTTCTCCCGTGGATAATGAAAGACCTTAAGGCTCTTGTTTAAAATTAATCCACTTACTTTTTGGAAATCTTTTAGCCGAACTACGAGGTTTTGATCCTGTAAAGGTACGTAGGCAATGGATTCATCCATCCAAACACAAAAATAATAAAAATTGTATATTCTTCTCTCATCCTCCCAATCATGTTTGCACAATAAATATTTTCATAAACAATCATCTGATACAACAAGTTGTGAAAAGGGTTCCCTAGGAGTACCTAGGATGCATTGGGTGCCTAACACCTTCCTTTTGCATAATTACCCCCTTACCCAGATCTTTGTACCCCTTTTATTAGTTTTCTTTGTAAAACTTCTTAGGCTTTTGTTCTCTTTCTAGCCATTCCTTTGGATAAATAGAAGTGCGGTGGCGACTCTATCTTTGTATGCTTTGCTTTTGATTTAGTCAATAAATCATAAAGTGATGAATACACCGCTACACTCTCTTGGTAAATAAAACCCAGTGGCTACGTTGTGTCATTTTCTTTTGACGCTTTCGGTCTGTCAGTCTTTTTCACGGTAACGACAATGTTCTTTGATCTTCCATAATGGTCTAGCCTCAAAGTAAGTCACTATCTTGATATGATGCGTGTGGATAAAAATATATGTGATAGTTTGATCAGATCACTTCTCAACATTAAAGGTAAGATAAAAGATAGTATGAAATCCCATATAGATATGGTGACGATGGGTATACGACAAGAGTTGGTCCCAAAAGAAAAAGAAAATAGAACATGATTTCCCCCATCATGTCACACTCTGTCTAAAAAAGAAAAATATTTTTCCTATTGTTTTCAGTGTATCAAAGTTCCCCAAGGGTAATCATCAAATGCAAAGAAATTTGTGTCAATGAAAGATCTCAAATTATTTGGCTTAAAATCTCATGACTTGACGCAACAACTTCTTTCATTGGTTGTCAATGGCATTTTACCAAAAAGTGTAAATGTAACCATAACCAGATTGTGTTTGTGCTGCAATGATATATGTAGTAAAAGTCATTGATCTTGGAAATTTAGATGAATTGGAACACGAGGTTGTAATTATCTTGTGTTAATGAGAGTTGTATTTCTCTCCATCATTTTTTGACATTATGGTTCACTTAATTGTTCATCTAGTAAGAGAGATTAGATTTTATGGTCCAATTTATTTAAGGTGGATCAATCCAGTATAGTGATACATAAAGATCATTAAAAGGTATACACATAATCATCATTTTAACCGAATCTTGTAAGAAGATTCAATTATGTTTTATTGCTATTGATTTTGAAATATGATTATATGCTTTGTTGGAAAACTTTGAAGATCAAATCAAATTAAAATTTGAATTTGAATTTGTAACAAACCGAATCTAAGAATAACAATTTATTTTAATAAACTCTTGACACAACTTATGTCATAAATCTTGCAGTTAGAGAACAAATTCCAAATAGCAAGAAAACAACCTCTAAGCTACACAAACTAATGAGAGAAAACCAACCATTAACTATCATACAAATAATTCCCCATCATAATGAAATTCAATATCAAACAAAAGCTAGAAAATCTAGAATTGTTTCATCTTTAAGGCATGTGTGCGCGAAACACTAGAGAAACTAATACACATATATCACAACACCAACCTCACACAATCTCATGACATATGATTAAGAAAAGTATCAAAGCAGTCTCTTTAGCAAAATTGAAGTGGGGGTTATCAAGCAACTTATACAAATTAGAACTACTGAAAAATATAGCAAAGTATTGACTAATGACTTGTTGTATTGTACATTGCAGTAGTAGTGAAAAATATAGCAAAGTATTGACTGATGACTTGTTGTATACGTTAACAACAAAGAAGGAATATAGACCAAAACAAGTTCCCACAACTAATACGCTCTTTTCCATCTCAGATTTTGATGTACACTAATACTCTCTTTAAAACTTTCTTTCCAGCATGGGACCTAAAGCTTCTAACATTTCATTGAACTAACTACAATGCTAATAACGTTTTAAACATTAAAAAAACACAAAGGGACCAGCTTCCACATGCAAAGCTTGGCTTCCAAGTTAAGTAATCAACCACAAATTTGAAAGGCAAGAAATCATATAGTTGCACCTGAAAGGTTTGACTGAACACCATAACACAAACACAGTCATGTAAGTCCAGCAAGAAATCATATAAATATATTAATAAAATTTTCAAATGTATTAACATGTCAAACGTGGATAGAAAAGAAAAATTTAATATAACCTTGTTGAAAATTGCGTTAAAATTGTAAAAAAAACTTTGATCATTTCTTGCTAGGTGTAGCACCTCAAATTTGCACCTACCCTTTGTACATACATTCTCATATTAGGTCATAACATTAACATAGTCCACTGCATAACATTGCATTGTCCCTTTTGCCCAAGTGCAAGCCATTCAGAAGAATTAGGTCAAACTGGTCAGGAGATCAGTCAATCAAGCAAGCAAGTACAATTTTCATTGAGCCAAGGTCCTAGGGTTGGTCCAACATGTTCACATGACCTAGGGGTCCTTTGGAAGTGTTTTGGTCAAGGATTGGATGTTCAGAAGTCATCAGTCAATGCACAGTTTACCAGAAACCCTAAAAAGTCAACCTTGGTCAACTGGGCTTGATTTTATGGTTTTGATGGTGGGAATTGGTTTGAGAGGGCTCATTCATGTCCATATAGGCCTCATATAACATGTCAAGCATCATCATGGAAGAATTTGAAGCCAGACAAGAAATTTCCAAAAATAGAAACTTGACCTGTAATTGGAATTTGCCAAAAATGGAAAGTCTTGATCCTCAAACTTACATCATGATACAAGCTTCAAATGAATTTTTGCCCAACATGAAAGTTGAATATCTTGTTCTCCCATTTCCAAAAAAAGTCCAAGAACACTCAATTCCCATGTATGGTTGGCAAGTTATGATCAATTCATTCTCCAAAATTTTTGAACTTCAAAAGGCCATATCTCTCAAACCATTTGGCCAAATTGGGTGGGGTTTTTTGCAACAAGTCACATTTGATCCCCTCTTTCCAAAAATGTCATCATCATTCATCAAAACATCACCAATCAAAATGGCATTTTTGGAGGTAGCTTATATTGTTTTAAGTGAGTGAAAATTTGACTTTTTTAAAAATAACCATTTTCCATCAATTTGGCCAATTGAAATTGTCCAGAAATTTCATTTTGGTTGTGTTGGAAGGCCCATTTTCGAGCTGTAAGCCCTGCACCTCACCACTTAAGTGACAATGACCAAATTAGCAAAGATGTCATTTTTAACAAATCATGATTAACTTTCCATTAACCTTGCTTAACCAACTTAAGACAGCATACATATAGCTCATTTTCTCTCTGAGCAGAACCCTAGCAGCCACCATTTACCAACAGAAATTCCATTTCTCTCATTCTCTCATTTTGTGCATTGTTGAACTTTTCTCCAAAAAACCTCAAGAGCTCGAGCTAGGGTTTGTTTGCTTCACCACATACCATCATTCTGAGCTCAATTCAAGGCTGGTTCCACTACTGTAATGCCATTTGTACAACTGTTCCATTGAAGAGGTCAGCTATGGCAGATTTTGTTTCGAGCAAAACCAAACACTCTTGAGCCAAAATTCTTTCTCCATTCAACTTTGGGAAGCTTGCTGGACATCTGTTTCACTTCAACACATCCAAACAACACGATTCAACTCAGTTCTCCAAATCTGGTAAGAAATTCAAACTTGGCCATTTGCAAAATTATGAGATGCTTGTTGTAAATCTTTTTATGCTGAGAACAATGGGCTTTGAACCACTTAAAATGGCTGAATAATTAGGGAGAAATGTGAAATTGAAAGTTGATGCTCAAATGAGTTTTTGTGTGATACTTGCTGTGCGGTTCGATTCCATGAAAATGAATGTGGTTTTCTTAATGTGTGTTGTTTGGTGATTCTAATGACATGTTGTTTGTTCATTTCTGGGCGAAATTGTTCTTCATGATTTGATGAAGATGATGGTTACTGTAGATGAACCCTAGATAATTCCCAGATTTCATGTTCTGTTCGTGTGGAATTTTGTTTGCATGAATTTGTTACTATTCCATTGCCATTAACCAATCACGTTGCAGCATGCTCATGAATGCTACGCTGCGTTTCATTAACTTGGCCAGGTTATTACAAAATTGCCATCGTGACCAAATTAACTACTAACTCATATTTAAATCATTTTATTTTGTTATTTTATTTCACTTTGATTCACCATCTTGCAAAAATCATAACATCTTCATTTTTAATCCAAAATTCATGGGATTTTTTGTATCATGTTCATCACAATCTCTAGTTTTTTTATCATGTATTTTACAGAATTTTTGCATGAGTAGATTTTAGATGATGCTAGGGTTTTGTTCATGTGCTCAATTTTTGTACACTTTGCCAAAACATTTGTGAAATGATGATGCATTATCCATTGGCTTTGAAATTTTTTGTGCTTAAACTAGACACATTCATGGTGATTTTGGTGTAGAGTTTGTGAATTTATCATCTCTGGTTTTTGAGTTATGATTTTTTGAATTAGGGTGTGACAATTTGTGTCACACCATTGATGTGCAACTTCATGATTTTCTTTACCATGCTTCTTGACCTCAAATTGCTTTGAATTTTTACATGAATGTACTCTTGAGTGTCTAATTTACATGTGATTTTTTATTGGAATTGTTTGTGGCATTTCCTAATTGTTTGAGATTTTTCTCCCCTGTTTGGTCTTATGTTGACTTTTTGTGACACATGCTTCCATTTCATTTGTGAAATCCTCATACTTTATTGGATGGTCATGAAATTTGATATGTGATTAGTAGACATCCTAAGCTTTACCATGGTTTTAGTCCCATTCATTTCTCATATGCTATCACTGATTTATGATTTTTCAAGTTGATGCATGTTTGGTTGACTTCTTTGAGCATGCTTAAACTTGCCTTGCCTTTCTGATTTTCATTGACCACCTTCTACTTGTCCAAATGAGTTGAAATTTGACATGCTTACCATGCTATGGATTGTGTCTGATCATGATTTATTCGATGATTTTTTGAAATGTTTGAGTTTGCTTTTGATTCAAGTCTTGCTGTTGACTTCCATGAGCTTCTAAATGCCATGCCTTGACCTAATTTGTTCATGAAATGATGATGATGATTGATATGAATGTGAAACCAATTGAGCTTGTTTCTTGATTGTTTGAATTTGATTTTGGACACTTGCCATTTGCTGTTTTAACATTTTCATCCCCTTTTGACCCTAGGCTTGCCCTAGTGGTCCTGTTGCTCACATTTGAGTTCATGTTTTCAGGTTAACCAACAAATACCCAATGAGACCAATACAAATTGATGGAGTTTGCCTGTTTATCATGACTAACCTATTTGTTTTGTAGGTTGCTTGGCTCACATGCCTTGAGCCTTGTGCATTGCACATTTATCTGCTTGTGTTGACTGTTGACCTTTGTTTCATTTTGATTTAACTTTGACTTGTATACTGATGTTGTCTGACTGGTTTCAGGTACCTTTAGTTGCTTTCAGTTCCTTGTGAACTTTGCTTTGCTTTGCTTAAGAGCAATTTGCATTGAGGTATAACTTCTTTACTCCATGTAGTCTGGAAGACCTGGCCTGTTACTTGGCCAGGCAACTGTCTGAAGTCCTCCTTAAGAGGCAATGTTTGTGATTGTTTAAAATTGTCCCTGTACATATTCAAAGACCTCCTAAGTGAAGAGGCAATTGGCAGAACCCAAGGGATATGCAACCTATCCCCTGCTATTCTGTGTGTCATCTGCTTTGCTCACACCACTGTGTTGATGCGTTGCAGATACAAACCCAAGATCTTGTACAATTGTACAGTTGAGTCAGTTTTAAATGTGTAGAAGGGTTCCCACTTTCTGAACCCACACATTCTTGTCTTAAGCTCTCCCAGGCCAGGGATAAGAGCTGTGAAGTCCTATCTTCACTCACCTTTCATCTGCTTCACCTTAGCCCCTCAATGGCAAGGTTAAGAGCTAACACTACCCAGTGCCAGTGGTTTGTTTGTTGAGGTTGATATGACCCCTCGACTAAAACCTAGCCTTGATGTTTGAGCCCCTTGTTGGTGTGTTTATTTCATGCTGTATGTGCTTGTGTGGTGTGATTGTATCCCCTAGGTTTGCTAGACTCCGCGTAGTCTCGTTTGCATGTCAATTAAGGTAGCACGGTTCCTTCGTATAGGACTTCCTTTCTTGCTTGAGCTTTCCTAAAACACAAACAAACATTATTCCCTCTTAAGGATACGTTAACTCCTTCTACTACAGGTGAGTAAGTCTTCAAAGGTCGAGCATCAGGTAGATTGCGTAGTGACGTTGTCCACTTAAAAAACACAAACCAACGAGAATAGTTTAGCCGAACTACGGCAACTCTGATTCTCATGTCCAGATGAGATACGTAGGCACGAGATGCGATGTCTTGTCGAGTTTGACTAACAACTAACACTAATTCTTTTCTCTCGCCCTCGTTGCGATTGAGACCTCCCCTTTCTCTTGCCCTAGTTGCAATCGAGACCCTTCTTCTTCCTGTGCAAGTTAGGTTAGGTGTGGCTTGCTGTAACACCTCAAAATTTGCCCTCCACTCTTGGGACTAGCATTAACATATTTGCATAACATTTTAGGTCATTAGGCATTTCATATTGCATAACATGTGGTTACATAGTGCAAGCTATCCTCCCAAGTCTTGATCAAAAGATGAGGAAGTCAAGTGCAAGCCAGGGTTTTATTGATTGATCATGGGCCATCTGAGGATTGGGCTGTGGATTAGGGTTTTATGATTCTCCAAGGGTGTTGGTCTTCATATTGATTGAATTGATACATCATCATCATCATCATGGTTGGATGTCATCAAGAGATTGGAGAAGATTCCTTGAGATTAGGGTTTTGACCACCGGTCAACCCTAATCAGTTGCCTCGGGCCAGTCTAGGCTGGATCAGGAGATGAGGTTTCTGATGATTATGGGGTTCATTTTGTGGTTATATTGTGCTAATTGAGGCTAGGGTTTCACCCTTGAGCCATTTCAGTTGGAAATTGGGGCTCAAATTGATCTATGCATTGCCAGGTTCATCTATCAGATGAAAAGTCAACTGTGGTCAACTGTACATGATCTGATGGATTTGAAGGTGAAAATGAGTTGGATGCACTTCATTCATGTTGGAACAAGTGTTAAATGACATCTCAAAGCTTAAGAATGAAGAAAATCAAGTCAGGACAAAAACTGCCAAAAATAGCAAGTGACCTGTAACTGAAGTTTCCAAAAATGGAAAGTTTTTGACCTCAAAAACAGATGTCCAAGGAAGCTTCAAATGAAAAATTGTTCAACATGAAAGTTGTAGATCTTGTTCTCACCTTTCCAAAAAGTTCAAGAACTTGAAATTCCCATGTATGGTTGGAAAGTTATGGCTCAGTGAATTTCAGAAAAGACCCGTAATCAGGAGGCCATAACTACCACATACTTTGTCCAAATTGCAAGTTCTTTATATGCACAAACTCCATTTGACATGTACTTTGAGGGTGCATCATTGGATTTGTCCAAAAATGGCCAAGGCAAAAAGTCACTTTTCAACTGGACAGCTGAATTGGATCAGGGGCAAAATTGTCCAAATGTCAAAATAATTGGAATTTTTGAATGGGGCTTTTTCCAACACCTCAGGAATGGCATTTTAAGTGTGTTTGAATATTCATTTCATGGTTAACACACATGGTTTGAGTTTTGGGTTGAAGAATGGAATGGTCAAAAATGGATCAATTACCACACATGTGATTTTGAGAAATACTCCACCAATTGGAATGAAACAAGTTTCTACACATTACATATGTCATTTGGAGTTTGCATGAGCTGTCAAAACAGCTGGCAATGAGCTGTACATGGAAATTACAAATTTGCCCTTGTTTACAAAATTACCATTTCACTTAACATGTCAAAATTGCTAATTAGGTGGATTAAGCTTGGATTAAGTGCACATATATATTCATAATCATTGGTTAATCATAACAAAAAGTTGCATTTCCCAAAGTTGGATCTAGAAACTCTCCAAATTCTCAAAATTCTCTCAAGAACACAAAGCTTCAATTTCAAGTTTCTTCTTCATTCCTTCACCAAATCGTGTGGTTTTTGTTGCTTTGATCTCATATCATCATCAACATCCTCTGTTTTGATAAATTGAAGGGAGAAAAGTGGTGAAACGTGACTGTTGCTAATGCCTTCATCCATGGAGATTCAAGAATTGGCGCGATAGGAGAGAGATCAAACGCACCTGAGCTTGGCATCTAGTTTCTAGAAGCTTATTGCACACCTGTTGGAAGCTGAATCGCGCAAGGAACCATTGGAGCATCACTGCCATAACAGGTTCTCTCAAGTTTCGAATCTCATGCTTTGCTTATTTATTATGTGCTTTCTGTAGAGCATGGAATGTAGAGCACGGTGCTAGTTTCAGTTTTGTGAATGGATGATTGTAGCATGAGAAATCTAGAGTTAAAGTTTTGAATGTAAACCCTAAATGCTTCGATCCGGTCGATTTAGGAACTTTTAGGTTATGATAGTATGATATTTGTAATCCTCATGACCAGACGGTTCGAACGGATATGGCCATGTCCATTTTCGTTAACATTGAGTGTTCTTCGATTTTTTTCATTTTCTGGAATTTCTGTGTGAAGGAGACGATGAATTAGTGTGTTTGATCCGTGGAAGCGTTTGAATTTTCAAACTGGGAGTTTCCCGCTCCCGCCACTGATAATTACCAATATGCCATTGATGATTTTTAGTTAATTTCATTAAATCCTTAAAAATTGATAATGACTTCAAAAAATTCATAAAAAATAGGAGAAAAATCAGAAAATTATGGCAATTTTTTCTATGGCTTTGTTGACTTCTGTAGAATTTTTTTGACCTATTGGTCAAAGTTGTGCATGGCAAATATTTTACTTGACCTAGGGTTTTCTAATGTGTGTTCATTTTTGATACATCTCACCAATTTGATCATGAAATGTCCATATTGTAAAAGAAATTTGTGCCAATTTTTGTGTTGATTCTTGACTGGATGAGGTTTGTTTCCATGTAAATTTCATGCATTTTTGGTACCTGGTCATGTAGTTATGAATTTTGGAAGTTAGGTGTGACAATTTGTGTCACACCTCTTGATGTCAACTTGTAGAATTTAATTGGATGACCTATGCATGTTGGAATTGGCTGAAATTTTGCATGATGACTAGTTGGCATGTTAGGATGTTGGATGAATTTTTGTAGAATTTTTCACTGTATTTTCAATTTGATCATGATTTTTCATTTCTGGTTGTTGAAATTGCAAGCTCATGTGATACATGTTGGTAGATTGATTGGGAAATCCTCATATTGTATTGTATGGCCATGAAATTTGGTATGGATAAACTAGACACATGTTAGGACCTCCCTGTTTTGGTCTCATCCATTTCTTTTTTTTTTCAATGAGATATGAATTTTTGAATTGGATGTATGCATTGATGGTGTGAATTGAAGCATGAAATTGTGTCTGTTTTTGTTGAATTTCATTGACATGGTTCCATTTGCCCAATTGAGCTCAAATTTGACATGGTAGACCTTGATTATCCCCTGTTTAGGTGTATTTAATTTGAGGATTTTTGGATTTATTTTGATAGGGATTTGAATGCAATACTTCTGTTTGTATGCTTGGTGGTTCATTTGACCTCATATGGATTGTTTTGTGCATGAATTGAACATAATGGATGATATAGACATGGGACCAATGATGTTTGCTCTTGTTGGACTTTAATTTGAGTTTTGATTGTGAATGCCTTGCTGTTTTAACTTTTTGTTGCTTTTGGACCCTAGGCTTGGCCTAGTGGTCTAGTTGCTAATATTTGCTTGGTTTTTCAGGATCAAAAGCATAAGGCACATGGAGAATGATGCAAATCAATTTTAATTGATGTTGTTGATGTTTGTATATTAACATAGCATTGTTTTGTAGGTGTTGAAGCTTGGGCTTAAGCCTTGAGCTTGCCTTGTGTTGTGCATAGTTTGTTTAAACTGGTTAACTGTTTGTTGTTTATGGTTTGTCTGCTTGAGTACTGACTGAGTTTGATTGTTTCCAGGTACTTTAGTTGCTCAGTTCCTTGTGAACTATTGCTTTGCTTTGCTTTGCTTAAGCAACTTGCATAGAGGTATAACCTTCTTACTTCATGTAGTCTGGAGACCCGGCTGTTACCGGGCCGGGCAAATTGTCTGAAGTCCTCCTTAAGAGGCAATGATTGTGTATGTTTATTTTTAAGCCCAAGCAGGGAAAGTCCTTCAAGTAAGGCAATTGGTGGAAGGTAGGGACAAGCAACCTGTCCCCCACTATTCAGTGAGTCATCTCCTTGCTCCCATTACATGGTTGTAGCATTGAGATCAAAAGCCCAAGATCTGTTGTGTCAGAGTCATCGAGTATAGAAGGGTTCCCCTATTCTGGACCCATGCTCATTTGTCAGCTCTCCCTGGTTAGGGATAAGAGCTGTGAGGTCTCATCCTCACTTCATCCTTTCATCTGCTTCACCTTAGCCTCGTAATGGCAAGGTTAAGAGCAAACATAGCCTGTACAGACGATTGCTTAGGCAGTCAAACCTGATTGATGGAGCCCCTTGTTTGGCTATAGTGCGTGTTATGTGGATATCTGATTGACATGATTGTGTGAGATGCCTGTTCTCATTTGATGTATGTTGATTGGTATGCTTGTATGCTTGTGTGTTAGCTTCTTTCCTGGTTAGGAATAGTTTGCTTATGCAAGTAGGTTAGAAACCTGAACTTAGGGCGACTTTGCATGACAACATTAGGCTCGAGTCTCAGCTCCCTAGTGTCGTGTTTTTCCCTCTGTTTCTGGTTAGGAGAGAGTTTCTCCCCTGTTCAGGGGAACTACATCGCCCTGATCCTCGTGCCAGACGAGGTATGTAGGCAGGTGGTCGTGCGAGACCACTCCGGGCAACCTTTTTTCTTTTTTGCGTGTGTTTACTTGTTATCTGACTGTGCTGTTTGGTGTTTTGGGTTCGGATGCCGACGTAAGCCCAGTGATTGGCAGTCGGGCTCCACGTTTGCCCTTTTGAGAGTGTTTTGGTTCGGATGCCGACGTAATTCCATCCAGTGGTTGTCGGACTCCATGTTTGCCACCCTTGTGTGTTTAACTGTTTTGTGTTGTTTGGCGTGCGTAAGCCGAACTACAGTGGCTCTGATTCTTGTTCCAGACAAGATATGTAGGCATAAGGTGCGATACCTTATCGAGCCCGTTTCTCTTAACCCCACCTGCGTTCCCCGTGTGTGTGTGTGATGTTTAGCAACCTTTTCTTTATTCTAGGACGTGGATCCCGTCGAGTACGACGGACGTGAGGGGTGCTAATACCTTCCCCTCGCGTAACCGACTCCCGAACCTTTTCTCTCTGGTCGCGAGACCATGTCTTTCCAGGTTTCTCTGAGCGTTTCCTTTCCCTATCTTGGGATAAATAACGTTTAGTGGCGGCTCTGTGTGTTTTTATTTTGAGTCTCGCCGGTTGATTTTTCGCAGGATGCGACAGCTGGCGACTCTGCTGGGGAATTGCATGTTGACCTATGCTGGTCCATCGTCCCTAAGCGAGTCCTTCCTAGCGTTTTAGGATTGGTTTGGGTTGCTTATTGTGTGTTGTTTATTTATTGCATTTATTATTCTAACCAGTGTGTATATATTTGCATTAAATGTGTGCATGCATCATACTATCATGTTGTTGCCGTCCTCTGCAGGTGGTTCTGTTGTTTGGGGTGGGTGTTCTGAGTGGGGCTAAAACCCAGGCCCGAGTATACACCTAGGACTAGTGTGGTCTCACGTTGCCTCTTTCATGTTAGATCAACATGTGCCTGGCGGCGTGATGTGCCACAAGCCGGACGAGGCTCAGTTGATAGTGCTCATCTTTGTGGAGTATCCACTTTGTTTGAGTCACTCCATCTGAGTTGTTGACTCTGGTGACCGATCATTTCCCGGATCTTTGGTTTAGACGATTTTAAGAGAGCTACAGTGGCACACCCGAAAGGGCAAACCCATTGAGTATCTCCGCCCGATTGTCGAGACTATTATCCGCCTTAGGATGGCTTGATTAGAACTTACCTGTGAGGGGAGGGGGTTCTGTCAGATGTTTGTTCAGATAGCCTTCAGATGGTGACTTTTGATCAGAGATTCAGAGACATAATTATAAGTCGGATTTATGGTCATTTATTGCCGTGACGCCGGAGTGCTGTCCGTGACTTATCAGTGGGGATCCGTTTATTTCAGGATTCCCCGGGCCGATTCAGATGGTGATGGTGTGTCTGCTCAGAGACTAGTGGTGATGATGATGATGTATCTATCTTCCGTTTATTTCGGAACCCGTGGGTCAGATTGGTGGTTACCGTCTCCTCAGATGGTTATGATCAGTTCAGAGCCCAGATTCAGTGCAGATGATCAGATGACTGGGAGGATGGCAACGCATTGCATTCATTCATCAGCATCATTACATTTTGCATTAATTGCATCTAACCCATGTTTACCCATATGCAGGGACATTTTTGATCGACATCCTGGTTGAGAGATTTCTGTTCAGAGATGAGGACCGGTTTGAAGCCAGATGTTGTCTACAGTTTCTTCGATCCTGAGATTGGTGTGCTGAAGGAGATGGTAGCATTGATTACTCCCGACCATGTGGGGATGTTCAGAGAGTCATACGGCGGTATTCTGAAGACGGTTTTCAGGCTCACTGACTGTGATAGGAGTGCCATTCATACTCTTCTTCAGTTCTATGACCCGGGGCTGAGGTGCTTTGTATTTCCGGACTATCTGTTGGGGCCTTTGATGGAGGATTATGTTAGCATCTTGGGTATTCAGGTCCGAGGTCAGATTCCTTTTCATGTCACCAGAGCAGAGCCAGATGTCCTTGGAATTTCACGTGTTCTTTATTTGAGTCCGGAAATGGTCAAGGAAGGGTTGAAGGAGAAGGGAAAGTTACCTGGATTTCATTTGAGTTTCTTGGAGGCTAATGCCAAGGAGCATGCTGCTATGGGTAACTGGAAGACGGTTTGTGCCCTGATTGCTGTGAGCATTTATGGGATTGTTCTGTTTCCTAACCAGAAGAATTTCGTGGACCATAATGCTATCAGGTTGTTTATGCAGAGAAACCCTATTCCTACCCTGATTGGAGATGTGTACTACTCAGTGCATAACAGGAATGAGAAGAGGCGGGGTGGTCTGGTCAGATGCTGCTCTCAGTTGCTCTTTAAGTGGTTCATGGGATATTTGCCTTCCCGAGGTGCCTTTGCTCAGATTGATCCTAGTGTGAAGTGGTCCTTTCGATTGATGGGTATGCGGGCTGATGACATTGCTTGGACTCATAATGGTTTAGCTGGTCGGGACTTCATCTACAGTTGTGGGAGTTTACCTAATGTGCCTTTAGTGGGAGTTCAGGGTTGCATTAATTACAACCCGATGCTTCTCCGGAGACAGATGGGGTTCGCTATGGAGGTTCCTCCTCTCGGGCGAGAGATTCAGGAATCCTTTTACTTTCCGATTGATGGCAACCAGGCCAAGCTGAGGCAAGTGTTAGATGAGTGGCGAGATATCCAAAGGAAGGGTAAGGTTCCGTTTGGTAAAGTCAACTGTCAGTATTTTCCACTATTTGAGGATTGGTTGCGGAAGAGGATTGAGTCTACATTTTTACCATTCCCTGGAGGTGACTCAGTGTGTCCTAGGATTGAGGGTCCAAGTTCTTCCGTTAGCATGGAGGAGTTCCTCGAGATGAAGAGGGCCAGAGATCAGTTACTTGCGGAAAAAGCGGAGTTAGAGATGACTGTTGCTCGAATCCAGATGTCCAACCAAGAGATGAAAGTGAAGATGGAAGATCAAGACAAGCGGCATGCTTTAGAGACCAAGCGTTTTGAGATGGATACAGCCTACTATGGGAAGATCAGCCAAGCTTTAGCATCATCTAATCGGGAGCACGACATCACTAAGGATAAGCTGTTCAGAGCATCAAAGGTAATTGAAGATGAGAAGAGGAGGCAGATCATTGTCCGGGATCAGAGAGATGACAGAGTCAGGGGTCTCATTGCTGAGTGGGAGGCAAAGCTGCAAGTCAAGGAGTCAGAGAAGCTAAAGATCGTTGCAGAGAGGGATCACTATATGGCTGAGAGAGACCACTACTTCAGGCAGATGAAGATTCATCAGAAGGAAGTTGGGAGACTACAGCAGGAGAATACCGAGCTCAGGTTCGCCGCAGAGTTCGCGAGGATGGAAGATGAGATAGGGCCATCTGTGGGACCCTCATCTAGCTAGATCTTTCATTTGTGTTGGATTACCGTTAGGCTTGTTGACGGAATTCACTTGTCTGTATTTCTTTCCAATTCTGGAGGATTGTATTTGACTTTGTCTGGTTGATGTATGACTATGGCACTGTTTGTGCACTTTTTGGTTATGTAATGATGGTTTCTATTCAGTGATTGGTTGTCAAGCTTTATTTGCTTTACCGTATGCACTTACACAAGCACACACATGGTTGGGGGAATCATGCTGAATCACATATCTCCGATCTGCACGATAAAATCAAACACTGCTAATCAGAATATAATGCCGGATTATTATTTGTCTCGATGATACCAGGGTCGAGAGACAAAGTGTCCTTCATATGGATAGACACTGCATACATGCATTAATCATGATAACTTGTGTTTTATTTTGCAGGTGACTATTACTAACGTGCTTGTTTGTAAACAGGAACCATTGCTCGCGCTCGAAGAGTAGTACCCCTGCACTCAACTCGCCCTCACAGATATTACACAAGAAGAAACACTCCCAGACTCATGGAGCTTCCCAGTGCTGATATGCTGGAATTGAAGGAGAAAATGACCGAACTGATCAATATAATGCAAGGTTTTGCCATTGGTCAGAAGGCTCTCGCTGACAAGGTTGAGAAACTCGAGCGGGTTTCTGCTCAGAACAGTGGGGTCAACCTGGATGGAGTCTCCAACCAGGGGCAAGGATCTCGTGATGGTGGGAAGAGAACAACGGTTGGGTTGGTGAACAATGCTGGTGGTCAACTTGGACCAAGTCAGAACCTGAAGGACAACTTTGTGCCTCCGTTTTATGGTTTTGATGATGATCAGGAAGAGGATAGAGAGGCGGATCAATTTTCCATACAGAATGAGCCCTTCGTGCCTTACAATATTCCTCCGCAGAATAAGGAAATTCAGCTGCTGGCTGAAAAGATCAAAGTGCTAGAGAGTTATGCCACTCCTGGGGTGGTGAATATGTCCAACATGGGATTGGTGGAGGGGATTGTGATCCCTCAAAAGTTTAAAGCGCCTGCCTTTGATAAATATAACGGTAGTTCTTGCCCAGAGACGCATTTGCAAGCCTTCGTCCGCAAGATCTCAGCGTATACCTCAGATCAGAAGCTGTGGATGTACTTCTTCCAGGACAGCCTGTCCGGAGGCTCCCTGGAGTGGTATACCAAATTGAAATCGTCTGATGTAAAAAGCTGGCAGGATCTTGGGGATGCGTTCTTTAAGCAATACCAGTTCAATGCAGACATGGCTCCGAGCCGTACCCAGCTGCAGGGTATGTCTCAAAAGCATAATGAGGGCTTTAAGGAGTACGCACAAAGGTGGAGAGAACTGGCTGCGAGGGTGCAACCTCCTTTGGTGGACAGAGAAATGTCAGATTTGTTTATGGGGACATTGCAGGGGCCCTTTGCGGAAAGAATGGTGGGATGTCCTGTGACCAACTTCTCAGATATAGTGGTAGCTGGAGAGCGTATTGAAAGTTGGTTAAAACTGGGCAAGATCCAGAGTGGTGCGTCTTCTTCTTCTTCTGGTTCGAAGAAACCTTTTGGAAATAATGGTGGGCAGAGGAAGAAGGAAGGAGACACCAGTGCAGTCTATACACAACGTGGACCCAGTAGGGAACGTTACTTCCAGCACACCGCTGCGGTAACAATTCCTGCTGAGTCTCATTCAGCACAACCGCAACAGCAACAGCAACAGAGACAACAACCCTTTCAACAGAGACCACAAAGGGCTGGTTATCAAGTCCGGGGCAGAGCGCAGGACAGACAATTCGATAGGCCTCCGGTGACCTATGCCTTTTTGTTCAAAAAGTTGATGGATTTGGGCCTTGTGCAAACTAGAACTCTGGCACCTTTGAGACCTGATCAGAGGCCAGCCAGTTATGACGAGAATGCGAAGTGTGAATTCCACTCGGGTGCGCCTGGGCACAATATTGAGAACTGTAAAGCTTTTAAGCACACAGTTCAAGACTTAGTGGATTCCAAGGCGATTAATTTTGCTCCATCCCCCAATGTCAATGCAAATCCCATGCCTGCGCATGGTCAGAGGGGGGTGAATGCCATCTTTGAGGAGAGCAGAGTGGGGCTGTTTGAGGTCGGTCAGCTGAAGACGCCTTTGATTGAGGTCAAAAGGCAGTTGTTGAGGAATGGGGTCTATCCGGGCTGCGGATCTGATTGTGCTGAGTGCACTATTTCTGCAAATGGTTGTGAGCTTCTGAGGAAGCATGTCCAGGGTCTGATGGACGCAGGGAATATTGTGATTGAGAAGGCTGAAGGAAAGAGTGAAGAGGTCTCCACCATAACCATTTTCTATGATCCGGTGGATTTGTCAAATCTGGTGGAGGAGGCCCCAGTTACCATCACGGTACCTGGGCCAATTCCATATGACAAAGATGATGCCGTACCTTGGCATTATGGTGGGGAGGTATATTGTAATGGTGAGAGGTTGGAGGAACAATCCGCTAGTGAAACCACCGTGCTAAAGGTGGATAATGCCGGTCCCAGCGGTTTCACTCGCAGCGGTAGGTTGTTTGCTCCCGACGCATTGAGGAGGGGGGAGGAAGAAAAAGATAAAAAAGAAAAGGCCGAGGCTTTAGCCAGGGCAAAGGGAAAGGCTGTGGTGGATAATGGTAGTACTCCTGTGATGACACCGGCGCCTGCGGGGTCGGATAACAAACTTGATGATGATGCCGAAGAGTTCTTAAGGATTATCAAGAAGTCGGAGTACAAACTGGTGGATCACTTGCAGCAGACTCCTTCTAAGATCTCAATTCTGTCATTATTGCTGAGCTCCGAGGGGCATAGGGAGGCCTTATTGAAGATTCTGAAGAAGGCGTATGTTCCTCAAGAGATCACCATCAATCAGCTGGAGACGGTCGTATCTAATGTTCATGCCAGCCATGGGCTGGGTTTCACGGATATGGACCTGACAGTGGACGGCAGGAACCACAACCGGGCTTTGCACATCGCAATGGAATGTAAAGGAGCCATGCTTTCGCATGTGCTGGTTGATACCGGCTCCTCATTAAATGTGTTGCCGAAGAAGGCCTTGGCGAAGTTGAACTGTGATGGGCTGATTTTGACCCCGACTGATTTGATTGTGCGGGCATTTGATGGGTCAAAGAGGGCCGTATTTGGGGAAGTCGAATTACCAGTAAAGATTGGCCCGGAGGTGTTTAAGTCAACCTTCTATGTTATGGACATCCAACCAGCTTACAGTTGCTTGTTGGGTCGCCCATGGATTCATGCTGCGGGAGCAGTTACGTCGACTTTGCACCAAAAGCTGAAATATGTTTGGGGAGGCCAGGTCGTTACTGTTTGCGGAGAGGAGGACATCTTTGTCAGCCACCTGTCTTCTTTCAAATATGTTGAGATGGACGGCGAGATCTGGGAGACGCCGAGTCAGGCTTTCGAAACCGTCAGGGTGGAGAATGCCCTGTTCGCCAAGCAAGAGGAAGAGAAACCGTCCATAGCTTCCTATAAGCAGGCTGCTGAGGTAGTCAAAAGCGGAGAAGCTCCAGGCTGGGGCAGAGTAATGGAGGTCCCTGAGAAAAAAGACCGTTTTGGGGTTGGATATCAACCGGGCCGAGGCTTGGGACGAGGCAGAAGACGTCGTGCGCCTGTAACTTTCACCAGTGCCGGAATGCTAGATCCGGACCACATCTGCATGATGGGTGAAGATACTGACAGCGACTGCGACATGGATCAATGGATAACGCCGTGTGAACCAGGGACGGAAATCCGCAACTGGAAGGCTGAAGAGATCATCCGGGTCACTCTCCTCGAAGAGTAATATTTTTCTTGTTTTCTTTCTTATTCGCATGCAAACCATACGTGTTGCCCGACACGTAATGGTTCATTGTAAGGGCCTCCTCATGTTCATAAATTTGCAAAATTTTGCATCATTAATAAAAGGATGTTTTTCAGTCAAAAAGCGGTGTTCCTTGTTTTTCATTTATTTGTGCAGTTTAAAAAATAAAAACAAATAAAAATGGCAATGTTTTCATTTTTCTCTTTTTGTTTTCTCACACCGGTTCTAAAGCAATGCATGAATCAACATTCATGCAGATGCGATTCCTCTCCGGATCTCATTGATAACAATCCTGTTACACCCTTGTATGACTTCGACAATCCGATCTATCTTGCTGAAGAAGAAGACGAAGAAGATTGTGAACTGCCAGGGGAATTAGCCAGGTTGTTGAGACAAGAGGAGAAGGTGATTCAGCCGCATGAAGAGCCGATCGAGGTCGTGAACTTGGGTACCGACGAGGCTAAGAAAGAAGTGAAAATCGGGGCTGCTTTGGAGGAAAGTGTCAAGAGCAGATTGGTAGTGTTGTTGAAAGAGTATGTCGACATCTTTGCCTGGTCTTATCAAGATATGCCAGGGTTGGATACCGATATTGTTGTGCACAAGCTACCATTGAGAACAGATTGTCCTCCAGTGAAGCAGAAGTTGCGCAGAACTCGACCTGATATGGCGATGAAGATTAAGGAGGAAGTGCAGAAGCAGTGGGATGCTGGTTTCCTTGCTGTCACTAACTATCCGCCGTGGGTTGCGAACATCGTGCCAGTCCCGAAGAAAGATGGGAAGGTGAGAATGTGTGTGGACTACCGAGATCTGAACAGAGCTAGTCCGAAAGATGATTTTCCGCTACCTCACATTGACGTGTTGGTAGATAATACAGCTCAATTCTCGGTGTTTTCCTTCATGGATGGTTTTTCTGGCTATAATCAAATCAAAATGTCGCCAGATGATATGGAGAAAACAACGTTCATTACACCATGGGGTACCTTTTGTTACAAGGTGATGCCATTTGGTCTCAAGAACGCCGGTGCTACTTATCAAAGGGCCATGGTGACTTTGTTTCATGATATGATTCATCATGAAATTGAATGCTATGTTGATGACATGATAGCAAAGTCCCAGACAGAAGAGGGGCATTTGGTAGATTTAGCCAAGCTGTTTGACCGGTTGAGACAGTTCAGACTGAGGTTGAATCCGAATAAGTGCACGTTCGGAGTGCGGTCCGGTAAATTGCTGGGGTTCATCGTAAGCGAAAAAGGAATCGAGGTTGATCCTGCAAAAGTAAAAGCAATAAAAGAAATGCCTGAACCGAGAACAGAGAAAGAGGTTCGTGGTTTCTTAGGTAGATTGAACTACATTTCACGGTTCATATCTCACTTAACAGCCACGTGTGAACCGATTTTCAAATTGTTAAGAAAAGATCAGACGGTCAGGTGGAATGATGATTGCCAAGCGGCGTTTGAAAAAATAAAAGAGTATTTGCAGGAGCCTCCGATTCTGATGCCTCCTGTGGAGGGAAGACCGTTAATTCTGTATCTGACAGTCCTCGAGGGGTCTATGGGGTGTGTATTGGGGCAGCATGACGAGTCTGGTCGAAAAGAGCATGCCATATACTACTTAAGCAAAAAGTTTACCGACTGTGAAACAAGATATTCACTGCTCAAGAAAACTTGCTGTGCTTTGGTCTGGGCTGCTCGCCGACTAAGGCAGTATATGCTAGTTCATACCACTTTATTGATTTCCAAGATGGATCCAATCAAGTACATTTTCGAGAAGCCAGCATTGACCGGACGGGTTGCGAGGTGGCAAATGATTTTGACTGAATATGATATACAGTATACCTCTCAGAAAGCAATTAAGGGGAGTGTATTGTCTGATTACCTCGCCCAGCAGCCTATTGATGATTATCAACCGATGAAGTTTGAATTCCCTGATGAGGACATCATGTTTCTCAAATCGAAAGATTGCGAGGAACCGATCCCGGAGGAGGGGCCTGACCCTGAATCCGAATGGATTCTGATGTTTGATGGGGCCGTTAACGTGAATGGGAGCGGTGTTGGTGCTGTTTTGGTTACGCCGAAAGGATCTCATATTCCTTTTGCTGCCCGGCTAACATTTGAGTGTACCAACAACGTAGCTGAATATGAAGCTTGTATATTGGGTATTGAAGAGGCGATTGATTTGAGAATCAAGAACCTTGTCATTTATGGAGATTCAGCTCTGGTGATAAATCAGGTTAACGGAAAATGGTATACGCATCAATCTCATTTGGTTCCGTATCGAGATTATACGAGGAGATTGTTGACGTTTTTCACCAAGGTGAAGATGCATCACGTGCCCAGAGAGGAGAATCCTTTGGCAGATGCTTTAGCTACTCTGGCTGCCTTGATTAAGGTGCAGAGGTGGAATCAGTTCCCCAGTGTGGAAGTTGGACGTCTGGATAGACCGGCTTATGTGTTTGCTGTTGATACAGCGCCTGATGATGAGAAGCCGTGGTATTTCGATATCAAGCGCTATCTTGAGACGCAAGAATATCCTGAGGGAGCATCTAAGAAAGATAGAAAGACTCTGCGGAGGTTAGCCATGGTATTCTACCTGAATAAGGATGGGGTTTTGTACAAGAGGAATTTTGATTGGGTCTTGCTCAGATGTGTTGATGATGCAGAAGCAAGCCAATTGATGAAAGAGGTTCATGAGGGATCGTTCGGTACCCATGCCAGTGGGAATGCGATGGTAAAGAAGCTGCTGAGAGCAGGTTATTACTGGATGACAATGGAGGCCCAATGTTTTAATTTCGTGCGGAAGTGTCATAAATGCCAGATTTATGCTGACAAGGTGCACGTACCTCCAAATCCGTTGAGCTTGATGTCGTCCCCATGGCCGTTTGCTATGTGGGGCATTGATATGATAGGAAAGATTGAGCCTACAGCTTCGAATGGGCACAGATTCATATTAGTGGCTATTGATTACTTCACCAAGTGGGTTGAAGCAGCCTCTTATACGAACGTGACGAAGCAGGTTGTAGCCAGATTTCTCAAGAGAGACATCATTTGCAGATATGGGGTTCCCGAGAGGATCATTACTGATAATGGTTCTAATTTGAATAATAAGATGATGGCAGAATTGTGCCGGGAGTTCAAGATTGAGCATCACAATTCTTCTCCCTATCGTCCGAAGATGAATGGGGCGGTTGAGGCAGCCAACAAGAATATTAAGAAGATTGTGCAGAAAATGGTGGTAACCTACAAAGATTGGCATGAGATGTTGCCGTTTGCGTTGCATGGGTATCGAACGTCGGTACGTACATCTACTGGGGCAACTCCTTTCTCATTGGTATATGGGATGGAGGCTGTATTACCTGTTGAGGTTCAAATTCCCTCTTTGAGAGTCCTGATGGACGTAAAGTTGCAAGAGGCTGAATGGGTAAGGACCCGGTATGAAGAGTTGAGCCTGATAGAGGAAAAGAGGCTAGCAGCCATCTGTCATGGGCAGTTGTACCAACAACGGATGAAGCGTGCTTTTGACAAGAAGGTGCGACCTCGGGTGTATCACGTAGGTGATATGGTGCTGAAAAGGATCCTTCCTCCTCAAAACGATCGAAGGGGCAAATGGACACCGAATTATGAAGGTCCATTCGTGGTCAAGAAGGTTTTCTCTGGCGGAGCCTTGTTGTTAACGACCATGGATGGTGAAGATTTCCCATCCCCTGTGAATGCGGACGCAGTTAAAAAATACTTCGTATAAAAAGACCCGCTGGACGAAAAGAACAAAATAGTCCAGGCAAAAATGGGCATCCCGGCGGACCGAAAAACAGAAAGAAAGGTTCGGGCAAAAATTAGGGATAAAAATGAAAATGTACACCCGGCAAGTCGAAAACCTGAGAAGGGCGGCTTGGGCAAAAAAGGGTATCCCGGTGGACTGAAAACCTGAAAGGGCGGTCCAGGCAAAAGAGGGATTGAAACGAACAACTGCGTCCAGCATGATCGTTTGCGCTTCAGTTAAAGCATCATGGAGAATACCCGGTAGGGATCAGTCAGAAACGTCTTGTTCAGAAGGCAGAAAGCATGGAGAGTCTGAGGGCATATGGGGTGTAACCGAGTTGGAACTCGATGAGATTACGGGTTCACATTGCCATTAGGATAGATTTTTCCTTTTGAGCGCAATTACCTCTTTTCAGGAATTGCTTCTTTTGTATTGCTCAGTTTGAGCCACACTTGTTCGAATCAATAAAATGCACATTCGGTCAAATAATTTTGTTTTTGTTTTTCATTACCGCTTTGATTGCAAAAACGTCCGATTATTTTGATAAAGAATCTTTGCATTTTAAAACATACAGGTTTCCTTCCAATGCATGGTTATAAGATTGAAAATTTGAAATCTTATTTGGAAGGTTGAGTGACCCAAGTGTTGAAATCTTGACACGCCTGGGGCACGGTTTTATCTAACGATCTGTTTTGCAGGAACTGTTAGATACTTTCACTCACTTGCAGGTTGTGATGCGGAAGCCTTGCAGCAAATCCCCAGAGAGTTCGCCCAGGAACGAATATATGAAAGAACGACGAAGACGTTGAGGCGTACGACGATCCTTGATGATAATCAAGAAGACTCTTCAAAGTCGAAAGACTTGAAAGTTTGTAATTCCCCGCAGAGTTCGATCAGGGACGAGTGCAGAAAGGAGGGCGACGAGAGACGTCCGACGACCCTTGAGATTAATCAAGAAGACTCTTCAAAGTCGGAAAATTGAAATTTCTGTATAACTCCCAGGAGTACGCTCTCTCGTCGAGCGCGGGGCGATCTGGAATATAAGATGATGGAGCAGAAAAGGTCCAGACGAGTCTGGAAATTCCCCAAAAATGGAAGGCTGATGCGAGACTGGAAGGTAGATACCGTGGTTCGACGGGTCGACGGGTGTTCTATACCAACTTTTCTCATTTCCCAGCTAAGTCCCCAAGCAGAGTTATAGGACTAGCTCCCCAGCAGATTCAAGGTTTGTGAACTTCTCCAGCCGAGTCAGGATGGTTATCCCGGCCGGGTTAACAATGGTATTTCCTCAGCAGCCAGGCCCGAAGGTTGCTATTCCCCGAGTGGAGCGGGTCTTTTTCAAAGAAATATATCTCCAGCAGTGTTCATCCTGCCAGTGGATTGAACAAGTTCCCGTAGCGGACGAATTTCGGCATCCCCAGCTGAGTTGATTCTACCTATGGATCGCCTGGGTTGTCCCAGCGGAGTAGTATGCGGTTCCCTAGCAGGGTCAAGATGGGTTATCCCCCAGCAGGTGATATATGGATGTTTCCCCAGGTGAGTCTGGAGATTGCTATTCCCTTAGCAGAGTCTCTGTGAGTATTTCCCCAGTGAAGTCAGCAGGTATCTGTGAGGGTTTTCCCGAAGTGGAGTCAGGATGGATATCCTCAGCGAGTCAAGAGCTATTGTATCCCCACAGAGTGCTGGTGGTGCTTATCCCCAGCAGTCTCCCGAGCGGAGTGGGTGCAAAGGAGGTTCTTCCCCAGCAAGGGTTGCCTTTCCCAGCAGCAGTGTTACTCCCCAGCAGGGTGGAATCGGAGCGGTGACGAGTTCCTCAGCAGAGTGTCTCGTGTTCCCCGGAAGAGTCCCTCGAGGGGGATGTTTTTGTTTTATGCATTCATCATGAAAAAAATGACATGGCATACTGCATAGAAAAATAAATAATCGCGTAGCATTTCCATAATTATGGAGCATTACGCAGAAAAAAATCAATCATGCATCATTGCAAGCATAAGCTAGTCTCAAGCTGTGGTTATCGTTTGAGAGGTGGTTCTTGCCAGACAGTGAAGATGTTACTCCGAGGAGTTTAGCCTCATGATTTGACCAAAGGCATTTCCCCAGTAGTACGATACTGGAGGAGGTTTCTGTCGTGCGAGACAGAGGGCGAAGATGTTACTCTGAGGAGTCTAGCATCGTGACGTCAGAGCAACAATGTTCCCCAATAGTGCGATATTGGAGGAAATGTTTCCGTCGAGCATGGATGGGGATGGAATCAAAGGACGTTTTGCGATCAGCGCAATTTCGGGGTTCAAATGGAGAAAAGGAGATACTGAGGTATTTTCTGGGGTTCGAATGGAGATAGAGTTGAAGATTATATCCAGGATGAGGTCCTTAGGATTATCTTCTGTTCATGTGTCACCTTAGACTCTGGCTGAGGCCAATGGAGGTCGTTATAGGTGTCTTCTGAGGAAGAGATACACATGCTACCTTCCTTGGTGAAGGTTTACCCTCTGACATGTCGCCCTCAGAGTGGTTTGGTGTTATTTCCGACGTTGCCAGCGGAATTATCACGAGAGATTGAAGAAAAGGATATGCTGAGGCATTTTCCTGGGGTTCAAATGGAGAAAGGATATGCTGAGGCATTTTCCTGGGGTTCAAATGGAGAAAAGGAAATGTGGATACATTTTCTGGAGACGGGGTTCAAATGGAGAAAGGGAGATGTTGCGACATTTTCTGGAGAACGGGGTTCATTCTGGCGATCGAGAGTTATCGTCAGGCGACTGGGGTTCAAACTGGAGATTGGGGTTCATTATGTTGGCAAAAAGGAGTGCTGAGGCATTTTCCGGGGTTCAAATGCAGAGATCTGAGGATCGTTTGCGCGGAAAAATTTCGGGGTTCAAGGAAGTGAAAAAAAATAGAGAAAATTTCGGGGTTCAAGAAAAAGCATAAAAAGAGACGATAATCCCGAGTGGATGTGTGGTGATCAGGCCATGGTTATCCCTGCGTTACCGTTTATTTTGGTATCCAGGTTGACGTTTTTCGAGTTTGTTTCTTCGCCGATGCTGACAGGCGTTAATTATTATCCCATCAGAGTGCAAATTGTTCGTCTGTTCTTGGTATTCAATCACTCTTCATCCTGATCATCCGAAAGCCGAGGCTATTTCGTATCGACAGGTTCACAGTGGATTGAATAGGGGCAGCTGTAACACCTCAAAATTTGCCCTCCACTCTTGGGACTAGCATTAACATATTTGCATAACATTTTAGGTCATTAGGCATTTCATATTGCATAACATGTGGTTACATAGTGCAAGCTATCCTCCCAAGTCTTGATCAGAAGATGAGGAAGTCAAGTGCAAGCCAGGGTTTTATTGATTGATCATGGGCCATCTGAGGATTGGGCTGTGGATTAGGGTTTTATGATTCTCCAAGGGTGTTGGTCTTCATATTGATTGAATTGATACATCATCATCATCATGGTTGGATGTCATCAAGAGATTGGAGAAGATTCCTTGAGATTAGGGTTTTGACCACCGGTCAACCCTAATCAGTTGCCTCGGGCCAGTCTAGGCTGGATCAGGAGATGAGGTTTCTGATGATTATGGGGTTCATTTTGTGGTTATATTGTGCTAATTGAGGCTAGGGTTTCACCCTTGAGCCATTTCAGTTGGAAATTGGGGCTCAAATTGATCTATGCATTGCCAGGTTCATCTATCAGATGAAAAGTCAACTGTGGTCAACTGTACATGATCTGATGGATTTGAAGGTGAAAATGAGTTGGATGCACTTCATTCATGTTGGAACAAGTGTTAAATGACATCTCAAAGCTTAAGAATGAAGAAAATCAAGTCAGGACAAAAACTGCCAAAAATAGCAAGTGACCTGTAACTGAAGTTTCCAAAAATGGAAAGTTTTTGACCTCAAAAACAGATGTCCAAGGAAGCTTCAAATGAAAAATTGTTCAACATGAAAGTTGTAGATCTTGTTCTCACCTTTCCAAAAAGTTCAAGAACTTGAAATTCCCATGTATGGTTGGAAAGTTATGGCTCAGTGAATTTCAGAAAGGACCCGTAATCAGGAGGCCATAACTACCACATACTTTGTCCAAATTGCAAGTTCTTTATATGCACAAACTCCATTTGACATGTACTTTGAGGGTGCATCATTGGATTTGTCCAAAAATGGCCAAGGCAAAAAGTCACTTTTCAACTGGACAGCTGAATTGGATCAGGGGCAAAATTGTCCAAATGTCAAAATAATTGGAATTTTTGAATGGGGCTTTTTCCAACACCTCAGGAATGGCATTTTAAGTGTGTTTGAATATTCATTTCATGGTTAACACACATGGTTTGAGTTTTGGGTTGAAGAATGGAATGGTCAAAAATGGATCAATTACCACACATGTGATTTTGAGAAATACTCCACCAATTGGAATGAAACAAGTTTCTACACATTACATATGTCATTTGGAGTTTGCATGAGCTGTCAAAACAGCTGGCAATGAGCTGTACATGGAAATTACAAATTTGCCCTTGTTTACAAAATTACCATTTCACTTAACATGTCAAAATTGCTAATTAGGTGGATTAAGCTTGGATTAAGTGCACATATATATTCATAATCATTGGTTAATCATAACAAAAAGTTGCATTTCCCAAAGTTGGATCTAGAAACTCTCCAAATTCTCAAAATTCTCTCAAGAACACAAAGCTTCAATTTCAAGTTTCTTCTTCATTCCTTCACCAAATCGTGTGGTTTTTGTTGCTTTGATCTCATATCATCATCAACATCCTCTGTTTTGATAAATTGAAGGGAGAAAAGTGGTGAAACGTGACTGTTGCTAATGCCTTCATCCATGGAGATTCAAGAATTGGCGCGATAGGAGAGAGATCAAACGCACCTGAGCTTGGCATCTAGTTTCTAGAAGCTTATTGCACACCTGTTGGAAGCTGAATCGCGCAAGGAACCATTGGAGCATCACTGCCATAACAGGTTCTCTCAAGTTTCGAATCTCATGCTTTGCTTATTTATTATGTGCTTTCTGTAGAGCATGGAATGTAGAGCACGGTGCTAGTTTCAGTTTTGTGAATGGATGATTGTAGCATGAGAAATCTAGAGTTAAAGTTTTGAATGTAAACCCTAAATGCTTCGATCCGGTCGATTTAGGAACTTTTAGGTTATGATAGTATGATATTTGTAATCCTCATGACCAGATGGTTCGAACGGATATGGCCATGTCCATTTTCGTTAACATTGAGTGTTCTTCGATTTTTTTCATTTTCTGGAATTTCTGTGTGAAGGAGACGATGAATTAGTGTGTTTGATCCGTGGAAGCGTTTGAATTTTCAAACTGGGAGTTTCCCGCTCCCACCACTGATAATTACCAATATGCCATTGATGATTTTTAGTTAATTTCATTAAATCCTTAAAAATTGATAATGACTTCAAAAAATTCATAAAAAATAGGAGAAAAATCAGAAAATTATGGCAATTTTTTCTATGGCTTTGTTGACTTCTGTAGAATTTTTTTGACCTATTGGTCAAAGTTGTGCATGGCAAATATTTTACTTGACCTAGGGTTTTCTAATGTGTGTTCATTTTTGATACATCTCACCAATTTGATCATGAAATGTCCATATTGTAAAAGAAATTTGTGCCAATTTTTGTGTTGATTCTTGACTGGATGAGGTTTGTTTCCATGTAAATTTCATGCATTTTTGGTACCTGGTCATGTAGTTATGAATTTTGGAAGTTAGGTGTGACAATTTGTGTCACACCTCTTGATGTCAACTTGTAGAATTTAATTGGATGACCTATGCATGTTGGAATTGGCTGAAATTTTGCATGATGACTAGTTGGCATGTTAGGATGTTGGATGAATTTTTGTAGAATTTTTCACTGTATTTTCAATTTGATCATGATTTTTCATTTCTGGTTGTTGAAATTGCAAGCTCATGTGATACATGTTGGTAGATTGATTGGGAAATCCTCATATTGTATTGTATGGCCATGAAATTTGGTATGGATAAACTAGACACATGTTAGGACCTCCCTGTTTTGGTCTCATCCATTTCTTTTTTGTTTTCAATGAGATATGAATTTTTGAATTGGATGTATGCATTGATGGTGTGAATTGAAGCATGAAATTGTGTCTGTTTTTGTTGAATTTCATTGACATGGTTCCATTTGCCCAATTGAGCTCAAATTTGACATGGTTGACCTTGATTATCCCCTGTTTAGGTGTATTTAATTTGAGGATTTTTGGATTTATTTTGATAGGGATTTGAATGCAATACTTCTGTTTGTATGCTTGGTGGTTCATTTGACCTCATATGGATTGTTTTGTGCATGAATTGAACATAATGGATGATATAGACATGGGACCAATGATGTTTGCTCTTGTTGGACTTTAATTTGAGTTTTGATTGTGAATGCCTTGCTGTTTTAACTTTTTGTTGCTTTTGGACCCTAGGCTTGGCCTAGTGGTCTAGTTGCTAATATTTGCTTGGTTTTTCAGGATCAAAAGCATAAGGCACATGGAGAATGATGCAAATCAATTTTAATTGATGTTGTTGATGTTTGTATATTAACATAGCATTGTTTTGTAGGTGTTGAAGCTTGGGCTTAAGCCTTGAGCTTGCCTTGTGTTGTGCATAGTTTGTTTAAACTGGTTAACTGTTTGTTGTTTATGGTTTGTCTGCTTGAGTACTGACTGAGTTTGATTGTTTCCAGGTACTTTAGTTGCTCAGTTCCTTGTGAACTATTGCTTTGCTTTGCTTTGCTTAAGCAACTTGCATAGAGGTATAACCTTCTTACTTCATGTAGTCTGGAGACCCGGCTGTTACCGGGCCGGGCAAATTGTCTGAAGTCCTCCTTAAGAGGCAATGATTGTGTATGTTTATTTTTAAGCCCAAGCAGGGAAAGTCCTTCAAGTAAGGCAATTGGTGGAAGGTAGGGACAAGCAACCTGTCCCCCACTATTCAGTGAGTCATCTCCTTGCTCCCATTACATGGTTGTAGCATTGAGATCAAAAGCCCAAGATCTGTTGTGTCAGAGTCATCGAGTATAGAAGGGTTCCCCTATTCTGGACCCATGCTCATTTGTCAGCTCTCCCTGGTTAGGGATAAGAGCTGTGAGGTCTCATCCTCACTTCATCCTTTCATCTGCTTCACCTTAGCCTCGTAATGGCAAGGTTAAGAGCAAACATAGCCTGTACAGACGATTGCTTAGGCAGTCAAACCTGATTGATGGAGCCCCTTGTTTGGCTATAGTGCGTGTTATGTGGATATCTGATTGACATGATTGTGTGAGATGCCTGTTCTCATTTGATGTATGTTGATTGGTATGCTTGTATGCTTGTGTGTTAGCTTCTTTCCTGGTTAGGAATAGTTTGCTTATGCAAGTAGGTTAGAAACCTGAACTTAGGGCGACTTTGCATGACAACATTAGGCTCGAGTCTCAGCTCCCTAGTGTCGTGTTTTTCCCTCTGTTTCTGGTTAGGAGAGAGTTTCTCCCCTGTTCAGGGGAACTACATCGCCCTGATCCTCGTGCCAGACGAGGTATGTAGGCAGGTGGTCGTGCGAGACCACTCCGGGCAACCTTTTTTCTTTTTTGCGTGTGTTTACTTGTTATCTGACTGTGCTGTTTGGTGTTTTGGGTTCGGATGCCGACGTAAGCCCAGTGATTGGCAGTCGGGCTCCACGTTTGCCCTTTTGAGAGTGTTTTGGTTCGGATGCCGACGTAATTCCATCCAGTGGTTGTCGGACTCCATGTTTTCCACCCTTGTGTGTTTAACTGTTTTGTGTTGTTTGGCGTGCGTAAGCCGAACTACAGTGGCTCTGATTCTTGTTCCAGACAAGATATGTAGGCATAAGGTGCGATACCTTATCGAGCCCGTTTCTCTTAACCCCACCTGCGTTCCCCGTGTGTGTGTGTGATGTTTAGCAACCTTTTCTTTATTCTAGGACGTGGATCCCGTCGAGTACGACGGACGTGAGGGGTGCTAATACCTTCCCCTCGCGTAACCGACTCCCGAACCTTTTCTCTCTGGTCGCGAGACCATGTCTTTCCAGGTTTCTCTGAGCGTTTCATTTCCCTATCTTGGGATAAATAACGTTTAGTGGCGGCTCTGTGTGTTTTTATTTTGAGTCTCGCCGGTTGATTTTTCGCAGGATGCGACACTTGGTTCCTGTGCAAGTCATGTTTAGGATAGGCTTGCTTCCTGTGCAAGTTAGCTAGAAACCTTAACTTAGGGACGATTTTGCATGACAACATCTAGGCTCGAGTCGTAGTCTCCCTAGTGTTGTGTCTCCCTCTGTTATCTGGTTAGGCTAGTCCTTTTTCCCTCCGTAGGGGAACTACGTCGCCCTGATCCTCATACCAGATGAGGTACGTAGGCAGGAGATGAGCTGATCTCTCCGGGCGCCCTTTTTCTTTTTCCACCTTTTGTCTTCAACCCTTCTGTGTGTGTTGTTGTGTGCTTGGAAGCTGATGTAAGTCCATCGAGTGGCATTCGGGTTCCAGTTTGTGTGTGTTTAGTTCGGATGCTGATGTAAGTCCAGTGATTGGCATTCAGGCTCCACGTTTGCCTTTGCCAGTGTTTGTTTGAGTGCGTGTCAGCCGAGCTACGAATGCTCTCATTCTCCTTCGTCCGAGGAGATACGTATGCATAGGATGCGATATCCTAGCGAGCATGTGTCGTTCCCCAGTCCGAACTACTTCGGCTCTGATGTCTATGCCTGATAGACTAAGTAGGCCCAGGATGCGATATCCTGCCGAGTCAGTTTCAGTCTTGTTTGTTTTCTTGTGTCTCTTTCGGCCAGTGTGTGTGTGTGTGTGATGTTTTGTTTTAGCAACCTTTTCTTTCTTAGAGCGTGGATCCCGTCGAGTACGACGGATGCGTAGGGGTGCTAATACCTTCCCTTCGCATAACCGACTCCCGATCCCATTCTCTTTGGTCGCGAGACCATGTTCTTTCCAGGTTTACTCTGAGCGTTTCCTTTCCCTCTTTTGGGATAAATAACGCACGGTGGCGGCTCTGTTGTTCTTGTTTCCCGCCGGTTTTTCGCGTAATGCGACAGCTGGCGACTCTGCTGGGGACCTACAGAAGTTAACCTCTTGCTGGTCCATCTTCCCTAAGCGAGTCTCTCCTAGCGCTCTCTAGGTTAGGGTTTTGGTTGCTATTTGCTGTTATTTATTGCATGCATGATTATTATGTTGTATATATGTGCATATATATTTGCATGCATCATACTATCATGTTGCCGTTCTCTGTGCAGGTGGTTCCTCTGTTTTGGGGTGGGTGTTCTGAGTGGGGCTAAAACCCAGGCCCGAGTGTACACCTAGGGTTAGTGTGGTCTCATGTTGCCTCCTTCATGTTAGGTCAATATGTGCCTGGCAACGTGATGTACCACAAGCCGGACGAGGTTCATTTGATAGTGCTCTCCTCTGTGGGGTACTCCACTTTGGTTGAGTTACTTCATTTGAGTTGTTGACTCTGGTGACCGATCATTTCCCGGATTTTTGGTTTAGACGATCTCAGGAGAGCTACAATGGCACACCCGAAAGGGCAAACCCATTGAGTATCTTTTCCCGATTGTCGAGACTATTATCCGCCTTAGGGTGACCTGATTAGAATTTACCTGTGAGGGGAGGGTGGTTCTTACAGATGCATGTTCAGATGGTGACTTTGTTGGTGACTTTTGGTTCCGTGGATCAGAGTCCTATTTATGAGTCGGATTTATGGATCGTTATTTCTGGACGCCGGAGGTTTGATCCTGGTATTTGATCGGAGGGTTCCGTTTATTTCGGATCCCTGGGCTGAATTTGAGGGTACCTGCTCATATGTTGATCTGGTTCAGTTGACCTGGTTTAGATGACTTTGGGTTTCAGATGAAGTTGTGACGCCAGAGTTCAAGCCGAAGCTTTGATCCTGTGTCGTGTGATACTCAGCCTGACCAGTCATGGCTCCATCATTTGCATCATAGCATGTTTTTTTTTCTTTCCAAAAAAAATAATGCATAAAAAAAAAAAAAAGAGAGAAAAGTTAACCTGCATACGCATCACACGCATCATATTCATGTCATTTTTGCATTACAGGTGTTCTAGTGCCCGACTTCTCACTCTGGTTCCTGTGTCAGACAGGATAGCTGATCAGAGACCGCACCGCTACCCAACGAGACTCAACCATCAAAGGAATATGGATCAAGTACAAGTTGAGTTAGCTGAGATGAGGGCTAACATGGCCCAGTTCATGCATATGATGCAAGGGGTCGCACAAGGTCAAGAAGAACTCCGAGCTCTAGTTCAGAGGCAAGAAGCTGCAATTCCACCGCCCAACCAACCTTTGCAAGAAGGAGGCCCGATCAATGATAACCCTACTGCCGCTGTGCCCATCAACAACTATGCTGTAGGGGAAGAGTTAAGAGGTATTCGCATCAACGGTCAACCGATTGCTCCAGACACTGCTAATGCCAGAGTAGTCCGTGCTCCGGCCCGTAATCAAGCTCCAATTGTCGACAGACAAAAGGATATGTTTACTTTGCTCAGTGAAGACGAAGACATCCTGGGAAGGGTTGATGAAAGAGACCGCAAAGTTGAGGCCCTTGCTGAGAAGATCCGTGCTATGGAATGTCAAAACTCCCTCGGTTTTGATGTTACCAATATGGGATTAGTGGAAGGTCTGAGAATCCCACACAAGTTTAAAGCACCGACCTTCGACAAATACAACGGTACTTCCTGCCCTCGCACCCATGTGCAGGCATACTATCGAAAGATCTCGGCGTATACTGACGACGAGAAGATGTGGATGTATTTTTTCCAAGACAGCCTATCTGGGGCGTCTTTGGACTGGTACATGGAGTTGAAAAGGGATTCGATCAGATGCTGGAGGGATTTGGGTGAAGCATTCCTCAGACAGTATAAGCATAATATGGATATGGCACCGACCCGGACTCAGCTGCAGAGTCTGTGTCAGAAAAACAGTGAGAGCTTTAAAGAGTACGCCCAAAGATGGCGCGAGCTTGCTGCGAGAGTTCAACCCCCTATGCTGGAAAGGGAGTTGACAGACATGTTTATCAGCACTCTTCAAGGTGTGTTTATGGACCGGATGGGGAGCTGCCCATTCGGAAGTTTTTCTGATGTCGTCATCTGTGGCGAGAGAACCGAAAGTTTAATCAAGGCCGGCAGAATTCATGATGTGGGTTCTTCTTCGTCATCAAAGAAACCCTTCTCTGGGGCACCTCGCCGTAGAGAAGGAGAGACCAATGCTGTCCACCGAGAGAATGTGTACAGAGGAGTTGTAAACAGAGATCAGTATCGTCCAGTTGCTGCAGTGACCACTCCGGCACCTCAGCCTCGTCAACAACAACAACAAAGGGTTCAACAACCGCAACAACAACAACAGCAGCAACGTCCTTATCAGCCGAGGCCGAGGTTGCAGCCTGATAGAAGATTTGACCCGTTACCCATGACGTATGCTGAGCTTCTGCCTGAGTTGCTCAGATTGGGTTTCGTGGAGTTGCGTACCATGGCTCCACCAACAGTATTGCCGCCTGGGTATGATGCGAACGTCCGCTGTGACTTTCATTCTGGGGCACCAGGCCATCATACTGAGAGATGCCGGGCACTCCAGCACAAGGTACAAGACTTGATCGATGCCAAGGCGATCAACTTTGCTCCGGTACCGAATGTAGTGAACAATCCTATGCCTCAGCATAGTGGGCATAGGGTGAACAATGTTGAAGGGGGAGAAGTTGAAGATTTAGTTGTTGATGTTGAAGATGTTCAGACTTCTCTACTGGTAGTAAAGGGCCGTCTGTTGGAAGGGGGTGTCTACCCGGGCTGTGTTGAGGGCTGTTTGAACTGTGTTGAAGCTGCTAATGGTTGTGACCAGTTGAGGGCTGGTATTCAAAAGTTGATTGATGAAGGTTGTCTCCAGTTCAGTCGGGCTGCTAAAGATAATGGGTTAGTGTCGACTGTCACCATTTACTTCAAGCCGTCTGAAGGACGAGAACAAAGGGTTGTTGGTACACCAGCAGTAAGCAGTGCTCCAGTTACCATCCCCGCTCCGGTAACTATCAATGCTCCAACTACTACCGTTGCGTCTGGCCGAAGACCAGTTGAGAATAGCAGGGCTGTCCCTTGGAGGTATGACAATGCCTATCGCAGCAATCGAAAGGCGGATAATCAGATAAGGCCAGTAAGTCAAGCGCCTGTGACAATCAATGCACCGGTAAAAACTCCTGTGGTTGCAAGTCCTGTGGTGGACAATGTTGGGGGACCAGGAGGTTTTACCCGGAGTGGACGACTGTTTGCTCCTCAGCCGTTGAGAGATGCTAATGCTGAGGCATCTGCTAGGGCGAAGGGCAAACAAGTTGCCGTTGACGAGGAACCGGCTCAGAAAGAGGCTGAGGGTTCATTTGAAAAGGACGTGGAGGAATTTATGAAGATAATCAAGAAGAGTGACTACAAGATCGTAGATCAGCTCAATCAGACTCCGTCCAAAATTTCAATACTCTCTTTGCTGTTGTGCTCTGAGGCACGCCGTGATGCTTTGTTAAAGATGTTGAACATGGCATACGTACCGCAAGAGATCTCCGTCAACCAACTGGAGGGTGTGCTAGCCAACGTGAGCACCAGACATGGTGTAGGGTTCACTGACCTAGACTTGACGCCTGAAGGTCGTAATCATAACAAAGCCTTACACATCACTATGGAGTGCAAGGGTGCTGTTCTGTCTCACGTATTGGTAGACACTGGGTCGTCCTTGAATGTCCTGCCAAAGCAGATTTTGAAGAAGATTGATGTTGAGGGAGTTGTGCTCACTCCCAGTGACCTTATTGTGCGTGCTTTTGACGGATCCAAACGTTCTGTGTTTGGTGAAGTTACCTTGCCAGTGAAGATAGGTCCCGAAGTCTTCGACGTCATTTTCTATGTGATGGACATTCAACCCGCCTACAGCTGTTTGTTGGGGCGTCCATGGATACACGCAGCAGGGGCAGTCTCGTCGACTCTCCATCAAAAACTCAAATATGTCTGGAACGGTCAGATTGTGACCGTATGCGGCGAAGAAGAGATTCTGGTGAGTCACCTATCCTCATTCAAGTATGTCGAGGTAGATAGCGAGATCCACGAAACATTATGCCAGGCATTTGAGACCGTGGCTTTGGAAAAGGTGGCTTATGCTGATCAGAGGAAGCCGGGTGCTTCGATTGCTTCATACAAGCAAGCCAAGGAGGTTGTGGATTCCGGCAAAGCTGAGGGATGGGGCAAGATGGTAGACTTGCCGGTTAAGGAAGACAAGTTCGGTATCGGATATGAGCCTCTTCAAGCAGAGCAGAGTGTGCAAGCGGGTCCGAGTACCTTTACCAGCGCCGGGCTGATGAATCATGGGGACGTCTTTGCAACCGGTGGTGAAGACTGTGACAGTGACTGTGATCTAGACATCTGGATTCGCCCATGTGCACCAGGGGAGTCTATCAACAATTGGACGGCTGAAGAAGTGGTTCAAGTTACTCTTCAGACAAAGTAATTTTCCTTTGTTTTTATCATTTTGCATGAAAACCCTGCGCTCTGCCCAAGGCGTAGTGGTTCATTGTAGGGCCTCATCATGTTTTAATGATTATCATAAATAAAGGACGTTTTGCAATCAAATTTTGAGATCTTTGTCTTTCTATTTTTGTTTTCACTTTTTCAAAATAATAAAACTGGCAATGTTTTTGTTTTTTTTGTGTGACTTTTTTCAAACTCTTTTTCTAAAATAAGGCATTAACATGCAGAAGTGATCTTTTGGCATCCACTGTAAACAATCCTGTTATGGCTCAGTATGATTTTGATAATCCCATCTACCAAGCTGAAGAGGAGAGTGAGGAAGACTGTGAACTCCCCGCAGAATTGGTCAGATTGCTGAAGCAAGAGGAGAGGGTCATCCAACCTCATCAGGAGGAGTTGGAGATTGTTAATCTGGGTACTGAGGACGACAGAAGAGAGATCAAGATTGGGGCTGCTTTAGAGGACTCTGTCAAGAGGAGGCTAATTGAGATGCTAAGAGAATATGTGGAAATATTCGCTTGGACATATCAAGACATGCCTGGGTTGGATACAAACATTGTGGTGCATCGATTACCTCTCAGGGAAGAGTGTCCTTCGGTCAAGCAGAAGCTTCGCAGAACAAGTCCTGATATGGCTGTCAAGATCAAGGAAGAGGTTCAGAAGCAGTGGGATGCTGGTTTTCTGGCTGTTACCAGTTATCCACCGTGGGTAGCCAACATCGTTCCTGTGCCGAAGAAGGATGGCAAAGTCAGAATGTGTGTCGACTACCGGGATTTGAATAGAGCGAGTCCGAAAGATGATTTCCCATTACCTCACATTGATGTATTGGTGGATAATACGGCTCAATCCTCGGTATTCTCTTTCATGGATGGTTTCTCAGGCTATAATCAAATCAAGATGGCGCCAGAGGACATGGAAAAGACGATATTCATTACACCTTGGGGCATGTTCTGCTACAAAGTGATGCCATTTGGGTTGAAGAATGCCGGTGCTACCTATCAGAGGGAAATGACGACTCTCTTTCATGACATGATGCACAAAGAGATCGAAGTGTACGTGGATGATATGATTGTGAAGTCGCAGACAGAAGAGGAGCACCTGGTAAATTTGCAGAAGTTGTTTGACAGACTGGTCAAGTTCAAACTGAGGCTGAATCCGAACAAGTGTACGTTTGGGGTGAGATCAGGGAAGCTGTTAGGCTTCATTGTCAGTGACAAAGGGATTGAGGTTGATCCAGCTAAAGTCAAAGCTATTCAAGAGATGCCTGAACCAAAGACGGAAAAGCAAGTCCGTGGGTTTTTAGGGAGGTTGAACTACATTGCACGGTTCATATCTCACCTGACTGCCACGTGTGAACCAATTTTCAAACTGCTTAGAAAAAATCAGGCGATCAAATGGAATGATGATTGTCAGAAAGCTTTTGACAAGATCAAAGAGTATTTACAGAAACCTCCAATCCTGATTCCTCCAGTTCCAGGGAGACCATTGATAATGTACCTGTCAGTTACCGAGACTTCGATGGGGTGTGTATTGGGGCAGCATGACGAGTCTGGTCGAAAAGAGCATGCCATATACTACCTTAGCAAAAAGTTTACCGACTGTGAAACAAGATATTCACTGCTCGAGAAAACTTGCTGTGCTTTGGCCTGGGCTGCTCGCCGACTAAGACAGTATATGTTGAACCATACTACTCTGTTGATTTCTAAGATGGATCCAGTAAAGTACATCTTTGAGAAGCCGGCTCTCACCGGGCGCGTTGCTCGATGGCAGATGATCTTAACAGAGTATGACATTCAGTATACGTCGCAGAAGGCCATCAAAGGTAGTATTCTGTCAGACTACCTTGCCGAGCAACCAATTGATGATTATCAGCCGATGATGTTTGAATTCCCTGATGAAGACATCATGTATCTGAAGATGAAAGATTGTGAAGAACCTCTTGTCAAGGAAGGACCGGATCCTGATGACAAGTGGACACTGATGTTTGATGGGGCTGTGAATATGAATGGTAACGGTGTTGGGGCAGTGTTGATCAATCCCAAAGGTGCTCATATACCTTTTTCTGCCAGATTGACTTTCGACGTCACCAACAATGAAGCTGAGTATGAGGCTTGTATCATGGGGATAGAAGAAGCCATTGATCTGAGGATCAAAACTCTTGACATATTTGGAGATTCAGCTCTAGTGATCAATCAGGTCAATGGAGATTGGAATACAAACCAGCCGCATTTGATTCCGTATAGAGACTACACCAGAAGAATACTGACGTTCTTCAAGAAGGTTAAATTGTATCACATCCCCCGGGATGAGAATCAGATGGCTGATGCCTTGGCTACTTTATCATCCATGATAAAAGTTCATTGGTGGAATCATGTGCCACATGTTGCGGTGAATCGACTCGAGAGGCCTGCGTATGTGTTTGAAGCCGAGTCTGTTGCGATTGACGAGAAGCCATGGTACTATGATATCAAGAACTTCCTCAAGACTCAAGAATATCCTGAAGGTGCATCAAAGAATGATAAGAAGACCCTGAGAAGGCTAGCTGGAAGCTTTTACTTGAATCAGGATGATGTGTTGTACAAAAGGAACTTTGACATGGTCTTGCTCAGATGCGTGGATAGACACGAAGCAGACATGTTAATGCAAGAAGTGCACGAAGGTTCGTTTGGTACCCACGCTGGTGGTCATGCAATGTCGAAGAAACTGCTGAGAGCCGGTTATTACTGGATGACTATGGAATCCGATTGCTTCAAATATGCTCGGAGGTGCCATAAATGTCAAATCTATGCTGATAAGGTGCATGTACCACCAAGCCCGTTGAATGTCATGAACTCGCCTTGGCCGTTCGCCATGTGGGGCATTGATATGATTGGGAAGATTGAGCCAACTGCTTCGAATGGACATCGTTTCATACTGGTCGCGATTGATTATTTCACCAAATGGGTAGAAGCAGCTTCTTTTGCTAGTGTCACCAAACAAGTGGTTGCCCGGTTCATCAAGAAAGAAATCATCTGTCGGTATGGAGTCCCTGAGAGAATCATCACTGACAATGGTTCAAATCTCAACAACAAGATGATGAAAGAACTGTGCAGAGATTTCAAGATTGAACATCACAATTCTTCTCCTTACAGACCGAAGATGAATGGTGCTGTAGAGGCAGCAAACAAGAATATCAAGAAGATTGTGCAGAAGATGGTCGTTACGTGCAAGGATTGGCATGAGATGCTGCCCTTCGCTTTACATGGGTACCGTACTTCAGTGCGTACGTCGACCGGGGCAACCCCGTACTCCCTTGTGTATGGTATGGAGGCAGTCCTACCAGTTGAAGTGGAGATCCCTTCATTGAGGGTATTATTAGATGTCAAGCTGGACGAAGCCGAGTGGATTCGGACAAGGTTTAATGAGTTAAGCTTTATCGAAGAAAGACGGTTAGCAGTTGTGTGCCATGGGCAGTTATATCAGAGAAGGATGAAGCGAGCCTTTGATCAGAAAGTGCATCCTCGGACATTTCAGATTGGTGATCTGGTTTTGAAGAGGATTCTTCCTCCCGGTACAGATAACAGGGGCAAGTGGACTCCTAATTATGAAGGTCCATATGTTGTGAAGAAGGTTTTCTCCGGTGGAGCCTTGATGCTTACAACAATGGATGGTGAAGACTTTCCGTCCCCTGTTAACTCAGATATAGTCAAAAAATACTTCGCATAAATAGACCCGCTGGACAAAAAGAATAAAAGAGTCCAGGCAAAAATGGGCATCCCGGCGAACCAAAAAACAGAAAGAAAAGGTTCGGGCAAAAATTAGGGATAAAGATGAAAAATTGTACACCCGGTAAGTCGAAAACCCGCAAGGGCGGCTTAGGCAAAAATGGGTATCCCGGTGGATTGAAAACCCGAAAGGGCGATCCAGCCAAAAAGAGGGATTAAAGCGAAGACTACAGTCTGAGTTATCTGTACTTCATCATGCTTTGTCAGCTGCCATCTCGAAAGATGTGATCGGTCCAGTCAGTCTTCTCAGAAAGCAAGGAATTGGGAGGAAACTGATGATCTATGGGTTATAACAGAGTTGGGAAACAGTGGATGCCGTGTTCACATTGCCATTAGGATAGTTTATTTTCCTTTTGTGCGCAATTACCTCTTCCTAGGAATTGCTTCCCAATGTATTTGCCTTTTCAGGCACATTTTCAATCAATAAAAGTCGTTATTCAAATAAATTGCTCTCCTATTTTTACTTTTATTGTTTTGTTTGCAAAAACGTCCGAATTTTTGATAAACATTGCATCTAAAAACATGAAGGCTAAACAAATAATGTGCAAAAGATTAAAACATTTGAAAATCATTTTGATTGTTGAGGACACTTGAGCGTATTTTGTCCATGTATCCTCTGGGGGCATCTGTTGTTCCGTTATGCAGGTCGTCACCTGTGAACATCTCTCCAGCAGTTATTTCCCAGAACAAAGCTATTCTCCTAGTTGTAGATTGGTTAAGTCTTCCCCAACGGAGCAGCTATTTCTCCAGCAGAGTTCATCCTACCAGTGGATTGGACGAGTTTCCATAGCAGGTTGATACTTGCATCCCCAGCTGAGTTGATTCTACTTGTGGATTATGTGGGTCGTCCCCGGCGGAGTAACAGATATTTCCCAAAGCAGAGTTTATCATATCTGAGGTTTGTATGAGCCTTATCCCCAAAGAGTTGCCTGGTTTATCTTCCCCGGCGGAGCAGTTATTTCCCCAAGCAGAGATATCCTACTTGCGGATTGATCGGGATATCCCCAGCAAAGTTGCCGGTTTTGTCAGTAGCAAGTTGCTTTTACTCCCCAGCGAGTTGTCTTGTCTCCCCCTAACGGATTTTTATTTGATGGTTCCCCGGTAGTTGCCGTGTTTTTCCCCCAGCGGATTTGTATTGAAGGTTTCTCAGCACGGTCGTCCTGTGTATTCCCCAACGGAGTTTTCATCATTTTTGCATTTTTGCATGTAGTAATCATTGCATCCTCAAATTGCGTAGCATTTCCATATGGAGCATTACGCCATAGAAAAATTCAAACATATGCATTCATGTGTTCGAAACCCAACCAGACTGTATCTCCGGCAGAGGCGGATCCTTTTGTTCAACATCAGCACAGCACGTCTGCTACAGTTGCTCCTGACAGTATTCAGGATTGATATCCCCACAAAGGTTTATTTCCTCACCCGTTGGTGACAAAAAGATTGTTTCTCCTCAGTGAGATTTCCCAGCAAGTGATCAGCATTGCCTTGGCATATCTAAGATGTCGTTCTTGTGATACCAGTAAGTGTCATGACAGCACCCTTGTGTGTTTCATCTTTCGGTGTCGGTAAACATCGAGTCTTACCCCAGTCATCGGTAAATGTCTGGTCATTTTTTGGTGTCGGTAAACACCATTGTTTCGGTGTCGGTAAACATCGAGTCTCACCCCAGTCATCGGTAAATGTCTGGTCATTTTTTGGTGTCGGTAAACACCATTGTTTCGGTGTCGGTAAACATCAAGTCTTCACTCCAGTCATCGGTAAATGTTTGGTCATTTTTTGGTGTCGGTAAACACCATTGTTTCGGTGTCGGTAAACATCGAGTCTCACTCCAGTCATCGGTAAATGTCTGGTCATTTTTTGGTGTCGGTAAACACCATTGTTTCGGTGTCGGTAAACATCGAGTCTCACTCCAGTCATCGGTAAATGTCTGGTCATTTTTTGGTGTCGGTAAACACCATTGTTTCGGTGTCGGTAAACATCGAGTCTCACCCCAGTCATCGGTAAATGTCTGGTCATTTTTTGGTGTCGGTAAACACCATTGTTTCGGTGTCGGTAAACATCGAGTCTTCGCTCCAGTCATCGGTAAATGTCTGGTCATTTTTTGGTGTCGGTAAACACCATTGTTTCGGTGTCGGTAAACATCGAGTCTCACCCCAGTCATCGGTAAATGTCTGGTCATTTTTGGTGTCGGTAAACACCATTGTTTCGGTGTCGGTAAACATCGAGTCTCACCCCAGTCATCGGTAAATGTCTGGTCATCATTTTTGGTGTCGGTAAACACCATTGTTTCGGTGTCGGTAAACATCGAGTCTCACCCCAGTCATCGGTAAATGTCTGGTCATTTTTTTGATGTCGGTAAACATCATCTTTCGATGTCGGTAAACATCGAGTCTTTCCCTCAGTCATCGGTAAATGTCTGATAAATCCCCAGCTAGAGATCCCCAGTAGAGTCATCTGTAAATGTCCTATTTGGTTCCCGGTTGCGAATATTTGTTTTTCTCTTCCCAGTAAATTTTTCCCCAGTCATCGGTAAATGTCTGGTCATTTTTTGGATGTCGGTAAACATCATCTTTCGATGTCGGTAAACATCGAGTCTCATCCCAGTCATCGGTAAATGTCTGGTCATGCTGTGTCTTCTTGTTAATAAAATCAAGATCCCCAGAAGTCGTCGGTAAACGTCTTGTCTGATTCCATTACAAAGATTTTGTTCCTCCCCAAGCAGAGATGCCATCGGTAAATGGCCCAGTTTTCTTCGATATCGGTAAATATCGAATTCCCAGTTGCAGCAGCCATCGGTAAATGGCCTTGTTGATGTTGATATCGGTAAATATCAAGTTTGCTTTGAAGCCACCATCGGTAAATGGTCTTGCTTCCTTTTTACATCAAGGTTATTTCCCAGCAGCCATCGGTAAATGGTCTCGCTGAAGTTGATATCGGTAAATATCAAGTTTTAACCATCGGTAAATGGTTTCGCTTTTCAGAAGTTGTTTTCCCAGCAGCCATCGGTAAATGGTCTCGCTGAAGTTGATATCGGTAAATATCAAGTTCCCAGTTTTTAACCATCGGTAAATGGTTTTGCTTTTCTGAAATTATTTCCCAGCAGCCATCGGTAAATGGTCTCGCTGAAGTTGATATCGGTAAATATCAAGTTCCCAGTTTTTAACCATCGGTAAATGGTTTTGCTTTTTTGAAATTATTTCCCAGCAGCCATCGGTAAATGGTCTTGCTGAAGTTGATATCGGTAAATATCAAGTTTCCAGTCTTTAACCATCGGTAAATGGTTTCGCTTTTCAGAAATTATTTCCCAGCAGCCATCGGTAAATGGTCTCGCTGAAGTTGATATCGGTAAATATCAAGTTTTAACCATCGGTAAATGGTTTCGCTTTTCAGAAGTTGTTTTCCCAGCAGCCATCGGTAAATGGTCTCGCTGAAGTTGATATCGGTAAATATCAAGTTCCCAGTTTTTAACCATCGGTAAATGGTTTTGCTTTTCTGAAATTATTTCCCAACAGCCATCGGTAAATGGTCTCGCTGAAGTTGATATCGGTAAATATCAAGTTCCCAGTTTTTAACCATCGGTAAATGGTTTTGCTTTTCTGAAATTATTTCCCAGCAGCCATCGGTAAATGGTCTTGCTGAAGTTGATATCGGTAAATATCAAGTTTCCAGTCTTTAACCATCGGTAAATGGTTTCGCTTTTCAGAAATTATTTCCCAGCAACCATCGGTAAATGGTCTCGCTGAAGTTGATATCGGTAAATATCAAGTTTCCAACCATCGGTAAATGATTTCGCTTTTCTCAAGTTGTTTCCTAGCAGCCATCGGTAAATGGTCTTGCTGAAGTTGATATCGGTAAATATCAAGTTTCCAGTCTTTAACCATCGGTAAATGGTTTCGCTTTTCAGAAGTTATTTTCCCAGCAGCCATCGGTAAATGGTCTCGCTGAAGTTGATATCGGTAAATATCAAGTTTCCAGTTTCCAACCATCGGTAAATGGTTTTGCTTTTCTGAAGTTGTCACTTGCAGTCGTCATCAGTAAATGACGTGGTTCTTCTTGTATTATATCCAGCAGAGTGCAAATTTCTACGGTTCTTAGTATTCAATCCCTGTTTACCCTGAAAGTCTGACAGCCGTTGCTCTCATCCATTCGGGTTCCCAGCTGATTGAATAGGGGCAGCTGTAGCACCTCAAATTTGCACCTACCCTTTGTACATACATTCTCATATTAGGTCATAACATTAACATAGTCCACTGCATAACATTGCATTGTCCCTTTTGCCCAAGTGCAAGCCATTCAGAAGAATTAGGTCAAACTGGTCAAGAGATTAGTCAATCAAGCAAGCAAGTACAATTTTCATTGAGCCAAGGTCCTAGGGTTGGTCCAACATGTTCACATGACCTAGGGTTCCTTTGGAAGTGTTTTGGTCAAGGATTGGATGTTCAGAAGTCATCAGTCAATGCACAGTTTACCAGAAACCCTAAAAAGTCAACCTTGGTCAACTGGGCTTGATTTTATGGTTTTGATGGTGGGAATTGGTTTGAGAGGGCTCATTCATGTCCATATAGGCCTCATATAACATGTCAAGCATCATCATGGAAGAATTTGAAGCCAGACAATAAATTTCCAAAAATAGAAACTTGACCTGTAATTGGAATTTGCCAAAAATGGAAAGTCTTGATCCTCAAACTTACATCATGATACAAGCTTCAAATGAATTTTTGCCCAACATGAAAGTTGAATATCTTGTTCTCCCATTTCCAAAAAGTCCAAGAACACTCAATTCCCATGTATGGTTGGCAAGTTATGATCAATTCATTCTCCAAAATGTTTGAACTTCAAAAGGCCATATCTCTCAAACCATTTGGCCAAATTGGGTGGGGTTTTTTGCAACAAGTCACATTTGATCCCCTCTTTCCAAAAATGTCATCATCATTCATCAAAACATCACCAATCAAAATGGAATTTTTGGAGGTAGCTTGAATTGTTTTAAGTGAGTGAAAATTTGACTTTTTTAAAAATAACCATTTTCCATCAATTTGGCCAATTGAAATTGTCCAGAAATTTCATTTTGGTTGTGTTGGAAGGCCCATTTTCGAGCTGTAAGCCCTGCACCTCACCACTTAAGTGACAATGACCAAATTAGCAAAGATGTCATTTTTAACAAATCATGATTAACTTTCCATTAACCTTGCTTAACCAACTTAAGACAGCATACATATAGCTCATTTTCTCTCTGAGCAGAACCCTAGCAGCCACCATTTACCAACAGAAATTCCATTTCTCTCATTCTCTCATTTTGTGCATTGTTGAACTTTTCTCCAAAAAACCTCAAGAGCTCGAGCTAGGGTTTGTTTGCTTCACCACATACCATCATTCTGAGCTCAATTCAAGGCTGGTTCCACTACTGTAATGCCATTTGTACAACTGTTCCATTGAAGAGGTCAGCTATGGCAGATTTTGTTTCGAGCAAAACCAAACACTCTTGAGCCAAAATTCTTTCTCCATTCAACTTTGGGAAGCTTGCTGGACATCTGTTTCACTTCAACACATCCAAACAACACGATTCAACTCAGTTCTCCAAATCTGGTAAGAAATTCAAACTTGGCCATTTGCAAAATTATGAGATGCTTGTTGTAAATCTTTTTATGCTGAGAACAATGGGCTTTGAACCACTTAAAATGGCTGAATAATTAGGGAGAAATGTGAAATTGAAAGTTGATGCTCAAATGAGTTTTTGTGTGATACTTGCTGTGCGGTTCGATTCCATGAAAATGAATGTGGTTTTCTTAATGTGTGTTGTTTGGTGATTCTAATGACATGTTGTTTGTTCATTTCTGGGCGAAATTGTTCTTCATGATTTGATGAAGATGATGGTTACTGTAGATGAACCCTAGATAATTCCCAGATTTCATGTTCTGTTCGTGTGGAATTTTGTTTGCATGAATTTGTTACTATTCCATTGCCATTAACCAATCACGTTGCAGCATGCTCATGAATGCTACGCTGCGTTTCATTAACTTGGCCAGGTTATTACAAAATTGCCATCGTGACCAAATTAACTACTAACTCATATTTAAATCATTTTATTTTGTTATTTTATTTCACTTTGATTCACCATCTTGCAAAAATCATAACATCTTCATTTTTAATCCAAAATTCATGGGATTTTTTGTATCATGTTCATCACAATCTCTAGTTTTTTTATCATGTATTTTACAGAATTTTTGCATGAGTAGATTTTAGATGATGCTAGGGTTTTGTTCATGTGCTCAATTTTTGTACACTTTGCCAAAACATTTGTGAAATGATGATGCATTATCCATTGGCTTTGAAAGTTTTTGTGCTTAAACTAGACACATTCATGGTGATTTTGGTGTAGAGTTTGTGAATTTATCATCTCTGGTTTTTGAGTTATGATTTTTTGAATTAGGGTGTGACAATTTGTGTCACACCATTGATGTGCAACTTCATGATTTTCTTTACCATGCTTCTTGACCTCAAATTGCTTTGAATTTTTACATGAATGTACTCTTGAATGTCTAATTTACATGTGATTTTATATTGGAATTGTTTGTGGCATTTCCTAATTGTTTGAGATTTTTCTCCCCTGTTTGGTCTTATGTTGACTTTTTGTGACACATGCTCCCATTTCATTTGTGAAATCCTCATACTTTATTGGATGGTCATGAAATTTGATATGTGATTAGTAGACATCCTAAGTATTACCATGGTTTTAGTCCCATTCATTTCTCATATGCTATCACTGATTTATGATTTTTCAAGTTGATGCATGTTTGGTTGACTTCTTTGAGCATGCTTAAACTTGCCTTGCCTTTCTGATTTTCATTGACCACCTTCTACTTGTACAAATGAGTTGAAATTTGACATGCTTACCATGCTATGGATTGTGTTTGATCATGATTTATTCGATGATTTTTTGAAATGTTTGAGTTTGCTTTTGATTCAAGTCTTGCTGTTGACTTCCATGAGCTTCTAAATGCCATGCCTTGACCTAATTTGTTCATGAAATGATGATGATGATTGATATGAATGTGAAACCAATTGAGCTTGTTTCTTGATTGTTTGAATTTGATTTTGGACACTTGCCATTTGCTGTTTTAACATTTTCATCCCCTTTTGACCCTAGGCTTGCCCTAGTGGTCCTGTTGCTCACATTTGAGTTCATGTTTTCAGGTTAACCAACAAATACCCAATGAGACCAATACAAATTGATGGAGTTTGCCTGTTTATCATGACTAACCTATTTGTTTTGTAGGTTGCTTGGCTCACATGCCTTGAGCCTTGTGCATTGCACATTTATCTGCTTGTGTTGACTGTTGACCTTTGTTTCATTTTGATTTAACTTTGACTTGTATACTGATGTTGTCTGACTGGTTTCAGGTACCTTTAGTTGCTTTCAGTTCCTTGTGAACTTTGCTTTGCTTTGCTTAAGAGCAATTTGCATTGAGGTATAACTTCTTTACTCCATGTAGTCTGGAAGACCTGGCCTGTTACTTGGCCAGGCAACTGTCTGAAGTCCTCCTTAAGAGGCAATGTTTGTGATTGTTTAAAATTGTCCCTGTACATATTCAAAGACCTCCTAAGTGAAGAGGCAATTGGCAGAACCCAAGGGATATGCAACCTATCCCCTGCTATTCTGTGTGTCATCTGCTTTGCTCACACCACTGTGTTGATGCGTTGCAGATACAAACCCAAGATCTTGTACAATTGTACAGTTGAGTCAGTTTTAAATGTGTAGAAGGGTTCCCACTTTCTGAACCCACACATTCTTGTCTTAAGCTCTCCCAGGCCAGGGATAAGAGCTGTGAAGTCCTATCTTCACTCACCTTTCATCTGCTTCACCTTAGCCCCTTAATGGCAAGGTTAAGAGCTAACACTACCCAGTGCTAGTGGTTTGTTTGTTGAGGTTGATATGACCCCTCGACTAAAACCTAGCCTTGATGTTTGAGCCCCTTGTTGGTGTGTTTATTTCATGCTGTATGTGCTTGTGTGGTGTGATTGTATCCCCTAGGTTTGCTAGACTCCGCGTAGTCTCGTTTGCATGTCAATTAAGGTAGCACGGTTCCTTCGTATAGGACTTCCTTTCTTGCTTGAGCTTTCCTAAAACACAAACAAACATTATTCCCTCTTAAGGATACGTTAACTCCTTCTACTACAGGTGAGTAAGTCTCCAAAGGTCGAGCATCAGGTAGATTGCGCAGTGACGTTGTCCACTTAAAAAACACAAACCAACGAGAATAGTTTAGCCGAACTACGGCAACTCTGATTCGCATGTCCAGATGAGATACGTAGGCACGAGATGCGATGTCTTGTCGAGTTTGACTAACAACTAACACTAATTCTTTTCTCTCGCCCTCGTTGCGATTGAGACCTCCCCTTTCTCTTGCCCTAGTTGCAATCGAGACCCTTCTTCTTCCTGTGCAAGTTAGGTAAGGTGTGGCTTGCTTCCTGTGCAAGTCATGTTTAGGATAGGCTTGCTTCCTGTGCAAGTTAGCTAGAAACCTTAACTTAGGGACGATTTTGCATGACAACATCTAGGCTCGAGTCGTAGTCTCCCTAGTGTTGTGTCTCCCTCTGTTATCTGGTTAGGCTAGTCCTTTTTCCCTCCGTAGGGGAACTACGTCGCCCTGATCCTCATACCAGATGAGGTACGTAGGCAGGAGATGAGCTGATCTCTCCGGGCGCCCTTTTTCTTTTTCCACCTTTTGTCTTCAACCCTTCTGTGTGTGTTGTTGTGTGCTTGGAAGCTGATGTAAGTCCATCGAGTGGCATTCGGGTTCCAGTTTGTGTGTGTTTGGTTCGGATGCTGATGTAAGTCCAGTGATTGGCATTCAGGCTCCACGTTTGCCTTTGCCAGTGTTTGTTTGAGTGCGTGTCAGCCGAGCTACGAATGCTCTGATTCTCCTTCGTCCGAGGAGATACGTATGCATAGGATGCGATATCCTAGCGAGCATGTGTCGTTCCCCAGTCCGAACTACTTTGGCTCTGATGTCTATGCCTGATAGACTAAGTAGGCCCAGGATGCAATATCCTGCCGAGTCAGTTTCAGTCTTGTTTGTTTTCTTGTGTCTCTTTCGGCCAGTGTGTGTGTGTGTGTGTGATGTTTTGTTTTAGCAACCTTTTCTTTCTTAGAGCGTGGATCCCGTCGAGTACGACGGATGCGTAGGGGTGCTAATACCTTCCCTTTGCATAACTGACTCCCGATCCCATTCTCTTTGGTCGCGAGACCATGTTCTTTCCAGGTTTACTCTAGGCGTTTCCTTTCCCTCTTTTGGGATAAATAACGCACGGTGGCGGCTCTGTTGTTCTTGTTTCCCGCCGGTTTTTCGCGTAATGCGACACTAGGCATCGACCATGTGTTTCCTTCGCCTAATCTTTTTTGACAATAATTAATAATTATTTAAATGTATCGAGATCAAAATATATATTTAAGTATAATATTTAGATGAACTAAATGCTACTTTTCTTCCATTCTTTTCCAATTTTTATAACTTAGCCACCCCAGTACTAATTTCTTGAAGTGAGGAAGGATAATACAAAAGAATAAACAAGTTCATTATAAGAATTAAGAACCAATATAGTCAGAGCCAAACCAATAGTTAGTTTGTTAACTTAACAAGTGGGTATGTTTGCATAATATTTATTAATGCATTATAGTCCAATTTATCCAATTTCTAATGCATAAATTGTTTTGTCAAACTTTGATTTTCATTCATTGAACATCAAATTACATTACACATCAATTCAAATTGATCATTAAGTTCTAATGTTACATACATCTAAAAATAAAAAGAACAACTAAGATAAGAAAGTTCGTCTCTTTGTTACACTCTCAACCTTCTTCTTCATTCTCTCAAAAAGAATTTGTTTTTCCTCATACCCTCGCCCAGTGCTTCTAAGTTCTTATTGCCAACTATCCTTTTCTTATTGCATCTTTCTATTTATTATTGCTCATTAACCCGACTAGATTGTGATGATGTTTCTTTGACTGTCTTCAATGAATTTTGAAATGGTAGTTTTATATCTTCAACTCTCTTCTTAAGCCAAGACCGGTATGTGTTCCTTCTATTTCCAGTAAAACGTAGCTTATTCCCTTTCCTAATCACATTCTTCCAGCAATTTTGGATTATTCTTAATGTTTCAATATTCTCTATGTCTAAGTCATAAACAACAAGTGGGGTTAGCAAACTTGGTTCAGGTTCTTTTACAATAGGAATGCCAAGTTGTCTCAAGGCCAAAACAGGGTTATAATTAATGCATCCTTTAGTTCCCATAAGTGGCACATCGGAAAATCACCTCATCAATCTCTCGCCCTCTCTGATACCATTTAACTGTATATTCATTTAGGTTTACTAGTGTTTCACCCCACTCTTGACGAGTTTTCTTTTTCACATCACAATCATGGAAAACATCAATAGGACAAGATCTTCGGAAACCAGGATTAAACATAAGGTTTATCATCCAAACATACAAATCAGGTAAGCAGCATATAATCTTTTCCCCCTTTTTCTCATAGCAGTAGTTGAAGCTATAATACATGTCTGCGAGAACAACATGGGTTGGATTCTCTCCCCTATTCTTGAAAGCTAGAAATACATCAATAGCTGGAAGATCTATGATTTCCTTATCCCTTGGGAAAATTTGAGAATCATGAGGTTCGAGAAACCTACCTCTTGAAGAGCAGTTCCTGGAAACACACGATTCAAAGCCTGGCGAGCTGCAGATCCACTCCTGAAGTGATGTCTTGAAGCTTTGTGCAGTAATTGAATCTTGAAGATGCTTGGATCTAGCTCAAATCTCCACTTCCATTTTCATGTTCTTGAGATTCAAGTGCTTGGTTATGGCTCGAATTCTTCAAACAAAAGCTGGATTCACACTCAATCAAGCTCACTGATCATGATTCTTCAATAAAATCAAGCTGCTATGTGGAAGAAAATAAAATTTCAATTGAGAGAAAAATTTGGTGTGAGATGAAAACTAGATCTAAAAATGGTGAATCCTCCACAATTCTGTTAGGATTTAGTATATATACTCTGTACTAATCACCTCCTAATCAAAATTAAACATGGGTTAGTTGAGATTAAGCAAGATAAGGTGTATGACAAAAAAATTGAAAATTGGTGGTGCATGGAGTATTCTCACGTGAACAGTACCATGTGCATGGTTAAATTCACTCAAAATCATTTTTTTAACACAATGGCAATGGAAATTAGTTCATGTAATGCACCATTTTTAAATTTTCAAATTTCCCTCCAAAATGGGCATGAAATAGCAAATGATCATGTGATAACATTTTATGCAATGTGATGAATGGTTTGGAAACTTCATGTCATGAGAAGAAATATGCAAAAAGGAGCACTCAAATTGGAGTTTTGGTTTAAAAGTTATGGCCTTTTGAAGTTCCATGCACACTTGGCAATCATTTGATCATATCTCCTTAACCATTCATCAGATGCTCATGATCTTGGACTTTTTGGAAATGGGAGAGAGAGATATTCAACTTTCATGTTGGACAAAAATTCATTTGAAACTCCTTTGATGTTGGAAAGTTGAGTTGATGTTGGTCCAAAAACTTTCCATTTTTGGAAACTTGAAATTATAGGTCACTTTCCATTTTTGGAAACTTTTGACTTGACTTCAAATTCTTCAATGTAGAGGTTTGTCATGATGAATAAGCATTGTTGGAACATGAATGGGATGAAGAAACTCAATTCTCACACTCAAAACCCACAGTTGACTTTTCAGTTGACTGCATTGGTCCTTTAGATGACCTGAAAATGTTCTGATGAACTTGGGCCTCAACCACCTGGGGAATTTGCTTCACAATGAACCTCTAGCTCATATAAGCTCAAAATGATGATCACATGATCCACATCTTAATGGAAACTTCATCTCTTGCACAAAGGCTTCACTTGAATTGCCTTGACCTGTTGACTGCTTAAGCTGCAAGTAACAAAGGTTAATGACATATTTTTGCACATTTTGGTTAGTGATTAAAAGAAAAGCAATGATGTACAAATGCAAGCAATGCTTGGTGATCAAGAACCACTCTCAAGAAAGATCCCACCCACAGGGAAGGAAGGAAGGTGTCCAATGATCCTTAAGATCATTCTAGCCGGAGAAGTGGAGGTTAAAATCTTCGTCTCGACGCGGTAGAATGGGCTTAAATAACAATAATGAGACAAATTTTGGTCCCTAAGAGATCTCATGATGCGAATGTATGAATGCAAAAGAAACAAACTCTTGTGGGGAGTATAGGTCCACTAGAAAGAAAAGACTATCCATCGGAGTAATACACTCACCAGGAACAGAGACTCTAACAGGACTCTTATGGGGAAAAAATGCGTGAGCAGGACACGACTCTGAATTAGGGGAAAGAAGAACTTGACACTGCGTGAGCAGGACACGACTCGACTTGAGACCTCACTGGGGAGTAAAGGACTCAAACTGGGGAAAGGAAATTTCCAAAGGGAAAAAATCCATTGGAAAGACTCAAGCTGACTCAAAGATGCGTGTATTGGGGAAAATGCCAATACAGCAAAACTATCCACAAAGGATACTTCGGATGAAAATCCGGACTCAGGTTGGGGAAAGATTCACACAGAACCTCCTTGCTGGGGAAAATTGCATATATTGGGGAAAACGCCAATACAGCAAAAGGGAAAAATCACAACAGAAACTCCGTTGGGGAACGTCTAACAAAGACACTCCAAGGGAAGCAAATGGGTGAGATGTTACCGGTTACTGGGTAACAAACTCAAAGAGACATGTGATCTGAACACCGGTTACTGGGTGAAAGAACAACAAGCTCAGAAAGAATGAATATCTAAGACCGGTATAAGGGTGAGAGATATCAATCAACCAAACATCTGAGGAAGACCTGAAAAAGGTATATCAACTCAGGAAAATCTGACTCCGCAGGGGACCAAGGTCATAATAGGGAGCAGAAAGGAAGGAACACCAGGGATACCGATTACTGGGTATATAATAGGTGACCGACCGAAATGTGAATTGGGATTTACTTCCAAAACACTCATCATCCAAAAGGAGGGCTTGAAAAAGCAAATCGACTTATAGGATGGACATTCGACTCCGCAACGGGAAAACGAATCTTACTCAAATGGGGAAGGACAAAAGGCTTCAACCAAAGAGCGCATCAGATATATTATCCATTACCGTCAGAACGTGGATAGTATACTCACATGGCAGGAACACTAGGGATACCGGTTACTGGGTATATGATAGGTGACCGACCGAAAACATGAATTGGTTTTTACTGCCAAAACACTCATCATCCTGGAAGAGAGAAAAACGCAAACTTGTTAAAGGATGGATATTCGATTCTACAAAGAATACGAATCTTACTCCACTGGAGAAACAATCAAAAGATTTTGACCAAGGAGTGCATGAGATATATTATCTATTACCGTCAAAACGTAGATAATATACTCGCATGGAAGGAACACCAGGGATAGCAGTTACTGGGTATATAATAGGTGGCCGACCGAAAAGAGAAACAATCGTTACCAACAACAACAGGGTAGACGAAAGATTACTCACTGGGGATAAATTGCAAGCATACGACAATTATCCAGGAGACATATCACCGATTACTAGGAGATACGCTCAAAAAGGGGTAGAAATGAATATTCGATTCCGCAAAAGGAACACGAATCTTACTCAATTGGGGAAACACAACAGGCTTCGACTGAAGAGTGCATGAGATATATTATCCATTACCGTCAGAACATGGATAATACACTTGCATGGAAGATTATCCACAACCGGTTACTGGGTTAATAAAGGATAAATCATCCGAAAAGAAAGGCATCGGGATACCAAAACTAGGTATATAAAGATAACCGATCAAAGGGAGCAACAAATCATTACCAACAAAAGGGTAAATGAAAGAGGACTCACCGGGGATGCATTGATAAAAATCAATGATTCGGGGAACAAATCACTAGCAAACGGTGAAAAGACTCGCTGAGGATAAAATTGCTAGCATACGGCAATTATCCACAAAAAGACCTGCTGAGAATACAATTGCTTACTCAGAGCAATTACCCAGAAGAGGGTGAGGAAAGATCAACATCGAATACTGGATATTGATAACCACCAAGAGTAACCGTCATCAACTAGGATGAGCCACAAGGTTAACTCTGCAAAGGGGAGAGATTAGGATTTACAACCACCGAATAATGGGTAGAAGACCATCGACTCTGATGAGGATAAAACATAGGGTTTACAAATACCGAATACTGGGTAGAAGACCACACCTCTGCGTGGGGAGTGAAAGGATCACAATTCCGCACGGAGAACAAATAGGGTTTATAACTACCAGTTACTGGGTAGAAAACCACAAAAATCCGCCATCAACCAGGATGAACCACAAAGGTTACCTCTGCTAGGGGATGAAAGTAGGATTTAAAACTACCTGTTACTGGGTAGAAAACCCCAAAGATAGGACTTACAACTACCGGATACCGGGTAGAAGCCACAAATTCTTGCTGAGGAACAACAAGTATACAAATACCAGTCTCTGGGTAAACAACCACAGATTCCGCAAAGAGGGAAAAAGGTATATATGATTTATAACTACCGGTTACTGGGTAGAAAACCGGAAAGATAGGACTTACAACTACCGGTTACTGGGTAGAAGCCAAAAGACTCCGTTGGGGATAAAATGAACTATTGCCGGCTACTGGGCAATTTATTCATTTATTCCACAGGGAAGCACAAGAGACAGTTGAAAAAAGGCCAATTCAGGGTCAAACCAAAAAGGCAAACTGAATCAAGACTCGTCCTAATGAGGAAAGAACTCAAAAGGGAAAACCCATCCCAATATATATGTTGGGAGGAAACGGAAAGAACCGTCATCCACGAGGATATATCTCAGTGGGGAACTGCAGAAGGAATGACAGACACTTTCTGCTTAAGGGGCTGACTCTATATTGAGAGATTAGACACCGGACATCTGCTTGGGGAGATCTATAGGGGAGATCTATAGGGGAGATCTATATCACCAATTAGCAGGAGACAACAAACAAAAGATACATGGCAAGAAATGCAACATGGATATCTGAATGTTGAGAATATGCATGAACATGCATGATTTATGTTTGATGAATGCTGACAAAATAGACATTTCTAACATAAACAGGTCCAGGAATCAAACGCCCGGTACTACACCACAGGAGAGAAAGCTAGGATCACCGGAGAACAAACAATCTGCCGGGATCAGAGACAACAAGGATCATCTGCAAGGATGAATCAACAATCTCAGCTGGGAAAGAGGAGCGCACTGCACAGGCGAAAACTGCCACCAAAGCAACTCCAAACAACTCCACTGGGGGAAAACCCACTGAGGGAGAAAAGATCACACAAATAGATTCTGCCACACAAGCAACTCTACTGGGGATCAGAAACATCAGGAAATCAACCAAATCTCTGCAGGGGAGAAAATCATCACAGATACAATCCACCATACCACAAATCTATTGGGGATTTATCTGAGGCAGAGAAGGAGAACTGGGGATCAACCACCAAATACTGAATCTTCCAAAAGGAGTCACAACTGCTGAGGAGGAAAGAATCACTGCTCTGCTGAAGGGAGGGGAGGTGAAAACCTCAACAAGCACTCTGAACGGGGAGAGTCCTAACAAAGGCTCTGCTCAACAAAATTTGCTCGGGAGGAATCCCAACAAACACCCTGCTCAGGGGAACAAAACTCAACAGAAGCTCTGCTTGGGGAACAACCCCAACAACAATCTGGAGAAAGAGGATACAGCCATGCCAGGAATATGAACAAATGTCTTACCCTGTTGGAAATCATGTCACCCTTGGGAGAGCACTGAGAATTTCTTAAGTATCCTTATATCATTGTGAATGTTCACTTTGTTTAAAAACAATTTTGAAAAATTTGTTTGTTTAAAACAATGACATTTTATCAATTAAAACATGCAAAACATTTGTTGAATTGAAACAAATAAGAGTGCAAATAATTGGGTAAAAACTCAAATTTATTTGATGGAATGGTAGTCTGCAAATGGCAAGACTCCATAGATCTGTACAAATTTGAAATCGGTGATGTATATTGGAAGAGGGCTATATTGAACATAATGACCATTTCTCTACCAATTTGAATCCGATGTATTCGAAGTTTCGGTTGACGATGACTGAGCGAGACTCTCCGACGAAAAGACAGCTGTGAAACAGAAAGTCTTGTCAGGATGCAGTTACTTGCCAAATCCCTAATTTTTGCCTAGATTGCCCCAGGGTGAGGTACTCAATCTAGCGGGATGTAAATCATTTTTTCATGTCTCTAATTTTTGCATGGGTCGCCCTTTCGGGTTCTCCACCGAGACGCTCATTTTTGCCTAAGCCGCCCTTTTGGTTTTTTAACTTTGCGAGCTATTCTGTTTTTCTTTTTAGGCAAAGTATTTCTTGACTGCATCTGAATTCACAGGACGAGTGAAATCCTCCCCATCCATTGTTGTAAGTATCAAAGCACCGCCTGAAAAGGCTCTCTTGACAACATATGGACCTTCATAGTTTGGTGTCCACTTGCCCCTAGAATCGGGCGCGAAAGACAAGACTTTCTTGAGCACGAGGTCACCTTCTCGGAACACACGAGGCTTGACCTTCTTATCGATTGCTTTCTTCATTCTCTGCTGATATAATTGCCCATGGCACATGGCAGTCAATCGCTTCTCTTCAATCAAATTCAATTGGTCATAACGACTCTGAATCCATTCAGCATCAATCAACATGGCTTCCATCAAGATTCTCATTGATGGGATCTCCACATCTACTGGAAGAACAGCCTCTATGCCGTAAACAAGAGAGAAAGGGGTTTCCCCTGTTGAAGTGCGGACAGATGTACGATATCCATGCAAAGCAAATGGCAGTATCTCATGCCAATCTTTGTACGTGACTGTCATCTTCTGGATAATCTTCTTGATGTTCTTATTAGCAGCTTCAACAGCCCCATTCATCTTGGGTCTGTAGGGAGAGGAATTATGGTGTACAATCTTGAACTCAGCGCACAACTCTTCCATTATCTTATTATTCAGATTAGATCCATTATCAGTAATGATCTTATCTAGCACACCATAACGGCAAATAAGCTGATTCTTGATAAACTTCACGACCACCTGCCTGGTCACATTAGCATACGACGCCGCTTTAACCCATTTGGTGAAGTAGTCAATTGCTATGAGAATAAACCTGTGTCCGTTGGACGCTTTCGGTTCAATCATGCCAATCATGTCAATTCCCCACATAGAGAAAGGCCATGGTGACGAAATCACATTCAAAAGTGTCGGAGGAATATGAATCTTATCCGCGTAAATCTGACACTTGTGACATTTCTTCACATATTTGCAGCAGTCAGACTCCATTGTCAGCCAATAGTAGCCTGCTCTCAGCATCTTTCTAGCCATGGCATGTCCATTGGAATGAGTACCAAATGAACCCTCATGGACCTCAGTCATCAACAGGTTTGCTTCGTGTCTATCCACGCATCTGAGCAAAACCATGTCAAAAATTCTCTTATACAACACTTATCCACTGAGGTAGAAACTGCCTGACAACCTTCTCAAAGTTTTCCTATCTTTCACAGATGCCCCAGGCGGGTAGACCTGGTTTTGGAGGAAACATTTGATATCATAATACCAAGGCTTGTCATCATTCACTTCTTCAACCGCAAACACGTGAGTTGGTCTATCCAAGCGCATCACGGTGATATTGGGAACTTCATTCCAATATTTGACCACAATCATTGAAGCAAGCATAGCAAGAGCATTTGCCATCCGATTATCCTCTCGAGGGATATGATGAAAGTCAACTTCAGTAAAGAACGTTGAAATCCTCCTCGCATAATCTCTGTATGGAATGAGACTGGGTTGATTCGTTTCCCATTCACCCTTGATCTGATTGACAACTAGGGCCGAATCACCATACACATCGAGATGCTTGATCTTTAGATCAATGCACTCTTCTAATCCCATAATGCAGGCTTCGTACTCAGCCATATCATTCGTGCATTTGAAAGTTAGCCTTGCTGTAAACGGAATATGTGTGCCCTGAGGAGTAATGATTACTGCCCCAATTCCATTTCCGTACTGATTTACAGCGCCATCAAACACCATCGTCCATCTGGAATCAGGTTCCGGACCTTCATCAAGTGTAGGCTCATCACAATCTTTCATTTTCAAATACAGAATCTCCTCGTCTGGGAAGTCGTACTGAACAGACTGATGATCTTCAATTGGCTGATGTGCCAAGTGGTCAGCCAAGATACTACCTTTGATAGCTTTCTGAGCTCGATACTCGATATCATACTCAGACAACAGCATCTGCCAACGGGCAATTCTCCCAGTTAAGGCAGGCTTCTCGAAGATGTACTTGATTGGATCCATTCTGGATATCAACCAAGTTGTATGATTTATCATGTACTGGCGTAGACGCTTAGCAGCCCAAGCCAAAGCACAGCACGTCTTCTCAAGCATAGAGTATCGAGACTCACAATCAGTGAACTTCTTACTCAGGTAGTAGATAGCAGATTCTTTCTTCCCTGATTCGTCTTGCTGACCGAGTACACAACCCATCGAGTCTTCAAGAACAGTCAGATACATGATCAGAGGTCTTCCTTCTACAGGCGGAGACAATATCGGAGGTTCAGACAGATACTCTTTGATACTGTCGAAAGCTTTCTGGCAATCCTCGGTCCAATCATGAGACTGATCTTTCCGGAGGAGCTTGAATATTGGCGCACATGTGGCAGTCATGTGGGATATAAATCTGGAAATATAGTTCAAGCGGCCAAGAAAACCTCAGACTTGCTTTTCAGTTTTGGGCGCAGGCATCTCTCGTATTGCTTTGACCTTTGCAGGATCAACCTCAATACCTCTCTCGCTGACAACAAAACCCAATAACTTGCCAGAACGGACTCCAAATGTACATTTGTTCGGATTCAGACGAAGCTTGAACTTCCTCAAACGCTGAAAAAGCTTCAACAAATGCTCAACATGTTCCACTTCCGTTCGGAACTTAGCAATCATATCATCGACATAGACCTCTATCTCCTTGTGTATCATATCATGAAACAAGGTAGTCATAGCTCGTTGATACGTGGCTCCGGTGTTCTTCAAACCGAAGGGCATCACTCGATAACAGAATGTTCCCCAAGGTGTGATGAATGTTGTCTTCTCCATATCCTCGGGTGCCATCTTGATTTGATTATATCCGGAAAATCCGTCCATACACGAAAAGACTTTGAATTTGGCTGTATTGTCTACCAACATATCAATGTGTGGCAGAGGAAAATCATCTTTCGGACTAGCCTTATTCAAATCTCTGTAATCAACACACATACGGACTTTTCCGTCTTTCTTAGGCACAGGCACAATGTTGGCCACCCATTGAGGATATGTGGAAGTCACCAGAAACCCCGCATCAATTTGCTTCTGAACTTCCTCCTTGATCTTCACTGCCATATCTGGATGAGTTCTTCTGAGCTTCTGCTTCACAGGCACGCACTCAGGCTTCAAAGGCAGGAAATGTTGCACAATATCTGTATCTAGACCTGGCATGTCTTCATACGACCAAGCAAAGATATCAGAATATTCTCGTAGCAAACTGATGAACCCCTTCTTGACAGACTCTTCAAGAAGTGCCCCAATCTTCACTATCCGAACACAATCTTCAGACCCCAAGTTGACTGTTTCCAGATTCTCAAGGTGCGGCTGAATGATCTTCTCTTCGTGCTCAAGAAGACGGGTAATCTCATCAGGAATCTCTTCAACATCATCTTCCTCTGCCTCGAATACAGGGAATTCAAAATTGGGAGATGGCGTTGGATCATTATGTTCAATGGGTTTTAGAATCAACCTGCATAATGATTTTGGATAATGAAAAACTTTAGAATTTAAACAAACAAATCATTATGCAGATGAAAAGATTGCTTTTATTCTTGTTTTTAGGGTTTTTTGTGATCACCAATTTCATGCAAAAAGCAAAAAGTGAAAACAATTGGAAAAACAAATGTTTAACATGAATTCATTGAATGAAATATCATTGTATATATGATGCCAACAATGTCATCACTTCTCCTTTTGGCATGGGAGAAGGGCTTTTAAACAAAGTGAATATATTACGCTGACTTATGAATGACCGTAGGAACGTCTACAGCGACCCAATTGTGGCAGACCCCGCCAGGGATGACAAAATTGCCAGTATCCTCTGCATCCTCTTCCAGAATAGCAGCAGCTTCCTCAGCTTGATCGGCGTGGATGAAACCTCCACTCTTGAACAAACCATTGTCGTTGAAGACCCCAGAAGAATAGCCAATGCCAGCCCGGGATTTGTTGTCTTCAAGCTCGATCATTTTTCCTAGACCAGCAACTGCACCATATTCGATGGCCAGTTTCGCATCACGATAGGAAGCAAATGAAGGAGTTTTCTTCTCAATTGGCTCAGCAATAGACAAAGCTTGGAACGGCGTTCCAACTTCATCCTCAACATCAATGTATGAGAAAGAAGACAAGTGGCTAACCAGGAGAGCTTTTTCTCCCCCTACCACAACCAGTTTCTTATTCTTAACGAATTTCAGCTTTTGGTGTAGGGTGGATGTCACGGCGCCAGCCTCGTGAATCCATGGTCTACCAAGGAGACAGCTATAAGATGGGTGGATATCCATAACCTGAAAGGTAACCTGGAAATCACTTGGTCCAATCTTGATTGGGAGATCAACTTCCCCGATCACGGTCTTACATGACCCATCAAAAGCTTTCACAACAACACCACTTTGCCTCATGGGAGGCCCTTGATATGAGAATCTAGAGAGAGTGGTCTTCGGCAATACACTCAAAGATGACCCAGTGTCCACCAGCATGTTGGACATGGCGTCGCTCTTGTTATTCATGGATATATGTAAAGCCATGTTGTGGTCTCTTTCCTCCTTAGGGAGATCAGCGTCACAGAAACTTAAAGTGTTGCAAGCAGTGATGTTTGCAACAATACTTTCAAACTGTTCTATAGTGACATCATGATCAACATAAGCCAAGTCCAAGACTTTCTGTAGAGCCTCCCTATGGGGTTCTGAATTCAGAAGCAAAGATAACACGGAGATCTTGGACGGCATTTGTAGAAGCTGGTCTACAACGTTGTACTCACTCTTCTTGATGAGCCTCAGCATCTCATCACAGTCTTCATTCACAGTGCCATTAGGGCCAACAGAAGAAGTAGGAGTCTTTTGTACAGAGGAGGGTTTAGCAACAGGTGCCGGATTCGGAGGATTGACCGCATTCCCAACCGGACGCTCAACACAATCAGCAACAGCCTGAGGCTTCGGGGGTGCAGAAAACACACGACCGCTTCGGGTCAACCCACTCACATCAGCTATGTTCACAACATATGACGAAGGCAAAGACACTTCTTTCCCATCTTCCACAGCAACAGGATTATAGCGGAAGGGAACTGCTTTATCGGAAGAATAAGGCACAGGACCTGCAGGCTTGATAATCAGGGCAGGAGAAACCTTCTGCTTGCTACCATCATATCGAATAACAACAGGCTCAGGGATCCTGAACACCGGAGAAATCACATTCACCTCTGGCTCATCTTCATCAACATTTCTGTTTTGAAGAATCTCGATGGTCCCATCATCCAACAACTCTTGCAGCTCTCTACGCACTTGGCGACAACCCAATCTGTTGACAGAGCAGATACGACATTTGTCATGGTCGTGCTCCATATGACTGTAATCACATAGTAGACGATGTAACTCAACCAATGACTGTCGAATATGGCTTACATATTTGACCTTATATTTGCTAGGGCAACCCTGGACCATGTTAACAGACTTCCCATGCTCGGGCAATGGGTTCTTCTTAACATTGGGACCAACATCCTCAAAGCACAAAATTCCGCACCTCATAAGGTCTTGAACCTTAGTCTTCAACGGAAAGCAGTTGTCTACATTATGGCCGGGAGCACCAGAGTGATAAACACAATGCTGATCGGGCTTGTACCACCACTGAGGGTTAGCAGGTACAGCTGGTGGATCCCTGGGAGTAATCAATTTCCACTCTATCAAAGAGGGATACAGCTCTGCGTATGACATAGGAATCGGATCGAAAGTGATCTTCTTCCTCTCATAACTCGGACCAGCTGGATTACTGTTGCGAGGCTGGTAAGCCTGTTGCTAAGGACGATGTTGTTGTTGATACTGTTGAGTTGGTTGTTGATTATTGTGCTGATATTGCTGATTGTTATTCCTGAAGACAGATGCTATGTGAGCCACCTGATGCTGATTGCTGGCATGACGCACAGGCTTCCTCTTAACAGAGGGTCTTCTGGGTTTGACATGGGATTGCACAGCAAGTGCCTCCCCATCTTTCTTCTTCGCAAACGCCCCATATCGCTTGCTAGAAGAGCCTTCATCCTTAGTCAGCCGTCCTTCACGGACTCCCTCCTCTAGACGCATCCCCATGTTCACCATCTCGGTGAAATTAGAAGGAGCGCTAGCAATCATTCGCTCGTAATAAAATGAACTCAAGGTCTTCAGAAAGATCTTAGTAATTTCCTTCTCTTCCAGTGGAGGAGTAATCTGAGCTACCAGCTCTCGCCACCTCTGGGCGTACTCTTTAAATGTCTCTTTATCTTTCTAGGACATGGCTCTGAGCTGATCCCGGTCGGGAGCCATATCCACATTGTATTTGTACTGGTTGACGAAGGCTTCACCAAGATCATTGAAGGAACGGATGTTTGCACTGTCCAAACTCATATACCATCGCAGTGCCGCACCGGACAGACTGTCCTGGAAATAATGAATCAACAGCTGATCATTATCCGTTTGAGTAGACATTTTCCTGGCATACATAACCAGGTGGATGAGCGGGCAGGTGTTCCCCTTATACTTCTCAAAGTCAGGGACTTTGAATTTGACAGGTATTTTCACACCGGGAACTAAACAGAGCTCAACAGCAGATTTGCCGAACAAATCCTTTCCTCGAATGGGTCTTCAATTCCTTGCGGAGTTCAATAAATTGGTCATTCATTGCATCCATCTTCTCATGAAAATCTGGGCCCTCAGACGGCTCAGAATGATAGATTGTGTCGTTTACCCTGGGAACGGTATGCACGACAGGAGGAGGCACAGCAATGACCGGGCTAGATGCCGGTATGGAAGCAAATGTTGGTACAGGAATGTCAGGCATAAAACCAGGAGGCATACCCCACGGAAACCCGGCTGGCATGGTTGTTGGCACAAAATGGGCACTGGCAGCTGGCACAGTAGCAGAAACAACCTCGGAGATAACAGTCCTCTGGGGAGGAGTTATAGGTGTTGGAGACGGCTGATTCTGAGCATCTAGGAATTGCTCCATCAGAGCGCTCAGTCTGGCGACTTCCTCTTTCAGCTCACGACTCTCTTGTTCGAGATGATCCATTAATCTTGCAGAGTTGGCTCTGGTGTAGTACCGATGAGTCAGCTTGTCTTCAAAATAAATGAAGAGCACAGAGTTAGGCCACAGACAAGAAGACCGGAACAAACACCTGCTTATGCAAATGATGCATTCAATGCTCGTGCTTATGATTTGTTTTTATATCAAAGGAACTTTTAGGGTATTATTTGCAAATTTTGAAATATTAAGCATTTTTATCGCATATGGAAAATATCTCATCAAATATATTTTAAGAAAAAGAAATACAGCATTGTCAATTATTACAAGAGAAAAGGAAAATAAACATCCTATGGATCCCTAGAAGCTCGGGATGCCGGAAGATAAGTTGCACGAAGCCTCTTAACCTCTCTCTCATATGCTGCTTCCATATCCGCCTTCTCTTTGGCGAGTCTGTCATACCTCTTTTCCAGAACTTGGAAGACTGAGGAAGTAGAGAAGTCCATGCATCATCAGGATCATCAATGACCTGATGCTCGAGGAACTCGATCAGAGCGTCCTTCTCCTTAAGCTGTTGAAGCAACTCTTCTCTTTCACGGATCCAGGCACGTGAAAGGTCTTCGTCTCTCAACTCCTCTACGCCTTGGTTAGGGAGGGTTAAAGGTCCAGCCACAACCAAAGGTGTAGGTCTCGGATAATCATATGGCATGAGATACTCAGATGCTCTCTTCCTCACCCAAGTAGTGTACGGCTCCAAAGCAATGCAGTTCTTCGGTCCCAACTCACTTCTACCCTTCTTGTGAATCTTGCGCCAAGCGCGGACCATCCTTGCTTTCAGACCTTGGGGATCTTTACCCTCCTGAAAGAACACACCTTCTAACAGAATGTTATTAGGTTTATCCTTTAGGGGGAACCCAAGCTGACGTCGTGCTAACACAGGGTTGTAGCTAATCCCACCACATGTACCAAGAAGAGGCACATTGGAGAATTCACCACAAGAATCAATGATCTGGACACCATCATATGCACGAGCGTACCAAGAGATATCATCATTAGTGAGAGACATGAGTCTCATAGACCACCGTAGACATCCCTTGTTCTCCTTGAAAGCGACCGTCTGAGGTAAGTGAGAAATAAACCACTTATACAACAGAGGCAAACAGCACACAATAACGCCACCACCCTTTGCATTCCTCAGATGCAAAGAGACATAGGCATCACCCAACAGAGTCGAAACGGGATTAAGAACCGAGAAGATCCTAATAGCGTTCACATCCACAAATTTGTCGATGTTGGGAAACAATACCAGTCCATAGATGAGAAGCACAAATATGGCTTCAAAGACGTCCTCACTCATGGCCTTCCCATAAACGGTAGCTTGAGCGATGAGGAACTCAGAAGGGAGACCTTGAATTCCACCTTTGGAAGTCATGTGAGCTTTAACCAAAGATTCATCTATGTGCAACATGTCAGCTATCTTTTGAGAAGTAGGAATACTTTCCAGGCCACTAAACGGCACTTGATCCAGAATCGGAATACCCACAAGATGAGCATACTCCTCAAGGGTAGGCAATAGCTGAAAGTCTGGAAAAAGAGAAGCAGTGATACAGAGGATCATAGAACTGCGCCAAAGTACTCATCAATCCTTCGTCAACCTGAGTAGTCAGAAGAGGCAGAAGCTTCCCATAACGAGCTTTGAAACCCAAGGGATCTAATACATAAGATGTCAGATTCCTTAACTCTTTCAGATCGGGCTGTCTAAAGCTGTACTTCTTTGTATGCCTTTTTTGTCTTTCCATATCTGAAAATTTTGCAAATAAACCCCTTAAGTTCCTTGAATTTTTTTTTTGATGATATGGATGCAGATGAATGCATGAATGCAACAATCACACTCAAGGATCAAGCAAAGCACACCAGACAAAGGTCATGGGATAGCTCGTATTATCCTTAATATCAATCATCCATTTTGGTGGATTATGGTTTACACCTTATCGACACCCAAGTTCCATTGATATTAACGATAGTTGAATGAATCAACCATGAATCACGGGTTTGTTGTGAGTCACGAGCATGGAGTCTCGGTTAAGAACCACCCAAAGGGAGTGTACTATGGTTTAAACCTGCCAAACATGTTCTACCAGAGGTTCCCATAGTCATCATCCCATCTTTCGAATATTATCGGAGGAACGAATACTCGTATTCCAAAAATATTCTCAAGAGAGACTCTTATGAGTGTAGTATCGCGTAACAATCGCATCAAATTTGACATTTGAATGACCTCCGCACTACATCCTAAAAAATAAGCCAAGATGGGCTTGGTAAACTAAGTTCCTTGGCTTCTAAGGCACATATTGGAAGAATTATGCCTAACCACAAATAACCTGTTTTGGCCTTGAGACAACTTGGCATTCCTATTGTAAAAGAACCTGAACCAAGTTTGCTAACCCCACTTGTTGTTTGTGACTTAGACATAGAGAATATTGAAACATTAAGAACAATCCAAAATTGCTGGAAGAATGTGATTAGGAAAGGGAATAAGCTACGTTTTACTGGAAATAGAAGGAACACATACCGGTCTTGGCTTAAGAAGAGAGTTGAAGAAATAAAACTACCATTTCAAAATTCATTGAAGACAGTCAAAGAAACAGCATCACAATCTAGTCGGGTTAATGAGCAATAATAAATAGAAAGATGCAATAAGAAAAGGATAGTTGGCAATAAGAACTTAGAAGCACTGGGCGAGGGTATGAGGAAAAACAAATTCTTTTTGAGAGAATGAAGAAGAAGGTTGAGAGTGTAACAAAGAGACGAACTTTCTTATCTTAGTTGTTCTTTTTATTTTTAGATGTATGTAACATTAGAACTTAATGATCAATTTGAATTGATGTGTAATGTAATTTGATGTTCAATGAATGAAAATCAAAGTTTGACAAAACAATTTATGCATTAGAAATTGGATAAATTGGACTATAATGCATTAATAAATATTATGCAAACATACCCACTTGTTAAGTTAACAAACTAACTATTGGTTTGGCTCTGACTATATTGGTTCTTAATTCTTATAATGAACTTGTTTATTCTTTTGTATTATCCTTCCTCACTTCAAGAAATTAGTACTGGGGTGGCTAAGTTATAAAAATTGGAAAAGAATGGAAGAAAAGTAGCATTTAGTTCATCTAAATATTATACTTAAATATATATTTTGATCTCGATACATTTAAATAATTATTAATTATTGTCAAAAAAGATTAGGCGAAGGAAACACTTGGTCGATGCCTAGCAAGAAATGATCAAAGTTTCTTTTACAGTTTTAACGCAATTTTCAACAAGGTTATATTAAATTTTTCTTTTCTATCCACGTTTGACATGTTAATACATTTGAAAATTTTATTAATATATTTATATGATTTCTTGCTGGACTTACATGACTGTGTTTGTGTTATGGTGTTCAGTCAAACCTTTCAGGTGCAACTATATGATTTCTTGCCTTTCAAATTTGTGGTTGATTACTTAACTTGGAAGCCAAGCTTTGCATGTGGAAGCTGGTCCCTTTGTGTTTTTTTAATGTTTAAAACGTTATTAGCATTGTAGTTAATTCAATGAAATGTTAGAAGCTTTAGGTCCCATGCTGGAAAGAAAGTTTTAAAGAGAGTATTAGTGTACATCAAAATCTGAGATGGAAAAGAGCGTATTAGTTGTGGGAACTTGTTTTGGTATATATTCCTTCTTTGTTGTTAACGTATACAACAAGTCATCAGTCAATACTTTGCTATATTTTTCACTACTACTGCAATGTACAATACAACAAGTCATTAGTCATTGATCAATACTTTGCTATATTTTTCAGTAGTTCTAATTTGTATAAGTTGCTTGATAACCCCCACTTCAATTTTGATAAAGAGACTGCTTTGATACTTTTCTTAATCATATGTCATGAGATTGTGTGAGGTTGGTGTTGTGATATATGTGTATTAGTTTCTCTAGTGTTTCGCGCACACGTGCCTTAAAGATGAAACAATTCTAGATTTTCTAGCTTTTGTTTGATATTGAATTTCATTATGATGGGGAATTATTTGTATGATAGTTAATGGTTGGTTTTCTCTCATTAGTTTGTGTAGCTTAGAGGTTGTTTTCTTGCTATTTGGAATTTGTTCTCTGACTGCAAGATTTATGACATAAGTTGTGTCAAGAGTTTATTAAAATAAATTGTTATTCTTAGATTCGGTTTGTTACAAATTCAAATTCAAAAATTTTAATTTGATTTGATCTTCAAAGTTTTCCAACAAAGTATATAATCATATTTCAAAATCAATAGCAATAAAACATAACTGAATCTTCTTACAAGATTCGGTTAAAATGATGATTATGTGTATACCTTTTAATGATCTTTATGTATCACTATACTGGATTGATCCACCTTAAATAAATTGGACCACAAAATCTAATCTCTCTTACTAGATGAACAATTAAGTGAACCATAATGTCAAAAAATGATGGAGAGAAATACAACTCTCATTAACACAAGATAATTACAACCTCGTGTTCCAATTCATCTAAATTTCCAAGATCAATGACTTTTACTACATATATCATTGCAGCACAAACACAATCTGGTTATGGTTACATTTACACTTTTTGGTAAAATGCCATTGACAACCAATGAAAGAAGTTGTTGCGTCAAGTCATGAGATTTTAAGCCAACTAATTTGAGATCTTTCATTGACACAAATTTCTTTGCATTTGATGATTACCCTTGGGGAACTTTCATACACTGAAAACAATAGGAAAAATATTTTTCTTTTTTAGACAGAGTTTGACATGATGGGGGCAATCATGTTCTATTTTCTTTTTCTTTTGGGACCAACTCTTGTCGTATACCCATCGTCACCATATCTAGATGGGATTTCATACTATCTTTTATCTTACCTTTAATGTTGAGAAGTGATCTGATCAAACTATCACATATATTTTTCTCCACACGCATCATATCAAGATAGTGACTTACTTTGAGGCTAGACCATTATGGAAGATCAAAGAACATTGTCGTTACCGTGAAAAACACTGACTGACCGAAAGCGTCAAAAGAAAATGACACAACGTAGCCACTGGGTTTTATTTACCGAGAGAGTGTAGCGGTGTATTCATCACTTTATGATTTATTGACTAAATCAAAAGCAAAGCATACAAAGATAGAGTCGCCACCGCACTTCTATTTATCCAAAGGAATGGCTAGAAAGCGAACAAAATCCTAAGAAGTTTTACAAAGAAAACTAATAAAAGGGGTACAGAGATCTGGGTAAGGGGGTAATTATGCAAAGGGAAGGTGTTAGGCACCCAATGCATCCTAGGTACTCCTAGGGAACCCTTTTCACAACTTGTTGTATCAGATAATTGTTTATGAAAATATTTATTGTGCAAACATGATTGGGAGGATGAGAGAAGAATATACAATTTTTATTATTTTTGTGTTTGGATGGATGAATCCATTGCCTACGTACCTTTACAGGATCAAAACCTCGTAGTTCGGCTAAAAGATTTCCAAAAAGTAAGTGGATTAATTTTAAACAAGAGCCTTAAGGTCTTTCATTATCCACGGGAGAAAACTCAACCTATACAACCACAAGTCCACCATGTGAGAACAACTTCAACTTCCTAGTGAGGGATTATGCCCTATAATAAGCAAGGAAGTCTTACAATTCAATCACTAAGGACAAAAGGTGAGATTTACATCAACCACTAAGATAATTGAGATCTATGGCTAATGTATGAAAACTTGATTAAAAAAATGGACAAAGCCACAAAAAGCAATTGAGTGAGTGAAATTAACCAATTAGAGTATTCACAAAAGATGGTCAAAGTTGATATTAGATTCAATTCAGAAGAAGTATTGTGAAAATGAAGTTTGAAAATCAAAGGCTTAAGGCCTAGGTTTCTAGTTTTGAAAACAAGTGAGAATGTTTGCACAAAATTTTCTGGTTTGGGTTAACATGCAAATGGAGGTTGTAAGGAAACAAAAAGTGGGGAGGAGGAGTAAAACTTCTTAGGAGTTCACCTCTTGAGATCATATGTAGATGATCCAAGTGATTCCTTTGGAATAGGCAACACAAAGCAATAAGCACACAAGCAAGGTTTAAAAAGAAATAAAGATGGAAACGGATGGCCAATAAATGGTATTATATCCAACTCCGAAAACGAAACGGGAAACAGAGTGCCAATAAATGGTCTTACGTCCAACTCCACAAATCAACAGGAGATAGGAAACAGGTAGCCAATCAATGGTCTTATACCTGACTCCACAAAATGATCACAGGAAACAGATAGCCAATCAATGGTCTTACATCTGACTCCTCACAAGATAAAATAAAATAGGAAATGGAGTGCCAATCAATGGTCTTATGTCCACCTCCACAAAACAAAGATGGAAACTAGATGCCAATCAATGGACTTACACTAGCCTCACAAAGCAAAGAAGACAAATGCAATAAGCAAGAGGAAACAAGTTGCCAATAAATGGTCTTACACTCGACTCCCAGGAAATGGAATGCAAATCAATGGTCTTAGTTCCAACTCCTACCAGATCACAGGAAACAAATGCCAATAGTTGGACTTACAATTGACTCCTCAATGGACAAAATAAAATGTCACGAAGTATGAACAATGATCATGAAATGTTATACAATTAATGCTCAAAGATGAAAACAATGCACAGAGGCACACACAAACAATTATGCACAGATGGACAAATAAGCAAACAAGCAGTCAATTATCACACACTATATACAATTAATAGGCTCAAGCAAGGTTGGGCTTTAGTCAAGGGGTCATATCGACCTTGACAAACAAGCCAAATACTGGAATGGGTAGTCAGGCTCTTAACCTCTAAAATTGAGAGTTAGGGTGAGCAGATGAAGTGGGAGATGAGGATTAGACCTCATAGCTCTTAACCTGGGTCGGGGTGAGCTTGAATCAAAGAATGTGTGGGAGTCCAGAATGAGGAACTCTATTTCACAATGACTGACTCTATATACAATGATCTTGGGTTTTTATTCAAATTGCATCAACACATGGTGTGAGCAAGATGAAGGACTCAACTGAATAGCAGGGGATGGATTACACATCCCTTTTATCTTCCAATTTCCTCTTAAGAGGACTTAACCTTCTTGGTACAACATTAAACAAACAAAGACATGGCCTCTTAAGGAGGGCTTCAGACAGGTGCCTGCCAAAATAACATGACAGGTCTTCCAGACTACATGGAGGGTAGGAATTTACCTAAGTGGTATGCCAACCACAAGCAAAGCAAAGCAACTTAAGTAATGAGTCAAAGCTACTAAAGTACCTATAAGAAAAGCTAAACCAGTCAATATTTACATTCAGATAAATCAAACAATCCAACAGTCAGACAACCAATCATTAGACAACAATGGTGCAAGGCATAAGATGCAAGCAAACTAAATTGGTTTACCACCAAAAAGACCTACAAAACAGCAAGGTTAATCAACCAAAATAACTTGTATCTCAAGTGATGAGATCATATCAACCAATGTGGCTAATTGCTTGAAACCTGAAATGCAAAGCTCAAATTGTGAGTTCCAACCCCTAGGTCAAAGCCTAGGGTCAAAAGTGAAGTAAAAAGCCAAAACAGGAGCTAAAACTCAACATGAATCATCTTTAATGAATCAAGAACATGTCCTAAAAAGGACCAAATCAAAATCATCAAGCAAGGGCATGTAATAAGCAAGAGAAGTCAAAGGCAAATTCAAAGTATACATTTGGACATTGAGAATGAAAATTCCAAATCAAAACAGAAATGATTCGAACAATTATGAAACTTTTTGTGTGCATACAACATGTCCAATAGAATCATCATACCAAAAATCATAAACAGAGAAGCTCATTTGATATGGAAATGAAAATGCATAAGTTGAACATCCCATTGTGTGACACACATTGTCACACCAAGCAAGCATGTGTATAAAACAGAAATGAAAAATGAGAAAAATGCACAATTAAGCCTCAAACATCCATCAACATGTTGGGAACAATCATGCAAAATGTCATGGAAATTGGAGCATTATTAAGCATTTCACAATAGAAAGAATGAAGCAATGTCACAAAAGCATACATGTTCAATCAAACAGTCACAATTAAAATTCCAGCAATGGTAAAATCATGAAAGTCACACCAAAAAATAAAGGACAAACATGTGAACAATTAGCAAAAAGAATGGAATTATTTGGATAATTTTTCAATTTTATATGCATTTTTGAAGTTTGGAAAGAATGTTGAAATAAAATGGACAATGCATATGGAAATTGGAGGGAAAGGTTAAATGTGAAGCAAAATTTGAAAAAATGGAGTAAGCCTGAATCGAACCACGTTGCAATTCAAAAATGCGCTGAAAGAGAAAATAATATCCAAAACGTCACAACATGGAATTGAAGTGAGTATAGTGTGAAATGCTAAGTTTCACTAATTGAGGTGGCGCTACACGTCAGCGGTCCAGGTATATGCGTGGCTTAGTCAACAAACGCTGGCCAATCGTTTTGCCACAAAGCGCGCATGTGGCACGCATAGTCACAAAACCCTAACGCCAGCACTGCTAGTTGTAGGCGGCGGAGCTCATGGAGGAAACAACCGTCTTCCTCGCGAAGACGGTGGTGAACAGTGGCATCTCAAGAAAAAAATTCCAGAACTTGCGAAATTTTACCTCAATCAAAACCTTATGCTACGTACATTACAGATCGAGCCATATTTAAGCCAAACAAGCCATGGATTAAGAGATACGAGCAAAAACATTTTGACATGTCAAACTTTAATCAAGCATAACTCATCCATTTCTCAACCATTTCACACGAATTTTATATCAGCATGCTCAGCATTCAATGATCTACACTAACATGGCAATGGATTTGAGAATCATGAGGTTCGAGAAACCTACCTCTTGAAGAGCAGTTCCTGGAAACGCACGATTCGAAGCTTGGCGAGCTGTAGATCCACTCCTGAAGTGATGTCTTGAAGCTTTGTGCAGTAATTGAATCTTGAAGATGCTTGGATCTAGCTCAAATCTCCACTTCCATTTTCATGTTCTTGAGATTCAAGTGCTTGATTATGGCTCGAATTCTTCAAACAAAAGCTGGATTCACACTCAATCAAGCTCACTGATCATGATTCTTCAATAAAATCAAGTTGCTATGTGGAAGAAAATAAAATTTCAATTGAGAGAAAAATTTGGTGTGAGATGAAAACTAGATCTAAAAATGGTGAATCCTCCACAATTCTGTTAGGATTTAGTATATATACTCTGTACTAATCACCTCCTAATCAAAATTAAACATGGTTTAGTTGAGATTAAGCAAGATAAGGTGTATGGCAAAAAATTTGAAAATTGGTGGTGCATGGAGTATTCTCACGTGAACAGTACCATGTGCATGGTTAAATTCACTCAAAATCATTTTCTTAACACAATGGCAATGGAAATTAGTTCATGTAATGCACCATTTTTAAATTTTCAAATTTCCCTCCAAAATGGGCATGAAATAGCAAATGATCATGTGATAACATTTTATGCAATGTGATGAATGGTTTGGAAACTTCATGTCATGAGAAGAAATATGCAAAAAGGAGCACTCAAATTGGAGTTTTGGTTTAAAAGTTATGGCCTTTTGAAGTTCCATGCACACTTGGCAATCATTTGATCATATCTCCTAAAACCATTCATCAGATGCTCATGATCTTGGACGTTTTGGAAATGGGAGAGAGAGATCTTCAACTTTCATGTTGGACAATATTCATTTGAAACTTATTTGATGTTGGAAAGTTGAGTTGAAGTTGGTCCAAAAACTTTCCATTTTTGGAAACTTGAAATTATAGGTCACTTTCCATTTTTGGAAACTTTTGACTTGACTTCAAATTCTTCAATGTAGAGGTTTGTCATGATGAATAAGCATTGTTGGAACATGAATGGGATGAAGAAACTCAATTCTCACACTCAAAACCCACAGTTGACTTTTCAGTTGATTGCATTGGTCCTTTAGATGACCTGAAAATGTTCTGATGAACTTGGGCCTCAACCACCTGGGGAATTTTCTTCACAATGAACCTCTAGCTCATATAAGCTCAAAATGATGATCACATGATCCACATATCAATGGAAACTTCATCTCTTGCACAAAGGCTTCACTTGAATTGCCTTGACCTGTTGACTGCTTAAGCTGCAAGTAACAAAGGTTAATGACATATTTTTGCACATTTTGGTTAGTGATTAAAAGAAAAGCAATGATATACAAATGCAAGCAATGCTTGGTGATCAAGAACCACTCTCAAGAAAGATCCCACCCACAGGGAAGGAAGCAAGGTGTCCAATGATCCTTGAGGCAATGCAATGCTATGATATGATACCATGAGGGATCTTAGGGACAAAATTGGGGTCTTACAGAGAGGAAAGGGAAAATCATTCAATAAAACCCTTAAAAGAATACACAGAGAATGTATATGGAAGATGATTGGTCTCGCAACCAAATATGAGTTCGAAAGTTGATTATGGAAGTGGAAGGTATTAACACCCTTCACGTCCATGGTACTCCATGGGAACCATTTAAGTTGTCTGCGTGCGTGGGTATTTATCTTTTTAAAAATTTATCTTTATTATTATGAAAAATGGGGAAAGAATGAGATTTGGATTTTTTATTATTGTACTCGCCAAGGATTGAGACCCTTGTGCCTACGTATCATTCATCAGGGGATGAAGAATCAGAGCTCCGTAGTTCATAGTAGAAAATGTTTGTGTGTTGATTGATTTTACCTTAAAAAAGGATTTTGGGAGTAATGTCCTAAGGTGCAAAAATAAGGTTTGATGAGTTGAAGTTGTTTTTATGTTTTTTTTATTTAAAAAAAAACAAATGTATTTCATTAGAATTGCACTAAAGACTATGGGCGGAGATTAATATTTTAGACTATCAGCTAGGAGTCTTGTGTCCAAGATACTCAGCGTAAGGGTAGGAAAGCTTCATCCTCACTCATTCCCCACCACTTTAGGCTCGTGGTGCACATTCTAATTGTATTTTTATTGTACTTTTGAGTTTGATTAAGAAAATGCTACTCGACGTTGGATAAAGGGTTTACTACTTTTGTTTTTGAAATGGTGATGTACAATGGATATTTACAAGGTAATAAAGTAAGAAATAAAAGGGTCTCATTGTAAGGTAGCCCGAGAGAAAACCTTGTGTGTGCAAAGTGACCTATGTTAACAAATGGATAATGGTATTACGAGCATGTCTCCCTAGGGTAGTGCCATGAATCTCATTCTTACAATAAAAGATTACAAGTTACAGATGAAAATCCGAGTTAGTGCGTTGGGTCAAGAATTAGGGCAAAGTCCACATGCAAGGGTCCTAGTGAAATCCTCTAAGTCCAACAGTTGGTTACAGATGAAGGCATCTTTTTTTGTCTTTTAATTTTATCATATTTTTGTTGTTTTTGATGATTATTCAATGACAATAGACAAATGAAAAATGATAAATATCCATGAGAGATATAATGCACAGTGATGATAAGTATGATGATGGGTGCTTGAAAGTAAATGACAATACAATAAGTTGACAAGAAAATAAATCATAAGATGATAAAGTAGGTCAACAATATCAATGGTTAGTGATGAATAGCTAGTGGTTAGTAATCAAATTGCACAAGGTAACTACCTAGGGATTATCTGTCCATAAGTCAAAGGATTCAAAGTATGGTGCATCAAAGGATAACCTATCATTTATACAAAGTATTGAAGATGATCCATGATCATCTAACAATAGGTTTGAATCAAATAAGGTTATACAACCTCAAGTCCATCTATCAATGATTTAAAAAATGGAAGATTATATCACCCAAGTAATTACGAGTTTAAAGGTTAAATAATGTACAAGTTAGACATTCAAACAGAAGTGTTAATTGTTAGTGGTTGATGGACACAACACAATAAAATAAAATCAACAAGTGAGGGTCTCCTCTATGAATCAAATGGTTCAAACATGGTTAACTAGAGACAATCTATCAACATCTCAAAGTCTCATGAATGATCCATTGATCATTCATTAACATGTTTGAAATGTTGAAGATTAAGTCAACCCTAAAACAAAATACCATGATCAATATATTTATCATCAACCACCATAAAAAACAAGGGTACATCTTGTAGCGGTAAATTCATGACCACTGATCTATTGGTTAGCTCAACGTCAATAAAATGAGAGTCGCCACCGCACTTTTATTGTTTCCAAAGGAAAAGGTAAAAAGTACGAACAAAACCCAAAGATAAAAAGTTTTCAAATCAAAACTAATAAAATGTCAGAGATTACATATAAGGGGGTTGGTTACACAGAGGGAAGGTATTAGCACCCAAAGTGTCCTAGGTACTCCTAGGGAGCAGTAAGACCCCGATTTTGGCCCTAAGATCCCTCATGGCATCATAACATTGCATTTGCAAAGCCTCAAGGATCATAAGCACCTTGGTTCCCTTTGCCTTTGGGTGGGATCTCTTGTGAGTTGGTTTGAGATCACCAAGCATGTTTGAATTGTATATTATTTCTTTTCTCTTTTTTTATTCACTAACCAAAAGCACAAAAATATGTCACTAACATTTCTTGTTTGTAGCTTGAGCAGTCACAATGTCAAAAGCTCCTAGGAGATCCTTTGTGCAATGATATGGCCAAGAAAAGATGAAGGCAAGCATGGCAATCGTTCCCAAAGCTCTCATCCATCAAATATGCCTCCCTAGTATCTCAATTCATCATTTTGATCAGAGCAAATCAAAGGGCTTGAGGTTTGTGTCCCAAGGAAACTCTAATTCATTTGTTCATCAATTGTGTCTTGTTCATGAAGCAACCTTAGCCCATGGTCAAATAAAATCAAGGGAAGTTCTTTAATTTCATCATTTCATGCATATTTGAACTTATTTGAGTGTCCTCAATCATCAATTCATCAAGATATGAGTTCTGGACTAGGAAAGTTGACCAGTCAATTCATCTGACTATTTTGAAATGCACTGAGACCTAACTTTTTGTGTGTTGGTAAAATGGAGATGATCCCAAGAGAAACAATGTTCTTAAGGACAATATAAACAACTTTCATGTTCATAAAAAATTGATTTGAAGCTTGGAAGGTCATCTCCCATTCCAAGACATTATAGGTCATTTTGACTGAAACCCTAATTTTGGGTCAACTTCCCAAGAACATAACTCATTCATTTTTCATGATTTTAAGGTGGGATCAAATGAATTGGAAAGCTTAATATGTCTAATTAAAATGTTATATTTAACAAATTTCATAATCTCAAAGGAAATACATGTGATAATGCAAAACTTTATAGGTCACTTTGGACCAAATGCATTGAAAGGCAAAAAAGTCCAACTTCAAGTGCCTATAACTTCTTCATAAAAAAATCCAAATGATGCAAAATTTAAGTCCATCTTGATTGTCTTGAAAGGATATACAACTCTGATGTTAGAGGTTTTTCCATTTGAGGACTGCATCATCAAAACAGAAGGACTTGAAGTTGGTTCATTTTGACAAATTTCTCAAAGGCATATTTTGTGCATTGAACTTCATGGCCTGTTTTCACAAATTTCCACATTCCAAATGAGTTTTTGTTCAACATAACAGTTGTTCTTTATGTCAAGACCTTTCTAATTACCATTTTCGAAGAGGTGAACATTTAGGCATAATTATGGAATTCATGATGAAACTTCATGCACAAGCAAATACCATTCAAAATGCATGTCCAAACTTGCTTCAAATGAGCTCAGTATTCATTTCCATCTGCTTTTGGGCCTCACATGCGCCTGTACAGGCCCATGCATGGAGGACCCAAAGCTTCATGCACACGAGTTCTCCACCTCTTTGCATCAGCTCCATCTATAAATAGAAGGCATTGCTCACTTCAAATGGTAACCTAAGGGCGCCTGAAATGCTGCAAGAGTGAATTCCCAACCATACCAAAGGAACTAAATCCATTTTCTTCAAAAAATTCAGATCTGAAATTCAATTGAATTTGGTTGAATCTTCAGATCTAAAGTTCCTAAACCTTCATCATCTGATCCATTGAAGTTCTATTTTGCAAAAGGAACCAAGGAAAGGGACTCAAAGCTTCATAATTCAAAGGTGTGCATCAACTGGTTTTTTCTTCGAAACTCCTTATTCTTTGATATGTTGGCCTTGATATTGTGTTGTCTGAAGTCCTCTCTATAGAGGCATCATTGTTGTATGCTCAATTTTTGAAATCAAGCAAGTTCATGATGAACACCATCAAGCTTCCATCTCTGATTTCTCTCTTAATAGGAATCTAGAGTGGAAGTGAGTGGTATAAGAGTGATGTACATCACTTCCTCTTTCGATTGATGCCTAGATCGTCCATTTTTATGAGCATTTGAACCTCTGTGTTTTTTTGCCCTCGCCGGAGCTCACCGGAGAAGACGGTGGCGCTGGCCACCGTCCCCGTTGCCAGATCACATGTGGACCGTTTGATCTATTTCCCAGATTGAATCATGGCCTTTGTTTGTTATGACTTTTTTAAATGCATTGTGTGACGTGTTTTACTTGAGCCTTTGGTACGCGCGCGCTTCATGACCATCAAATTGGACACGTCAATTAATGAGGTTCCATCCAAGCGCTGTGGTTTTTTTTCTGATTTTTATAATTTCCATTTTATTTCTTTTATTTCATTTAACTTCAAAAATTCATAACTCTTTCATTTTAATTCCAAAAAATATGGGACCAATTGCATCATTTATTTTTTTAATTCTAGTTTCTAAAAATGATTTTTAATATTTTTTATTTCATCATTTGATATTTTTTGTGAATTTTCTCTTTTCTGGCCATTTTTAATTCATTTTAAATAGTTTTTGATATTCAAAAAATACAAAAATATTTTCTCTACCTATTTGAATGATGATGAATCTATGAAAAATATTCTCATCAATTTTTTAATTGATTTGAGATTTATTTGAGATTTTAGTTCAATTAGGTTATTTTTATTCATTTTTAATTGATTAAAATTAGTTTCTGACTTTTAAAAATGCTGAAATTTTTTGCCAAACTTTGTTTGACTTTGTTGAACTTAGGATAAATCACTTGGACTTTTCAAAGTTGATTTGAAGTGATTTTGAAGTTTGACCTTTCTTTAATATTTTAATTCAAGTTTATTTTAAAATATTAAAAATGCCAAAAATCTTTTGTTCATTTCTTGACATCCAATCTTCATCTCACTCCTGTTTTTGATTGTTTGACCATGACCCTCAATGTCATTGGTCAACACTTGTTGATTGGTACATTCTATTTCATTTAATGCACTTTATTCTTCTCATTTCCATTATCCATTATTCATCTCCTTCTTCTTCTTCTTTTCTTTTTGATCAATGAGTTAAGGGTTGATAAGTTAGCATTGATTAGGGAGGTTTAATCTTCCTTGATTCAAATCTAATTCATCTTGATCAAATGATCAAGTGAATGGCTTTGCATTAAGGATAAATTGCTTCTTAAATCATGCAAAGGACTTAAACCAATACAAGATCATTTCTCTTTTTCTTTTTGGCATGACAAGTTGTTGGAACTTGGTTCACTAATCAAGACTTCTAACTTGTGTTGTTGCCTACATTATTATTGACCGGCCTCAGATAGTTGTGACTTCTACATAAGTCCAATTACGATTGCTTAACATAACGCTAAATTTGCCTTATGACACACTAACTACTAACTATTAACCATTAACATTTACTTTTTGCACTTTACATTTATGCAATTTATTATTCTTGTACGTATTATTCATTTGTTTTTTTTCCTTTGCTCATTGGAGCACATGTTTATGTTAATGCAATTTGCCTTTTGCTCACTTGAGCATATAATTGTGTATATATATCATTTGTGCTTGTATTTTGTTTGATTCTTGTTGACCAAATGCAAAGAATTGGACAAAATGGACTTAGACTTTAGGATTTTCCCTATGCAAATTTGGATTCAAAGAGCAACTAGGCATTGGGCCTTTAGAGTGCTATAAAAGTCAAAGAGCAACTAGGCATTGGGCCTTTAGAATGCTTAATGTTGAAGATGACTTTGAAAGGACCAACTTCTAAACTCTTCTTGTCCATTCCTTGTTTGTTTGCTAGAACCTTTTAATGTGTGTGTTCTTGTGCTAGGAATTCCAACTTGATCCAAATTGAGGAACCATTACCATGAGCTTCTAAGAGAGAGGGATCTAAGATACATTGAGGAGCTTTCCAAGAACTAAATTAATTGTTGATTGCTTGAGTTGACCATTATTTTGCTTGCCTATTCCAAAGGATGGGAGCTACTTGGATCATCAATATGATCTCAAGAGAGGAACTCCATTTGTGGTTTTACTTCTTATCCCTCACCTCTTGTATGATTAGGACTTTAGCCATTCTTCTTCTTCTCTCCCCTCTAACCCAAGCCAAAACTTTTGTGCAAACGTCTAACACTTTTTTTCAACATTAGAAACCTAAGCCTTATGCTTTTGATTTTCAAACTTTCTTTTCATAACACTTATTTTGAATTGAATCTTTAATCCAGTTTGACCATATTTTGTAAATACTTTTCATTGGTAAATATAACCCATCCATATGTCTTTTTATGGTTTCAATGGCCACTTGCTTAATCAAAATTTTCATAACCTTTAGCTGTTAGGTTTGAGTTATCCTTGTGGTAGATACAATGCTCACTTATATCCTTAGTGATGGACAATGAGTCTTCCATGCTTATTATAGGGTTAACCCCTCACTAGCATGTTGAAGCTATCCTCACGTGGTGGATTTGTGGTTTTAGGTTGAGTTTTCTCCCTTGGATAACAAAAGACCTTAAGGCTTTTGGACCAATAAATTCACCAAATCATTTTGAGATTTTTACCCCGAACTATGAGGTTTTGATCCTAATCTTTTTTAAGATGGTACGTAGGCAATGGGTTTATCCATCCAAACACAAAATGAAAATAAATTTGTATATTCTTCTCTCATCTCTTCAATCATGTTTGCACAAATAAATTTTCACAAAATACCAACCTTACAACAAATGTGAAAAGGGCTCCCTAGGAGTACCTAGGATGTTTTGGGTGCTTAAAACCTTCCCATTGCATAACCGACCCCCTTACCCCGATCTCTGACATTTTTACTAGTTTTTGATTCGATAAAACTTTTAGGTTTTTGTTCGCTTTCTAACCATTCCTTTGGATAAATAGAAGTGCGGTGGCGACTCGACTTGTATGGTTTACCTTGGATTTAGTCAATTTATCTAATGGTAACGAATACCCTGCTACGGAAAAATGGCGACTCTGCTGGGGATAGAAATGTTTGCCTAGTGGGTTTTGCCTACTTTTCTTATTTGTTGTATTGTATTGTACATTGTTTTGTGACATATTTTTGTGCAATTTGGGATTATTGTATTGTATGTAATGATTGAATTGCTTGAATATTAATTCCTTGTATGCTTGGTGATCTTTGTGAGATGAGTTCTATACCCGAACTCGAGTGCACTTAGGATAGAAGAATAGCATAGTCTTGTTGGCTTGTGTGGAGTTATTCCTTAGCAAGTTGACTTGCAAGTCCATTCACTTAATGGAGGTCATGTTGGGATCAATAATGTCACACAAGTAGTTGTGGTTAGATATTACTCTTTCCAATATAGACCTTAGAAGCCAAGGACCTTAGTTTACCAAGCCCATGTTGGCCTATTCTTAGGATGTGGTGTGAAAGTCATTCAAGTGTAAGATTTGATACGATTCTTACGCGATACTACACTCATAAGAGTCCCTCTTGAGAATATTTTTGGAATACGAGTAGTCGTTTCTCCGATAATATCCGAAAGATGGGATGATGACTATGGGAACCTCTTGTAGAACATGTTTGGCAGGTTTAAACCCTAGTACACTCACTTTGGGTGGTTCTAAACCGAGACTCTGTGCTCGTGACTTACAACAAACCCTTGATTCGTGGTTGATCTGTTCATGTATCCTTAATATCAATGGAACTTGGATGTTGATAAGGTGTAAGCCATAATCCAGCAAGATGGATGATTGATATTAAGGATGCCATGATCCATCCCATGACCTTTGTTTGGTGTGCTTTGTTTGATCCTTGAGTGTGGTTGTTGCATTCATGCATTCATGCACCCATTTGCATCCATATCATCAAAATAATAAGAAAATTTTCAAGGAACTTAAGAGGTCTATTTGCAATTTTTCAGACATGGAAAGACAAAGAAGGAATACAAAGAAGTATAGTTTCAGACAACCAGACTTGAAAGAGCTAAGGAACTTGACATCCTATGTATTAGATCCTTTGGGTTTCAAAGCTCGTTTTGGGAAGCTTCTTCCTCTTCTGACTACTCAGATGGATGAAGGATTAATGAGTGTATTGGTACAGTTTTATGATCCTTTGTACCGTTGCTTCACATTTCTGGACTTTCATCTTTTGCCCACGCTTGAGGAGTATGCCTACCTTATGGGTATACCTATTCTAGACCAGTTGTCGTTCAGTGGCTTGGAGAGTATTCCTACTTCTCGAGAGATAGCTGACATGTTGCATATAGATGAATCTCTGGTTGGTGCTCATATGACTACCAAAGGTGGAATTCAAGGTCTCCCTTATGAGTTCCTCATTGCTCAAGCTACTGTGTATGGGAAGGCCATGAGTGAGGACGCCTTTGAGGCCATATTTTTACTTCTCATCTATGGATTAGTGTTGTTCCCCAACATCGACAAGTTTGTGGATGTGAACGCTATTAGTATTTTCTCTACTCTTAATCCCGTACCGACTCTGTTGGGTGACACTTATTTTTCTTTGCATATGAGGAATGCAAAGGGTGGTGGTTCCATTGTGTGCTGTTTGCCTCTGATGTGTAAGTGGTTTATTTCTCACTTACCGCAGACGGTCGCCTTCAAGGAGAGCAAAGGATGTCTACGGTGGTCCACGAGACTTATGTCTCTCACTAATGATAATATCTCTTGGTACAACCGTGTGTATGATGGTGTGCAAATTATCGACTCTTGTGGTGAATTCTCCAATGTACCTCTTCTTGGTACATGTGGTGGGATTAACTACATCCCTGTTTTGGCACGTCGTCAGCTTGGGTTCCCCCTAAAGGATAAACCCAATAACATTCTGTTGGAGGGTGTGTTCTTTCAGGAGGGTAAAGATCCCCAAGGCTTGAAGGGCAGGATGGTCCGCGCTTGGCGCAAGATTCATAGGAAAGGAAGGAAGGAGTTGGGTCCTAAGAATTGTGTCGCTTTGGAGCGCCTTATACTGCTTGGGTTAGGAGGAGAGCTTCTGAGTACCTCATGCCTTACGAGTATCCGAAACCTACACCTTTGGTTATGGTTGGACCATCAACCCTCCCTGACCGAGGAATAGAGGAGTTGAGAGATGAAGACCGTTCACGTGCTTGGATCCGTGAACGAGAAGAGTTGCTTCAGCAGATCAAGGAGAAGGATGCTTTGATAGAGTTTCATGAGCATCAGGTTATTGATGATCCTGATGATGCATGGACTTCTCTACTTCATCAGTCTTCTAGGTTCTGGAAGAGGAAGTACGATCGACTCGCCAAGGAGAAGGCAGATATGGAGGAAGCCTATGAGGAGGAGGTGAAGAGGCTTCGCGTCTTATCTTCCAGTCTCCAGAGCTTTGGATGATTGTTTCTAGGGATCCATAGGATGATTATTTTCCTTTTCTCTTGTATTACATTTGGTTATCAATGTTGTACTTCCTTGGTGTAAAAACATTTTTCAGATATTATTGATATTATATTCCCGTATGAAATAGATGTTTAATATCTCCAGTATATGCAAATAGAACTCTAAAGTTCCTCTGAAATAAAAAAAGCAAATCATGTGCACAAGCATTACATGCATCATGTGCATAAGCAGGTTTTGCTCTAGGCTTCTTGTCCTATGGTCTAACTCTATGTTTTTCATTTATTTTGAAGACAGGCTGACTCACCGGTACTCCACTCGAGCCAACTCTTCAAGACTGATGGATCATTTGGAACAAAAGAACCGCGAGCTGAAGGAGAAAGTAGCCAGATTGACTGCCCTAATGGAGTCATTCTTAGCCGCTCAGAGCCAGTCTTATTCAACACCATCAACTCCTCCCCAGAGGACGGTCATTTCTGAGATTGTAACTTCTACTGTGCCTGCTACAATAGCTCACTTCGCGCCATCTATGCCAGCTGGGTTCCCTTGGGGAATGCCCGCCAATTTCATGCTAGAGGATTTTGCTCCTACTCTTGCTTCTCTGCCGGTATCTAGCCCGATCCTTTCAGTGCCACCTCCCGTTGTGCACACATTGCCAAGAGTCGAAGATACCATCTATCATTCTGAGCCATCTGAGGGCCCAGATGTTTATGAGAAGATGGATGACATGAAAGACCAATTCCTTGAGCTTCGCAAGGAACTGAAGACTTTGAGGGGGAAAGACCTCTTTGGTAAGAGTGCTGCTGAGTTGTGCCTTGTGCACAATGTAAAGATCCCTATTAAATTCAAAGTGCTTGACTTTGAGAAGTATAAGGGAAACACATGCCCTCTCATCCATCTTGTGATGTATGCTCGCAAGATGTCGACGCAAATTGATAATGACCAACTGCTCATCCACTATTTCCAGGACAGTCTATCCGGTGCCACTCTCCGGTGGTACATGGTTCTGGAAAGTTCGAACATCCGCTCTTTCAACGATCTTGGTGAGGCCTTCGTCAAGCAATATAATACAATGTGGATATGGCTCCTGATAGGGACCAGCTGAGGGCGATGTCTCAGAAAGAGAAAGAGACCTTCAAAGAGTACGCCCAGAGGTGGCGCGAATTGGCAGCTCGGATAGTGCCACCCCTAGAGGAGAAAGAGATGACCAAGATCTTCTTGAAGATCTTGAGCTCGTTTTATTACGAGAGAATGATAGCCAGTGCTCCCTCAGACTTCACCGAGATGGTGAATATGGGAATGAGATTGGAAGAGGGGGTTCGTGAAGGACGATTAACTCGAGATGAAGGCTCTTCAGTAAAGAGATATGGAAGCTTTGCAAAGAATAAGGAGGGAGAGGCACATGTTGTGTCTTCCCATATCAAGAGAAGACCCTCTGTGAAGAGGAAGATTGCTCGCCCAGTCAACAATCAGCATCAGGTGGCTCATATAGCACCTGTTTTCAGGAAAGCTCAGTATTATCAACAACAACCGCAAACTCAGCAATATCAGCAACAACAACAACAACGTCCACAACAGCAGGCCTACCAGCCTCGAAATAACAACAACAATGCCAACACCAGCTACGAGAGGAAGAGGGTCACCTTCGATCCAATTCCGATGACTTATGCTGAACTCTATCCATCTTTGATCGATAGAAAATTAATCACTCCGCGAGACCCTCCCGCTGTACCTGTTAACCCCCAGTGGTGGTACAAGCCTGAGCTTCACTGTGTGTATCATTCCGGTGCTCCCGGACATGACGTGGAGAACTGTTATCCCCTGAAGACCAAGGTGCAAGACCTTGTGAGAAGTGGGATTTTGTTTTTCGAGGACGTAGGTCCGAACGTGAAGAAGAACCCATTGCCCGAGCATGGGAAATCGGTTAATATGGTCCAGGACTGTCCTGGCAAGTACAAAGTCAAATATGTCAGTCATATCCGACAATCGCTGGTTGAGATGCATCGCTTGCTGTGTGATTATAGCCACTATGAGCATGACCACGATAGATGTCGAGTATGTTCTGTTAATCAGAGAGGGTGTCGCCAGGTGCGCAAAGATGTTCAAGAAATGTTAGATGAGGGTGTTATTGAGATCCTTCAGAATAGAAACATTAACGAAGATGCTCTCGAAGTCAACGTAATTTCGCTGGTATTCCGGATACCTGAGCCTGTTGTCATCAAGTATGATGGCAACAAGAAGAAGGTTTCTCTTGCTCTGACTATCAAGCCAGCCGGCCTTGTACCATACTCCTCCGAGAAGGCGGTTCCTTATCGCTACAACGCTGTAGAAGTGGAAAATGGGGAAGAGGTGTCTCTGCCCTCTTCATCTGTCGTTAATATTGCTGACGTCAGCGGTTTGACCCGTAGTGGTCGTGTATTTTCGGCTCCAAAGAAGCTTCAAGATGATGCTCGAGGAAGTATTGATGCTGATTTTGTTGAACGCCCGATTGGGAATGCTATGAGCGCTCCGAATCCGGCACTTGTTGCTAAGCCCTCCTCTATGTTGAGAACTCCTGCTTATGCTGGCCCAAGTGGCAATACGAAAGAAGATTGTGATGAGATGCAGAGGCTCAACAAGAGAAGTGAGTACATTGTTGTAGATCAGCTTCTACAAACGCCATCCAAAATATTTGTGTTATCATTGCTATTGAATTCAGAACCACACCGAGAAGCTCTGCAGAAGGTGTTGGATATGGCGTACGTGGATCACAACGTCACGATAGAACAATTTGATAGCATTGTTGCAAACATCACCGCTTGTAACAACCTGAGTTTTTGTGACGCTGATCTCCCCGAGGAGGGAAGAGACCACAACTTAGCATTACATATATCTATGAGCTGCAAGGATGATGCCATGTCCAATGTGTTGGTGGACACTGGGTCATCATTGAATGTATTGCCAAAGACCACTCTCGCGAAGTTATCATATCAAGGGCCTCCCATGAGGCAGAGTGGAGTAATTGTGAAGGCTTTCGATGGGTCTCGCAAAACTGTGATTTGTGAGGTTGATCTCCCAGTCAAAATCGGACCAAGTGATTTCCAGATTACCTTCCAGGTTATGGACATTCACCCATCGTATAGTTGTCTCTTAGGCAGACCATGGATTCACGAGGCTGGCGCCGTGACATCCACCCTACACCAGAAACTGAAATTTGTAAAGAATAAGAAGCTAGTGGTGGTAGGGGGAGAAAAGGCTCTCCTGGTAAGCCATTTGTCTTCCTTCTCTTATATAGATGCTAAGGTATTGAGGTTGATCCTGCAAAGGTCAAAGAAATACAAGAGATGCCTGCGCCCAAAACCGAGAAGCAAGTCCGAGGTTTTATTGGCTGTTTGAATTACATTTCCAGATTCATATCCCACATGACTGCCACGTGTGCGCCAATATTCAAGCTCCTCCGGAAAGATCAGTCCCATGAATGGACCGAGGATTGCCAGAAGGCTTTTGACAGTATTAAAGAGTATTTGTCTGAACCTCTGATTCTGTCTCCGCCTATGGAAGGGAGACCATTGATTATGTATCTGACTGTTCTTGAAGACTCAATGGGTTGTGTCCTTGGTCAGCAGGATGAATCAGGAAAGAAAGAGTATTCCATCTACTACTTGAGTAAGAAGTTTACTGATTGTGAGTCTCGATACTCAATGCTTGAGAAGACATGTTGTTATTTGGCTTAGGCTGCTAAGCGCTTACGCCAGTATATGTTGAACCATACAACTTGGTTGATATCCAAAATGGACCCAATTAAGTATATCTTTGAGAAGCCTGCTTTAACTGGGAGAATTGCCCGTTGGCAGATGTTGTTATCTGAGTATGATCTTGAGTATCGAGCTTAGAAGGCTATTAAAGGTAGTATTTTGGCTGACCACTTGGCACATCAGCCGATCGAAGATTATCAGTCAGTTTAGTATGACTTCCCAGATGAGGAGATTCTATATTTGAAAATGAAAGATTGCGATGAGCCTACCCTCGATGAAGGGCCAGAACCTGGTTCCAGATGGAGTATGGTGTTTGATGGCGCTGTAAATCAGTATGGAAATGGTATTGGGGCAGTGATTATTACTCCTCAGGGCACACATTTTCCTTTTACAACAAGGCTAACTTTCAAATGCACAAACAATATGGCTGAGTATGAGGCCAGTATTATGGGATTGGAGGAGTGCATTGATCTTAGGATCAAGCATCTTGATGTTTATGGTGATTCAGCCCTCGTTGTTAATCAGATTAAGGGTGAATGGGAAAAGAATCAGCCTGGTCTCATCCCATACAGAGATTATGCGAGGAGGATTTCAACGTTCTTTACTGAGGTTGACTTCCATCATATTCCTCGAGATGAGAATCGGATGGCAGACGCTCTTGCTACGCTTGCTTCGATGATTGTAGTCAGACTTTGGAATGAAGTCCCCAATATCACTGTGATGCGCTTGGATAGACCAGCTCATGTATTTGCAGTCGAAGAAGTGAAAGATGATAAGCCGTTGTATTATGATATCAAGTGTTTCCTTCAGAGCCAGATTTACCCGCCCGGGGCATCTGTGAAAGATAGGAAAACTTTGAGGAGATTGTCAGGCAGTTTCTACCTCAATGGTTATGTGTTTTATAAGAGAAATTTTGATATGGTGCTGCTCAGATGCGTGGATAGAAACGAAGTAGACCTGTTAATGACTGAAGTCCATGAGGGTTCATTTGGTGCACATTCCAATGGACACGCCATGGCTAAAAAGATGTTGAGAGTAGGCTACTATTGACTGACAATGGAGTCTGACTGCTGCAAATATGTGAAGAAATGCCATAAGTGTCAAATTTATGCGGATAAGATTCATATTCCTCCGACACTTCTGAATGTGATTTCATCACCTTGGCCTTTCTCCATGTGGGGAATCAACATGATTGGCATGATAGAGCCAAAAGCGTCTAACGGTCACAGATTTATTCTCGTAGCAATTGATTACTTCACTAAGTGGGTTGAAGCGGCATCATATGCAAATATGACCAGGCAAGTGGTTGTGATGTTTATCAAGAATCAACTCATATGTCGTTATGGTGTGCCAGATAAGATCATTACTGATAATGGATCTAACTTGAACAATAAGATGATGAAAGAGCTGTGTAGCGAGTTCAAGATTGCACATCATAATTCTTCTCCTTATAGACCCAAGATGAGTGACCCTATGCTCAAGAAAGTCTTGTCTTTCGCGCCCGATTCCAGGGGCAAGTGGACTCCAAACTATGAAGGTCCATATGTTGTTAAGAGAGCCTTTTCAGGCGGTGCATTAATGCTTACAACTATGGATGGGGAGGATTTCACTCGTCCTGTGAACTCAGATGCAGTCAAGAAATACTTCGCCTAAAAATAAAAACGGAATAGCTCGCTAAGTTGAAAACCCGAAAGGGCGGCTTAGGCAGAAATGAGCGTCTCGGTGGATTGAAAACCTGAATGGGCGATCCAGGAAAAAGTTAGAGACATATATATATAAAAAAAGGTGAACATGTATCCCTCTAGATTGAGTACCCCACCCTGGGGCAATCTAGGCAAAAATAGGGATTTGGCAAGTAACTGCATCCTGGCAAGACTTTGTTCTACAACTATCATCCATCAGAGATTCTCGCTCATTCATCATCAACCAAAGCTTCAAATACATCAGATTCAGAATTGGTGGAGAAATGGTCATTATGTTCAATGTAGCCCTTTTCCAATATATATCACCAATTTCAAATTTGTAAAGATCTATGGAGTCTTGCCATTTGCAGACTACCATTCCTTCAAATAAATTTGAGCCTTTATCCAATTATTTGTACTCTTATTTGTTCCTATTCAACAAATGTTTTGCATGTTTTAATTGAAAAATATCATTGTTTTAAATAATCAAATCTTTCATAATTTGTTTTTAAACAAAGTGAACATTCACAATGATGAAGGGATACTGGGAATGCCTTCAGTGCTCTCCCAAGGATGGTAAGATTCTCGACAGGGTAAGACATTTGTTCATATTCCTGGCATGTCTGTGTCCTCTTCCTCCAGAGCCTCTTGTGGTTCTTTCTCTCGAGTAGAGTGTTTGGTAAGATTATTCATCCCTCATTCCTTCAGCAGAGTAAGGATCCTTCCTCCTCAGCAGATGTGATCTCATTGGTAGGACAGTATTTGATGACCCTTGGAAGCTTCTAGTTTATGGTTGCTTCCTCCCAGAGATCCATCCTCCTTTTGATAACTTCGCCGGTAGAGTTACTTCTACGTCAGAGTTCATCTGTGAAACGAATTTTCCCTCAGTTGGAATGACTGATGCTCATTCCCCTGCAAAGATCTTTGTGGTCTGGGCTTTCTCTCTTGAGATGTACTACCGGATGTTTGAGTACTTGTTCGTTGGACCTGTTTGTGTTAGAGATGTTTGTTTGTCAGCATTCATCATACATAAACCACACATGAGTGCATATAATTTTAAACATTTAGATATTCATGTTGCATTCTTTGTCATATATCTTTGTTTGTTATCTCCTGCTAATTGGTAATACATTTCCCCAAGCAGATGTTTGTGTCTGATCTCCCCATGTAGAGTCAGCCCCATAAGCAGAAAATATTTATCCTTCCTTCCATATTCCTCACCGAGTTATGTCCTCGTGGGTGATGGTTATTTCTGTTTCCTCCCAACACATATCTTGGGATGGAATTCCCCATTGAGTTATATCCTCATAGGGACAAGCTTTGTTTCATCGTGCCTATCAAGTTTGATCCTAGACTGGCCTCTTATGACTGTTTCCTGCACTTCCCAGTAGTTTAGATGAATAGTTGCTCAATAACCAGTAATTATCCATATTTTCCCCGACGGAGTCTGTGGTTTTCTACCTTTATACCGGTAGTTGTAAACCCTATTTCATCCCCTTGCAGAGTTAACCTTTTGCTCATCCTAACCGATGACGGTTACCTTTTCCGTGGATGTATTCCCCTCTTTGACGGTTATCTGTATCCAATATTCGGTGTTGATATTCCTTCACCTTTTGGATAATGGCTCCGATAAAGCAATATATCCCCAGTGAGTCATCTCTCGTTTACCCTTTGTTGTTAGTAATGATTTGATTCTCCCCTGGATTGGTCATCATTATATGCATAGTATTCGGTATCCCGATGCCCTTTCTTTTCGGTCGAGTTATCCTTTATTAACCCAGTAACCGGTTGTGGATAATCTTCCATGCGAGTACGTTATCTACATTCTGACAGTAATAGATAATATATCTCATGCGCTCCTCAGTCGAAGTCTTTTGTTCTTCCCCAGTCGAGTAAGATTCGTATCCCTTTTACGGAATCGAATGTTCATCCTATAATCTAGTTTGCTTTTAGCCCTCTTTTGGATGATGAGTGTCTTGGTAATATTCCCCAATTCACGCTTTGGTTGGTCACCTATTATATGCCCAGTAACCGGTATCCCTGGTGTTCCTTCCTCCCTGCTCCCTATTATGACCTTTTGTCCCCTTGTGGAGTCAGGCTTTCTTGAGTTGGAATATACCTTTTTTAGGTCTCCCTCAGATGATTTCGGATGTTTGATATCTCTCGCCTGTATACCGGTCTTAGATATTCATTCTCCCCGAGCGTGATTGTTCTCTCACCCTTATACCGGTGTTCAGATCACTTGTCTCTTTGAGCTTATTACCCAGTAGCCGGTAATACCTCATCCCGTTGCTTCCCTAGAGGAGTCTTGTTTGGGTGTTTCCCCAGCGATGTCCCTTAGTGGATTCTCCCCGCCTGAGTCCAGATTTTTTATCCGAAGTATCCGTTATGGATAATTTTTGTTGTATTGGCATATTCCCCAACACATGCATCTTTGAGTCAGCTCAAGTCCTTCCATTGATTCATTTCATGGAATTCCTTCGTGCCCCTCAGCAAGTTTCAAGTCGTGACTTGCTCACGCATTTTTATCCCCTTTACTCCCAGTAAAGTCCCTGGAGTCTTTGTCCCATTTATGAGTATTTTACTCCAATGGATTTCCATTTATTCCTGGTTTCTTTCTTCCTCCGTTGACACATATCCCCACAGAGTGTTACCGTTTGCATACATACATCTGCATCATGAGGTCTCTTAGGGACCAAAATTCGTCTCTTTGTTATTATGTAAGCCCATTCTACCTCGTCGAGACGAAGATTTTAACCTTCACTTCTCCGGCTAGAATGACCTTAAATAGGGGCATCTATAAGACCCCAATTTTGGCCCTAAGATCCCTCATGGCATCATAACATTGCATTTGCAAAGCCTCAAGGATCATAAGCATCTTGGTTCCCTTTGCCTTTGGGTGAGATCTCTTGTGAGTTGGTTTGAGATCACCAAGCATGTTTGAATTGTATATTATTTATTTTCTCATTTTTTATTCACTAACCAAAAGCACAAAAATATGTCACTAACATTTCTTGTTTGTAGCTTGAGCTGTCACAATGTCAAAAGCTCTTAGGAGATCCTTTGTGCAATGATATGGCCAAGAAAAGAAGAAGGCAAGCATGGCAATGGTTACCAAAGCTCTCATCCATCAAATATGCCTCCCTAGTATCTCAATTCATCATTTTGATCAGAGCAAATCAAAGGGCTTGAGGTTTGTGTCCCAAGGAAACCCTAATTCATCTGTTCATCAATTGTGCCTTGTTCATGAAGCAACCTTAGCCCATGGTCAAATACAATCAAGGGAAGTTCTTTAATTAATCATTTCATGCATATTTAAACTTATTTGAGTGTCCTCAACCATCAATTCATCAAGATATGAGTTGTGGACTTGGAAAGTTGACTAGTCAATTCATCTGACTATTTCGAAATGCACTGAGACTTAACTTTTTGTGTGTTGGTCAAATGGAGATGATCCCAAGAGAAACAATGTTCTTAAGGACAATATGAACAACTTTCATGTTCATCAAAAATTGATTTGAAATAAAAATGACCGGTTAAAAGGCTCAGACTGAATAAAATTCCACCGAAAAAATAGTTGAAAAATTAAAATGAGCACGCCAAATTAAAATACGCGAACCGTAGATTAATAAAACTGACGTTTGCAAGCTCAATTTTGAAATTTTCTGCCCGATAATTTGACGTACAGTTGAGAAACGATTCGAACGGTCTGTCTCTGAATCCAAAAAATTTATCTGACTGATATTTTAAGCGTTATGCAGAATGAAATGCATGTTGTGACAAATATAAAATGCAAGCATCTTGTGAATGCATTGAATTGCTGACTGAATAATCGTGAAGAGACAATCGACTATAAATGAATCGCCTTTGGACCATTTACCTTTAAGTCTCAATCAAAATTAAAACCATACAAAGACTCAGATGATGATAATACTCTTGATTGTCACCCCCTAAACCTTTTAAACAAGATACAATAGAATGAATGAATGCACTGAGATTGAGAAATCAAGTCTTTCGACTTCTTAATCAACATATGACTGAATGAATGTTATTAAGATAAGATAAAATACCATAACTCCTGACTTTTCATCTAAACTCTTGATAAATGCTTTTTAACTTATGAAATGCACGACAAAATGGATCGATTCATGATATGCTGATGCGAGTGAAAAAACTCAGGGTAAAATTTAGGGTATGACAGCTACCCCTATTTAAAACATCTTTAACTTGAGGATATGAAGAACTTCTTGTCTTTAAATTGTCATGGTGAAAGATGGTTTAAATACCAAATAGATCCAAGTTTTGCCATTTATGCAAAAGAATGATATGCTTGTGATTACTAATGAATGTACATATGTTAATCTTTAATCAACATATGATAATGCAAATGGATGTAACGAGACTTAGGAAATACTCTTGATTTCCTAATCGTCGAGTGATATGAATGAAATGAATGTTAATAAGTACTCTTGACTCCTTAAAAATGAATACAAATGAGTTAAGAAATGCTTTTGATTTCTCAATCATGAGATGACAAATGATATGTATGTTAAGAAATAATCTTGACTCCTTAGAGATGAACGAATTAAGAAATAATCTCGATCTCTTAATCATCATATGGATGAATGAAAATGCAGATGAATTAAGAAATACTCTTGATTTCTTAATCATTGGATGATAAATGATATGAGAAGTATAAATGATATGAGAAGTACTCTTGATTTCTCAAAGGCTATGCAGGTTAAGAAGTACTCTTGACTTCTTAAATATGAAATGGTATGAGTTAAGAAATACTCTTGATTTCTTAATCATGAATGTAAATGAATTGAGAAATGCTCTTGATTTCTCAGAAGATATGCAAATAAATTAAGAAATACTCTTGATTCCTTAATCATGACTGTAAATGAATTGAGAAATACTCTTGATTTCTCGGATGATATGAAGATGAGTTAAGAAATACTCTTGATTCCTTAGTCATGAATGTAAATTAATTGAGAAATACTCTTGATTTCTCATATGATATGCAGCTGAGTTAAGAAATACTCTTGATTTCTTAATCATGAATGTAAATGAATTGAGAAATGCTCTTGATTTCTTAATCATGAATGTAAATGAATTGAGAAATGCTCTTGATTTCTCATATGACATGCAGATGAGTTAAGAAATACTCTTGATTTCTTAATCATGAATGTAAATGAAATATGTATGAGTTAAGAAATAATCTTGATTTCTTAATCATGAGAATGCAGATGAATTAAGAAATACTCTTGATTCCTTAATCATGAATGTAAATGAGAAATGCTCTTGATTTCTCAAATGACATGCAAATGACTGAGGATGAGAGAATCATGTTCAGTTGCTCTTGACTGACATTAGATCTATGGGATGGATCTGCTATAAGGTAACATGCTCGACTGGTCTCTAGACGTTCTTCGATGAAGCCAAACACTCCTTGGAGAATAAATGATCATATTCAGCTGCTCTTTGCTAAAGATGTCATATTCAGTAACTCTTGGATGGACTATTGCATTCAACTGCTCTTGGTTGAAGCAAAACTGCATAAAATGAAATAGTGTTAAGCTATTTTTGACTGAAACCACTGCATTCAACTGGTCATGGTTGAAGCAAAACTGGGAGATAAAAATAGTGTTCAGCTGCTTTTGGCTGAAACTACTGCATAAAATAAAATGGTGTCCAGTTGCTCTTCGCTGAAACTAACTACATTCAACTACTCTTGGTTGAAGCAAACTGATGGAAAATAAAATAGTAGTCAACTACTCTTGGCTGAAACTAATGCATTCAACTACTCTTGGTTGAAACTAATGCATTCAACTGCTCTTGGTTGAAAATAATGCATTCAACTGCTCTTGGTTGACGCAAATTGATGGGAAATATACAAAAGACTTTCTTTGGGAATAACTGCATATTCAGCTGCTCTTGGCTGAAACTAATGCATTCAAATGCTCTTGGTTGAAGCAAATTGCTGGAAAATAAAATAGTATTCAGCTGCTCTTGGCTGAAACTAATGCATTCAACTACTCTTGGTTGAAGCAAACTGCTGGGAAATAAACAAAATACTTCCTTTGGCGAATAACCGCATGTTCAGCTGCTCTTGGCTGACAGAAGACTCTTTTGGGGAATGAGAAGATGCCGGAGACTTACTGGGGATGAAAAGTTAATGATATTCAAAAGGATTAACCATACTCTCATATATCGAACTAACAAGTCCAGTCTAATGCGCCATCGCATAGTAGATCAACATGGACCACTAACCTTCTGAGGATTGATTGAAGAAACCTGTTGGGGAATGCAAGAGACTCTCTTGGAAATAAACATACAGGAGGCTCACTGGAGATATACTGAGGAACATTCAGTAAAGCTTGTTTGTTCATGGAACTCTCGTCCATTAGACTCACTAGGGAGATTGCTAACTTGCAAAGAGATGCCCATCTTAGACCGTTACTTCAAAGAGATTGGATGAAGATAGAGTTGATGGGGATACCTTTCTTAAGGAATCTTGCTGGTAAAAAAAATCACTTGGGGAGTTCATGAAGTTTAGGTGGAAAAAATAAATATGGGGGAAACTCCGTGGGGAGATATCTACTGGGGAAACCAAGCAGAAATTTCGTTGACACCAGAGTTCCAATGGGAGAACATCAATCACCTTGTTGGGGAAGAAAAACTAGTCTTGAGAATCAACACTAATAATGATCAAATTCTGAACATACTTACTGAAGAAAATAAATGTTCTACTCCTGAGAACACCCCTTGAATCTTGGTTTATTGAGGGTTACACTGAACTTCCTTGAGAGGTTGTTGAATCTGGCTGAGGTTTATGCATGATTTGTTTTATACATGATATGTAAAATGAATGTGAATGCATGAACATATTAGTTTATGCATTTTGTGGGTATCAAGCTCTGATTCCCCGACACCACTGGCTTTGAACAGTTTTAACACCATGAAGATGGTTTGCAAAACTTTGATTTTTACTTTGCCGCCTAGAGGGCTTTAGTTGGGAACTCTTGTCTTTGGAAGAATAGAGAACTCTGACTTGCTCAGGTCATGGTGATCGTTGAGATGTTTCACATCTTGTGAACTTATTATGCCTCTGTCTATTGGGCCTTTGAAAAAGAAATTGACGTTTTCTTTCCAAAGTCTCACCGTAAGATGGCTTGCCCCAACATTCTGATACCTACAACAGAGTTCCCCCGAGTGACTGAATTTTGGAATGTAGGAGGATTCACTGTACTATGGATGTGGCTTGCCCCAGCATGAGCCTCAGAGAGACCTATTGTGTCTCAAAGTGATTGCCCCAGAATCGCTGAATCTTGAAACGACTTGCACCAAGCTGACTGCTCTTTGGAGGAATTTCCATGATGCTAAATTGTGATTTACAAATAAAATTGTTCATTCAAAAAATGGTAATTTTAATGCAGTGCTTATGCAAATTTTGAAATCAATCATTATTGAAATGAATGGTGATATATAGTGAACAGATCACTGGTTTATTCAAAGTGCGACAAACAACGGGATATGATACCAATACAGATGATTTAGCAAATATCTAAGAGTCAAGTTAACGCAACCTTGCTGAGTATGCTTTCAAAAGAAATATTGCTTCAATTAGGTCTTTTGAGGGTTGTAATGTGGCCTCGTTCATGGTTATGAACAAAAGGATATGGGGCTCAAAATCTAATTTTAACCCACCCCTTCTTCATGATGATCTCCAATCTTATATTCAGTTAATTTGACAAACGTGTTCAAATTCCAAGAGAGTTTGAAAGTGTGAAATTGTTGGCTTAAGAATCAATGATGATCATTCATTTGAGGTTGCAGTCACTTGTCTTTGGTAATCACAAAATTTTGTTTATGTTTAGGAATTTTGGGTGACCCTTTGGTTCTTGATTTGATGGTCACATTTTTTTCTTCTTTCCCCTTTTTTCTTCTTTTCCCAAACTTTTGCATGGAATGGTTCTTTTGAACTCTCAGTCCACCGGGATACCCTAATTTTTGCCTAAGTCACCTTCTTGGTGTTCGACTTAGCAGGCTCTTTGTCTTTTTTTCTTCTTTTTCAACTGATTAGGACTGCCATGTCATTGGTTTATTGAGGAATAACCATAATATATTTCGATTTTTATGTTTGATTCGGCACTTCTTGATGTGTGAAGAAAAGCATGTGATTACACCTCTTTAGGTGTTTGGAATGATTCTCTCTAACTTTGAAAGAATAGCCGAATTAACTGAAAACTACCCTGCCCCGGATTCAAAATAAAGGGTTTTTTCGTTTAGAAAGAAACACCAACCTCTAGGCTCAAAGGGGTTGACGAGGGATTATCTTCCTTATATCTCCGGTGTTTAGGAGTTGAAACAATGCCTTACATCATCAACAAAGTTTGTTTGAAAACATACTTGCCATTAATTTTGGTTTTTTTTTCATCATCCTCCCTCAAATCTTTGCTAAAACAACAATTTGATAAAGAAAGGTTAATGGGAGAAATATGTTTTTGTTTTTGATATAAAAAAATGAGTGAATACAACATGATTGATTCAGAAAATGGATGATCACTTCATTAATATTACAATTGAAAGAAAGCAATACTTAAAAGAAAATACACATTCAAACATGCAAAGCAAATACAAATGAAAAACGACAATAGCCAAATAATTGCTATTGTTGAGGATGAGCTTTCTCGCTTGATTCATTGTAGGGTTGTCCTTCTTCATAGTTGGTTCATCTGATTCTTTATCAAGCCAACATCTTCTCTTAACATAAACTAGATTTGATCCCCTAGGTCCATGATCCTTTCAAAAATGCTTTGAGTCTGATACGGGTGTCAGGAAATCAAGTACGGGTTATGGGAAAAGGATGTAATGAGTTTTTTTGTGAATGTGTGCATATGCATGTTTGATACATGCAGACACGACAACTTTTTATGATCATATTATGTATGTTATGACAATGAAATGCTCATGTTTATGTATGCACATTTGAGTATGTGATCATTAAACATTATGATCAAATACTTCATGGAGGAAAGGTTCCAGGAAAAGGGAATCCAACCACACGTAGGCTCTAGGCTTTAAAAAGGTTCCTAGAGTCATGGACCCTATTCAAGAATACTATCGTCAGAACGACTAATCGTAAGACAATAATATCTTAAAGAGGATCTATTCTAGGTGAGGTCTTTCTATTAACCCAATGATTCCTAAGTCTCGTAGGTCGACACTACATAACCATCGACTCCACGGTTCTAGACACGGTTCCCAGAGTCACGAATCACACCTGACAATATTATCGTCAGAACGACTACTCGTAAGACAATAATATCCTAAAAAATGATCTATTCTGAGTGAGGTTTTCACATTAACCCAAAGAGTCCTAAGTCTTATAGATCAACACTACACAACCATCGGTCCTAAACTCCATAGGTTTAGGGTTCTACAAAAGGTCCTCAGAATCATAGATCGAGGTTGAAAGTATCACCACCAAAATGACTAATCGTAAGACAGTAATACTTTTAAGGGATCTCATCTGAGTGGGGTTCTCGCATCAACCTAATGAGACCGATGTCTCGCAGGTCAATACTATATAGCCACCATCCTAACTTAAGTTTTTCTCATAGCAAGGGTATAAAGCTTTTCCTCACACAAAGGCCAATAGTCCAGAAAGTTCCCATGATACCATATATCAATAATACATCAATTGAAAATACAAATAATAAAGGCATATATAGATAAAAACAAATAAGAAGTAAATAAATAAATAAAAGCAAAAACTCAAACACAAAACAAACTAAATTAGGGTTGACTCGCTTAGGAGAAGTTGTATCCCCAACAGAGTTGCCAGCTGTTGCGGCGCGAAAAATACCCGAGCGTAAGAAACGCTCGAAATATAAACAAAACAGAGTCGCCGTCGAACTTTATTTATTCCCAAAGAGGGAAAGGGAAAACATCGATAAAACCCACGAAAAAAGAAAGAAATGGTCTTTGCAAGCAAATCGGGTTCGGGAGTCGGTTATGCAAGGGGAAGGTATTAGCACCCCTCATATCCATCTAGTGTTAGCGTGATATCATTTGCGAACTTCTACTTATCGGGTGAGGAAAGAGAAAGAAAGAAAGGAAAGACTTAGGGTTTTTAATATTAATGTTCTTGACAAGATTTCGCAATCCTGCTCCTACGTATCTTCAGGTGCTATGAAGAATTCAAGGCATACGTAGTTTTGCTCAAAGAGAACTACATGGTGGATTGCTTTTAAAGAGAGTGATGCTTGGATCATATTTGAGCGATTAAACCTTTACTTGCTGCTCACTCTTGGAGGCTGAAGCCTTTGTTTGTTTCTCATCAAAATAGATGTCGCATACTCTTTTCTAAAAATATTTTCAGAGCCGCACGAGGGCGGAAAACAAGTTTGATGAGTTTGAGTTGATTTTAAGCGGAGACAAGCATCTAAGCAGGGAGCTCTACTACAGTACTCAGATGCTCAAAAAGGAAGAGGTCTAAGCCCAATCACTCTCTTTTCATCCAAAAGTTTGTTAAGAAAATATGTGGTAAATTAGGTCAAAGTTCATTAAAGGAAGACGATTAATCAGACAAAGAGCCCTACAACAGTGTCCAAATAATCGAGAAAGAGAAGGTCGATACCCAATTAATCTTTTTCTTCTATAAGAGAAATGACCTAATTCTGGTAATTACTGTATGTCAATATGGAACACGAATGTTTGAACATTGAGCTCTATAGCCGTATCCTAACATTCAAAACAGAGAAAGTCTAAACTTAATCAATTTCTTCCATTTTTATTGTTAAAAACTTTTGAAGATAGGGGGACGACTTGACGTTGGATCAAGCGTCTGAAGTTGACTTATGAAAATAGTTTGGATGTGGCGGAGGTATATTTGACTTTGTAATCAATTTGGATTTGATTTAGGACAAAAGACTCGATGTTGGATCGAGTGTTTATATATATATATATATATATATATATATATATATATATATATATATATATATATATATATATATATATATATATATATATATATATATATCACTCAAAACAAAATATATAGTCTAGAGGTTTCGACAGGCTTCAAATGTGAAGTCAAAGCCTCTTTCCCAACTTTCTTATTTCTCTAATAACGCCTCCATTTTGTTCTTTTCATAGGGTTTTTCCTTTTGTAATTAGGGGAAACCACATAACCTCTGGGTTCAACCCTCTTCTCAGAAGTCTTTTCTTCTTTATCTAGATCAAGCACTCACCAATTTGGCCTTTTGCTCCCCTTCTGATTCACAGGTTCCACCCACTTCTCTTGTGGGATATCCAACAGAGGAAGAAAGTCTTTGGTCGAGGCTGCTGGAATTTCCTTATATACTCCTCATTTCGGCGTGGTTCCCCATGTTTGTGGAACACAAACCTTAGGATGTTGGGATTCTCCTTTTTCAGTGCATTCTTCTTGCCATCTTCATACTTTTCAAAAACTTTTTCATCGAACACATCATTGCACCTTGGACATAGCACCGCCTTCGAATCACTCACTCTTCATTTCTCTTGGAAATTAGTCAGGTATTCTCCAGCTTGAGGATAAACTACCTCTAGTTCGTCTTCAGTCTTTTTGTCGAAACCATCAGTAGTTTCAACCATCATGCATTCAAAAGATTCAACAACCAAAGACTCGTTGAGACCATTATTAGTCTCAACCATCATGCATTTGAAAGGTTCAGAATATAAGGCTTCTTAGACCTTTAACGGATCTGAGTCTACTTACATATTTGGCTTTCTCCAAATTGAAGTCTGCACTCCTTCAAAGTTTTATGCACCAAATCCCTAAAAAGAACACATTGAGATTTTTATGACCAAGAAAGTTATGAAACTTAAAAAATCCCATTTTCTTTTTTTGCTCTAAAGGGGGATCTTTTAAACCTTGAGGAATAATAATTTGACCATCTTTAACTAATAAATCAAATATATCGTCACATTTAGACACATCGAAAGTGTAAGTTTTAGCAACATATTTATCTATTTTTCCGTTTCGATGGGACTTTTCCTGTTTGATGGTTTCAACAATTTACACTTGAAAGGAGGTCCTGGCTTGAGCTCAACCATGTTGACCCCACTTTCATCGACAAGCTCTTCATCGTCATAAGAGTATTCATCAACTGATACATAAGACACTTTTTGTTTCTTATGGTATCTACCATTTTTAGTTTTTTTAGCTTTCAAGAGTTTGATCTGTCGAACTCTATCAGCTAATTATGCCATATCCCTAAGATATTGTGTGTCTAACTTTTTCTTGATAGAATAGTCTAAGCCACCTATAACTATTTCTACTAATTTGTTCTCATGGACTTGAGTAAAGTATCTAGCTTTTAAAAGTCTAAACCTATTGAGTTATTGATCGACTGACTCATCGGTCTTTCTTTTAACGCTGACCAGTTCTTTCAAACTCATTTTCGACTGTTCCATGTAGAACTGTTGATGGAACAATCTCTCTAATTGCGTCCACGTATGAACTAATGGTGGAGGTAGCATCGTAAGCCAAGTGAACGCATTCTTTATGAGGGAGCTTGGAAAATATTTCAGTTTTAAGTCCTCATTGTTTGCTATGTCACCAACTTCAATTTGATATCTGGCAACATATTCGGAGGTGGACTCTTCGGTGTCTCCGAAGAACTTGGTGAACTTTGGAACCTTCCATCCCCTAGTTAATTATGTTTGTAAAACAAAATTTGGTAAGGGAGAGGAATACGTTGGCCTTTGAAGGCCTGGGTTTACCCCATTTCGAACTATGATTCGTTCGACAATCACCTCTAAATTTTGTTCCCTAGCCCCTGCCTCTTGTCGAACCTGCCTAACCACATGGTCATGATCTTGATTTCTATTGACTAACACAACGGGAGGCCTTTGCTCCACCCTGGTTATTGGTTCAACCACCTGGTGTTCTTGGTCAATCGTTTTGTCGACCAACTTCTCATGTTGAACTGGGGTTTCCGGTCGAGGTGGAGGTGAGTGAGTCTATCGAACTTGTGCTCTAGGAGCCCCTAGAAAATCCCCTATTCATGTCATTTGAGTTTCCAGTTGTTGGTAAATCTGAGTCGAATCTTGAATTAATGGTCTAAGTATGATACCTATTTGCTGAGTCAGCATATGGACCATTTCATGGTTGCTTTCGTCCATCTGATGTCTCATGACTGCGATAGAGCTCGATGTGAAAGTTGGGATCAACTGATATGAAAAACCTAAACCTAGGGGTCGACCAAATTGGTTTACCAAAGGTCCTAACCCCTGGTAGAGTGGGAATTGCGACGATGGATTTTCGCCAAATGCCGAACTGCTATTATGTATACTTGCCATAAATTCAGTTGGCATTCCTAAGGTTCGATACATGAACACTGTGAAACTAGGCATACATTGCCTTGAAGTCCCCATCATCGTTGACCTTGGACTCTTAGGCTGACGTAGCGTCAATATTGGTCCACTATGTGCACTCGAAACTGCAGATACAATGCCAAAGCCAACATCAATTGTTTGCGACACAACTGTATTTCCTCCTGAAGACGGTTCTTCTTTTAGATTTGGACGTGGTGATATGATTTTACCACTACATAATTGCATATACTGAACACAACATGTCCCACCGGGTGTGCCAATTTGTTCGCATGTGGTTTTCGCGCGAACAATCTATAGTCTCCTATTGAGGTTTACTTGCAGGATCGGCTACAGAATCTTAGACTAAGTGTTAAGTATATGGGGTGTTTTGTTGAAATGTTTGGATTAAGAAAAAGATAGGTAAAAAATGCTTGTAAAAGGTGAAGTTAAAATAGATGAACAAAAGGCAAGATAAAACCGTAAATGACAAAGCAGATAAAAAAGACTTGGTAATTTAAATTGCTTGAAGGTAAATGTGGAAACAAGTATACAGTTTGTAGGAATGAACTCTTTTCTCTAGGCACTTGATACTTTGAGTGTTTTCCCTTTACAATGTTATAAATGCATCCCCTTGAACTAGAAATCAAATCTACTTAAATAGTAATAAAAAATAACTGCTACATGGTCATTGACCATCTACAATGTGCCACGCGTCTGAACCTGCAACCCCGCGTCTTTTGCAACTTCCCCCACGTTTTGCTCAACTGGTTGTATCGTTTTTGCTTGTTTGACTTCGACTTCGACAAACTCATCCCCCGTCGACCTCTTTTTGACCTGGCCTATGTCCTTCTTTACTGTCGAACTGCTTCGACCATGCTCACTTTGCTCGACGCTTCGCCTTATGATTCCATACCCCTTACTACGAGTTTCCCCTTCGGCATAGTCGAAATTTGCTGGCTAACAGTCAGGGACAAAATTCAAGATAACCTCATACCCGACATGTCAATTGCTCGAGAAATGAGGTGACTGATATGTTCACCAAACCACTTCATCCGAGTCCTTGTACTAACTTTGTTACCAAAATGAGAATGACAATTCTAGTTTACCGGGAATGTTACAATTTAATTTCTTCTCCTTTACTAAGTTAGATAGGATAGATTTAAGTTAGTTAAATAAAATTTAATTTGTTAGAGATATTTACTCTAATAAACTTTCTACCTTGATCCTATATATTTCTTTCAGCCAATCTGTAATAATTGAGATATTGAAAATTATTTCTCTAATTTTACTATTTTTCTATATGTATGTGTTTTTAATGCAAAATGTGCAATTTCGTTGTTGCTGCCATATGTTTAGCATGTTATGCAAATTTGCGTTTAAGGGAAATGAGATATAAATTATTGTGTAAGGCAAGACATTTAAATATCACTCACACTACTGATAGATATTTTTGTATCGATTGAACTTTCATTTCCCAATATTCATCGTTTTCTTCTTTTGAGGGTTATTGTTGTCATTGATATATTTAGCAAATGTTTGTTTGTTAACTAGTTGAAAAAAACATATAAGAACACCGCGTTGCGGACGAGAAATATTTTATAAGATAAAGTTTTGTAGTTTTTTTTGGATTCCGTAGATTACCATAACTAGAGGGATAGAATTTTTGTTAAACTCTAAACAAGTAAAGTTGTGTGGTGAGGTTTTTAAGCTTCAAAATTAAATCTATAGTTCCTTTCTATCTCATCTTTGGTGTTCTTCACTTGACTCAAACAGGTTTGAAATATTTTACTGTTTACAAAATTGAAAATTTATACAAGTTTAGATGAATTTGTGACTTTTATTTTCTCCTTATATACAGGAATTGTTGGAAGAGTTTAGATTCTGTTCTTCTTCTCATCAGGTAAGTTCAATGTTATGTGGTTATAATTTATATTTTTAAGAATCCTCCTGTTTAGAATTAAGAATCAGGAAGAAATCGGTGGCCTCTATATCCAAGCTAGTAAAGTTGCTTCAATTTAAAGTAGGATTAAATAATATAAACAAACGTATACAAATTACAAATATAAAGAATTAATTCACTTTATCTTTATCTTCGAATATGAAGAATTAATTCACTTTGGGAAACTTTATAAGTTGATAGCACAACACATGCTATGAAAAAGTTACTAACATATTCTTTTTTTGCTAAAGGAAATAAATGCTAAATGAAAAAGTTGATAGCACAACACAGTAAATGAGTTTTCAGTGTTTATCTTTTTCTAACTCAATTAAATGAGGGGCAACAACATAACAGAATTTTAGTTAAAAAATAATGTGAAAATATATATTGCTTCATCAAAACTAAAAATCAAAATTAAAAATTTATTTGTTTTAAAAAGAATCAAGATCTATGCAATAACATAAAAAGTAATCACATTTTAAAATTGAATAATTCATAAAATCAAGATTTATAGTAGCAGTGCAGGCAAACAAAAGTACAAATTGACTTTTTATTTCACTAATTATAAATAAATTAAAAAGTTTTAATTTGATCCAAAATTCATAGATTAAATAACTTCAATCATAACTATCTCCGCTAGTTCGTCTAATTTGATCTAGTTTTGAATAAAATTTGAATTTAGGTTGGATTCTTTTAGACCTAAAATAAGCTAAAGAATAAATATATAAACAAAAATCCCTTGGTTGGTAGTCTGCAACTCTCTTTGCGTCAAACTTCCGTCAAAATCCCTTATTTTCTTTTGCTCTCTTCACACACTTCACTTCAATGTTGCACACACTTATGAGTGAGACCCTATACCGGACTTATACTCAGGCCTGAGTGAAGCTTAAGTTAAGTTAGGAATTTAGTGATAGTCGTGTTGGATGAACTTCTATGGCTTATTGCGAAGATTCTCGTGACAGAGCTAGCTGGTCAGTGTCTACTGGATCCCGAGAGGCTAGACCTACCATGCATGAAGTTTTAATAGCTTTACAGGATACTCGGCGTGTGGGTCAGAATGACATGCAACATGCTGACGTGGACATACAAGGCCCTACTGATGAAATTGAGTTGTTGGCACAATCCACCACCACCTAATTCTAGTTTACAAGTACAATTAGTTATTTGCTTAGAAATAGTTTTGTGTGTTAAGTAAAGTTGTTAAGTTGCCGTCTCAATTTAATTACTTTTGCTAATATTATGAATTATTAGAAGTAATTCATATTTATTAGTTTTACTATTTTCTTAGCCCCTAAGTTTGTTAGAGGGTATTTTAGTATTTTATTATATTCTAGTAACCCTAGTTTTAGCTTATAAATAGGGTGACAATCATTGTAACGTTTTATCATGTTTGTAGCCGTCATTCTCTGAATAGAATATTTCCATTCATCATTCATTCTACCTTTGCACCAACAATTTGTATCTAGAGCTCCGGTTCGGATTCATTGGGAAACACGGGAAACACGAGTGAACGTGAGGTCTTGTGTGTTTGATTTTGATTCTTAGATTCGTGTTGAATCTTGAACAAAATCTGATCAGAATTTTAATTCTGTGGGTTGGGAAACACTGTGTGAGAAATCTGAGTGTACTGTGCAAGGTAGAAAGATGAACGGAAACGGCAACATGAACACCAAACTTCCAGTATTTGACGGCAAAAACTGGAATCGTTGGATAATCCAAATGCGTGTACTATTCGGTGCTCAAGATGTTCTAGATCTTGTCATTGATGGTTATGTTCCAGTAGCAGCAGATGCGACGGATGAATAGAAAAACGCGCAGAAGGAAGTAAGGAAAAAGGATCAGAAAGCATTGTTCTTCATTCATCAATGTGTTGATGTAAATGTGTTTGAGAAGATTGCAGATTCAACGACAGCAAAGACTGCGTGGGACACACTGGTTAGATGTTATGGTGGTGACGCATCAGTGAAGAAGGTGAAGCTTCAGTCCTTGAGAAAGCAATATGAGAATCTCAACATGAAGAATAATGAGAAAGTTTCTGAATACATCTCCAGAGTGATTCTGATCACTAATGAGATGAAAGCGTGTGGAGAAACTCTTTCTGAAGAAACAATCATGGAGAAGGTATTGAGATCCCTTACCTCTCAATTTGATTACATTGTGGTAGCAATAGAACATTCCAAAGATCTGAGCACCATGAGAATTGAAGAGCTGCAGAGCAGTCTAGAAGCGCAAGAGTTGCGTTTGACTGAGAGAACTTCTGAAAGGGAAGTAGAGCAGCAGGCTCTGAAAGCAACTTCTGATAGGAGGTATCAGAAGCAGTCAGAAGCCAGGAGAAGAGCTGATGGTGGTCAAAAGTCAGAAAGCTCAACCTCTGATAGACAAAAGAATGCTCAGATGGGAAAAGAGAAGTATGACAAGAAGAAAATCCAATGTTACTGTTGTAAGAAGTTTGGTCACTTTGCTAGAGACTGTTGGTCAAACAAGGAGAGAAAATCAGAAGAAGCAAATATAGCCAGAAGTTCTGATGACGAATCTGTGCTATTGATGGCCTCTGAATCTGATGATATGGATCTGATAGACTGGTGGTATATGGACACTGGCTGTTCAAATCATCTTACTGGAAACAAGAAATGGCTGGTTGACTTTGACTCTGAAAAGAGGACAAAGATCAGATGTGCTGATGACAAATATCTTAATGCAGAAGGTATGGGAAATGTCAGAGTGATTCTGAACAATGGGAAAACAGCATTGATTCAGAACGTGTGGTATGTACCTGGCATCAGAAGCAATCTGATGAGTGTGGGACAATTAATTGAGAAAGGTTTTTCAGTTACCATGAAGGACAATCTTCTGAAGCTGTATGACTGCAATCATAAGTTGATTATGGAGTCAGAACAGGGAAGGAATAGAACATTCAAGGTGAATGTCAGAACTGCAGACTCAGAATGTCTTAGTGCAATAAGTGCTGAGAAGGAGAGTGAGTTGTGGCACAGAAGATTTGGTCATTTGAATTTCAGAAGCTTAAAACATCTGAATTCAAAGAAGTTGGTACATGGAATTCCTACAATTAAGAAGCCTGAAAAGTCATGCAAAGTTTGCATGGAAGGAAAACAACCACGATTGCCATTTGCGTCAGAAACTGCTCCAAGAGCAAAACATGCCTTGGGAGTTGTACATTCTGATGTGTGTGGTCCATTTCCAGTAGCATCGATTGGAGGGAATAAATACTGTGTTATTTGTTGATGAATTCACAAGAATGACATGGGTATCCCTTATTAAGTTTAAACACGAGGTGTTTGATGAATTCAAGAAGTTCAGAATGAAGGCTGAGAATCAGAGTGGTCAGAAGTTGAAGATTCTTAGAACTGACGGTGGAGGTGAGTATAACTCCAAAGAGTTCCAGAAGTTCTGTGAGGAGAATGGAATTGAGCATGAGGTTACTGCTCCTTATACCCCTCAACACAATGGTCTTGCTGAAAGAAGAAACCGCACTTTGCTTGATATGGTGAGAAGTATGCTAAAGGAGAAGAAACTTCCTCAGAAGCTCTGGGGAGAAGCTGTTGCCACTGCAACGTATGTACTCAACCGATGTCCTACGAAGAAGTTGAAGGAAATAGTTCCAATACAGAAGTGGACTGGAGATAAGCAAAGTGTTAGTCATCTGAAGGTGTTTGGTTCTGTTTGCTATAAACATGTTCCAGAAGCTAGAAGACAGAAGCTGGATGATAGAAGCAAAGTGATGATTCTGATAGGGTACCACAGTACAGGTGCATACAAGCTCTATTGTCCAGAAACCAACAAAATTGAATTCAGCAGAGATGTGATTGTGAAGGAATCAGAATTTTGGAATTGGGATAAGTCTCAATCTGATTCTGATGTTAGAACTTCTGAAGAAAGGTCAGAGTTAAGAATTTCTGAAGTTGGAGTAAACTCTGACGTTGATTCTGATTCTGATAGTGATTCTGACTCTGGAGAAGACTCAGAAGATGAAGGTGACTCTGATGATCCAGACTCTGATGACCCAGACTCTGATGGTAATCCAGACTCTGGTGGCAATTCAGACTCTGGAAATATGCCAGACCCTGAAGATGGTCAAAGCTCTGGAAGAAGTCAACCATCTGAAGCTAGAAACTTTGAAGCTCAAGACTCTGAACAAGTTCAGAGACCACAAAGAATCAGAAACATCCCCAGAAGATATGCAGAATTTGACATGCTGCAAGACACTGAAGTAGACTCTGAAGGAGAAGTTATTCAGTGTGCCATGTTAGTAGACTCGGAACCCATAAGTACAGAAGAGGCTCTTAAGCAGAAGCTCTGGCTGAAGGCCATGAAAGAAGAACTTGATGCTATAGAGAGAAACAAGACTTGGAAGCTGACAGAACTTCCAAAAGACAAGAAAGCCATCAGCGTCAGATGGGTTTTCAAGCAGAAGTTAAAGCCAGATGGTTCAATTGGCAAACATAAAGCAAGGTTGGTAGCCAGAGGATTTCTACAGAAACCTGGGTTGGATTACTCTGAAGTGTTTGCACCTGTAGCAAGACATGAAACAATCAGAATGGTGATTGCAATAGCCGCTAACAGGAATTGGCCTCTGATGCATTTAGATGTAAAATCCGCATTTCTGAATGGTCCATTAGAAGAAGAAGTTTACGTGTCACAACCTCCTGGATTTGTGAAAAAGAATCAGGAAGGGATGGTGTACAGATTATACAAAGCTCTATATGGATTGAAACAAGCGCCCAGAGCTTGGAATCAGAAGATTGATTCATTTTTCAAGAAGCAAGGCTTTCAGAAATGTGAGATGGAGTACGGTGTCTATGTTCAGCATACTTCTGAAGGAAATATGACTCTGGTATGTTTATATGTTGATGATATACTGTTGACTGGAAGTTCTGAACAGGAGATAGCCAAGTTCAAGAAAGTTCTGATGAATGAATTCGAAATGACTGATCTAGGCAAAATGACATACTTTCTAGGGATGGAATTCAGATACTCTGAGAAAGGTATTATTTTGCATCAGCTCAAGTATGAATTAGAACTTCTGAAGAGATTTGATCTGAAGAATTGTAAGATTGCTGTCACACCTTCTGATACAAATCAGAAACTGGATTCTGACTCTGATGGAAAGCATGTGGACGCTACAACCTTCAAACAGTTGGTTAGTTCTCTGAGGTATTTGTGCAATACCAGACCTGATATTTGCTATTCAGTTGGGATGGTTAGTAGGTTCATGAGTAAACCTAAGTGGTCCCATTACCAAGCTGCTATCAGGATTTTGAGGTATATCAAGGGAACTCTGAAGTATGGAGTATTATTTCCTTCTGGAAGAAAGGATGAGTCAGAACTTCTGAGTTATTCAGATTCTGATTGGTGTGGAGACAGAGTTGACAGAAGAAGTACGTCTGGGTACTTATTCAAATTTCTGGGAGGTCCCATTTCTTGGTGTTCCAAGAAGCAACCTGTTGTGGCGTTGTCAACTTGTGAAGCTGAATACATTGCAGGTGTTGTTACTGCATGCCAAGCTGTGTGGATTCTGAATCTATTGCAGGATCTGAAGATTAAAGTAAACAAACCTCTGAAGCTGATGATTGACAACAAGTCTGCAATCAATCTTGCCAGAAACCCAGTGTTGCATGGGAGAAGCAAGCACATTGAGACCAAGTATCATTTTCTGAGACATCAAGTTCAGAGGGGAGTGTTAGAAGTTGTACACTGCAGCACTCAGAAACAGTTGGCAGATGTTCTGACGAAAGCTATCAAGACTGATCAATTTCTCAGATTAAGGGATGGAATTGGTGTTACAAGTTTTGATGGAATATGAATTAAGGGATGGTATTAGAAGTAATTCATATTTATTAGTTTTACTATTTTCTTAGCCCCTAAGTTTGTTAGAGGGTATTTTAGTATTTTATTGTATTCTAGTAACCCTAGTTTTAGCTTATAAATAGGGTGACAATCATTGTAACGTTTTATCATGTTTGTAGCCGTCATTCTCTGAATAGAATATTTCCATTCATCATTCATTCTACCTTTGCACCAACATGAATTACTCCGGTTGTAGACTCAAATTGGTTTATTGTAAATTGAGAAATATAAAATGTTATTTTGTTCTTTCAATTTTACTTATGCTTGATATAGTATCAGTCATATTTTTATTTAGACCAGAATTCTATACATAAACAAAAAATTATTTAACAACTAGAATGTAAACATTAAAAGAGTGTGTCTGAATTACGACCGTTATCCAGAAAAGAGATAGGTATTTTCTTATTTGTGATAGTCTTTTGATATGTCTATTTGCCTTTAGAGACCATCAATTTTTAAGATTTTAGAACTTACGCAAGGAAGTTTTCACTAGTAGATGATCCAGACCCATTCAATATTACTTCTCCTTTTTTTGTGGAGAAAAAAATTGAATTTAAGTCACAGAGAGCATACATCAGATATTGTTCTGGTGGTGAAATGTCTATATGTTTGATTGTATTCTATTTATTATGAATTATAAATTGTTTGATGTTTTGTAAATTGTTTTGTAAAATAGTTTAAGTACTTATTTGTTAATATATTTATCAAATAACTTATCGACCTTAATTTTATTTGAATTTTTTTATTTAGTTCTATTTTATTTTATCTTTTAGTTATTAAAAATGTTAATTTCTGTTTTAAAATATATTATGTTTTAATTTTCTAAAACAGATTACTACCTCCGTTTTTTATTATAAGTCGCTTTGAGAAAATATTTTGTACCATAATATAAGTCGTTTTATAATATCAATGAGTCATTAATGTTATTTTTTCTATTATACCCTTAAATATTTATTATTCTCTCTTCTTTCAATTATATCAATTTATCTTTCCAATATCATTAATGAAGGACAATTTTGTAAAATCCTTCCGAATTTCTCTTTTTTATACCATAATTATTACATTTGTTAATACGTGTGAAAAATCAAAAACGACTTATAATAAAAAACGGAGGGAATAATATTTATAATTTTCTTGATTAAAAAATATTATAAGTAATATTTATTTAACAAAGATATTAATTTAAATTTTGCTATATTAGATGGGTAATGACTTTAATAATAATTATTATTCTTATACTAAATTACTCCATTTTAAATAGACAAATCTATCTTAAGTGTTTTGAATAAAAGTAAGAAGTTTGATAAATAGTTTTTTATTTATAAATGGAGATTGTTAAAAAAAAATAAACACACATACACGCACACGACGCACAAATGAAAATTTTAATTTTAGTGTTAATCATTAATACCATATTTATAGAAAAACAAGTGAGTAAATGTTGAGCTTCTGATTTTTTTTTCATGTGTATGGGATCTAATATAATTGTTTTTTTGAAGGAAAAAAGTCACTTAATTTTGTTAAGAAAAAGGGTAAATACTTTTTATCGGAATTGTTTATTCTAGAACAATTTATTTGATCGTTGCAACCTCATATGATACACAGGATAATATTCATACTATCTTGGATTATAAAGATGAGATCAAGACATGCAAAATTCAATTTGGACTTGTCAAGTTACAATTTAGAACGACCAATCCAACAGTTTAAGAGTTAAAACTTTGTACAATGGAAACAGCGAAATAAAAAAGTCATTCAAAATATTGATTTTTTTTGTATGAGATAACCATAAGTATAAAATTTTATATTTTCGTCTTCTTATTTATTTGTTGATTTAATGATTTAACAATTGTGAACAGATGAAACAAAAATAATGTTTTGTAATAAAATTCTAAATGGACATTAGGATTCTTTTTCTTTTATGAGTTTTGGATTTTAATCGGAAAGAAATTAGAGTATTGAAGGCTATTAAGAAGACCTTTAATTTTTTTTTTAAATTAAATAAAATACAAGGTTAATAATTTTTTTTGTTGACAAATATAAATTTATTCTTGTAAATTGGTTTTTTAGTACAACAGTTTTAGTAAAATTATTATCATAAAAGGTAAAAACAATTCTATAATTATTAAAAATCCAAATACTTTAAAATGTATACAAGTATTACATGATATATTGAATTAAAATAATTAAAAAATACAATATATTGCGGACATCCAACCAAGTTATTGCCGACATCCCCAATTCAAACTTGAGTGTCAAAAAGGTCACTTGATTATTGAAATTAATTTACAAAAAAATTATATTCTTTCCATAAATCAAAGCTCTCAACTTTTGAGGATTTCAAGAGAGAACTTTTATGATATTGATCCTAATCATAAAAAATATTGTCCTAAGGATCATATCAATGTGGACGTGGATTCACATTTTTTCAACTACACTTCAAATAATGAAAACTATACTGCATTATATGAGTGTGGTCATCTTCTTCAACATTTGATTTTAGAAATTTCTGATGGTTTTGTTTGCCGAAAAAAGGACATGATGCAGACTGTGTATGTAGTCTCAAATTCTAAATTGTTTGATTTCGTTACCATGAATTGTAAAAATAGAATCACAATTCCTGGAATAAAAAACACTTCTACCAATTCCTCGGATGCCGTGATGAGATTTTTAAAGAAAGGATTTGAAGTTAGGTGGAGCGGGGTGGGGAGGAAAAATGTCGCGCTTGCATGAGATCAGGTGCGACATGTGGCTTTGACAAATCAAAAATTGAAGTTACATGTCTCTTCAAGAGATCTGCGACAGCCAAAGGTCTATTCTATACAATATTCTATGTGAATATTGAAGTATACTATTATCTTTGAATTATCCCCATGCTAACTTATCTTTTCTTTCTTAAGTGGCTGTTGCTGGAGCATGGAATTTGAAGAAGAAACTCCTTGTTGGTAATAAATTCAATTTTCTTCAAAACCATTTCTTCATTTTTCATGTAGATATGCTATAAACACACTATAATGATTTACACTTTATTTTTTAAAAGGTGGTATTTCTACTGTGTTGCCAACACTGGCTGTGATTGCAATCATATATATTTATTGGCGCCCACACAATAACCACTACGCTGAATCATATGCACAATCTGTGAAACTGACTTCTCATCCTTCGAGACAAGAAAGTCAACGATTTGATAGAAATCAATATTTTGGTGTTCAGTACTTTACTTGTGATGATCTTAAGGTCGCAACAAATAATTTTTCAGACCAAATAGGAGATGGGGCCAGTGGGGATGTATTTTATGGTAAAACATGATACCTTTTGTAGTCAAAACAAAAATTCTATAATGTCAACAATCATTGTAGTCAGGGATCTCAGCCCCTATTGATCAAGTTCAAGGAGTTAAAATAAACAATTTTTATTTGATCTAATTTATGATGTTAGTCGTCTGGTCCCTACCCAACGACTAATACAAACTGACTGCAGTGGCTGTGGGACATTCTAACTACGGGAATCAAGTCTTTTTTTCTTTAATTTTACTATTTCCATTCCTTAATTTCAATAGTCTAATCAAATATTTTCATTGATATAATATTTCTTATTTAGGAGAACTACTTGATGGTCGACGCATTGCGGTTAAAAAGATTCGTGACAACGACAGACTTGATTAATTCTTGAATGAGCTTGAAACCCTATCATATCTATCTCATCCTAATCTGGTATCTTTATATGGATGTATATCTTCAAGAGGTCCTGATCTTATGCTTGTATATGAATATGTTTCAAATGGAACTGTATATGAACATCTTCATGGTGACAGAGAAACACATGAAAATCTATCGTGGAGCACAAGAATGAATATTACGCTGGAAACAGCTAGTGCATTGAAGTATCTTCATGCTTCTAATATTATCCATAGGGATATCAAAACTAACAATATTCTTCTTGTAGCTAATTTTCATGTTAAATTAGCAGATTTTGGAATATCACGGATTTTTCCATCACAATGAACTTACTCATAAAAGTGATGTATTCAACTTTTGAGTGGTATTGGTTGAGCTTATAACATCTATCTCTGCTTATTATGCATGTACACCTGACACAAATCTTCATGAAATTGCTACGGCGAGAATCCAAAATCAAACAATGCATGAACTTGTGGACAATACCCTTGGATATGATTTGGATTCCGATGTCGAGGAAATGGTAAATCTCGTGACAGAGCTAGCTGGTCAGTGTCTACTGGATCCCGAGAGGCTAGACCTACCATGCATGAAGTTTTAATAGCTTTACAGGATATTCGGCGTGTGGGTCAGAATGACATGCAACATGCTGACGTGGACATACAAGGCCCTACTGATGAAATTGAGTTGTTAGCACAATCCACCACCACCTAATTCTAGTTTACAAGTACAATTAGTTATTTGCTTAGAAATAATTTTGTGTGTTAAGTAAAGTTGTTAAGTTGCCGTCTCAATTTAATTACTTTTGCTAATATTATGAATTGCTCCGGTTGTAGACTCAAATTGGTTTATTGTAAATTGAGAAATATAAAATGTTATTTTGTTCTTTCAATTTTACTTATGCTTGATATAGTATCAATCACATTTTTATTTAGACCAGAATTCTATACATAAACAAAAAATTATTTAACAACTAGAATGTAAACATTAAAAGAGTGTAACTGAATGGCGACTGTTATCCAGAAAAGAGACAGGTATTTTCTTATTTGTGATAGTCTTTTGATATGTGTATTTGCCTTTAGAGACCATCAATTTTTAAGATTTTAGAACTTACCCAAGGATGTTTTCACTAGAAGATGATCCAAATCCATTCAATATTACTTTTCCATTTTTTGTGGAGAAAAAAACTGAATTTAAGTCACAGAGAGCATACATCAGATATTGTTCTGGTGGTGAAATGTCTATATGTTTGATTGTATTCTATTTATTATGAATTATAAATTATTTGATGTTTTGTAAATTGTTTTGTAAAATAGTTTAAGTACTTATTTGTTAATATATTTATCAAATAACTTATCGACCTTAATTTTATTTGAATTTTTTTATTTAGTTCTATTTTATTTTATCTTTTAGTTATTAAAAATGTTAGTTTCTGTTTTAAAATATATTATGTTTTAATTTTCTAAAACAGATTACTACCTCCGTTTTTTATTATAAGTCGCTTTGAGAAAATATTTTGTACCATAATATAAGTCGTTTTATAATATCAATGAGTCATTAATGTTATTTTTTCTATTATACCCTTAAATATTTATTATTCTCTCTTCTTTCAATTATATCAATTTATATTTCCAATATCATTAATGAATGACAACTTTGTAAAATCCTTCCAAATTTCTCTTTTTTATACCATAATTATTACATTTCTTAATACGTGTGAAAAATCAAAAACGACTTATAATAAAAAACGGAGGGAATAATATTTATAGTTTTCTTGATTAAAAAATATTATAAGTAATATTTATTTAACAAAGATATTAATTTAAATTTTGCTATATTAGATGGGTAATGACTTTAATAATAATTATTATTCTTATACTAAATTACTCCATTTTAAATATACAAATCTATCTTAAGAGTTTTGAATAAAAGTAAGAAGTTTGATAAATAGTTTTTTATTTATAAATGAAGATTGTTAAAAAAAAATAAACACACATACACGCACACGTGCATGCACGCACACGTATATGCACGCACGCACGCACAAATGAAAATTTTAATTTTAGTGTTAATCATTAATACCATATTTATAGAAAAACAAGTGAGTAAATGTTGAGCTTCTGTTTTTTTCCATGTGTATGGGATCTAATATAATTGTTTTTTTGAAGGAAAAAAATTACTGAATTTTGTTAAGAAAAAGGGTAAATACTTTTTATCGGAATTGTTTATTCTACAACAATTTTTTTGATCGTTGCAACCTCATATGATATACAGGATAATATTCATACTATCTTGGATTATAAAGATGAGATCAACACATGCAAAATTCAATATGGACTTGTCAAGTTACAATTTAGAGCGACCAATCCAACAGTTTAAGAGTTAAAACTTTGTACAATTGAAACAGCGAAATAAAAAAGTCATTCAAAATATTGATTTTTTTTTGTATGAGATAACTATAACCATAAGTATAAAATTTTATATTTTCGTCTTCTTATTTATTTGTTGATTTAATGATTTAACAATTGTGAACGGATGAAACAAAAATAATGTTTTGTAATAAAATTCTAAATGGACATTAGGATTCTTTTACTTTTATGAGTTTTGGATTTTAATGGGAAAGAAATTAGAGTATTGAAGGCTATTAAGAAGACCTTTAATTTTTTTTTAAATTAAATAAAATACAAGGTTAATAATTTTTTTGTTGACAAATATAAATTTAGTCTTGTAAATTGGTTTTTTAGTACAACAGTTTTAGTAAAATTATTATCATAAAAGGTAAAAACAATTCTATAATTATTAAAAATCCAAATACTTTAAAATGTATACAAGTATTACATGATATATTGAATTAAAATAATTAAAAAATACAATATATTGCGGACATCCAACCAAGTTATTGCCGACATCCCCAATTCAAACTTGAGTGTCAAAAAGGTCACTTGATTATTGAAATTAATTTAAAAAAAATTATATTCTTTCCATAAATCAAAGCTCTCAACTTTTGAGGATTTCAAGAGAGAACTTTTATGATATTGATCCTAATCATAAAAAATATTGTCCTAAGGATCATATCAATGTGGACGTGGATTCACATTTTTTCAACTACACTTCAAATAATGAAAACTATACTGCATTATATGATTGTGGTCATCTTCTTCAACATTTGATTTTAGAAATTTCTGATGGTTTTGTTTGCCGAAAAAAGGACATGATGCAGACTGTGTATGTAGTCTCAAATTCTAAATTGTTTGATTTCGTTGCCATGAATTGTAAAAATAGAATCACAATTCCTGGAATAAAAAACACTTCTACCAATTCCTCGGATGCCGTGATGAGATTTTTAAAGAAAGGATTTGAAGTTAGGTGGAGCGGGGTGGGGAGGAAAAATGTCGCGCTTGCATGAGATCAGGTGCGACATGTGGCTTTGACAAATCAAAAATTGAAGTTACATGTCTCTTCAAGAGATCTGCGACAGCCAAAGGTCTATTCTATACAATATTCTATGTGAATATTGAAGTATACTATTATCTTTGAATTATCCCCATGCTAACTTATCTTTTCTTTCTTAAGTGGCTGTTGCTGGAGCATGGAATTTGAAGAAGAAACTCCTTGTTGGTAATAAATTCAATTTTCTTCAAAACCATTTCTTCATTTTTCATGTAGATATGCTATAAACACACTATAATGATTTACACTTTATTTTTAAAAGGTGGTATTTCTACTGTGTTGCCAACACTGGCTGTGATTGCAATCATATATATTTATTGGCGCCCACACAATAACCACTACGCTGAATCATATGCACAATCTGTGAAACTGACTTCTCATCCTTCGAGACAAGAAAGTCAACGATTTGATAGAAATCAATATTTTGGTGTTCAGTACTTTACTTGTGATGATCTTAAGGTCGCAACAAATAATTTTTCAGACCAAATAGGAGATGGGGCCAGTGGGGATGTATTTTATGGTAAAACATGATACCTTTTTGTAGTCAAAACAAAAATTCTATAATGTCAACAATCATTGTAGTCAGGGATCTCAGCCCCTATTGATCAAGTTCAAGGAGTTAAAATAAACAATTTTTATTTGATCTAATTTATGATGTTAGTCGTCTGGTCCCTACCCAACGACTAATACAAACTGACTGCAGTGGCTGTGGGACATTCTAACTACGGGAATCAAGTCTTTTTTTCTTTAATTTTACTATTTCCATTCCTTAATTTCAATAGTCTAATCAAATATTTTCATTGATATAATATTTCTTATTTAGGAGAACTACTTGATGGTCGACGCATTGCGGTTAAAAAGATTCGTGACAACGACAGACTTGATTAATTCTTGAATGAGCTTGAAACCCTATCATATCTATCTCATCCTAATCTGGTATCTTTATATGGATGTATATCTTCAAGAGGTCCTGATCTTATGCTTGTATATGAATATGTTTCAAATGGAACTGTATATGAACATCTTCATGGTGACAGAGAAACACATGAAAATCTATCGTGGAGCACAAGAATGAATATTACGCTGGAAACAGCTAGTGCATTGAAGTATCTTCATGCTTCTAATATTATCCATAGGGATATCAAAACTAACAATATTCTTCTTGTAGCTAATTTTCATGTTAAATTAGCAGATTTTGGAATATCACGGATTTTTCCATCACAATGAACTTACTCATAAAAGTGATGTATTCAACTTTTGAGTGGTATTGGTTGAGCTTATAACATCTATCTCTGCTTATTATGCATGTACACCTGACACAAATCTTCATGAAATTGCTACGGCGAGAATCCAAAATCAAACAATGCATGAACTTGTGGACAATACCCTTGGATATGATTTGGATTCCGATGTCGAGGAAATGGTAAATCTCGTGACAGAGCTAGCTGGTCAGTGTCTACTGGATCCCGAGAGGCTAGACCTACCATGCATGAAGTTTTAATAGCTTTACAGGATATTCGGCGTGTGGGTCAGAATGACATGCAACATGCTGACGTGGACATACAAGGCCCTACTGATGAAATTGAGTTGTTAGCACAATCCACCACCACCTAATTCTAGTTTACAAGTACAATTAGTTATTTGCTTAGAAATAATTTTGTGTGTTAAGTAAAGTTGTTAAGTTGCCGTCTCAATTTAATTACTTTTGCTAATATTATGAATTGCTCCGGTTGTAGACTCAAATTGGTTTATTGTAAATTGAGAAATATAAAATGTTATTTTGTTCTTTCAATTTTACTTATGCTTGATATAGTATCAATCACATTTTTATTTAGACCAGAATTCTATACATAAACAAAAAATTATTTAACAACTAGAATGTAAACATTAAAAGAGTGTAACTGAATGGCGACTGTTATCCAGAAAAGAGACAGGTATTTTCTTATTTGTGATAGTCTTTTGATATGTGTATTTGCCTTTAGAGACCATCAATTTTTAAGATTTTAGAACTTACCCAAGGATGTTTTCACTAGAAGATGATCCAAATCCATTCAATATTACTTTTCCATTTTTTGTGGAGAAAAAAACTGAATTTAAGTCACAGAGAGCATACATCAGATATTGTTCTGGTGGTGAAATGTCTATATGTTTGATTGTATTCTATTTATTATGAATTATAAATTATTTGATGTTTTGTAAATTGTTTTGTAAAATAGTTTAAGTACTTATTTGTTAATATATTTATCAAATAACTTATCGACCTTAATTTTATTTGAATTTTTTTATTTAGTTCTATTTTATTTTATCTTTTAGTTATTAAAAATGTTAGTTTCTGTTTTAAAATATATTATGTTTTAATTTTCTAAAACAGATTACTACCTCCGTTTTTTATTATAAGTCGCTTTGAGAAAATATTTTGTACCATAATATAAGTCGTTTTATAATATCAATGAGTCATTAATGTTATTTTTTCTATTATACCCTTAAATATTTATTATTCTCTCTTCTTTCAATTATATCAATTTATATTTCCAATATCATTAATGAATGACAACTTTGTAAAATCCTTCCAAATTTCTCTTTTTTATACCATAATTATTACATTTCTTAATACGTGTGAAAAATCAAAAACGACTTATAATAAAAAACGGAGGGAATAATATTTATAGTTTTCTTGATTAAAAAATATTATAAGTAATATTTATTTAACAAAGATATTAATTTAAATTTTGCTATATTAGATGGGTAATGACTTTAATAATAATTATTATTCTTATACTAAATTACTCCATTTTAAATATACAAATCTATCTTAAGAGTTTTGAATAAAAGTAAGAAGTTTGATAAATAGTTTTTTATTTATAAATGAAGATTGTTAAAAAAAAATAAACACACATACACGCACACGTGCATGCACGCACACGTATATGCACGCACGCACGCACAAATGAAAATTTTAATTTTAGTGTTAATCATTAATACCATATTTATAGAAAAACAAGTGAGTAAATGTTGAGCTTCTGTTTTTTTTCCATGTGTATGGGATCTAATATAATTGTTTTTTTGAAGGAAAAAAATTACTGAATTTTGTTAAGAAAAAGGGTAAATACTTTTTATCGGAATTGTTTATTCTACAACAATTTTTTTGATCGTTGCAACCTCATATGATATACAGGATAATATTCATACTATCTTGGATTATAAAGATGAGATCAACACATGCAAAATTCAATATGGACTTGTCAAGTTACAATTTAGAGCGACCAATCCAACAGTTTAAGAGTTAAAACTTTGTACAATTGAAACAGCGAAATAAAAAAGTCATTCAAAATATTGATTTTTTTTTGTATGAGATAACTATAACCATAAGTATAAAATTTTATATTTTCGTCTTCTTATTTATTTGTTGATTTAATGATTTAACAATTGTGAACGGATGAAACAAAAATAATGTTTTGTAATAAAATTCTAAATGGACATTAGGATTCTTTTACTTTTATGAGTTTTGGATTTTAATGGGAAAGAAATTAGAGTATTGAAGGCTATTAAGAAGACCTTTAATTTTTTTTTTAAATTAAATAAAATACAAGGTTAATAATTTTTTTTGTTGACAAATATAAATTTAGTCTTGTAAATTGGTTTTTTAGTACAACAGTTTTAGTAAAATTATTATCATAAAAGGTAAAAACAATTCTATAATTATTAAAAATCCAAATACTTTAAAATGTATACAAGTATTACATGATATATTGAATTAAAATAATTAAAAAATACAATATATTGCGGACATCCAACCAAGTTATTGCCGACATCCCCAATTCAAACTTGAGTGTCAAAAAGGTCACTTGATTATTGAAATTAATTTACAAAAAAATTATATTCTTTCCATAAATCAAAGCTCTCAACTTTTGAGGATTTCAAGAGAGAACTTTTATGATATTGATCCTAATCATAAAAAATATTGTCCTAAGGATCATATCAATGTGGACGTGGATTCACATTTTTTCAACTACACTTCAAATAATGAAAACTATACTGCATTATATGAGTGTGGTCATCTTCTTCAACATTTGATTTTAGAAATTTCTGATGGTTTTGTTTGCCGAAAAAAGGACATGATGCAGACTGTGTATGTAGTCTCAAATTCTAAATTGTTTGATTTCGTTACCATGAATTGTAAAAATAGAATCACAATTCCTGGAATAAAAAACACTTCTACCAATTCCTCGGATGCCGTGATGAGATTTTTAAAGAAAGGATTTGAAGTTAGGTGGAGCGGGGTGGGGAGGAAAAATGTCGCGCTTGCATGAGATCAGGTGCGACATGTGGCTTTGACAAATCAAAAATTGAAGTTACATGTCTCTTCAAGAGATCTGCGACAGCCAAAGGTCTATTCTATACAATATTCTATGTGAATATTGAAGTATACTATTATCTTTGAATTATCCCCATGCTAACTTATCTTTTCTTTCTTAAGTGGCTGTTGCTGGAGCATGGAATTTGAAGAAGAAACTCCTTGTTGGTAATAAATTCAATTTTCTTCAAAACCATTTCTTCATTTTTCATGTAGATATGCTATAAACACACTATAATGATTTACACTTTATTTTTTAAAAGGTGGTATTTCTACTGTGTTGCCAACACTGGCTGTGATTGCAATCATATATATTTATTGGCGCCCACACAATAACCACTACGCTGAATCATATGCACAATCTGTGAAACTGACTTCTCATCCTTCGAGACAAGAAAGTCAACGATTTGATAGAAATCAATATTTTGGTGTTCAGTACTTTACTTGTGATGATCTTAAGGTCGCAACAAATAATTTTTCAGACCAAATAGGAGATGGGGCCAGTGGGGATGTATTTTATGGTAAAACATGATACCTTTTTGTAGTCAAAACAAAAATTCTATAATGTCAACAATCATTGTAGTCAGGGATCTCAGCCCCTATTGATCAAGTTCAAGGAGTTAAAATAAACAATTTTTATTTGATCTAATTTATGATGTTAGTCGTCTGGTCCCTACCCAACGACTAATACAAACTGACTGCAGTGGCTGTGGGACATTCTAACTACGGGAATCAAGTCTTTTTTTCTTTAATTTTACTATTTCCATTCCTTAATTTCAATAGTCTAATCAAATATTTTCATTGATATAATATTTCTTATTTAGGAGAACTACTTGATGGTCGACGCATTGCGGTTAAAAAGATTCGTGACAACGACAGACTTGATTAATTCTTGAATGAGCTTGAAACCCTATCATATCTATCTCATCCTAATCTGGTATCTTTATATGGATGTATATCTTCAAGAGGTCCTGATCTTATGCTTGTATATGAATATGTTTCAAATGGAACTGTATATGAACATCTTCATGGTGACAGAGAAACACATGAAAATCTATCGTGGAGCACAAGAATGAATATTACGCTGGAAACAGCTAGTGCATTGAAGTATCTTCATGCTTCTAATATTATCCATAGGGATATCAAAACTAACAATATTCTTCTTGTAGCTAATTTTCATGTTAAATTAGCAGATTTTGGAATATCACGGATTTTCCATCACAATGAACTTACTCATAAAAGTGATGTATTCAACTTTTGAGTGGTATTGGTTGAGCTTATAACATCTATCTCTGCTTATTATGCATGTACACCTGACACAAATCTTCATGAAATTGCTACGGCGAGAATCCAAAATCAAACAATGCATGAACTTGTGGACAATACCCTTGGATATGATTTGGATTCCGATGTCGAGGAAATGGTAAATCTCGTGACAGAGCTAGCTGGTCAGTGTCTACTGGATCCCGAGAGGCTAGACCTACCATGCATGAAGTTTTAATAGCTTTACAGGATATTCGGCGTGTGGGTCAGAATGACATGCAACATGCTGACGTGGACATACAAGGCCCTACTGATGAAATTGAGTTGTTAGCACAATCCACCACCACCTAATTCTAGTTTACAAGTACAATTAGTTATTTGCTTAGAAATAATTTTGTGTGTTAAGTAAAGTTGTTAAGTTGCCGTCTCAATTTAATTACTTTTGCTAATATTATGAATTGCTCCGGTTGTAGACTCAAATTGGTTTATTGTAAATTGAGAAATATAAAATGTTATTTTGTTCTTTCAATTTTACTTATGCTTGATATAGTATCAATCACATTTTTATTTAGACCAGAATTCTATACATAAACAAAAAATTATTTAACAACTAGAATGTAAACATTAAAAGAGTGTAACTGAATGGCGACTGTTATCCAGAAAAGAGACAGGTATTTTCTTATTTGTGATAGTCTTTTGATATGTGTATTTGCCTTTAGAGACCATCAATTTTTAAGATTTTAGAACTTACCCAAGGATGTTTTCACTAGAAGATGATCCAAATCCATTCAATATTACTTTTCCATTTTTTGTGGAGAAAAAAACTGAATTTAAGTCACAGAGAGCATACATCAGATATTGTTCTGGTGGTGAAATGTCTATATGTTTGATTGTATTCTATTTATTATGAATTATAAATTATTTGATGTTTTGTAAATTGTTTTGTAAAATAGTTTAAGTACTTATTTGTTAATATATTTATCAAATAACTTATCGACCTTAATTTTATTTGAATTTTTTTATTTAGTTCTATTTTATTTTATCTTTTAGTTATTAAAAATGTTAGTTTCTGTTTTAAAATATATTATGTTTTAATTTTCTAAAACAGATTACTACCTCCGTTTTTTATTATAAGTCGCTTTGAGAAAATATTTTGTACCATAATATAAGTCGTTTTATAATATCAATGAGTCATTAATGTTATTTTTTCTATTATACCCTTAAATATTTATTATTCTCTCTTCTTTCAATTATATCAATTTATATTTCCAATATCATTAATGAATGACAACTTTGTAAAATCCTTCCAAATTTCTCTTTTTTATACCATAATTATTACATTTCTTAATACGTGTGAAAAATCAAAAACGACTTATAATAAAAAACGGAGGGAATAATATTTATAGTTTTCTTGATTAAAAATATTATAAGTAATATTTATTTAACAAAGATATTAATTTAAATTTTGCTATATTAGATGGGTAATGACTTTAATAATAATTATTATTCTTATACTAAATTACTCCATTTTAAATATACAAATCTATCTTAAGAGTTTTGAATAAAAGTAAGAAGTTTGATAAATAGTTTTTTATTTATAAATGAAGATTGTTAAAAAAAAATAAACACACATACACGCACACGTGCATGCACGCACACATATATGCACGCACGCACGCACAAATGAAAATTTTAATTTTAGTGTTAATCATTAATACCATATTTATAGAAAAACAAGTGAGTAAATGTTGAGCTTCTGTTTTTTTTCCATGTGTATGGGATCTAATATAATTGTTTTTTTTAAGGAAAAAAATTACTGAATTTTGTTAAGAAAAAGGGTAAATACTTTTTATCGGAATTGTTTATTCTACAACAATTTTTTTGATCGTTGCAACCTCATATGATATACAGGATAATATTCATACTATCTTGGATTATAAAGATGAGATCAACACATGCAAAATTCAATATGGACTTGTCAAGTTACAATTTAGAGCGACCAATCCAACAGTTTAAGAGTTAAAACTTTGTACAATTGAAACAGCGAAATAAAAAAGTCATTCAAAATATTGATTTTTTTTTGTATGAGATAACTATAACCATAAGTATAAAATTTTATATTTTCGTCTTCTTATTTATTTGTTGATTTAATGATTTAACAATTGTGAACGGATGAAACAAAAATAATGTTTTGTAATAAAATTCTAAATGGACATTAGGATTCTTTTACTTTTATGAGTTTTGGATTTTAATGGGAAAGAAATTAGAGTATTGAAGGCTATTAAGAAGACCTTTAATTTTTTTTTTAAATTAAATAAAATACAAGGTTAATAATTTTTTTTGTTGACAAATATAAATTTATTCTTGTAAATTGGTTTTTTAGTACAACAGTTTTAGTAAAATTATTATCATAAAAGGTAAAAACAATTCTATAATTATTAAAAATCCAAATACTTTAAAATGTATACAAGTATTACATGATATATTGAATTAAAATAATTAAAAAATACAATATATTGCGGACATCCAACCAAGTTATTGCCGACATCCCCAATTCAAACTTGAGTGTCAAAAAGGTCACTTGATTATTGAAATTAATTTACAAAAAAATTATATTCTTTCCATAAATCAAAGCTCTCAACTTTTGAGGATTTCAAGAGAGAACTTTTATGATATTGATCCTAATCATAAAAAATATTGTCCTAAGGATCATATCAATGTGGACGTGGATTCACATTTTTTCAACTACACTTCAAATAATGAAAACTATACTGCATTATATGAGTGTGGTCATCTTCTTCAACATTTGATTTTAGAAATTTCTGATGGTTTTGTTTGCCGAAAAAAGGACATGATGCAGACTGTGTATGTAGTCTCAAATTCTAAATTGTTTGATTTCGTTACCATGAATTGTAAAAATAGAATCACAATTCCTGGAATAAAAAACACTTCTACCAATTCCTCGGATGTCGTGATGAGATTTTTAAAGAAAGGATTTGAAGTTAGGTGGAGCGGGGTGGGGAGGAAAAATGTCGCGCTTGCATGAGATCAGGTGCGACATGTGGCTTTGACAAATCAAAAATTGAAGTTACATGTCTCTTCAAGAGATCTGCGACAGCCAAAGGTCTATCATATACAATATTCTATGTGAATATTGAAGTATACTATTATCTTTGAATTATCCCAATGCTAACTTATCTTTTCTTTCTTAAGTGGCTGTTGCTGGAGCATGGAATTTGAAGAAGAAACTCCTTGTTGGTAATAAATTCAATTTTCTTTAAAAACATTTCTTCATTTTTCATGTAGATATGCTATAAACACACTATAATGATTTACACTTTATTTTTTAAAAGGTGGTATTTCTACTGTGTTGCCAACACTGACTGTGATTGCAATCATATATATTTATTGGCGCCGACACAATAACCACAACGCTGAATCATATGCACAATCTGTGAAACTGACTTCTCATCCTTCGAGACAAGAAAGTCAACGATTTGATAGAAATCAATATTTTGGTGTTCAGTACTTTACTTGTGATGATCTTAACTTGTGATGATCTTAAGGCCGCAACAAATAATTTTTCAGACCAAATAGGAGATGGGGCCAGTGGGGATGTATTTTATGGTAAAACATGATACCTTTTTGTAGTCAAAACAAAAATTCTATAATGTCAACAATCATTGTAGTCAGGGATCTCAGCCCCTATTGATCAAGTTCAAGGAGTTAAAATAAACAATTTTTATTTGATCTAATTTATGATGTTAGTCGTCTGGTCCCTACCCAACGACTAATACAAACTGACTGCAGTGGCTGTGGGACATTCTAACTACGGGAATCAAGTCTTTTTTTCTTTAATTTTACTATTTCCATTCCTTAATTTCAATAGTCTAATCAAATATTTTCATTGATATAATATTTCTTATTTAGGAGAACTATTTGATGGTCGACGCATTGCGGTTAAAAAGATTCGTGACAACGACAGACTTGATCAATTCCTGAATGAGCCTGAAACCCTATCATATCTATCTCATCCTAATCTGGTATCTTTATATGGATGTATATCTTCAAGAGGTCCTGATCTTATGCTTGTATATGAATATGTTTCAAATGGAACTGTATATGAACATCTTCATGGTGACAGAGAAACACATGAAAATCTACCGTGGAGCACAAGAATGAATATTACGGTGGAAACAGCTAGTGCATTGAAGTATCTTCATGCTTCTAATATTATCCATAGGGATATCAAAACTAACAATATTCTTCTTGATGCTAATTTTCATGTTAAATTAGCAGATTTTGGAATATCACGCATTTTTCCATCAGACCAAAGCCATGTCTTAACTAATCCAGTAGGGACTCGTGGTTATATAGGTCCTGAATACCAAAACCACAATGAACTTACTCATAAAAGTGATGTATTCAACTTTTGAGTGGTATTGGTTGAGTTTATAACATCTATCTCTGCTTATTATGCATGTACACCTGACACAAATCTTCATGAAATTGCTACGGCGAGAATCCAAAATCAAACAATGCATGAACTTGTGGACAATACCCTTGGATATGATTTGGATTCCGATGTCGAGGAAATGGTAAATCTCGTGACAGAGCTAGCTGGTCAGTGTCTACTGGATCCCGAGAGGCTAGACCTACCATGCATGAAGTTTTAATAGCTTTAAAGGATATTCAGCGTGTGGGTCAGAATGACATGCAACATGCTGACGTGGACATACAAGGCCCTACTGATGAAATTGAGTTGTTAGCACAATCCACCACCACCTAATTCTAGTTTACAAGTACAATTAGTTATTTGGTTAGAAATAGTTTTGTGTGTTAAGTAAAGTTGTTAAGTTGCCGTCTCAATTTAATTACTTTTGCTAATATTATGAATTGCTCCGGTTGTAGACTCAAATTAGTTTATTGTAAATTGAGAAATATAAAATGTTATTTTGTTCTTTCAATTTTACTTATGCTTGATATAGTATCAGTCACATTTTTATTTAGACCAGAATTCTATACATAAACAAAAAATTATTTAACAACTAGAATGTAAACATTAAAAGAGTGTGTCTGAATGGCGACCGTTATCCAGAAAAGAGACAGGTATTTTCTTATTTGTGATAGTCTTTTGATATGCGTATTTGCCTTTAGAGACCATCAATTTTAAAGATTTTAGAACTTACCCAAGGAAGTTTTCACTAGTAGATGATTCAAATCCATTCAATATTACTTCTCCATTTTTTGTGGAGAAAAAAATTGAATTGAAGTCACAGAGAGCATACATCAAATATTGTTCTGGTGGTGAAATGTCTATATGTTTGATTGTATTCTGTTTATTATGAATTATAAATTGTTTGATGTTTTGTAAATTGTTTTGTAAAATAGTTTAAGTACTTATTTGTTAATATATTTATCAAATAACTTATCGACCTTAATTTTATTTGAATTTTTTTATTTAGTTCTATTTTATTTTATCTTTTAGTTATTAAAAATGTTATTTTCTGTTTTAAAATATATTATGTTTTAATTTTCTAAAACAGATTACTACCTTCGTTTTTTATTATAAGTCGCTTTGAGAAAATATTTCGTACAATAATATAAGTCGTTTTATAATATCAATGAGTCATTAATGTTATTTTTTCTATTATACCCTTAAATATTTATTATTCTCTCTTCTTTCAATTATATCAATTTATCTTTCCAATATCATTAATGAAGGACAACTTTGTAAAATCCTTCCGAATTTCTCTTTTTTATACCATAATTGTTACATTTCTTAATACGTGTGAAAAATCAAAACGACTTATAATAAAAAACGGAGGGAATAATATTTATAGTTTTCTTGATTAAAAAATATTATAAGTAATATTTATTTAACAAAGATATTAATTTAAATTTTGCTATATTAGATGGGTAATGACTTTAATAATAATTATTATTCTTATACTAAATTACTCCATTTTAAATATACAAATCTATCTTAAGAGTTTTGAATAAAAGTAAGAAGTTTGATAAATAGTTTTTTATTTATAAATGGAGATTGTTAAAAAAAAATAAACACATACACGCACACGTGTATGCACGCACGCAGAAATGAAAATTTTAATTTTAGTGTTAATCATTAATACCATATTTATAGAAAAACAAGTGAGTAAATGTTGAGTTTCTGTTTTTTTTCCATGTGTATGGGATCTAATATAATTGTTTTTTTGAAGGAAAAAAATTACTGAATTTTGTTAAGAAAAAGGGTAAATACTTTTTATCGGAATTGTTTATTCTACAACAATTTATTTGATCGTTGCAACCTCATATGATATACAGGATAATATTTATACTATCTTGGATTATAAAGATGAGATCAACACATGCAAAATTCAATTTGGACTTGTCAAGTTACAATTTAGAGCTACCAATCCAACAGTTTAAGAGTTAAAACTTTGTACAATTGAAACAGCGAAATAAAAAAGTCATTCAAAATATTGATTTTTTTTTGTATGAGATAACCATAACCATAAGTATAAAATTTTATATTTTCGTCTTCTTATTTATTTGTTGATTTAATGATTTAACAATTGTGAACAGATGAAACAAAAATAATGTTTTGTAATAAAATTCTAAATGGACATTAGGATTCTTTTTCTTTTATGAGTTTTGGATTTTAATCGGAAAGAAATTAGAGTATTGAAGGCTATTAAGAAGACCTTTAATTTTTTTTTTAATTAATAAAATACAAGGTTAATAATTTTTTTTGTTGACAAATATAAATTTATTCTTGTAAATTGGTTTTTTAGTACAACAGTTTTAGTAAAATTATTATCATAAAAGGTAAAAACAATTCTATAATTATTAAAAACCCAAATACTTTAAAATGTATACAAGTATTACATGATATATTGAATTAAAATAATTAAAAAATACAATATATTGCGGACATCCAACCAAGTTATTGCGGACATCCCCAATTCAAACTTGAGTGTCAAAAAGGTCACTTGATTATTGAAATTAATTTACAAAATTTTTATATTCTTTCCATAAATCAAAACTCTCAACTTTTGAGGATTTCAAGAGAGAACTTTTATGATATTGATCCTAATCATAAAAAATATTGTCCTAAGGATTATATCAATGTGGACGTGGATTCACATTTTTTCAACTACACTTCAAATAATGAAAACTATACTGCATTATATGAGTGTGGTCATCTTCTTCAACATTTGATTTTAGAAATTTCTGATGGTTTTGTTTGCCGAAAAAAGGACATGATGCAGACTGTGTATGTAGTCTCAAATTCTAAATTGTTTGATTTTGTTACCATGAATTGTAAAAATAGAATCACAATTCCTGGAATAAAAAACACTTCTACCAATTCCTCGGATGCCGTGATGAGATTTTTAAAGAAAGGATTTGAAGTTAGGTGGAGCGGGGTGGGGGAAGAAAAATGTCGCGCTTGCATGAGATCAGGTGCGACATGTGGCTTTGACAAATCAAAAATTGAAGTTACATGTCTCTTCAAGAGATCTGCGACAACCAAAGGTCTATCATATACAATATTCTATGTGAATATTGAAGTATACTATTATCTTTGAATTATCCCAATGCTAACTTATCTTTTCTTTCTTAAGTGGTTGTTGCTGGAGCATATATATTTATTGGCGCCGACACAATAACCACTATGCTGAATCATATGCACAATCTGTGAAACTGACTTCTCATCCTTCGAGACAAGAAAGTCAACGATTTGATAGAAATCAATATTTTGGTGTTCAGTACTTTACTTGTGATGATCTTAAGGCCGCAACAAATAATTTTTCAGACCAAATAGGAGATGGGGCCAGTGGGGATGTATTTTATGGTAAAACATGATACCTTTTTGTAGTCAAAACAAAAATTCTATAATGTCAACAATCATTGTAGTCAGGGATCTCAGCCCCTATTGATCAAGTTCAAAGAGTTAAAATAAACAATTTTTATTTGATCTAATTTATGATGTTAGTCGTCTGGTCCCTACCCAACGGCTAATACAAACTGACTACAGTGGCTGTGGGACATTCTAACTACGGGAATCAAGTCTTTTTTTCTTTAATTTTACTATTTCCATTCCTTAATTTCAATAGTCTAATCAAATATTTTCATTGATATAATATTTCTTATTTAGGAGAACTACTTGATGGTCGACGCATTGCGGTTAAAAAGATTCGTGACAACGACAGACTTGATCAATTCCTGAATGAGCCTGAAACCCTATCATATCTATCTCATCCTAATCTGGTATCTTTATATGGATGTATATCTTCAAGAGGTCCTGATCTTATGCTTGTATATGAATATGTTTCAAATGGAACTGTATATGAACATCTTCATGGTGACAGAGAAACACATGAAAATCTACCGTGGAGCACAAGAATGAATATTACGGTGGAAACAGCTAGTGCATTGAAGTATCTTCATGCTTCTAATATTATCCATAGGGATATCAAAACTAACAATATTCTTCTTGATGCTAATTTTCATGTTAAATTAGCAGATTTTGGAATATCATGCATTTTTCCATCAGACCAAAGCCATGTCTTAACTAATCCAGTAGGGACTCGTGGTTATGTAGCTCCTGAATACCAAAACCACAATGAACTTACTCATAAAAGTGATGTATTCAACTTTGGAGTGGTATTGGTTGAGCTTATAACATCTATCTCTGCTTATGATGCTTGTACACCTGACACAAATCTTCATGAAATTGCTACGACGAGAATCCAAAATCAAACAATGCATGAACTTGTGGACAATACCCTTGGATATGATTTGGATTCCGATGTCGAGGAAATGGTAAATCTCGTGACAGAGCTAGCTGGTCAGTGTCTACATGGATCCCGAGAGGCTAGACCTACCATGCATGAAGTTTTAATAGCTTTACAGGATATTCAGCGTGTGGGTCAGAATGACATGCAACATGCTGACGTGGACATACAAGGCCCTACTGATGAAATTGAGTTGTTAGCACAATCCACCACCACCTAATTCTAGTTTACAAGTACAATTAGTTATTTGCTTAGAAATAGTTTTGTGTGTTAAGTAAAGTTATTAAGTTGCCGTCTCAATTTAATTACTTTTGCTAATATTATGAATTGCTCCGGTTGTAGACTCAAATTAGTTTATTGTCAATTGAGAAATATAAAATGTTATTTTGTTCTTTCAATTTTACTTATGCTTGATATAGTATCAGTCACATTTTTATTTAGACATGAATTCTATACATAAACAAAAAATTATTTAATAACTAGAATGTAAACATTAAAAGAGTGTGTCTGAATGGCGACCGTTATCTAGAAAAGATTCCATATGTTGTTGCAATCGTCAATTATGTATGAATAATTTTAGTCCTGTCAACAATTAGCGTGTCTGAATGGCGACCGTTATCAGAAAAGATCCCAGCAAAAGTAGCAATATGGAATAGGGTCATGACCCAAGACCCTATCCATAGTGTCACTTGTTTTGTTTTTGAAGGAGTACAAACAATTTACAACAATAACTTACTTAGCACATTTTTGATCATTGATGTTCTTAGTTATGATGTATTAAAAGAATTGTGCCATAGATATCTCCAAATTAGTTTTCCTGGTCTTGGTCAGTCTTTTTAAAGTGTAAATGCTAGTATCATAATAGTTGCAATTCACATTATGAAATTCTGGTATCAGATATGAGATGTCGAAGGTAATGTCACGACACTAATATCTGAGTAACACAAACAGGATAAAGATACAGAATGGTAAAGCAAAAGACACAAGCAATTGTTAAACCCAGTTCGGTGCAACTCACCTACGTCTGGGGGCTACCAAGCCAGGAAGGATATCCACTAAAATAGAATCAGTTCAAAGACTCTCCGTACACTTCAACAAGTTACAATCTTTCTCACCTAATCTCTACCCGTGCAATTTCTACCTAAGCACTCTTAGATATGAGAACCCACTCACTTCCCTACAATCACACCTGTGATCTTAAACAACAATCCCTTGAGAAAAGAAAACACTTTTCAATAACACACTCTTGATTTTACTTCACAGTTTCAATCAAGAAGACACACACTTTATCTTGCTTCACAGCTTTGATCAAGTAGACACACACTTGATCTTGCTTCACAACTTTGATCAAGTAGACACACATTTGATCTTGCTTCACAGCTTTGATCAAGTAGACACACACTCTTGCTTAACAACTTTAGAGTGACAAATTACAACCACAAATCAGTCCAATTCAATCATCAAAAGATGACTTGAATGGCTTACAAGTCTCACGGCTAAACAGACACAAACTCTAGCTCTCTGTCTATATTTCGCTTAGTATTGGTTGTGTTGTAAAACAAGTTTTCTAAGTCCCTTTTTATAGAAGCTTTCAGCTGGGCTTGGACATCTTGAAAACCCTAAATCTATTTTCCAATTAAATCTTCTCATGACAACTGGTTAGATCTCCTTGGAAAATAAGTAAATCAGGTTGTAATTAATGATTGAATGCGCCTGCAAATCATATCTTCAATCATACATAGATTGCCAGTAATTGCGCAATCACAAAACACCAGACATTCACACTGAATGTTCTGTGTACAGGATGTCATGACATCGGGTCTGACATCCTGGAACAATCCTGCATAATTCCATAATTCCTTTTATAATTTCCAGCAGGTACAAAACATCAGATGTCATGACATCGTGTATGACATCCTGATACAATCCTGCATAATTATGTTTTCCATTTCAACTCCAGTAAAAACATATTATTAGAAGCCATGACCTTGTGTATGACATTCTGAAACAATCCTGCATGATCATGTTCTTGAACTCCAACAGGTACATAGGATATCTTATGTTAAGACATCACACATAACATCTTGTGAACACTCTTTGTTTTACCAAAATTGCTGGCAACACTTAGAACCAACAAACTCCCCCTTTGGCAAATTTTGGCTAAAACATATATCTGTCCTTTTTGTTCACAAGAAAACTATCAGCAGTTAAACAACAGTTTAAACAGCAGCAGAAGCAAACACAATTACTAGCTAAGCTACTAGTAATACACACATGCACAAGGGTACTTCTCCTCCCCCTAAATTTGTGCAACACAAATAGAATTACTAGTTATGGATGCAATTAGTAAGACACACAAATGCACAAGGGTACTCCTTCTCCCCCTAAATCTGTGCACACAACAAACATCTTCCATGAAAATAACAACACCTGTAACCACAACACCTGTAACAATCAGAACAACATTCTGACATCTGCTTCAACATCAACACCTGTGCACCACATCAGACATCCCCTTTGACATCTGTAAACAGAACAACATTCTATTTTACAACAAGCACATCTTCTTCAATAATAGATGTCCATCTGTTCAGCTACATACATCTCCTCACAGCTCCACAATTTTAACTGCTTCCACATCAACACTTCTCCCCCTTTTTAGTCAAAATTGACCAAAGGTGACCAATTAGACAAAATAAATGTCAATTAGCCTAGCGGAGAATGTGAGATCAGATGTTATAACATTAAAAATGTTAAAACATAATTGTTCAGGAGATACAAACCATCATCATACACAGTTGTGATAGCTGAGATAATGAACAAATCCATGGAACTCATTAAGAGCCCAAAATATTACAAACAGGCATCACTGAGGACTGCCACAAATTACACATTTAAACAGAAAACAATAAAAACTTCATCTTCCAAACATCAGGGGGAACAACTTCCATAACATCAGCCACAACAGCCACACCAGGAATAATCTTCAACCACAGCACACCTCACACAACTCAGAAACATCCTCTGGGATATTAACCACAAACTCCTTTGCTTGCTATAGGTTCTCATGAATACAGATCCCCAACTTCCCCCTTAAACATTCAAATTGATTGGCATCCAAAGCTTTAGTGAAAATGTCAGCTAATTGCTTTTTAGTAGTAACATGCTCCAGAGCTATGATCTTCTCTTCTACAAGTTCTCTAATAAAGTGATGACGAATGTCAATGTGCTTTGTCCTGCTATGCTGAATAGGATTTTTGGAAATATTTATAGCACTCAGGTTCTCACAGTATAATGTCACGACTTCTTGTGTGACATTGTATTCAGACAACATTTGCTTCATCCAGACCAGTTGAGAACAGCTACTCCCAGTTGCTATGTATTCAGCTTCAGCAGTGGATAGAGATACACAGTTTTGTTTCTTGCTAAACCATGAAATTAGATTGTTCCCCAAAAAGAAACACCCTCCTGATGTGCTCTTCCTATCATCAGCACTTCCAACCCAGTCAGCACAGATCCAGATCCATGAGTATACAACATCCCATAGTCACTGGTGCCATTGACATATTTCAGTATTCTCTTCACTTGGTTTATGTGATTGACTTTTGGTTCAGCTTGATACCTAGCACAAACACCTACAACAAATGCGATGTCAGGTCTGCTTGCTTTGAGATATAGCAGACTACCTATCATGCTTCTGTATAGACTCTGATCTACACTGACACCATTTTCATCTTTGGAGATTTTCACATGTGTAGGAGCAGGTGTCCTTTTATGGCTTGCATTCTCCATGCCAAACTTCTTCACAATGTTCTTGGCATACTTGCTTTGAGATAGAAAGATAGAGTCTTCCATCTGTTTAACTTGTAGCCCAAGAAAGTAGGTCAGTTCTCCAACAAGGCTCATCTCAAACTCAGATTGCATTTGTCTAACAAAATGTTCAACCATCTGATCTGACATCCCACCAAATACAATGTCATCTACATATATTTGTGCCATCATGAGCTTCCCTCCTCCATTTTTCACAAATAGAGTTTTGTCAATACCTCATTTCCTGTATCCATTGTCAGTGAGGAACACTGTGAGTCTCTCATACCAAGCCTTAGGAGCTTGCTTCAACCCATAGAGGGATTTCTTCAATCTGTACACATGTTATGGAAGATTTGGATCTGTGAATCCTTTAGGTTGTTCAACATATACTTCTTCATTTAATTAGCCATTCAGGAAGGCACTTTTTACATCCATTTGAAACAGTTTGAATTTCAGAATACATGCCACTCCAAGCAACAATCTAATGGACTCAAGGCGAGCTACAGGAGCAAATGTTTAATCAAAGTCTACTCCTTTAACTTGAGTATATCCTTGAGCTACTAATCTAGCTTTGTTTTTAGTAACAACCCCTTGTTCATCAGATTTATTCTTATATACCCACTTTGTACCTATGACATTTACTCCTCCAGGTCTAGGAACCAATTCCCATACTTCATTCCTCTTGAATTGGCCTAACTTCTCCTACATGGCATTGATCCAGAACTCATCAGTCAAGGCTTCCTAGACATTTTTGGGTTCAATCTTTGACACAAAGCAGCCATGTGAGATCACTTCCCTTGATCTAGTAGTGACTCCTTTATCTGGATCTCCTATGATAAAATCTTTGGGATGATCTTTCTGAATTCTGATGGAGGGTTCCTTGTTGATTTTGTCATCTTCAGGTTCAGCTTGAGGAGGTTCACTTTCCTTATTTTTGTCTGAGAAGTCAGTTAGAGAATCATTCAGAGATGTCTCGGCATCGTCTGTGACATCAGTCTGTTGGTCATCAACCACAACATTAATGGATTCCATCAATACATTAGTTCTGGAATTAAAGACCCTGTAAGCTCTGTTGTTTGTTGAATAGCCCAGAAATATTCCCTCATCACTTTTGGGATCCATCTTCCTTCTTTGCTCACGATCAGCCAAGATATAACATTTGCTACCAAAAACATGGAAGTATTTGACTGTAGGTTTTCTTCCTTTCCAGACTTCATATAGGGTTGTGGGAATCCCTTTCTTCGATGTCACTCTGTTGTGAACATAGCAGGCTGTGTTCATGGCTTCAGCCCAAAAATGGTAGGGCAATTTCTTAGCATGAATCATAGCTCTGGCTGATTCTTGAAGAGTCCTATTTTTTCTTTCCATCACACCATTTTGCTGGGGAGTAATGGGAGATGAGAACTCATGATGAATTCTTTCTGAAGAGCAGAATTCAACAAATTTGTTGTTCTCAAATTCCTTCCCATGATCACTTCTAATTTTGATAACAGGACTTTCCTTTTCTCTTTGAAGTTTTAGACAAAGCTCCTTAAAGACTTCAAAAACATCCGATTTTTCTCTTATAAAATTGATCCAGGTCTATCTGGAGAAATCATCCACCACCACATATGCATACTTCTTCCCACCAAGGCTTTCTACTTGCATGGGTCCCATCAAGTCCATATGAAGGAGTTCTAAAACTTTAGTAGTGGTGTCATGTCTGAGCTTCTGGTGTGACATCCTTGATTGTTTTCCAATCTGACACTCTCCACAGATTTTTCCCTCATCAATCTTTAAGTTGGGAATTCCTCTAACAGCTTCAACAAATATGATCCTCTTCATACCTTTAAGGTGCAGGTGGCCCAATCTTTGATGCCATATATTCACTTCTTCCTCTTTGGCTAAGGTACACATTGAAGAGTATCCAGTTTCTTGAGAACTCCACATGTAGCAGTTGTCTTTGGACCTAACTCCCTTCATGATGACTTCATTTTCCTTGTTAGTAATCAGACATTCAGTTCTAGTGAAGTTTACATTCAGACCTTGGTCACGCAGTTGACTGATGCTTATAAGATTGGCAGTTCATCCCTTAACAAGTAGGACATTGTCAAGGTCAGAAACTCCAGGGCAATCTAGCTTACCCATTCCCTTGATTTCACCCTTTACTCCATCACCAAAGGTAGCATAACTCATGGCATATGGGTGAAGGTCAATTAGCAGATTTTTGTTTCCAGTTATATGTCTGGAGCACCCACTGTCAAAATACCAATCTTCTTTAGCTGAAACTCTGAAGGAAGTGTGAGCTATTAGACTTGTAACCTTTGTCTTAGGAACCCATTGCTTTTTGTTGACAGGCCTGTGATGTTTCGATCTTGATTGATATTGAGTCTGAACAGGCCTAGGATAACCATATAGCTTATAGCAGAAGGGCTTCAGGTGGCCAAATTTTCCACAATATTGGCATCTCCATCTTTGATGTTTCCCTTTTTGCTATCTTCCCTTCTGATATTGTGACATCTGATGTGACATCTCAGGTTTACTTTTAACATGGCTGCACTTAGGTTTGGATTTTGGTTTGTAACCAGTGTAACTGCACTCAGCCTTAGGTTCATTGAATCCAATGCCGGATTTGTTTCCTGTTATTTGGCCAGTCTGGAGAATCTTGTCTAAGATGGCAGATCCATTGTTAAGCATTCTTACATACTTGGTCATCTCATCTAGTTTGGAATTCAAGAGTACAACTTCCGTCTTCAATTTTGAGATGGTTTCCACATATTCTCCCTTTTCATTTTCCAGCTGAGCTATCACTTTCTTCTGGCTTTCAACTTGTCTGCACACTTCTGCACTTTTGTGGCACAACTCTTTGTAGGTAGTGGCCAGTTATTCAAAGGTTACTTCATCATCAATTGATTCTTCATCAGACCCCCATCTTCCTGTCAATGCAGTCACATGGTTTCACTTCCATCAGACCAAGAGGCAGCAAGACTCCTCTTTTGTTTCTTGAGGTAGGTCCCACATTCAGTTTTAATATGACCATACCCATTACACTCATAGCACTGAACTTCTTTGGGATTTTCTTCAGACCTTGCTCTCCTACCTGTAAGACCCCAATTTTGTCCCTAAGATCCTTCATGGCATCATATCATACCATATCATTGCCTCAAGGATCTTTGTGCACCTTTGCTTCCCTCCTAGTGGGTGGGTTATCTTGTGAGTGTGGTTCTTGATCACCAAGCATGTCTTGCATTTGTATACCATTGCTTTTCATCTGTCTATTAACCAAAGGTACAAAAATATTGTCATCTAACCATGTTACTTGCAGCTGAAGCAAGCTAGGTCAAAACAGTCAAACAATCATTAAGCAGTGAATGGTGGCCATTCTTGAAGAATTTGGGCACCATAATCATTCATCAAGAGTTCATATGAGTTGTGACATCATTTTGAATCAAGATCTCAAGTGATAGGGGCTTGGAATTCATCAGAACATGGTTCAGTCAACCAAAACCCTAGCAAAGTCAACTGTGGTCAACTGTGCATTTAATCAGTGATTTGATGGTGGGAATTGGTTTGAGAGGTCTCATTCATGTCCATATAAGCCTCATATAACATGTCAAACATCCACAGTGAAGAATTTGAAGTCAAACAAGAAATTTCCAAAAATAGAAAGTTGACCTGTAATTGGAATTTGCCAAAAATGGAAAGTTCTTCTCCTCAAATTTACATCATCATACAAGCTTCAATTGAACTTTCGTTCAACATGAAAGTTGAAGATCTTGTTCTCCCATTTCCAAAAAGTCCAAGAACACTCATTTCTCATGTGTGGTTGGCAAGTTATGATCAAATCATTCTCAAAAAATTTTGAACTTCAAAGTGAGATATCTTCCAAACCATTTGGCCAAATTGAGTGAGGTTTTTTGCTACAAGTCATATTTGATGTGCTCTATCCAAATCCTTCATCACAATTCACCAAAAATCGACCAATCAAAATGGCCTTTTTCAAGTGGTTTGAATTTAAAAAGAGAAGGTGAAAAAGTGACTTTTCAAATTAACCATTTCCAATGCATTTTACCATTTGCCAATGATCAAAAATCTCATTTGGGATGTGTTGCCTAAGCCCATTTCGCACTGTAGCACATGCACATGCAATTTGACTTAATTTCACTAATTGGCAAAACACTTCATTAAGCTAATTTTCACTTACCATTCCATTAACCAAGCTTAGGCTTCATTAAACAGAGTATATATTTCACATTTCTGGTAGAGAAACCCTAGCCATACTTTGCCAAACAGATCAAAACTTCATTTTCTCTCAAACTCTCATTTTCCTCACTTGAACTTTTTCTGAAAATCTTCAAAGGGTTCGTGCTTCTGTGCTTTGGTTCATCATTCACTATCCTTCTGGAAGCATTTGCCAGCACTATCTCATAACTGTAAAGCCATTTCGACATTGTTGCATTCACATACCTTCCATGGCAGTTGGATGTTTGAGCTGGAATTGAGACAATTGGGCTTACAATACTTGTCTATTCATCATCTAGAACATATTTGTGCATCTGTTTCAGCTCAACAAGGCCAAAGAACCACTGTTTCGAAACTGCATCTTCCAAGAGGTTGGTTTTCGACTCTCTTATTTTTTGAAATCGTGCTATGCTTATTAAAGGTCTTGCCATGCTGATTGCAATGAAACTTAAATCGTGAAAAATGGTTGATTATTGAGAGAGAAACATGGATTTAAAGTTTGATATTCAAATATGTTCTTGCTTATTTCTCTTTTGTTAGCATGAGTTAGCGAAAATTAAGGTTAGAATGTTGATGAGCATGTTTAGATGATTCGAATGGTATGTTCATTGCCAAAATCTGGGAGATTTTGTTCATCACGATGATGAACATGTACTGTAGCTTGGAACCCTAGTTTTTGAAAACCCAGAATCTGTTTTGATCCATGGAACCCGTGTTTTGCATGAATCCACTGTTTCATTAGCCATGTGACCATTAGCCGGACGCCACCTCACTAAGTGAAACACGGCGTTTCACTTAGTGACTCCCTTATTTACCGTTTTGCCATTCCCGGTTTTATTATTTCAATTAAATCATTTCTTTTTTCTATTTTATTTCATTTGGCTTGGCAACTTAGAAAAATTCATAAGTCACTCATTTTTAATCCAAATTTGATGGGATTTTTTGTGAAATGCTTCTCATGATCTCTAGTTTATTATGGTGATTTTTCCAGATTTTTTGCACGTGTAGATTTTTAAATGTGCTAGGGTTTGTTCATGTGTGTCCATTTTGTGTATGCTATGCCAATTTGCTTGTGAAATGATGATACATAATCCAATGCCTCTGAAATTTTTTGTGCTTAAACTAGACATGTTCATGGTGATTTTGGTGTAGAGTTTGTGAATTTATCATTGCTGGTTGATGAGATATGATTTTTTGAATAGGGGTGTGACAATTTGTGTCACACCATGCATGTCCAACTTCATGATTTTAATTACAATGCTTCTTGAACTCAAAATGCTCTGGATTTTGGCATGAACATACTTATGGATGTTTAGAATACATGTGAGTTTTTCTGGAATTATTGATGGAATTTCCTATTTGCTTGGAAGTTTCTCCCCTGTTTGGTCATTTGTTGACTTTTTGTGATACATGATGTTATATGATTTGTGAAATTCTAATGCTTAATTGGATGGACTTGAAATTTGACATGTGAATTGTAGACATCTTAAAGTTTGTCATGGTTTTAGTCCCATTCATTTATCATGTGATGTCACTGTTTTATGATTTATTGAAGTTGGTGCATGTTTTGATGCTTTGTATGGTGTGGTTTGAACTTGCTTTGACTTTCTGATTTTCATTGACCTACTTCCTTTGAGCCAAATGAGCTGAAATTTGGTATGCTTATCATGTTATGGTTGATGTTCGATCATGAATTATTTGAGAATTGTTTGAAATGTTTGTGATTGGATTTGACTTGAATATTTCTGTTGACTTCTTTGAGGTTCCATATGACATGTTTTGACCTAATTTGTTTGTGAAATGATAATGATGAATGATATGAATGTGAAACCACTTGGGTTTGTTTCTTAATTGTTTGAACTTGATTTTGGATAGCTTTCACTTGCTGTTTTGGATTTTTTTATCCCCTTTTGACCCTAGGCTTGTCCTAGTGGTCTTGTTGCTCATGTTTGAGTTTGGTTTTTCAGGTTAAGAAGCAAATGCTTCAAGGAGCTTTATGCAAGTTGCTTGAGTTTGATTGATTATCATGAACTAACTTGTTTGTTTTTTAGGATGTCTAGCTCATATGCTTTGAGCTTTGTGCATTGCACATTTGACTGATTGTGTTGATCCTTATCTTATATTGATTTTGAATTTGAGTTGTATACTGATTTTGTTTGACTGGTTTCAGGTACCATTAGTTGCTCAGTTCTTTTAAGAACTTGCTTTGCTTTGCTTGATAGCATTTGCATTGAGGTAGAATCCTTTTTCTTCATGTAGTCTGGAAGACCTGGCCTGTTACTTGGCCAGGCAACTGTCTGAAGTCCTCCTTAAGAGGCGATGTTTGTGCTTGTTTACTTTTGTCCCAAGCAGGAAAAGTCCTTTGAATAAGGCAATTGGTAGACAAAAGAGATATGTAGCCTATCTCCTACTATTCTGTGAGTCACTCACCTTGCTCACACCACATGTGTTGATGCATAGTGGGTAAAAACCCAAGATCTATCGAGTCAATAACTTGTGGAAAGAGTTCCTACTTTTTGAACTCCCACACCTTCTGATATTCAAAGCTCTCCCTGACCAGGGATAAGAGCATGAGGCACACCCCTCATATCCTTTCATCTGCTTCACCTTGGCTCTCAATGTCAAGGTTAAGAGCACCAGTAACCCTATTCCAGTTGGCTTCAGTGCCTACCCTTTGTATGAGCCTAATTGTTTGGTTATAGTGTGTGCTGAATGACTTTGGTTGATTGATTACTCAGTTCATTTGAACATGTCTGCTTGCATGCTTTGTGCATTTATCATCATTAATTGCTCATTAGTGCATGATCATTTCATTTGTCTTTGTGACATATTTTTGTTGTTCGCCCATTGAGGACAATTGTAAGACCATTCATTGGCCATTGTTCCTATGATATGGAAGTGAGTATAAGACCATTTCATTGGCCACTCATCTTCTCTTTGCTTGATGCATTTGTTTGTTGTATGTGAGGATGCAATTGTAAGTCCGTGTAATTTGGCATTTGTTTTCCCATGATCATATGTTGGAGGTTAGAGTAAGCCCAGATAGATTGGCATCTGACATCCAAGTGTTTGCTTTGTTGTTGGAGATTGGTATAAGTCCAGATAGATTGGCATCCGGTATCCACTTTTTATTTCTTTGTTGAGGAGATTGGTATAAGTCCATAGAGTGGCCTCTGATATCCAGTTCTGTTTTAAGAGATTGGTATAAGTCCAGTGATTGGCATCTGGTATCCGCTTTTGTTGACTTTTCTTCTTTTGCTTTGCTTGTTTGCTCATTGCCTATTCCAAAGGACACACTTGAGTCATCTTCTATATGATTTCAAGAGGTGAACCTTCTAGGAAGTTTTACACTCCATCTTCATCCATTCATCCATTTTGTCCTAAACCTTTTCACACATTGCTTTCAAAACTTGAGATAAATATTGTGCAAACATCTTCATGCTTTTAAATTAAAAACCTGGACCCCAAGTCCTTGACTTTTTTCAAACTCCATTTTCATAATACTTCTTTTGAATCAATCTTAATCATACTTTGACCCTCCTTTTGTGAATAATCATAATCAATTAACTTCACCCATTCAATTGTTTTGTGGCTTTGTCCATTCTTGTTAAGCTTTCATACATTAGCCGTAGGTTTGATTTATCCTAGTTGGTTGATGTTAATCTCACCTATTTATCCTTAGTTGATTGAATTGTAAGTCTTCCTTGCTTATTATAGGGTTAACCCCTCACTAGCAAGTTGAAGCTTTTCTCACATGGTGGACTTGTTGTTTGTATAAGGTTGAGTTTTCTCCCGTGGATAACGTAAGACCTTAGGGCTTGTGTTTAAAATTGAATCCACTAACTTTTGGAAATCTTTTAGCCGAACTACGGCGTTTTGATCCTTACCTTTGATGGAAGGTACGTAGGCAACGGGTTCATCCGTTCGAACACAAAAACAATAAAAATTGTATATTCTTTTCTCATCATCCCATTCATGTTTGCACAATAATATTTCAAAACAAATAACAATTTTATACAACAAGTGTGAAAAGGGCTCCCTAGGAGTACCTAGGACGTAGTGGGTGCCTAACACCTTCCCATTGCGTAATTTACCCCTTACCCAGACTCTCTGATCTTTTAATTAGTTTTCTACGCGTAAAACTTCTTAGGCTTTTGTTCGCTTTTTAGCCAGTCCTTTGGATAAATAAAAGTGCGGTGGCGACTCGAATTCATTGTATGCTTTGCTTATGGTTTAATCAATAAATCATATAGCGACGAATACACCGCTACACTACCAAAGTTGTTGGATTTACTGATGTCAGATGCGATGTTCTTGACATTGCCCTTTGCTCTCACATCTATCTTTTTCATAAGTCTGTTGAACTGTCTTCCCAACATTGCTATCTCATTTTCCAGATCTTCATCAATATCTTGACCACCTTCCTCATCTTCCTCTTTAGTGTTTGACATGAATGTTATGCTTTTGGCTTTCTTTTCAGCTCCATCACATATTCCCATCTCAAATGTTTGGAGGGATCCAATTAGCTCATCAACTCTCATATTTGAGATGTCTTGAGATTCTTCTATGGCTGTTACTTTCATAGCAAATCTCTTGGGGAGTGATCTGAGTATTTTTCTTACTAACTTTTCATCTCACATCTTCTCTCCCAAAGCTCCAGAGGCATTGGCAATTTCAAGGATACTCATGTGAAATTCATGAATATTTTCATCTTCTTTCATCCTTAAGTTTTTAAACTTGGTGGTGAGCAGCTGTAGTCCAGACATTTTCACTCTAGAGGTGCCTTCATGAGTGGTTTTGAGAATGTCCCAAGCATCTTTAGCTACTTCACAGTTGTTTACTAATCTGAAGATGTTCTTGTCTACTCCATTGAAGATGGCATTCAATGCTTTAGAATTTACAAGGGCTAGGTCATCCTCCTCCTTGGACCATTGTTCTTCAGGCTTTTTCTCAGCAGTGGCTTCTCCTTCTTTAGTAACTACAGGATGCACCCAGCGTGTTAACACAGCCTTCCAAGCCTTGTTATCAAGAGATTTTAGAAAGGCTACCATTCGAGGTTTCCAATAGTCATAGGTAGAACCATCCAAAATTGGTGGCCTGTGAACAGATCCTCTATCTCTCTCCATTGTACCAGAAAGTGTTGTCCCTAGATCTCACCCAGAACCAGAGCAGGATGCCTGCTCTGATACCAATTGAAATTCTGGTATCAGATATGAGATGTCAAAGGTAATGTCACGAGACTAATATTTGAGTAACACAAACAGGATAAAGATACAGAATGGTAAAGTAAAAGACACAAACAGTTGTTAACCCAGTTCGGTGCAACTCACCTACGTCTGGGGGCTACCAAGCCAGGGAGGAAATCCACTAAAATAGAATTAGTTCAAAAACTCTCCGTACACTTCAACAAGTTACAGTCTTTCTCACCTAATATCTACCCGTGCAATTTCTACCTAAGAATTCTTAGATATGAGAACCCACTCACTTCCCTACAATCACACCTGTGATCTTAAGCAACAATCCCTTGAGAAAAGAAAACACTTTTTAATAACACACTCTTGATTTTACTTCACAGTTTCAATCAAGAAGACACCCACTTGATCTTGCTTCACAACTTTAATCAAGTAGACACACACTTGATCTTGCTTCACATCTTTGATCAAGTAGACACACACTTGATCTTGCTTCACAACTTTGATAAAATAGACACACACTCTTGCTTAAGAACTTTAGAGTGACAAATTACAACCACAAATCAGTCCAATTCAATCATCAAAAGATGGCTTGAATGGCTTACAAGTCTCACGACTAAATAGACACAAACCCTAGCTCTCTCTCTCTCTCTCTCTATATTTTGCTCAGTATTGGTTGTGTTATAAAACAGGTTTTCTAAGTCCCTTTTTATAGAAGCTTTCAGCTGGGCTTGGACATCTTGAAAACCCTAAATCTATTTTCCAATTAAATCTTCTCATGACAGCTGGTTAGATCTCCTTGGAAAATAAGTAAATCAGGTTGTAATTAATGATTAAATGCACCTGCAAATCAGATCTTCAATCATAATAGATTGCCATTAATTGCGCAATCACAAAAGACCAGACATTCACACTGAATGTTCTGTGTACAGGATGTCATGACATCGAGTCTGACATCCTGGAACAATCCTGCATAATTCCATAATTCCTTTTATAATTTCCAGTAGGTACAAAACATCAGATGTCATGACATCGTGTATGACATCTTGATACAATCCTGCATAATTATGTTTTCCATTTCAACTCCAGCAGGAAACATTATTAGAAGCCATGACCTTGTGTATGACATTCTGAAACAATCCTGCATGATCATGTTCTTGAACTCCAATGGTACATAGGATATCTTATGTTAAGACATCACACATAACATCTTGTGAACACTCTTTATTTTACTAAAATTGCTGCCAACACTTAGAACCAACACATTACGACATGCACATATTGGTAAGAGCTTTGTCTATATGGATTTCTTGGAATTGATCTAATTACATGCACAAATCTGTATATTCTTGATTCTCAGGTCGGACAAATCAACATTAGCTAGTTTCAAATACATTCGATGTTATAGTGCCTCTTGCCACCTATGTTTTATACTGATATTTACATTTTTAGAGATAGTCACGGGATGTTCCAACTCAAATATTTTGATTGGAACATTGAACTTCATAGGCAGACTTTTTTCCCAACAATCTAGTTGGGATCTTATTCATTAAAAAACTGCATAAAACCAATATTACTTTGGTAATTTTGATTGGAACATGAGAACAATTCTTTATGTTTAAAATGTCTTGATATATCTGTTATAATATTCTATTTTTGTTGTGATATGACTACCATAGCTGATTGCATATGACATCCTAAACCTTAAACCATGAATTTCAATAAATTATAATTTCTATATCACTCATTCTTACCAAATCAGAATCACTCTGAATCGATCTTACTCAATCTCTAACTTGTTCATCACATACCATGGAGATTGAATTGTTCACCATTTATCACTCAAACCCTTTCTCAAATGTTTGTTACTAAAGAAATTCAATCACTTTCGCTCACATCTAAGAACACCTAATAAGGTTTCAATCCTTTGACCTTTCTATTCAGATATGCAACCATTTGAACTGAGTATTCACTCGTCTGAAATTGGTGTTTACTCCCTCCTTAAGTCATAGGGTTTCGTACCTCTAAAATAATTGAGAACCTTAAATTTTAAGCAATAACCGAAGAACCGCAACGATGTTCTTTTGAATCTTAAACTCAACCTCTGAAAGACTCCCATGATGATCAGCTCTAGAGTCCAGTTTACATGCATTCTTTTTAAAAGACTCTGTAGAGATTACCTAACATCTATTTGTACTATACTTTATGAACTCCTTTAAAGACGTTAGGTTGGGTTAGAATATGGAAACAATAATGTCTATGTGTGTGAATAGACCCGAAATTCATTTAGACAATTTAAAAAACTTTTTAGATCCTATAAAATAAAAATTGAGATTTTAGAAAACGCGAAAGCAAAATACAAAATGAGAGATCTTCAAACTTTTTTAGTCCAATTTAGTTTCAGCATTCATTTTATTTTATTTTAATTTTGGATTCGGCCTTGGAAAATTATGTTCTTACACTTCCCTTGATTCAATTTATTTTCTTTTATCATTTTAATTATTTTAGTTAATTAAATAAATAAGTGATAAGTGAGTTGAATATTTTCAATAAATTAAAATCCTTGATCCAACGTCAAGTGGTCTTTTTCAACACTTGTTTCTTTTTGATTAATTTCGAATTAACGTGAATCAAACCTAGATCTTTATCGAGTGCATTTTTCTAAGTCAAAATAAAAACATGTAATCACTTTTGAATAAATTTTCACAAAGGATAAAAAAGGAATGATCTATTATCTACTATTCTTTTTTCCGATTGTTTGGATACGAGTTGTCTAACTCAACCATCCAAGAAATTGTCATCCATTTAAAACTTGCAAACCGATTCATTATAAATCACTATATAATAAAAAATTAAGTGATCTTATTTTTGCAATAAACATGACGAAAAAGGAACGATCTAGTGTCTACTATTTTTTTCTCGAATACTTGGATACGATGTGTATAGCTCGGCCATTAGAGTATTCTCCGTCTATTCAAAACACCTTAGAGATATCTAATCACTTTGTAATTAAAAGGATGAAAAGGCACGATCTAGCGTCTACTATTATTTTCCCCGATTGTTTGGATACGAATTGCCTAACTCAACCATTCGAGCAATTTTCATCCACTAAAAAAAACTCCAACACATCAAACCTCTTTTTTCTCACCCCGTACAAGCGAAAACCTTTTCAAAAGAACACTATTTAATTTGTTCTAGTGCGATACAAACAAATGCTTTAAACCTCCAATTGCGAGGACAAGTAACGTATAACCGCTGTAGCACCTCAAATTTGCACCCTCCCATTTGTACATTCATTTCATTTTAGGTCATTAACATTGCATTCACATTGCATAGTCCATTGCATTGCATCAGTCAGGACTGGCATCAGGAGAAGTCAACTGTGCAAGAGATCAAGTTTTTCCATGAGACAAAGGCCCTATGGGTGTTCCAATGGGATTACGTGATCCAAGGTTCATTTTGATGCAGTTTGGCCAAGTGTTGAAGGCTCAAAGTCCATGGTGTATGACCAAGTCATCTGAGGCCCATAAAAGTCAACTGTAAGTCAACTAAGGGCTAGGGAGTGGAGAGATGGTTTGAGACGCTTCCTCCATGTCCCAAAGAAGGTCATTTGTCATTACAAACACTTATCTGGAAGAAGAAATCATTGCGTTCGTTTCTCGAATTAATCTTGGAAATTCAAGTTGAGTTGGATGATCCTAGTTGATTACTGGAAAGTTGATTTGGTTGTGGAAATTTAATCATGATTGCATTGAGCCCATTCTTCTCCTTTTTGTTAAGTCCATAAGTTTGGTCCATTAACCATTTTCCAAATAATTCCATTTCATTATCCATATCTAAATCCATAATTCATTTGTTCATATCCAATTATCCATTTTGGCTAAATTCAAGTCCACTTAATTTTGATTAAATCCATTAACCATGTCCATGCTATCCAACTAACCCATCTTAGTTAAGCCCATTATCTAAAAATCCATTTCCATTTTTATCCATTCTTGAATTCATTACTAACCAAAACCACTTAACTTTTTTTTATCCAATTTAGTTTATCCATTTTTGAAAACCAATTATCAATATCCCATTATCAATGTTAATATCCAAATCACGTTACCCACTTTTCTAATCCATTTCATATTCAAATAATGATCAATGATTGCATATCCAATTTATAATCTCCAAGACCAATGCCATGTATGAAAATGAGAAGGCCATAGGAAGTACTGCTACATGACAATAGCAGCATAACAGACAAAACACCAGCATGCCAAAGTAGATTGGCATCAGTACTTGACCAAATTCCAAATGCAAAAAAGGCAACCAAGTAGTAAAATGGGGCTGCAACATAGAAGAGAAAATCAAAACGGCATGAATAGTGAACGAAGGCTACGATACAGCCTGAGCCAAGAAGTAAAATGCAGCTCAGCAAAACAAGCGGTGCTGCAATTCCAAGAACTCAAGCCACAAGCGAGCCAAGCCGGTAAACCGCAAGCAAAACGCAGCTAATACACAAGCCAATACAAAAACCTGCATAATTTCACAGAAAAAATGACCAATCCAATAACAGAATTTTCTTCATAACAAACTTGGAACCTCACTCTTATCCCTATATAAATCAATCTTCAACCGCTTCAAGATTTTTTTTCTTCTTCAACCTCCATTCATCAACCACCTTCACGAAACTCCAGACTCCATAGCCAAACCTCCGGTCTTCACCTTCAACCACCGTAACCGTAACCGCTATTCAATTCTTCTTCAATCTTCACTTCTCAAACTTCCAGATTCTTCAACCTCCGTTCACCGAACCCTCACCCTCACCATACTCCATAACAACAAGAAAATAACAAAAACGAAAAAAGAGAAGAGAAAAAGAGCTTAACAAAAAGTGACTTCGTAATCGCTAACGGCATCACCAACCTTCACCACTTCAATTCACTTCTCTTCATCCTTCAATCCTCTTCCATCACCTTCTCCTCAACGAACCTTTTCTCCACCCTTTCTCACCAAACTCCAATCAACTCAACCGCTTCAACCTTCTTGAAAGAACATAACCGTAACAAACTCTTCTTCAACCACGCTCCAACCTTCTTCCAAATACCTGCAAGATCTCCCTGTGGCCGACATCAATTCGTGCGTCTCCGTCGCTCAACAATCCTGTGAGAATCCGGCACCATAATCCGTTCGACACTCAGATTCACGTGCAGCCGGCTCAGCGGAAGTAATTACGAGTTCACTCAGAGTCGAATCATTGCGTCGGAACCGATTGACGAAGGATCCTGAGCCGTGAATCATCAGCGAGTGACGGCGATGATTGTTGGATGCGAGGTTTAGAGACAGAGGAGTGTGGTAGTGTCGGTACGATCCATTCGAGCGGCGTCTCATGCTTGAACGCGATTGAGGTTAACGGCGATAGCGGTCAAGGCATGCTAAGCTCTTTTCTGCAAGTGCTTTTCTTCTTTTCTTTCCTTCTGCAGGTTATATTGGTGCGCTTGGACATCTACGCCTTGGCAGTGTGGGCCTGAAATCCAAACAAGTTGCTAATCACAATCCTGCAAATCAAGCCACCACCTGCAAAAGCCGAGCGAACAACAAATCACATCATCACAATTCCTATCCTACGAAGCGAACTACAAATCATTGATAATCGAATCAGGCAACGAGGTCATCGCGATAGAAGCAATTCGCAACAGAACAGGAGAGGAGGATCGGAGAATCAGAGTTTCGTGATACCAGAGTTCCGAATACGGCTTCACCGACGGATCCTCTTTCGCCATTGCCGGTAGGATCTCTTGTCCTTTCGTGTTGTTAATTCGTGCACAGTGGTAGCGGTTTTTCTTTCGCCATTGTCGATGTTTGCTTCGCTTCGTGGGAGAGCCATCGCGGTAGCTCCGTTCGATTAGGCGGAGTTTCGTTCCTCTTGTTGGTCAAGAGGCGTGTGGCGGTGTGAGGTATGATTTTGCGGTCGCCGCCGTTGGTTTAGGCCGGCGCATCTAGGGAGGTCTTGGAGATGTGGTTCTCCCTGTGTCTGTTGAAATTGACCGAGGAAGGTGAAGGAGATGGAGTCTCCGCTACTTGTCCAATCTGCTTGGGCCTTGCCTTCACATTTCAGGCCCGAAGGCTTGGCTGCTTTGCACACACCCTCCAATCCGGGCCTGCACCCCCAGTCCATATAAGGCCCCTTTCATTTTATGTTAATTGCATGATATTTAGTTTTAGAAATAGTTTTATTAAATTTTAGAATTAGGTATCATTAGAATTTAGTTAGAATATAAATAATCTTAGGAATATTAAACCTTGATTAACTTTTAGGATTTTAGAATATTGATTAGATTAGTCTAATAGAATTTTGGATAATTAGCTTTTTTTAGAATTTTAATTAGGTATTAAAATTTGGTTAGAATTTAATTAGAAAGTGATTAGAAATAATTTTTAGATTAGAATTACTTAGATTTTAGAAATATTTAGTCTAGGTTAGATATAAATAGAATTTTGGTTCAATATTACTCCCTAACTGTGAAATGACTATTCTACCCCTAGGCTTAGAAATAATTCGGTCTTGCATGCTTCCTTAATTTTAGGACATGTTATCACTTGAGTAAATGAATTTCATGTGGAGTATCAGCTTCTGTTCTGGATTTTTTCCCTCTTTTGACCCTAGGCTTTGACCTAGTGGTTTGGACTCACTGTTTGGATTATGGATTTCAGGTTCAAAGGCACATTGCCATGATTGGAGTGCCTCATTCATTTAAGCCTGATTATTGGTTGATGTTGGCTAACATTGTGTTGTTTTGTAGGCTTTGAGAACAAATTCACTTGTGCTTGTGCCTTGCTCATTGTCTGATGATGCTTTGTCTGTCTGTTTAATATTGACTGTTGGTTGTTTGTCTATACAGTTTAACTGATTGTTTTAGATTTTTTCACAGGTACCTAAGTGGCTTTGAGTTCATTTTGAACTTTGCTTTGCTAGCTTGTGGTTGCTTACCACTGAGGTATAATCTTCTGACTTCATGTAGTCTGGAAGACCTGGCCTGTTAATTGGCCAGGCAACTGTCTGAAGTCCTCCTTAAGAGGCGATGTTTGTGGTTGTTTACATTTTGTGCCAGGCAGGGAAAGTCCTTATTTAAGGCAATTGGTGGAAGCCAAGGGATATGCAATCTATCCCCCACTATTCTGTTGAGTCGTCCCTTTGCTCGCACGGCTGTGTGTTGATGCATTGGGACACAAACCCAAGATCTTGTGCTGTTGCACAATCGAGTCAGAGTCTTGAGCGTAGAAGGGTCCCTCCATTCTGGACCCACGCTCCTTTGTCTGAAGCTCTCCCTGACCAGGGATAAGAGCTGTGAAGTCTCATCTTCACTCACCTTTCATCAGCTTCACCTTAGCCCCTCAATGGCAAGGTTAAGAGCTAACCTGACCCCGATACAGAGGCTTGTTTGTTGAGGTTGATATGACCCCTCGACTAAAGCCTAGCCTTGATGTTTGAGCCCCTTGTTGGTGTGTTTATTTCATGCTGTATATGTTTGTGTGGTGTGATTGTATCCCCTAGGTTTGCTAGACTCCGCGTAGTCTCGTTTGCATGTCAATTAAGGTAGCACGGTTCCTTCGTATAGGACTTCCTTTCTTGCTTGAGCTTTCCTAAAACACAAACAAACATTATCCCCTCTTAAGGATACGTCAACTCCTTCTACTACAGGTGAGTAAGTCTCCAATGGTCGAGCATCCGGTAGATTGCGTAGTGACGTTATCCACTTAAAAAACACAAACCAACAGGAATAGTTTAGCCGAACTACGGCAACTCTGATTCTCATGTCCAGATGAGATACGTAGGCACGAGATGCGATGTCTTGTCGAGTTTGACTAACAACTAACACTAATTCTTTTCTCTCGCCCTCGTTGCGATTGAGACCTCCCCTATCTCTTGCCCTAGTTGCAATCGAGACCCTTCTTCTTCCTGTGTCTTGTTGTGTGCTTGGAAGCTGATGTAAGTCCATCGAGTGGCATTCGGGTTCCAGTGTTAGTGCGTGTTTTTGGTTCGGATGCTGATGTAAGCCCAGTGATTGGCATTCAGGCTCCATGTTAGCCTCCTTGCGTGTGTTTTGGTTTGGATGCTGATGTAAGCCCAGTGATTGGCATTCAGGCTCCACGTTTGCCTTTGCCTGTGTTTGTTTGTGTGCGTGTTAGCCGAGTTACGAATGCTCTGATTCTCCTTCGTCCAAAGGAGATACGTATGCATAGGATGCGACATCCTAGCGAGCATGTGTCGTTTCCCCAGTCCGAACTACTTTGACTCTGATGTCTATGCCTGATAGACTAAGTGGGCCCAGGACGCGATGTCCTGCCGAGTCAGTTTCAGTCTTGTTTGTTTTCTTGTGTCTCTTTCAGCCAGTGTGTGTGTGAGCAGTGTTTTAGCAACCATTTTCCTTCCTATTGTGCGTGGATCCCGTCGAGTACGACGGATGCGTAGGGGTGCTAATACCTTCCCTTCGCATAACCGACTTCCGATCCCATTCTCTTTGGTCGCGAGACCATGCTTTTTCCAGGTTTACTCTGAGCGTTTCCTTTCCCTCTTTTGGGATAAATAACGCACGGTGGCGGCTCTGTTGTTCTTGTTTTCCCGCCGGTTTTTCGCGTAATGCGACAGCTGGCGACTCTGCTGGGGACGAAAGAGAAGTTGACCTGTGCTGGTCCTTCTTCCCTAAGCGAGTCTCTCCTAACGCCCTCTAGGTTAGGGCTTTGGTTGCTTTTTGCTGTGTTGTTTATTGCATTCATTTCATTTATTGTTTGCATTTATTGTTTGCATTGATGGTTGCATTCATGCACATTCATCTGCTGTGCTGGCTGTGTTTCTCTGTTTGGGGGTGGGAGTTACTTGAGGTAAAAGGCCCAATACCCAGGCTATGAGTGCAATCTAGGAAACCTAGGAATAGAGTGATTCATGGGAAGCGGGTGGTGTACGCCACTTAGCGAAACATCGATATCACGAGCAGTTCAGACTCTGATGGGGTATTATCGGTGCATACATCTGGTGTGCACAAGATGATATTCTTGAAAGGGTTGTTTATCCTGCGTTTCTCTCAACCTTACCCTGGCCTAGATGACACCCGTGAGTGGGGAGGGAATGATCATTTTAACAGGTACAGATGGTGACTGTTGGTGACTTGATGATGACTCAGTATGTTCCTGTTGGTGACTCAGTTTCTCAGATTGGGTTCAGATGACAGTTGACCAGTTGACTTTGGGGTTTCAGATGGTTGTGATCAGAGTTCGAGCCGAAGCTTCGATCCTGTGTCCAGATATGCACAGCTTGCCAGTCGTGTCTGCATCATGTGCATCATAGCATGTTTATTTTTCAAAAGAAACGTAATCAACAAAAAAAAGAATCAATAAAAAATTGAAAAAAAAAAAAAAATGATCTCTGCATGCATATCATTTCTCAGGTACATTCCAGAGTCTGTTCACTGATAGATCCGGGTGCTCATTTATAGATGAAATTGTTGGTTTCACTCGGTATTCATTGCTCTTGTATACTGTGCCGTTGCTGCAGATTGCTTTTTTTCGAAGATGAATCAGGCTCTTTGAAGGCCTGAGAAATGATCATTATCATGTGCATCATATGCATTAGCATCATAATCATAACATGTTGCATAATAGGTGTTCTAGTTCGGACTTCTCACTCTGGCTCCTGTCTGAGACAGGATTGTTGATCATCGTCCGCACCTCAACCAGATCGAATCATCAGAGGAGTATGGATCAGGTTCAGACTGAGTTGGCTGAGATGAGGGCAAACATGGCCTAGTTCATGACCATGATGCAAGGGGTCGTTCAGGGGCAAGAGGAGCTGCGAGCCTTAGCCCAGAGACAGGAAGCCATGATTCTGCCACCCAGTCGTGCTTCACCAGAGGGGGTCCCCGTTAATGATCAAATTGCTGCTGTCACTATTCCCGTCAACAACTACGACGTGGATGATGATTTGAGGGGTATCATAGTCAATGGACAGCCGCTTGCTACAGAAACTGTTAATGTCAGAGCAACCCGCACTCCGGTTCGCCATCGTGGCTCTTCAAGTTCGTTGAATTCTAAGAAGCCATTCTCTGGGGCACCCAAAAGGGGAGAGAGTGAAACAAATGCTGTGCACCGGCGAGGGAGTGCGAACATAGGACAATATCGTCAAGCTGCCGCTGTGACTATCCCAGCAACTCAAACTCCACAGCAACAGAGAAGACCAACTCAGCAGTATCAACATCAGCAACATCGTCCGCAACAGCAGGCTTACCAGCCTCCCTATGATAATCAAGCCGATACAAGTAATGAGGGGAAGAGGATCATTTTTTACCCGATCCCTATGTCATACTCAGAGTTGTATCCCTCGTTGATAGAGCGGAACTTGATTACTCCCAGAGACCCGCCGACTATACCCGTCAACCCTCAGTGGTGGTATAGGCCTGAGCAGCATTGTGTGTATCATTCGGGTGCTCCTGGTCATGATGTGGATAGTTGCTTTCAGTTGAAAATGAAGGTTCAAGACCTCGTGCAGTCAGGTATTCTGAACTTTGAAGACTTGGGTCCCCGTGTTAATAAAGCTTGAAGATAACAAGTCGCGGGCTGGCGTTGGCTTTTTTCCTGAGGTCTTCAACAAAGAGGGTTGATCAAAAGCAGAAGCTACTAATGCAAGAGATTCTGACAGTTGTTATCCCTGGTGGGATCTATCACAATTGGGTCACTGTGGGCGTTCCTACAGTTGTTCATAAGTCAGAGTAATAATCACTTTGTTTAAAAACCCTTCTCCCATGCCAAAAGGAGAAGTGATGACATTGTTGGCAACATTTTGTGCAATGATATTTTCATTCAAGTAAATGCATGTTAAACATTTGTTTTTCCAATTGTTTTCCCTTTTCGCTTTTTGCATGAAATTGGTGATCACAAAAACCCTAAAAACAGGAATAAAAGCAATCTTTTCATCTGCATAACGATTGTCTTGTTTGTTTTCCAAAAAGTTTTTCATATCGAAATCATTATGCAGGTTGTTTCTCAAACCCATTGAACATAATGATCGGACGTCATCTCCCAATTTTGAATTCCCTGTATTCGAAGTAGAAGAAGATGATGTTGAAGGGATTCCTGACGAGATTTCCCGACTTCTTGAGCAAGAAAAGAAGATCACTCAGCTGCATCTCGAGAATCAGCAGAACAGCCAACTGGGGCATCAAAAAAAAAATCAATCAAAAAAAAACAAAGAAAGAAAGGGTGCAAAAGAAATCAAAAGAAATCAAAAGCAAAATCAAAAGAAAAAAACAAAGGAAAAATAGCACCCTCAAAGTCCCAAGTTGACTGATGCTGAATTCGATCGAAAAGAAGAGATTAACTGCCAGGTGTCATGGTCAGTTATATCAGCAGAGAGTGACGAAAGCATTCGACTAGAAGGTCGAGTCTCAAGTTCTGAGAAAATGACCTTGTGCTCAAGAAAGTCTTGTCTTTCGTGCCCGATTCCAGGGGCAAGTGGACTCCAAGCTATGAACGTCCATATGTTTTCAAGAGAGCCTTTTCAGGCGGTGCTTTGACACTTACAGCAATGGATGAAGAAGTTCACTCGTCCTGTGAATCCAGATGCAGTCAAGAAATACTTAGCCTAAACAAAAAAAAAGCAAAACAGCTCGCTAAGTTGAACACCCCAAAGGGTAACTTAGGCAAAAAGGAGCGTCTCGGTGGATTGAAAACCCGAAAGGGCGATCCAGGCAAAAGTTAGAGACATTGAAAAAAGAATTTGCATCTCGCTAGATTGAGCACCTCACACCGGGGCAATCTAGGCAAAAATTAGGGATTTGGCAAGTAACTGCATCTTGACAAGACCGTGTTCTATATCTGTCATCCGCCAGGAATTCTCTATGCGTCGTCGACCGAAGCTCCGAATACATCGAGATTCAGAATGGTAGAGGAAAGGTCGTTATGTTCAATGTAGCCCTCTCCAATATATATCACCGATTTCAAACTTGTACAGATCTATGGAGTCTCGCCCTTTGCAGACTACCATTCCATCACATCGATTTGAGCTTTTACCCCATTATTTGCACTCTTCTTTGTTTCAACTCAACAAATGTTTTGCATGTTTTAATTGATAAAGTATCATTGTTTTCAAAATAAACAAAATTTTTCACAAAATTGTTCTTAAACAAAGTGAACATTCACAATGATGAAAGGATACCTAGGAGACCCGCAGTGCTCTCCCAAGGGTGGTATGATTACCGACGGGTAAGACAGTCGTTCGTATCTCGAGCATAACTGTATCTTTGTCCTGTAGAACCTTTTCATGGTCTCTCCTCAGCGAGGTTGCTCAGTGCAGTGTTGGTTGAAGTTGTTCATCTTCACGTCCCCGACAGTGCAACATGTTTTCTCCAAGTCTCTGTTAGCCCTATGGTGGGGCATCCCTAATAGAGTGCTGTTTGAGCCCTATCGTGGGGCATCCCCAGCAAGGTTTTTGTTTTGGACATTATCGTGGGCCAGTTCTCAAGCAGTAGGTGTACTGAAGACTTCAATTTTCGTCTCTCCAGCAGAGTAGTCTTCTCCTCTCCCTGGCACGGATGCTTTTCTGCAACGATTCGATATTTGGAGGATTGACGTCTCAGTATTCCGTCATTTTCTCAGGTAGGTCCTCAGCAGAGTGGTTGACATGAGGAACTTCATCGATGCCTATCTATTTTCACCAGAGATCTGGCTGATTCTTGGTATCTCTGTTCTCCAGCATGAGTGAGAAGTCAGTGCTCTCCCTACAGAGTTTTCATCAAGCAGATTTCCTCAGCAGAGTCTCCCCACAGAGTGGAGTATTTGATCAGTGGGCTCCCTAGCAGGGTTTTCATTCACTTTGCATTTTGCATGTAGTGATCATTGCATCCTCAAATCGCGTAGCATCTCCATTCAATATGGAGCATTACGCCATAGAAAAATTCAAACATATGCATTCATGTGTTACCCACCAGACCGTATCCCCGGCAGAAGCGGATTTTTCGTTCAGACATCTGTACGGTACATTTGCTACAGTTGCTCCTGACAGCATTCAGGATTGATCCCCCCCAGAGAGGTTTATTTCCTCATCCGTTGGTGAAAGGAAAACCTGGTTCTACCCAGTGGTCTCCTAGCAGATGTGGGTGTGTCTAATCTCTCCATGTAGAGTCTACCCCTAAGCAGAAAGTGTCTACCATTTCCTTCTGCACTCCCCACTGAGTTAGATCCTCGTGGATGACGGTTGTTTCCGTTCCCTCCCTGCACGGGATGGGTTTTCCCTATTGAGTTCTTTTCTCATTAGGATGAGTCTTGATTCGGTTTGCCTTTTGGGATTGATCCTAAATTGGCTTCTTGTTGACTGTCTCTTGTGTTGCCCTGGGACATGAATGAATAGTGGCTCACTAACCGGCACTCATTCATCTTATCCTCAGCGGAATTTGTGGGCTTCTACCTACAAACCGGTAGTTGTAAGTCCTATCTTTGTGGTTTTCTACCCAACCGGTAGTTGTAAAATCCCACTTTCATCCCCTAGCAGAGGTAACCTTTGTGGTTCATTCTGTCGGTTGGCTTCTACCTACAACCCGGTAGTTGTAAGTCCTATCTTTGTGGTTTTCTACCTACAAATTGGTAATTGTAAAATCCCACTTTCATCCCCTTGGTGGAGTTAACCCTGTGTGCTCATCTTATCGATGACTGGTTACTTTTTCGTGGTTTTCTGCCTACTAACCGGTAGGTGTAATCCCCTCTTTGCAGTTATCAGTATCCGGTTTGCGGTATTGATATTCTTTTCCCCTCTGGATACTCGCCTTGATCAAGCAGTATTGTCCCCAGTGGGTCTCCCCCTTTCTTTTGGGTATTTGCTCCGAGTCAGCAACTTTATCCTCTTTTGATTGGTCATCTTTGCATACCTGTTCCTGGTACACGATGCCTTTCTTTTCGGTCGTTTATCCATCTAACAACCTGCAACCCGGTTATGGATAATCTTCCATGCGAGTGTGTTATCTACGTTTTGACGACTATAGATAATATGTCTCATGCACTCTCTGGTCAGTCTTTTGATTGTTTTCTCCAGCAGAGTAAGATTCGTATTCCTTGTGGAATCGAATTTTCATCCTTTAACAAGTTTGCCTTCGCTCTCTTCAGGATGATGTCGGTTGATTTATCCATTTAACAACCTGCAACCCGGTTATGGATAATCTTCCATGCGAGTGTGTTATCTACGTTTTGACGGCTATAGACAATATATCTCATGCACTTTCTGGTCAGTCTTTTAATTGTTTTCTCCAGCAGAGTAAGATTCGTATTCCTTTGTTCGGAATCGAATGTTCATCCTTTAACAAGTTTGCTTTCGCTCTCTTCAGGATGATTTCGGTCGTTTTATCCATCTAACAACCTACAATCCGGTTATGGATAATCTTCCATGCGAGTCTATTATCTACGTTTTGACGGCTATAGGTAATTTGTCTCACGCGCTCTTGGGTCGAAGTCGTCCTCCCCAGTCGAGTAAGATTCGTATTCCTTGTGGAATTGAATGTCCATCCTTTAACAAGATCGCTTTTCTAGCCCTCTTCAGGATGTTGAGTGTTTTGGAACACAAACCAATTCACGTTTTGGTCGGTCACCTGTTTTCTGCCTACAACCCAGCATCCTTGGTGTTCCTTCCTGTCTACTCTCTGTAATGACCTTGATCCCCAGTGATTTTCCTCCTCTCCGTTGGTGTCGATAAACGTCGAGTTTTTCCCCATCAACCATTGATGATTTGGTTGTGTTCGCTCTCCCTAGAAGATTCCTCCTCTCCGTTGGTGTCGATAAACGTCGAGTTTTTCCCGATCATCCGTTACTGATTTGGTTGTGTTCGCTCTCCCCAGAAGAGTCCTCCTCTCCGTTGGTGTCGATAAACGTCGAGTTTTTCCTATGCGTCCGTTGGCGTATAGTTGATATATTTCCCCACAGGGTCTTCCCCAGTTGAACCTCCTCTCCGTTGGTGTCGATAAACGTCGAGTTTTTCCTAGTCGTCCGATGATGTCTAGTTTCTTATTCCCTACAGATCATTTGGTAATACCATATGATTCCCCTCAGAGTTTTCTCCTCTCCGTTGGTGTCGATAAACGTCGAGTTTTTCCTATTCATCCTATGACGTCTAGTTGTACTCTTCCCCAAGTGGATTTACCTCCCCGTTGGTTTCGATAAACGTTGTGTTTTTCTCATTCGTCCGATGACGTCTGATTGTATACCCTATTCCCAGTCATTCATTAATGTCTGGTTGATTTCCCAGCCAGAATCCCCAGTAGACGTCCTATTTGGTGTCCGGTTGTGGTCTCCCTTTCGTCCTATGACGTCTGGTTGAGTTTTCTCCTTCTCCGTTGGTGTCGATAAACGTTGAGTCTCCCTTTCGTCCTATGACGTCTGGCTGAGTTTTCTCCTTCTCCGTTGGTGTCGATAAACGTTGAGTCTCCCTTTCGTCCTATGACGTCTGGCTGAGTTTTCTCCTTCTCCGTTGGTGTCGATAAACGTTGAGTCTCCCTTTCGTCCTATGACGTCTGGCTGAGTTTTCTCCTTCTCCGTTGGTGTCGATAAACGTTGAGTCTCCCTTTCGTCCTATGACGTCTGGTTGAGTTTTCTCCTTCTCCGTTGGTGTCGATAAACGTTGAGTCTCCCTTTCGTCCTATGACGTCTGGCTGAGTTTTCTCCTTCTTCGTTGGTGTCGATAAACGTTGAGTCTCCCTTTCGTCCTATGACGTCTGGTTGAGTTTCCTCCTTCTCCGTTGGTGTCGATAAACGTTGAGTCTCCCTTTCGTCCTATGACGTCTGGCTGAGTTTTCTCCTTCTCCGTTGGTGTCGATAAACGTCGAGTTTTTCCTAGTCGTCCTATGACGTCTAGTTGTACCTTTCCCCAAGTGGATTTACCTCTCCGTTGGTTTTGGTAAACGTTGAGTTTTTCCCATTGCGTCCGCTGACATATGGTTGTATCCTTTCCTGGTTATCCCCAGAAGAGTTGATTTACCTCTCTGTTGGTCTTGGTAAACGTTGAGTTTTTCCTAGTTGTCCGTTGGCATCTAGTTGAGATGATTTCTGTTCCCATTCATCGTGTGTCGATGTCTGGATGTGCTTGTACCTCTGAAAGAAAAAAAAAACAACAAAAACAAGAAAGACAAATCCCAGCAGTGTGCAAATTTCTACGGTTCTTGGTATTCAATCCCTGTTTACCCTGAAAGTCTGACAGCCGTTGCTCTCATCCGTTCGGGTTCCCAGTTGATTGAATAGGGGCAGCTGTAGCACCTCAAATTTGCACCCTCCCATTTGTACATTCATTTCATTTTAGGTCATTAACATTGCATTCACATTGCATAGTCCATTGCATTGCATCAGTCAGGACTGGCATCAGGAGAAGTCAACTGTGCAAGAGATCAAGTTTTTCCATGAGACAAAGGCCCTATGGGTGTTCCAATGGGCTTACGTGATCCAAGGTTCATTTTGATGCAGTTTGGCCAAGTGTTGAAGGCTCAAAGTCCATGGTGTATGACCAAGTCATCTGAGGCTCATAAAAGTCAACTGTAAGTCAACTAAGGGCTAGGGAGTGGAGAGATGGTTTGAGACGCTTCCTCCATGTCCCAAAGAAGGTCATTTGTCATTACAAACACTTATCTGGAAGAAGAAATCATTGCGTTCGTTTCTCGAATTAATCTTGGAAATTCAAGTTGAGTTGGATGATCCTAGTTGATTACTGGAAAGTTGATTTGGTTGTGGAAATTTAATCATGATTGCATTGAGCCCATTCTTCTCCTTTTTGTTAAGTCCATAAGTTTGGTCCATTAACCATTTTCCAAATAATTCCATTTCATTATCCATATCTAAATCCATAATTCATTTGTTCATATCCAATTATCCATTTTGGCTAAATTCAAGTCCACTTAATTTTGATTAAATCCATTAACCATGTCCATGCTATCCAACTAACCCATCTTGGTTAAGCCCATTATCCAAAAATCCATTTCCATTTTTATCCATTCTTGAATTCATTACTAACCAAAACCACTTAACTTTTTTTTATCCAATTTAGTTTATCCATTTTTGAAAACCAATTATCAATATCCCATTATCAATGTTAATATCCAAATCACGTTACCCACTTTTCTAATCCATTTCATATTCAAATAATGATCAATGATTGCATATCCAATTTATAATCTCCAAGACCAATGCCATGTATGAAAATGAGAAGGCCATAGGAAGTACTGCTACATGACAATAGCAGCATAACAGACAAAACACCAGCATGCCAAAGTAGATTGGCATCAGTACTTGACCAAATTCCAAATGCAAAAAAGGCAACCAAGTAGTAAAATGGGGCTGCAACATAGAAGAGAAAATCAAAACGGCATGAATAGTGAACGAAGGCTACGATACAGCCTGAGCCAAGAAGTAAAATGCAGCTCAGCAAAACAAGCGGTGCTGCAATTCCAAGAACTCAAGCCACAAGCGAGCCAAGCCGGTAAACCGCAAGCAAAACGCAGCTAATACACAAGCCAATACAAAAACCTGCATAATTTCACAGAAAAAATGACCAATCCAATAACAGAATTTTCTTCATAACAAACTTGGAACCTCACTCTTATCCCTATATAAATCAATCTTCAACCGCTTCAAGATTTTTTTTCTTCTTCAACCTCCATTCATCAACCACCTTCACGAAACTCCAGACTCCATAGCCAAACCTCCGGTCTTCACCTTCAACCACCGTAACCGTAACCGCTATTCAATTCTTCTTCAATCTTCACTTCTCAAACTTCCGGATTCTTCAACCTCCGTTCACCGAACCCTCACCCTCACCATACTCCATAACAACAAGAAAATAACAAAAACGAAAAAAGAGAAGAGAAAAAGAGCTTAACAAAAAGCGACTTCGTAATCGCTAACGGCATCACCAACCTTCACCACTTCAATTCACTTCTCTTCATCCTTCAATCCTCTTCCATCACCTTCTCCTCAACGAACCTTTTCTCCACCCTTTCTCACCAAACTCCAATCAACTCAACCGCTTCAACCTTCTTGAAAGAACATAACCGTAACAAACTCTTCTTCAACCACGCTCCAACCTTCTTCCAAATACCTGCAAGATCTCCCTGTGGCCGACATCAATCCGTGCGTCTTCGTCGCTCAACAATCCTGTGAGAATCCGGCACCATAATCCGTTCGACACTCAGATTCACGTGCAGCCGGCTCAGCGGAAGTAATTACGAGTTCACTCAGAGTCGAATCATTGCGTCGGAACCGATTGACGAAGGATCCTGAGCCGTGAATCATCAGCGAGTGACGGCGATGATTGTTGGATGCGAGGTTTAGAGACAGAGGAGTGTGGTAGTGTCGGTACGATCCATTCGAGCGGCGTCTCATGCTTGAACGCGATTGAGGTTAACGGCGATAGCGGTCAAGGCATGCTAAGCTCTTTTCTGCAAGTGTTTTTCTTCTTTTCTTTCCTTCTGCAGGTTATGTTGGTGCGCTTGGACATCTACGCCTTGGCAGTGTGGGCCTGAAATCCAAACAAGTTGCTAATCACAATCCTGCAAATCAAGCCACCACCTGCAAAAGCCGAGCGAACAACAAATCACATCATCACAATTCCTATCCTACGAAGCGAACTGCAAATCATTGATAATCGAATCAGGCAACGAGGTCATCGCGATAGAAGCAATTCGCAACAGAACAGGAGAGGAGGATCGGAGAATCAGAGTTTCGTGATACCAGAGTTCCGAATACGGCTTCACCGACGGATCCTCTTTCGCCATTGCCGGTAGGATCTCTTGTCCTTTCGTGTTGTTAATTCGTGCACAGTGGTAGCGGTTTTTCTTTCGCCATTGCCGATGTTTGCTTCGCTTCGTGGGAGAGCCATCGCGGTAGCTCCGTTCGATTAGGCGGAGTTTCGTTCCTCTTGTTGGTCAAGAGGCGTGTGGCGGTGTGAGGTATGATTTTGCGGTCGCCGCCGTTGGTTTAGGCCGGCGCATCTAGGGAGGTCTTGGAGATGTGGTTCTCCCTGTGTCTGTTGAAATTGACCGAGGAAGGTGAAGGAGATGGAGTCTCCGCTACTTGTCCAATCTGCTTGGGCCTTGCCTTCACATTTCAGGCCCGAAGGCTTGGCTGCTTTGCACACACCCTCCAATCCGGGCCTGCACCCCCAGTCCATATAAGGCCCCTTTCATTTTATGTTAATTGCATGATATTTAGTTTTAGAAATAGTTTTATTAAATTTTAGAATTAGGTATCATTAGAATTTAGTTAGAATATAAATAATCTTAGGAATATTAAACCTTGATTAACTTTTAGGATTTTAGAATATTGATTAGATTAGTCTAATAGAATTTTGGATAATTAGCTTTTTTTAGAATTTTAATTAGGTATTAAAATTTGGTTAGAATTTAATTAGAAAGTGATTAGAAATAATTTTTAGATTAGAATTACTTAGATTTTAGAAATATTTAGTCTAGGTTAGATATAAATAGAATTTTGGTTCAATATTACTCCCTAACTGTGAAATGACTATTCTACCCCTAGGCTTAGAAATAATTCGGTCTTGCATGCTTCCTTAATTTTAGGACATGTTATCACTTGAGTAAATGAATTTCATGTGGAGTATCAGCTTCTGTTCTGGATTTTTTCCCTCTTTTGACCCTAGGCTTTGACCTAGTGGTTTGGACTCACTGTTTGGATTATGGATTTCAGGTTCAAAGGCACATTGCCATGATTGGAGTGCCTCATTCATTTAAGCCTGATTATTGGTTGATGTTGGCTAACATTGTGTTGTTTTGTAGGCTTTGAGAACAAATTCACTTGTGCTTGTGCCTTGCTCATTGTCTGATGATGCTTTGTCTGTCTGTTTAATATTGACTGTTGGTTGTTTGTCTATACAGTTTAACTGATTGTTTTAGATTTTTTCACAGGTACCTAAGTGGCTTTGAGTTCATTTTGAACTTTGCTTTGCTAGCTTGTGGTTGCTTACCACTGAGGTATAATCTTCTGACTTCATGTAGTCTGGAAGACCTGGCCTGTTAATTGGCCAGGCAACTGTCTGAAGTCCTCCTTAAGAGGCGATGTTTGTGGTTGTTTACATTTTGTGCCAGGCAGGGAAAGTCCTTATTTAAGGCAATTGGTGGAAGCCAAGGAATATGCAATCTATCCCCCACTATTCTGTTGAGTCGTCCCTTTGCTCGCACGGCTGTGTGTTGATGCATTGGGACACAAACCCAAGATCTTGTGCTGTTGCACAATCGAGTCAGAGTCTCGAGCGTAGAAGGGTCCCTCCATTCTGGACCCACGCTCCTTTGTCTGAAGTTCTCCCTGACCAGGGATAAGAGCTGTGAAGTCTCATCTTCACTCACCTTTCATCAGCTTCACCTTAGCCCCTCAATGGCAAGGTTAAGAGCTAACCTGACCCCGATACAGAGGCTTGTTTGTTGAGGTTGATATGACCCCTCGACTAAAGCCTAGCCTTGATGTTTGAGCCCCTTGTTGGTGTGTTTATTTCATGCTGTATATGTTTGTGTGGTGTGATTGTATCCCCTAGGTTTGCTAGACTCCGCGTAGTCTCGTTTGCATGTCAATTAAGGTAGCACGGTTCCTTCGTATAGGACTTCCTTTCTTGCTTGAGCTTTCCTAAAACACAAACAAACATTATCCCCTCTTAAGGATACGTCAACTCCTTCTACTACAGGTGAGTAAGTCTCCAATGGTCGAGCATCCGGTAGATTGCGTAGTGACGTTATCCACTTAAAAAACACAAACCAACAGGAATAGTTTATCCGAACTACGGCAACTCTGATTCTCATGTCCAGATGAGATACGTAGGCACGAGATGCGATGTCTTGTCGAGTTTGACTAACAACTAACACTAATTCTTTTCTCTCGCCCTCGTTGCGATTGAGACCTCCCCTTTCTCTTGCCCTAGTTGCAATCGAGACCCTTCTTCTTCCTGTGTCTTGTTGTGTGCTTGGAAGCTGATGTAAGTCCATCGAGTGGCATTCGGGTTCCAGTGTTAGTGCGTGTTTTTGGTTCGGATGCTGATGTAAGCCCAGTGATTGGCATTCAGGCTCCATGTTAGCCTCCTTGCGTGTGTTTTGGTTTGGATGCTGATGTAAGCCCAGTGATTGGCATTCAGGCTCCACGTTTGCCTTTGCCTGTGTTTATTTGTGTGCGTGTTAGCCGAGCTACGAATGCTCTGATTCTCCTTCGTCCAAAGGAGATACGTATGCATAGGATGCGACATCCTAGCGAGCATGTGTCGTTTCCCCAGTCCGAACTACTTTGACTCTGATGTCTATGCCTGATAGACTAAGTGGGCCCAGGACGCGATGTCCTGCCGAGTCAGTTTCAGTCTTGTTTGTTTTCTTGTGTCTCTTTCAGCCAGTGTGTGTGTGAGCAGTGTTTTAGCAACCATTTTCCTTCCTATTGTGCGTGGATCCCGTCGAGTACGACGGATGCGTAGGGGTGCTAATACCTTCCCTTCGCATAACCGACTCCCGATCCCATTCTCTTTGGTCGCGAGACCATGCTTTTTCCAGGTTTACTCTGAGCGTTTCCTTTCCCTCTTTTGGGATAAATAACGCACGGTGGCGGCTCTGTTGTTCTTGTTTTCCCGCCGGTTTTTCGCGTAATGCGACAACCGCTAGAGCGTGATCTAAATACTTGTTCAATAAAATTAACTAACCAATTCATAGTTTTCTACGTAGAACTATGTTGCTTTGAATTTCTCATTTCACCTGAGGATACGTAGGAGCGAGACCCATAATCTCGTGAAACACCCTAATAAAAATCCTTTTTGCGACCAATTTTTTTTCCTGTTAAACTTTTAACACTCGAAGAAAATAAATAACATAAGCTAACATTCAATCACAAATCTAACTGAATGGTTCCCGTTGAGTACAACGGATGTGAGGAGTGCTAATGCCTTCCCCTTACATAATCGACTCTCAAACTCAAATTTTATTACGACGTCTATTTTCATTTTCTTTTAAGGGTTTTATCGATATTTTCCCTTTCCTTCTTTGGAATAAATAAAGTTCGACGGTGACTCTATTTAATCATATACGAGTGTGCGATGTGATAGGTGGTGACTCTGTTGGGGACTTTGATCCTACAAGAGAAAGTCAAGTCTAATTTAGTTAACTTTGTGATTAAAATGTTAGATTTGTTTTACTGTTCTCTTCCATTTTTTTATCATATGCTATCACTACTACTTATTCATAAGATAATATGGAGCTCTTTGATTATTAGCACTTTGGGAGATATGATATACACCCGAGTCTGAGGAAAACTTATGACTAAGTTGGTAGATGTGTAGTATTAGCCTGCGAGGTGTATGCCTCGTTGGGATAATACGAAGACCCCACCTAAAGTAGATTCTCTTAGAGGTGATATTGTTCGGTGAGTCTTGGTTACGATGATAATATTTTCAAGTAGGGTCGATGACTCTAGGGACCTTTTAAGAACCTTGTAGTCGATGGTTGTGTAGTATTGACCTGCGAGATGTATGCCTCGTGAGGTTGATATGAATACCTCACCTAGAAGAGATCATCTTAAGGGTATCACTTTCTGACGAGTCTTCGTCACGACGACGATATTCTCAAGGAGGGTCCATGATTCTAGGAACCTACAACCGTAGATCCCACCTACGGGGTTCTATTAATCAAAGATAACAGTTTATTCTTTTATTTGTTACCATAATTGACCTAAACATGATATGCCCATGATCCTGAACCATGCATATGCATTGCATTGTCACGAACATAACACTTAGCATTTGCATCTTGTTTCCAAGGAGTCTAAGAAACTACAAATGTAAGCATTCAAGAGTATGAGGTCAGATTAAAGAAACACCTACTCATTCAGATCCAGAGCTCCCAAGCTGGGAAGTATACTAGATTTGGCTTCTCGACTACATCCAATCAACAAAATCAACTTTGGGGAAATCATGGGAATCTCCTTGGTCTCCTAATCAATAAGCAGACTCACTAACACTTCTGGCACTAACCCAATTCCTTTGTTGAAGTGCTTTACATTCTAGGATTTCCAAATAGCTCCCACACTAAAAGAGGTTGAATATCTTATGGGTAACAACACGAGGTATAAGCTTCATTTTCTCGGTTTATAAGAGCTCCCAAAACACGAAGTCATAGCTGTTGCTCTCCATATAAATAAGAAAGATATCACTGTAGCACCTCAAATTTGCACCTATCATTGTACGTACCATCTCATATTAGGTCATAGCATATCATGATACATTGCATAACATTTACATTGTCCCCAGTTGCCTCAAGAGCAAGCAAGCAAGAATTAGGTCAAACTGATCAGGAGATCAGTCAACCAATCAAGCAAGGGTGTTTCTCAAGGAATCAAAGCCCTAGGGTTTGTCCAACAAGTTCACATGATTTGGAGGTCTTTTTGAAGTGTTCAAGTCAAGGGTTGAAGGCTCAGAGGTCATCAGTTCATACACAGACAATCAGAAACCCTAGAAAGTCAACAGTCAGTCAAGGCAGTGGATGGTGGCCATTCTTGTGGAATTTGGGCACCATGGTCAATAGTCAAGAGTTCATATGTCTTGGGACATCATTTGAAGTCAAGGTCTCAAGGAATTAGGGTTTGGAATTCATCAGAAGTGCACAGTCAGTCCAAAACCCTAGAAAAGTCAAAGTTGGTCAACTGTGGTTGATTCTATGGTTTTGATGGATGGAATTGGTTTGAGGAAGCTTATTCATGTCCCAATAGGCCTCATGTGCCATGGCAATCAACATCATTGAAGAATTTGAAGCAAATCAGAAAATTTCCAGAAATAGAAAGTGGACCTGTAATTTTAACTGCCAAAAATAGAAACTTCTTGATCCTCAACTTGCATCATGATACAAGCTCCAAATGGATTTTTGCCCAACATGAAAGTTGAAGATCTTGTTCTCCCATTTTCAAAAAGTCCAAGAACTCTTAAATCCCATGCATGGTTGTCAATATATGATCAATTCAATTTCAGAAATTTGTGAACTTCAAATGGGCATATCTCTCAAACCATAAGGCCAAATTTGGTGGGGGTTTTTCCTACAAACCACATTTTTCATCCTCTTTCCAAAAATATAAATTTCACCTTCCAAAACCTTGCCAATCAAAATGGCATTTTTTGACCTTTTCCATTAAAAATCAAAGTTTGACCAAACTTTGACTTTTTGATTCATTGACTTTTTACACAATTGGCCAATTGGGATTCACTTTACATGCTATTTGAAACTTGTCCCAAGCTTAATCTCATGCCCATGCCTTCATCATATCACAATTTTGGACCAAATGCAAAATTGGCATTTTTTGCAAATGAAGTCATAAGAGCAAGGCAATGTTAGCAATCCATAAACAGACCAAAAACAGTAAATTGGTAAGTCATTTGTAGCCTGTAGCAAGCCCAAAATCGTGCCAAACACACCCTCCATATCCATTTATTTCAACTTAGCATTTTTGGCAAATGGCTTCATTAAGGTTAAGCAAGATTATCATTGGATTAGAGGACTTTAAACAGACATATTTAAACCTTTTTCTGCTCATTCCACAACCCTAGAGCAGCCTTTGCATAACAGAATACATCTCATTTTCTCCCAATTGCATCTTGGCAAAAAGTGGAATTTCTACACAAACTTCAAAAAACCCTCGAGCAAGTTTGCATTCCTTCATCATCCATCGTTGTTGGGAGCTATTTCCAAGTGTGAAAAGCTAGCTGGAAGTTCATTTGTTGTTCTGTTTTCACCAACTACCAACAATGGCATATCACGATTTGGTTGTTTCCAAGCAAGATTGAGCCAAACAAACTCAAGGAACTTTCATTACCAAGCACTATCTCTTTCTGTTTCAGCTTAAAACCTTCAAATAAGCACTGTTCCATTGATTTCCTTCAAACAAGTACACTTTAGTTGCTTTAGTTGCTTGCTTTGCTTTTTAGCAATTGCTTTGAGGTATAAACATTTCTTCTTCATGTAGTCTGGAGACCCGGTCTGTTATTTGACCGGGCAAACTGTCTGAAGTCCTCCTTAAGAGGCAATACCTGTGTGTGTTTAAAATTGTCCCAAGCAGGAAAAGTCCTTCAAGTAAGGCAATTGGTGGAAGGTAGGGATAAGTAGCCTATCCCCCACTATTCAGTGAGTCATCTCATTGCTCCCATTACATGGTTGAAGCACTGAGATAAAAGCCCAAGATCTATCGAGTCAATAATGTGGAAAGAGCTCCATCTTTCTGAGTTCCCACGCTTTCTTATATGCTCTCCCTGATCAGGGATGGAAGCAATGAGGCACACTCCTCATCTCCTTTTCATCTGCTTCACCTTAGCCTCTCAATGGCAAGGTTAAGAGCGACCTTTACCCATTACAGTGGACTTTCATAGTCAAACCCTCTTGTGTGAGCCCCCTTGTTTGGCTATAGAGTGTGCTGTTTGATTCTCATTGACTGTTTGGTTGCTTCATATGCACTTGCTTGCCTGTATGTTATGCATTTATTATCATCAATTGCCATTAATGCATGAGCATCTCTTTTGTCTGTTTGACATCATTATTGTTGTTTACCCATTGAGGACAATTGTAAGTCCCACAAGTTGGCAGTTGCTCCTATGATATGGAAGTGAGTATAAGTCCATCACATTGGCCACTCATCTTATCTTTGCTTGTTGTATTGTTTGTATGTGAGGATACAATTGTAAGTCCCACAAGTTGGCAGTTGTTTTCCTAGGATCATACTGTGTATGTCAGAGTAAGTCCCACAAGTTGGCATCTGACATCCCTTGTTTTGCTTTCTTTGTTTGTGAGAGGATGCAATTGTAAGTCCCACAAGTTGGCATTTGCTTTCCTACGATCATGTGCGAAGTTAACCTAAGTCCCACAAGTTGGCAGTTGATTTCCATATTTCATTCTTGTTTCTTTTTCTTTTGGGGAGATTAGTGTAAGACCATTGAGTGGCCTCTGATATCCATTTCTGTTTTAGGAGATTGGTGTAAATCCATCTATTGGTATCCGATATCCGCTTTTGTTTGTGAGATTGGAGTAAGACCATTGAGTGGCATCCGGTATCATTTGTTTGTTTATTTTATCATTACTTACTTTCCATTCCAAAGGACACCCTTGAATCATCCTCTATATGATCTCAAGAAGTGAACCTTCTAAGAAGTTTTATAATCCATATCCATCCATTCATCATTCATTATGTCCTAGACTTTTTCACACAATACCTTTCAAATTTGACATAAGTGTTGTGCAAACATCTTCATGTTTTCAAATTAAAAACCTGGACTCAAGTCCTTGACTCTTTTTCAAACTCCATTTTCATAATACTTCTCTGAATCAATCCTAATCATGCTCTGACTCCATTTTCATAATCACAATCAATTAACTTCACTCATTCACTTGTTTTGGCCATGTCCATTGTGCTATTGTTTAAAATTGAATCCAACTCACTTTTTGGAAATCTTTTAGCCGAACTACGGCGTTTTGATCCTTACCTTTGATGGAAGGTACGTAGGCAGCGGGTTCATCCGCTCAAACCCAATAAAACTTGTACATTCTTTCCTCATCATCTCACTCATGTTTGCACAATGCATATGTCATAACAAATAACAATTTAGCATAACAAGTGTGAAAAGGGCTCCCTAGGAGTACCTAGGACGTAGTGGGTGCCTAACACCTTCCCATTGCGTAACTTACCCCTTACCTGGAATCTCTGATCTTTTATTAGTTTTCTACGTGTAAAACTTCTTAGGCTTTTGTTCGCTTTTTAGCCAGTCCTTTGGATAAATAAAAGTGCGGTGGCGACTCGAAACTTCATTGTATGCTTTGCTTATGATTTAATCGATAGATCATAGGGCGACGAATACACCGCTACAGAAAAGTGGCGACTCTGCTGGGGATCCTAGTTTCCTTGGCGGTAGTGCCTACTTTTCACCTTTGTTGTGATATATTGTTATTTGTTATTTGATTTATTCTTGTACCATTTGGGATCACTGTATTGATTGTAATGCGTGATTTGCTTGATATACAATGCTGTTTGTTTTGGTGGTCTGTTAGATGAGTTCTGTACCCGAACTCGAGTGCACTCTAGGATAGGAGAATGGCATAGTCTTGTTGACTGGTGTGGAGTAGTCCTTAGCCAGTTGACTTGCGAGTCCATTCACTTGGTGGAGGTCATGTTGAACTAATAATGTCACACAAGTTATTTGTGGTTAGGCATTATTCTTTCAATCATGTTCCGCCGAAGCCAAGGACCTTAGTTTACCAAACCCATCTTGGCCTATTTTTAGGACCGTAGTGCGGAGGTCGTTCAGATGTCAGTTCTGATACGATTGTCATGCGATACTACACTCATAAGAGTTTCTCTTGAGAATATTCTTGGAATACGAGTATTCGTTCCTCCGATAATATTCGAAAGATGGAACGATGATTATGGGAACCTCTGATAGAACATGTCTGGCAGGTTTAAACCCTAGTACACTCCCTTTGGGTGGTTCTTAACTGAGATTCCATGCTCGTGACTCTCAACAAACCCGTGATTCGTGGTTGAGTCGTTCAAACATCGTTAATATCAATGGATCCCGGATCAGGTGCAAAACCTAAAATCCACCAAAGCGGCTGGTTGATATTAGGGATGTTTGAACCGGTTCATGTACCGTTAATATCAATGGAACCTGGGTGTCGATAAGGTGAAAACCTAAATCCACCAAAATGGATGATTGATATTAGGGATACATAGAGCTTTCCCACGACCTTTGTTTGGTGTGCCTTGCTTGATCCTTGAGTGTGTTTGTTGCATTCATGCATTCATGCATTCATCCGCATACATGTCATCATCAGAAAAAGAAAATTTTCAAGGAACTTAAAGGGTTATTTTGCAAAATTTTCAGACAATGGAAAGACCAAAAAGGTATACAAAGAAATACAGCTTCAAGCAGCCTGACGTAAAAGAGTTAAGGAATCTGACATCATATGTATTAGATCCCTTGGGTTTCAAAGCTCGCTATGGGAAGCTTCTGCCTCTGCTCACCACTCAGGTTGACGAAGGGTTGATGAGTACCTTGGCTCAGTTCTACGATCCGTTGCATCGTTGCTTCTTATTTCCGGACTTCCAGCTACTGCCGACTTTGGAAGAATACTCTCACCTTATTGGGATTCCTATTCTGGATCAAGTGCCGTTCAGTGGCTTAGAGGATATTCTATCTGCTCGAGAGATTTCCAGCTTGTTGCACATAGATGAAGACCTGATTAGAGCTAATCTGACTACCAAAGGCGGAATTCAAGGTTTTCCTTCCGAGTTCCTCATTGCCCAAACTACCTTTTATGGGAAGGCCATGAGTGAGGACGCCTTTGAGGCTCTATTCGTACTGCTTATCTATGGGTTGGTGCTGTTTCCCAACTTCGACAAGTTCGTGGACATGAACGCTATTAGGATCTTTGCAGTCCTTAATCCAGTTCCGACTTTGTTGGGTGATGCTTATTTCTCCATGCACTTGAGGAGTATGAAGAATGGAGGAGTCATTGTCTGCTGTCTACCCCTGCTGTACAAGTGGTTTATTTCGCACTTGCCGCAGACAGTTGCTTTCAAGGAGAACAAGGGATGTCTACGGTGGTCTCAGAGACTCATGTCTCTCACCAATGATGATATCACCTGGTATGATCGCGTGTATGATACCGTCCAGATCATCGACTATTGTGGGGAATTCCCTAATGTGCCTCTTCTTGGCACATGTGGTGGGATTACCTACAATCCCATTCTTGCACGACGTCAGCTTGGGTTCCCCCTGAAAGATAAACCTAATAACATTCTGTTAGAAGGTGCGTTTTTCCAGGAGGGTAAAGATCCCCAAGGCCTGAAAGCCAGATTTGTCCGTGCATGGCGCAGTATCCGTAAGAAGAGTAGGAATGAGTTGGGTCCAAAGAACTGCATTGCTTTGGAACCATACACTTCTTGGGTCAGACAGAGAGCTGCCACCTACCTGATGCCGTATGATCATCCAAGACCTACACCGTTGGATATGGCTGGGCCTTCAACCCTCCCTACCCAACGTGTAGAGGAGTTGAGAGAGGAAGACCTTTCGCGTGCCTGGATCCGTGAGAGGGAGGAATTGCTGCAGCAGCTCAAGGAGAAGGATGCTATGATTGAGTTTCTCGAGCACCGAGTGATCGACGATCCGAACGACACTTGGACTTCTCTGCTTCCTCAGTCATCCAAATTCTGGAAGAGGAAGTATGATCGACTTGCCAAAGAGAAAGCTGACATGGAAGCTGCCTATGAGAGGGAGATCAAGAAGTTGTGCACTTTCCGTCTTCCAGCATCCCGAGCTTCTAGGGATCCATAGGATGTCATTTACCTTTTCTCTTTGTAATGAATCAAAAATGCTGTATTTCTTTGTCTCAATATATTGAATGAAACATTTCCATGAGCAATTAAAATGTGTAAATATTCAAAATATTGCAAATAATACCCTAAGGGTTCCTTGAAAACAAAGCATTTGCACGAGCATTGCATGCATCATACTCATCTCATTTGCATAACAGGTGTTCTCAGGCCGTCTTCTCACTTTGATTCCTGTGTCCAGACAGGATAGCTGACCAAAGGCCGCACCGCTACTCAACGAGGCTCAACCATCAACGTAACATGGATCAGGTTCAAGCCGAGTTAGCTGAGATGAGGGCTAGCATGGCCCAGTTCATTCATATGATGCAAGGGGTTGCGCAAGGCCAGGAAGAGCTTCGAGCACTGGTTCAGAGGCAAGAAGCTGCATTGCCACCGCCCAACCAGCCTCTGCAAGAAGGAAATCCAGTTCCTGAAGTCCCTGCTGCTGCTATTCCCGTCAACAATTATGCTGTGGGTGAAGAGTTGAGGGGTATCCGAGTTGACGGTCAACCGATTGCTCCAGATGTTGTTAGTGCCAGAGCCATTCATGTTCCAACCCGTAACAGAATTCCTATTGTTGACAGACAAGAGGATTTGTTCACTATGCTCAGCGAAGACGACGACATCTTGGGTAGAAATGATGCGAGAGATCGCAAAGTTGAGGCCCTTGCTGAGAAGATCAGAGCAATGGAATGTCAAAACTCCCTCGGTTTTGATGTTACCAACATGGGATTGGTTGAAGGACTCAGAATCCCGCATAAATTCAAGGCGCCGTCATTTGACAAATACAACGGTACCTCCTGCCCTCGCACCCACGTGCAGGCATACTACAGGAAAATATCCGCATACACTGACGATGAGAAGATGTGGATGTATTTCTTCCAAGACAGCCTATCTGGGGCGTCTCTGGATTGGTATATGGAGCTAAAGCGGGATTCCATCAGATGCTGGAGAGACCTGGGTGAGGCGTTCCTCAGGCAGTACAAGCACAATATGGACATGGCTCCGACCAGAACTCAGTTGCAGAGCTTATGTCAGAAAAACAATGAAAGTTTCAAGGAATACGCCCAGAGGTGGCGTGAACTAGCGGCAAGGGTTCAACCCCATATGCTGGAAAGGGAGTTGACTGACATGTTCATCAGTACTCTGCAAGGTGTTTACATGGACCGGATGGGAAGCTGCCCATTCGGAAGTTTTTCTGACGTCGTTATCTGCGGCGAAAGAACAGAGAGTCTGATCAAAGCTGGGAGGATCCATGATGCTGGTTCCTCATCTTCTTCAAAGAAACCCTTCTCTGGGGCACCTCGCCGTAGAGAAGGAGAGACCAATGCTGTACAGCACAGAGGGAGTGCGTACAGAGCCAATACAAATAGGGACCAGTATCGTCCAGTGGCTGCAGTGACTATTCCTGCACCTCAACCTCGTCCACAACAACAGAGGGTTCAGCAACAACAACCGCAACGACCTCAACAACAGCAGCAACAACAACAACGTCCTTTCCAGCCTCAGCAGAGACAGAGGTTGAATCCTGATAGAAGATTTGATCCTCTACCTATGTCTTACGCAGAGCTACTACCCGAACTACTCCGGTTAGGGTTCGTAGAATTGCGTACAATGGCGACTCCTACTGTGCTGCCTCCAGGCTATGACGCAAATGTCCGCTGTGACTTTCATTCTGGGGCACCAGGCCACCATATTGAAAGATGCCGAGCTTTGCAGCACAAGGTTCAAGACTTGATCGATGCTAAGGCGATCAACTTCTCTCCAGTTCCGAATGTGGTAAACAATCCTATGCCTCAGCATGGCGGGCATAGGGTCAACAATATTGAAGATGGAGAAGCTGAAGACTTGATTATGAATGTTGATGAAGTTCAGACTTCTTTGTTAATAATCAAAGGTCGTTTGCTGAAGGGGGGTGTTGACCCGGGCTGTATGGAAGAATGTTTGGGCTGTTCAGAGACTGTCAACGGTTGTGACCAGTTGAAGACTGGTATTCAGAGGTTAATGGACGAAGGCTGTTTGCAGTTCAGCCGGGCTACCAGAGATAATGGGGCAGTGTCTACTGTCACTATTTTTTATAAGCCGTCCGAAGGAAGAGGGCGTGGGGCTGTCAGTACACCCACAACCAACAATACTCCGGTTACCATCCCAGCTCCGGTAACCATCCGTGCACCTACTACTATTGTGGCGTCCGGCAGAGGACAAGTTGAAAATAGTAGAGCTGTGCCATGGAGATATGACGACGCCTATCGCCGTGACAGAAGGGCTGGTAACCAGGCAAGACCAGCTGTGCAAGCGCCAGTTACAATCAGTGCTCCTGTGAGAATTCCTGCTGTTGCAAGTCCTGTGGTAGACAATGTTGGAGGACAGGGAGGTTTCACAAGGAGTGGACGACTGTTTGCGCCTCAGCCTTTGAGGGATGCTGCTGCTGAGTCATCTGCAAGAGCTAAGGGCAAACAGACAGTGGTTGACGAAGAGCCGGCTCAGAAGGAGGCTGAGGGTTCTTTCCAGAAAGATGTTGAGGAGTTTATGAAAATCATAAAGAAGAGTGACTACAAGATTGTGGATCAGCTCAATCAAACTCCTTCAAAGATCTCGATACTCTCTTTGCTGATGTGTTCTGAGGCACATCGGGACGCCTTGCTGAAGATGCTGAATATGGCATACGTCCCGCAAGAGATATCCGTCAACCAGCTGGAGGGTGTACTAGCAAACGTGAGTACCAGGCACGGTGTAGGTTTCACTGACCTAGACCTGACGCCTGAGGGTCGCAATCACAACAAAGCCTTGCACATCACTATGGAGTGCAAAGGCGCAGTTTTATCACATGTGCTAGTGGACACCGGGTCGTCCCTGAATGTCCTGCCCAAGCAGATACTGAAGAAGATCGATGTCGAGGGAGTCGTGCTCACTCCCAGTGACCTGATAGTTCGTGCATTTGATGGATCCAAGCGTTCTGTCTTTGGTGAAGTCACTTTGCCGGTTAAGATAGGTCCGGAAGTGTTCGACATTGTTTTCTACGTGATGGACATTCAGCCTGCTTATAGCTGTCTGTTGGGGCGTCCGTGGATTCATGCAGCTGAAGCGGTCTCGTCGACTCTCCACCAAAAACTCAAATATGTCTGGAACGGTCAGATCGTGACCGTCTGTGGTGAAGAGGAAATTCTGGTGAGTCATCTCTCCTCATTCAAATATGTTGAGGTGGATGGCGAGATCCACGAAACCCTGTGCCAGGCATTTGAGACTGTGGCGCTTGAAGGGGTTGCTTGTGCTGAGCAGAGGAAGCCAGGTGCTTCGATTTCATCATACAAGCAGGCCAAAGAAGTGGTTGATTCCGGGAAAGCTGAAGGCTGGGGCAAGATGGTTGACTTGCCAGTGAAAGAAGACAAATTCGGCATCGGGTACGAGCCTCTCCAAGCAGAGCAGCATGTACAAGCAGGTCCGAGCACCTTCACCAGCGCTGGGCTGATGAACCATGGAGACGTCTTTGCTACTGATGGTGAAGACAGTGGCAATGATTTGAATGTCTGGGTCCGCCCTTGTGCACCAGGCGAGGTTATCAACAATTGGACAGCAGAAGATGTAGTCCAAGTTACTCTACTGACAGAGTAATTTTCTTTTGTTTATCATTTTGCATGAAAACCCTACGTTCTGCCCAAGGCGTAGTGGTTCATTGTAGGGCCACATCATGTTCACAATGTTTATAAATAAAGGACGTTTTTTTCAATCAAATTTTGAGATCTTTGTCTTTCTATTTTTGTTTTCCACCTTTTCAAAACAATAAAAATGGCAATGTTTTTTGTTTCTTTGTGACTTTATTGAAATCTTTTTCTAAAAGCAAAACATTAAACATGCAGAAGTGATCTTTTGGCATCCACTGTGAACAACTCTGTTATGGCTCAGTATGATTTCAACAATCCCATCTACCAAGCTGAAGAGGAGAGTGAGGAAGACTGTGAACTCCCTGCAGAATTGGTCAGACTACTGAAGCAAGAGGAAAGGGTCATCCAACCTCATCAGGAAGAGTTGGAAATCGTCAATCTGGGTACCGAGGACGCCAGAAGAGAGATCAAGATTGGGGCTGCTTTAGAAGACTCTGTCAAGAGGAGGCTAATCGAGATGCTGAGAGAATATGTGGAAATATTCGCCTGGTCATACCAAGATATGCCTGGGCTGGATACAGACATTGTGGTGCATCGGTTACCTCTCAGAGAAGAATGCCCGTCGGTCAAGCAGAAACTTCGCAGAACTAGTCCTGATATGGCTGTCAAGATCAAGGAAGAGGTTCAGAAGCAGTGGGACGCAGGTTTCCTGGCTGTCACAAGTTACCCACCGTGGGTTGCCAACATTGTTCCCGTGCCAAAGAAGGATGGCAAAGTCAGGATGTGTGTCGACTACCGAGATCTGAACAGGGCGAGTCCGAAAGATGATTTCCCATTACCTCACATTGATGTATTGGTGGATAATACGGCTCAATCCTCGGTATTCTCTTTCATGGACGGTTTCTCAGGCTATAACCAGATCAAGATGGCGCCAGAGGACATGGAAAAGACGACATTCATTACACCTTGGGGCATGTTCTGCTACAAAGTGATGCCATTCGGGCTGAAGAATGCCGGTGCTACCTATCATAGGGCAATGACGACTCTCTTTCATGACATGATGCACAACGAAATCGAAGTGTACGTGGATGATATGATTGCGAAGTCGCAGACAGAAGAGGAGCACCTAGTTAATCTGCAGAAGTTGTTTGACAGACTGGTCAAATTCAAGCTGAGGCTGAATCCGAACAAGTGTACGTTTGGGGTGAGATCCGGGAAGCTCTTAGGCTTCATTGTCAGTGAGAAAGGGATTGAGGTTGATCCAGCTAAAGTCAAAGCTATTCAAGAGATGCCTGAACCGAAGACGGAAAAGCAAGTCCGTGGGTTTTTAGGGAGGTTGAACTACATTGCAAGGTTCATATCTCATCTAACTGCTACATGTGAACCAATTTTCAAACTGCTCAGAAAAAATCAGGCGATCAAATGGAATGATGACTGTCAGAAAGCTTTTGACAAAATCAAGGAGTACTTACAGAAACCTCCAATCCTGATACCTCCAGTTCCAGGGAGACCACTGATCATGTACCTATCAGTCACCGAGACTTCAATGGGGTGTGTATTGGGTCAGCATGACGAGTCTGGTCGAAAAGAGCATGCCATATACTACCTAAGCAAAAAGTTTACCGACTGTGAAACAAGGTATTCACTGCTCGAGAAAACTTGCTGTGCTTTGGCCTGGGCTGCTCGCCGACTAAGGCAGTATATGTTGAACCATACTACTCTGTTGATTTCTAGGATGGATCCGGTAAAATACATCTTTGAGAAGCCAGCTCTCACCGGACGTGTTGCCCGTTGGCAAATGATCTTAACAGAGTATGACATTCAGTACACGTCGCAGAAGGCCATCAAAGGTAGTATTCTGTCAGACTATCTTGCCGAACAACCAATCGACGACTATCAGCCTATGATGTTTGAATTCCCTGATGAAGACATCATGTACCTGAAGACAAAAGACTGTGAAGAGCCACCTGTCGAGGAAGGACCGGATCCTGATGACAAGTGGACACTGATGTTTGATGGGGCTGTGAATATGAACGGTAATGGTGTTGGGGCAGTACTGATCAATCCCAAAGGCGCTCATATACCTTTCTCTGCCAGATTGACATTCGATGTCACCAACAATGAAGCTGAGTACGAGGCTTGTATCATGGGGATAGAAGAAGCCATTGATCTGAGGATCAAAACACTCGACATATTTGGAGATTCAGCTCTAGTGATCAATCAGGTCAATGGAGATTGGAATACAAACCAGCCACATTTGATTCCGTATAGAGATTACACCAGAAGAATACTGACGTTCTTCAAGACGGTGAAGTTGTATCATGTCCCTCGGGATGAGAATCAAATGGCTGATGCTCTGGCTACTTTATCTTCCATGATAAAAGTTCATTGGTGGAACCAGGTGCCACATGTTGCTGTGAATCGACTAGAGAGGCCTGCGTATGTGTTTGCAGCCGAGTCTGTTAATGTTGTTGATGATAAGCCGTGGTATTATGACATCAAGAACTTCCTCAAGACTCAAGAGTATCCTGAGGGTGCGTCGAAGAATGATAAGAAGACCCTGAGAAGGCTGGCTGGAAGCTTTTATTTGAATCAGGATGACGTGCTATACAAGAGGAACTTTGACATGGTCTTGCTCAGATGTGTGGATAGACACGAAGCAGACATGTTAATGCAAGAAGTGCACGAGGGTTCGTTTGGTACCCACGCTGGTGGTCATGCAATGTCGAAGAAATTGCTGAGAGCCGGTTATTATTGGATGACTATGGAATCCGATTGCTTCAAATATGCTCGGAAGTGCCATAAATGTCAAATCTATGCTGATAAGGTGCATGTACCACCAAGCCCGTTGAATGTCATGAACTCGCCTTGGCCGTTTGCCATGTGGGGCATTGATATGATTGGGAGGATTGAACCAACTGCTTCGAATGGACATCGCTTCATCCTGGTTGCGATTGATTACTTCACCAAATGGGTGGAAGCAGCTTCCTATGCCAACGTCACCAAACAAGTGGTTGCCCGGTTCATCAAGAAAGAAATCATCTGTCGTTATGGAGTCCCTGAGAGAATCATCACTGACAATGGTTCGAATCTCAACAACAAAATGATGAAAGACTTATGCAGAGATTTCAAGATTGAACATCACAATTCTTCTCCCTACAGACCGAAGATGAATGGTGCTGTAGAGGCAGCAAACAAGAACATCAAGAAGATTGTGCAGAAGATGGTCGTTACGTACAAAGATTGGCATGAGATGTTGCCTTTCGCTTTGCATGGATACCGTACCTCGGTACGTACGTCGACCGGGGCAACCCCCTACTCCCTTGTGTATGGTATGGAAGCAGTCCTACCAGTTGAGGTGGAGATCCCTTCTCTGAGGGTATTATTGGATGTCAAGCTGGACGAAGCCGAGTGGATTCGTACAAGGTTTAATGAGTTAAGCCTTATCGAAGAGAGACGGTTAGCAGCTGTTTGCCATGGGCAGTTGTATCAGAGAAGGATGAAGCGAGCCTTTGATCAGAAAGTGCGTCCTCGGACATTTCAAACTGGCGATCTAGTTTTGAAGAGGATCCTTCCTCCTGGTACAGATAACAGGGGCAAGTGGACTCCTAATTACGAAGGACCATATGTTGTGAAGAAGGTCTTCTCTGGTGGAGCCTTGATGCTTACAACTATGGACGGTGAAGATTTTCCTTCCCCTGTCAACTCAGATGTAGTCAAAAAATACTTCGCGTAAATTGACCCGCTGGACAAAAAGAACAAAATAGTCCAGGCAAAAATGGGCATCCCGGCGAACCAAAAAACAGAAAGAAAAGGTTCGGGCAAAAGTTAGGGATAAAAATAAAAAATTGTACACCCGGTAAGTCGAAAACCCGCAAGGGCGGCTTAGGCAAAAATGGGTATCCCGGTGGATTGAAAACCCGAAAGGGCGATCCAGCCAAAAGAGGGATTAAAGCGAAGACTACAGTCTGAGTCATCTGTACTTCGTCATGCTTCGTCAGCTGCCATCTCGAAAGATGTGATCGGTCCAGTCAGTCTTCTCAGAAAGCAAGGAATTGGGAGGAAATTGATGATCTATGAGTTATAACAGAGTTGGGAAACAGTGAATGCCGTGTTCACATTGCCATTAGGATAGTTTATTTTCCTTTTGTGCGCAATTACCTCTTTCTAGGAATTGCTTCCCAATGTATTTGCCTTTTCAGGCACACTTTCAATCAATAAAAGTCGTTATTCAGATAAATTGCTCTCTTGTTTTTACTTTTACTGTTTTGTTTGCAAAAACGTCCGAATTTTTGATAAACATTGCATATAAAAACATGAAGGCTACACAATGACGTGCAGAAAGATGAAAACATTTGAAAATCATTTTGAATGTTGAGGACACTTGAGCGTATCTTGTCCATGTACTCCCTGGGGCATCTGTTGTCTTGATTTGCAGATCGTCACCTGTGAATATTTTCCCCAGTAAAGTCATCACCTGTGAGCATTCACCAGCAGTGCTTTTCCCCAGACAGAATCATTCTCCTAACTTTGGATTTGTTTAAGCCTTCCCCAGCGAAGCAGTTTTTTCTCCAGCAGAGTTCATCCCACCAGTGGATTGGACTAGTTTTCATAGCAAGTCGATACTTGCATCCCCAGCTGAGTCGTTTCTACTTGTGAACATTGTGGGTCGTCCCTGGCGGAGTAACAGATATCCCCCGAAGCAGAGTTCATCATATCTGAGGATTGTGTGAGCCTTATCCCCAGAGAGTTTCTTGGTTTATCTTCCCCAGCGGAATGATTTTTTCCTCAGCAGAGCGGTTATTTCCCCAAGCGGAATTTTTGTGGATTCATTGGACTATCTCCAGCAGTTTACCATTATTTTCCCTAGCAGAGTTGCTTTCTTGTTCCCCAGCAGTTGATTTGTTTCCCCCAGCGGAATTGTATTGAAGATTCCTCAGCACGGTCGTCTTGTGTACTTCCCCGCAGAGTTCTCATCGTACTGCATTGCATATAGAAATCATTGCATCCTCAAAACTGCGTAGCATTTCCACTCCATATGGAGCATTACGCCATAAAAAAAAAAAAATTCAAACATATGCATTCATGTGTTCGAAACCCCATCAGACTGTATCCCCGGCAGAAGCGGATCATCTTTATTCAACGTCAGCACCACATCTGCTACAGTTGCTACAGGCAGCATTTCAGAAATGATTATCCCCACAGAGGTTTATTTCCTCACCCGATGGTGACAGAGGTTTATTTCCTCGCCCGATGGTGACAGATAGTTTGTTTCTCCCCAGTGAGACCCTCAGCAAGTGGTCAACCTTGTTTCAACATATTCAAGATATTGTTCTTTGTGATACCAGTAAGTGTCATATCAGCACCCGCGTGTGTTTCTCTTTTTTGGTGTCGGTAAACGCCATTCTTTCGATGTCGGTAAACATCGAGTTCCACCCAGTCATCGGTAAATGTCTGGTCATTTTTTTGGTGTCGGTAAACGCCATTCTTTCGGTGTCGGTAAACATCGAGTTCCACCCAGTCATCGGTAAATGTCTGGTCTTTTTTTTGGTGTCGGTAAACGCCATTCTTTCGGTGTCGGTAAACATCGAGTTCCACCCAGTCATCGGTAAATGTCTGGTCTTTTTTTGGTGTCGGTAAACGCCATTGTTTCGGTGTCGGTAAACATCGAGTCTTTCTTTCAGTCATCGGTAAATGTCTGATAATCCCCAACAAAAATCCCCAGTAGAGTCATTGGTAAATGTCCTATCTGGTTTTCAGTTGCAAATTTTGTTTGTCTCTCACCAATAAACTTCTCATCCCCAGTCATCGGTAAATGTCTGGTCATTCTTTTTGATGTCGGTAAACATCATCTTTCGATGTCGGTAAACATCGTGTCTCATCCCAGTCATCGGTAAATGTCTGGTCATTCTTTGTTCTCTTGCTAATAAAATCAAAGTCCCCAGAGGTCGTCGGTAAACGTCTTGTCTGGTATCACCACAAAGATTTTGTTCCTCCCCAAGCGGAGATGCCATCGGTAAATGGCCCAGTTTTCTTCGATATCGGTAAATATCGAATTCCCAGTTGCAGCAGCCATCGGTAAATGGCCTTGATATCGGTAAATATCAAGTTTGCTTTGAAGCCACCATCGGTAAATGGTCTTGCTTCCTTTCTACATCATTTTGTTTCACAGCAGCCATCGGTAAATGGTCTGGCTGAAGTTGATATCGGTAAATATCAAGTTGTAACCATCGGTAAATGGTTTTGTTTTTCAGAAGTTTGTTTTATCCAGCCGCCATCGGTAAATGGTCGCGCTGAAGTTGATATCGGTAAATATCAAGGTTCCAGTTTTTCCAACCATCGGTAAATGGTTTCACTTTTCTGAAGTTATCATGCAGTTTGTCATCGGTAAATGACGTGGTTCTTGTATCATATCCAGTCGGTGCAAATTTCTACGGTTCTTTTGTATTCAATCCCTGTTTACCCCGAAAGTCTGACAGCCACTGCTATCATCCGTTCGGGTTCCCAGCTGATTGAATAGGGGCAGCTGTAGCACCTCAAATTTGCACCTATCATTGTACGTACCATCTCATATTAGGTCATAGCATATCATGATACATTGCATAACATTTACATTGTCCCCAGTTGCCTCAAGAGCAAGCAAGCAAGAATTAGGTCAAACTGATCAGGAGATCAGTCAACCAATCAAGCAAGGGTGTTTCTCAAGGAATCAAAGCCCTAGGGTTTGTCCAACAAGTTCACATGATTTGGAGGTCTTTTTGAAGTGTTCAAGTCAAGGGTTGAAGGCTCAGAGGTCATCAGTTCATACACAGACAATCAGAAACCCTAGAAAGTCAACAGTCAGTCAAGGCAGTGGATGGTGGCCATTCTTGTGGAATTTGGGCACCATGGTCAATAGTCAAGAGTTCATATGTCTTGGGACATCATTTGAAGTCAAGGTCTCAAGGAATTAGGGTTTGGAATTCATCAGAAGTGCACAGTCAGTCCAAAACCCTAGAAAAGTCAAAGTTGGTCAACTGTGGTTGATTCTATGGTTTTGATGGATGGAATTGGTTTGAGGAAGCTTATTCATGTCCCAATAGGCCTCATGTGCCATGGCAATCAACATCATTGAAGAATTTGAAGCAAATCAGAAAATTTCCAGAAATAGAAAGTGGACCTGTAATTTTAACTGCCAAAAATAGAAACTTCTTGATCCTCAACTTGCATCATGATACAAGCTCCAAATGGATTTTTGCCCAACATGAAAGTTGAAGATCTTGTTCTCCCATTTTCAAAAAGTCCAAGAACTCTTAAATCCCATGCATGGTTGTCAAGATATGATCAATTCAATTTCAGAAATTTGTGAACTTCAAATGGGCATATCTCTCAAACCATAAGGCCAAATTTGGTGGGGTTTTTTCCTACAAACCACATTTTTCATCCTCTTTCCAAAAATATAAATTTCACCTTCCAAAACCTTGCCAATCAAAATGGCATTTTTTGACCTTTTCCATTAAAAATCAAAGTTTGACCAAACTTTGACTTTTTGATTCATTGACTTTTTACACAATTGGCCAATTGGGATTCACTTTACATGCTATTTTAAACTTGTCCCAAGCTTAATCTCATGCCCATGCCTTCATCATATCACAATTTTGGACCAAATGCAAAATTGGCATTTTTTGCAAATGAAGTCATAAGAGCAAGGCAATGTTAGCAATCCATAAACAGACCAAAAACAGTAAATTGGTAAGTCATTTGTAGCCTGTAGCAAGCCCAAAATCGTGCCAAACACACCCTCCATATCCATTTATTTCAACTTAGCATTTTTGGCAAATGGCTTCATTAAGGTTAAGCAAGATTATCATTGGATTAGAGGACTTTAAACAGACATATTTAAACCTTTTTCTGCTCATTCCACAACCCTAGAGCAGCCTTTGCATAACAGAATACATCTCATTTTCTCCCAATTGCATCTTGGCAAAAAGTGGAATTTCTACACAAACTTCAAAAAACCCTCGAGCAAGTTTGCATTCCTTCATCATCCATCGTTGTTGGGAGCTATTTCCAAGTGTGAAAAGCTAGCTGGAAGTTCATTTGTTGTTCTGTTTTCACCAACTACCAACAATGGCATATCACGATTTGGTTGTTTCCAAGCAAGATTGAGCCAAACAAACTCAAGGAACTTTCATTACCAAGCACTATCTCTTTCTGTTTCAGCTTAAAACCTTCAAATAAGCACTGTTCCATTGATTTCCTTCAAACAAGTACACTTTAGTTGCTTTAGTTGCTTGCTTTGCTTTTTAGCAATTGCTTTGAGGTATAAACATTTCTTCTTCATGTAGTCTGGAGACCCGGTCTGTTATTTGACCGGGCAAACTGTCTGAAGTCCTCCTTAAGAGGCAATACCTGTGTGTGTTTAAAATTGTCCCAAGCAGGAAAAGTCCTTCAAGTAAGGCAATTGGTGGAAGGTAGGGATAAGTAGCCTATCCCCCACTATTCAGTGAGTCATCTCATTGCTCCCATTACATGGTTGAAGCACTGAGATAAAAGCCCAAGATCTATCGAGTCAATAATGTGGAAAGAGCTCCATCTTTCTGAGTTCCCACGCTTTCTTATATGCTCTCCCTGATCAGGGATGGAAGCAATGAGGCACACTCCTCATCTCCTTTTCATCTGCTTCACCTTAGCCTCTCAATGGTAAGGTTAAGAGCGACCTTTACCCATTACAGTGGACTTTCATAGTCAAACCCTCTTGTGTGAGCCCCCTTGTTTGGCTATAGAGTGTGCTGTTTGATTCTCATTGACTGTTTGGTTGCTTCATATGCACTTGCTTGCCTGTATGTTATGCATTTATTATCATCAATTGCCATTAATGCATGAGCATCTCTTTTGTCTGTTTGACATCATTATTGTTGTTTACCCATTGAGGACAATTGTAAGTCCCACAAGTTGGCAGTTGCTCCTATGATATGGAAGTGAGTATAAGTCCATCACATTGGCCACTCATCTTATCTTTGCTTGTTGTATTGTTTGTATGTGAGGATACAATTGTAAGTCCCACAAGTTGGCAGTTGTTTTCCTAGGATCATACTGTGTATGTCAGAGTAAGTCCCACAAGTTGGCATCTGACATCCCTTGTTTTGCTTTCTTTGTTTGTGAGAGGATGCAATTGTAAGTCCCACAAGTTGGCATTTGCTTTCCTACGATCATGTGCGAAGTTAACCTAAGTCCCACAAGTTGGCAGTTGATTTCCATATTTCATTCTTGTTTCTTTTTCTTTTGGGGAGATTAGTGTAAGACCATTGAGTGGCCTCTGATATCCATTTCTGTTTTAGGAGATTGGTGTAAATCCATCTATTGGTATCCGATATCCGCTTTTGTTTGTGAGATTGGAGTAAGACCATTGAGTGGCATCCGGTATCATTTGTTTGTTTATTTTATCATTACTTACTTTCCATTCCAAAGGACACCCTTGAATCATCCTCTATATGATCTCAAGAAGTGAACCTTCTAAGAAGTTTTATAATCCATATCCATCCATTCATCATTCATTATGTCCTAGACTTTTTCACACAATACCTTTCAAATTTGACATAAGTGTTGTGCAAACATCTTCATGTTTTCAAATTAAAAACCTGGACTCAAGTCCTTGACTCTTTTTCAAACTCCATTTTCATAATACTTCTCTGAATCAATCCTAATCATACTCTGACTCCATTTTCATAATCACAATCAATTAACTTCACTCATTCACTTGTTTTGGCCATGTCCATTGTGCTATTGTTTAAAATTGAATCCAACTCACTTTTTGGAAATCTTTTAGCCGAACTACGGCGTTTTGATCCTTACCTTTGATGGAAGGTACGTAGGCAGCGGGTTCATCCGCTCAAACCCAATAAAACTTGTACATTCTTTCCTCATCATCTCACTCATGTTTGCACAATGCATATGTCATAACAAATAACAATTTAGCATAACAAGTGTGAAAAGGGCTCCCTAGGAGTACCTAGGACGTAGTGGGTGCCTAACACCTTCCCATTGCGTAACTTACCCCTTACCTGGAATCTCTGATCTTTTATTAGTTTTCTACGTGTAAAACTTCTTAGGCTTTTGTTCGCTTTTTAGCCAGTCCTTTGGATAAATAAAAGTGCGGTGGCGACTCGAAACTTCATTGTATGCTTTGCTTATGATTTAATCGATAGATCATAGGGCGACGAATACACCGCTACAATCACTCCCAACCTAGAAGTCAAGGGGAATACTCAAGGTTTCTCACTCAAGTTCCTGGTGGAAAAGGCTTCTGCCTTAATTGATGCCCAGAACTAGGAAGCTTGCTACGATGTGTTAGAACTGTCTATTTATGGAATCGTTATATTTCCAAACATTGAAGATCTTGTAGATATGCCGACCATTTACGTCTTTCTTATAAAGAACCCGATGCCCATTCTATTAGTTTATGTGTATTAATAATTAAATATAAGATACGATAAGAGATGAGGAACAATTCTCTGTTGTGATCCGTTACAATACAAATGTTTCTAACTCACTATCTAAAGAAACGACTTTTCATAGATCAGAAAAGTAGTTCCAATTGGCCTCAAAGAATGGGTTCCCTTAGAGAAACCAATATCTCTTGGTATTCACGAGATTACGATGGCACTGAGATCGTCTTCAGTTATGGGGATTTCCCCAACATACCACTCATTGGGACCCCGAGGATACATTAACTCTAACCCGATCTTATCTTTGAGACAACTTGGGTACCTAGTGGAGAACCCACCCAAAGAGAAGATGTTGGAAGCTTCCATCTTACATGACCTTGAAACTGAGAACCCAACCATGTCCAAGAAGATAGAGAAGGATTATGGAAGAATAAATAGGAAGGGGAAAGCTGGTCCGAGAAAGAAAGACTGCATTGTCAGAGAGCCTTATTGCTAGTGGATAAGGGAAAGGATAAAATTCATCAAATTTCCCTTTAGCATTGAGATTCACATTCCTCATCCAGTGATTAAGCCTACTCATGTTCCGAAAGAGGAAGTAGAGGAACTCAAATCCATCATCTTTAGGCTTGAGAAAGATAACAAAAAGCTAAAGCTGAGACTCCGCCAAGTTACTTTTAAGAAGAACGAGCCCAAATTCGATCTTAGTCAGAAGGAGAAATAGCTTAGGGAGAGAGAGGAAGTTGTTAAAGAGGAAATAAGGAAGCAAAAAAGAGTTGGGGATTTCCTAACATGAGTATGCCTCGATCTTGGTCAAAGGAACCAAGAGCTCCGATTTTCCCAACGAAAGAACATTGAATGGAAGATTCTTTAGGATAGGGCCTTGCAAGGCCAGAAGGCGATGATAAAAGGAGTGCTTTCTCAAATCAAATATCTCACCCGACTACTCCAAGAAGCCCAGGCTCACGCTACCTGTGAGACTCATCTTCGATAAGAGATTGAGAGGACATCCATAACCCCTCATGCTATCCTCATAAGGGACTTGGAGGAAATGGATAATCTTAGGTCCTCCAACTCGTGCTTAAGAGAAGCCGTTGAGACTATAAGGAATCAATGAGCATTAAAAGTCCAATAATTGGAATGTTTGATACAACAAGATTGGGATTCCCTTCACCATGCATGCCTAGAATTTGAAAAATGGTTTGGCAAGTGTGAGAAAGTGGTTGAGATTTCTAACAATTTGTTACACACTTTGCCTCTGAGGTTGAGAGGTGCATTCAAGGAGATGATACTTGAAAACACCCTCCGATCAACTTCAATTTCATCATTTTCTATAGAAATGTGGCTAGAGATCCCTAAGATTAGTTAACACAACTTAAGAAAGTGTGAGGCACTACTAGTGGCTAGGAGGCTTTGAACTTGCACTCTCATTTGTTGTACATTGTCTATAAATTAACTAATGAATGAGATTTATCTTCTTTATTGCTCTTATGCTTTTGAATTCTAAACAACCATGAATCCAAAGATTCCCTGTAAATAAAATCAATGAACATAAACATAACAATTTGCATGAATGTATAAACTCACCTCCTCATGCATTATATTCCAAAACAAAAAACTCATACTCGTATCCCTTTTTATAGAGAAACAACCCTAACTACTCAAAACCCACCTCAAGAAATAGAAGAGGAGAAGTTGTTGAAGATGAGATGAGGATGAGGATGATGGTGTTGGTTCCAAGCTTTTCTTCTTCTTCTTCTTCTTCTTCTTCTTCACTAGCCTTGCCTTCCCTTCTTCTCTTGAGCTTTTCCTCTTTCTCTCTATTCTTTCTGATACCAAGAGAAGACAATTTGCATGTGGTATGTAACATGAGGTAGTAACATGTGGTGGTGGGTGATTTGAAGACTAGTTGCAAGTGGCTAAGAGAATGTGTGGTAAGAAAGTAGTTACATGTAGTAACAAATACCTCAAGTGGCACCATACTTGTAATATTTGTTCTACCAGAGCTCTTGACCCATTATTAGTGTTATCAAAATGTCCCAATTAATAAACGATCAGTCCCAATTAATATTAATTAAGTAAGCCTGAACTCACTATTTACTCTATTTATCCCAATTGATAACTTTTAGAGCACTTAGGAACTCAATTGATCTCAATTAATAGGAGTTTGGGTATTTAAGGAAATACGGGTATTACATCCCCCCCTTAAATAAAAATTTGTCATCGAATTTAAATATTACCTGAAAGAGCTGAGGGTAAGCTTCTCACGTTTCTGACTCTAGTTCCCAAGTAGCATCGCCCAGATGTGATTCATCCCACTGAACCTTAACAAGAGGAATCTCCTTATTCCTTAATACCTTAACTTCTCATCCTGCAATGCGACTTGGTAGAGGTTCGAAAGTTAGGTCTGCTTCTACTTCTATTGAATCTGAAAGAATAAGCTGAAGAGAATCTGGTATGAACTTCCGGAGTTGGGATACATGAATAATATCATGCATTTCTGATAGAGAAGGTGGTAAAGCAAATATGTAGGCTACTTCTCCAATCCTCTCTATAATCTGGTATGACCCTATGTTTCTCGGACTTAGCTTCCGTGACTTAAACAGTCCTTTCAGTCTCAACCTCAGAGTCACCTTCAAAAATACATGATCACCTTCATCAAATTCTAATGGTCTTCTTTTGTGATCTGCATAGCTCTTTTGGTGATCTTGTGCTTTCTTCATCTTATCACGGACCATCCGTATCTTTTCGGTAGTCTCTTGAATAATCTTCGGCCCTAAGATCCTTTCTTCACCAACTTCCGTCCAACATAGAGGTGTTCTACATTTCCGTCCCTATAAGGCTTCATAAGGAGTCATCCCAATACTTACATGGTAACTATTGTTATATGAGAATTCAATCAATGGTAAAAGGTCCTTCAAATTCCCTCCACTTTCAAGTACACAAGCTCTTAACATATCCTCCAGTGTCTGTATCGTCCGTTCAGTCTGACCATCCATTTAAGGATGATTAGAAGTACTTAAACACAACCTCGATCCCATATCTTGTTGGAATTCCTTCCAAAATCTTGAAGTAAACTTTGGGTCTCTATCGGACACAACGCTAGATGGAACACCATGCAACTTGACAATTTCTGAAATGAACAATCGTGCAAGATGACTTGCCTTGCAAGTAGTCTTCACTGCCAAGAAGTGAACGGACTTAGTTAACCGATCCACAATCACCCAAATTGAATCATAACCACCTTAGGTCAGAGGTAACCCCACTGCAAAATCCATTGGAATACTATCCCATTTCCAAACTGGAATCTCTAAAGGTCATAATAAACCACCTGGCTTCTGATGTTCGATCTTTACCTACTGGCATACAATGCATTCTGACACATACTCTGCAATATCTCTTTTCATTCTAGGCTACCAATAGTCCTTCTTCAAGTCTTGATACATCTTCGATGAACCTGGATGTATAGTAAACGCCCCTTTGCGAGCTTCCTCCAAAACTTTTCTTTTCAGCTCGACATCGTTCGAAACACACATCCTTTGATTAAACAGAATAACCCCATCCGGTGATTGAGCGAAACCTGGTTGAGTCGACATCTCTTGTAACTTCTCATCTATCATTGGCCTTGTCGGATCTCTTCCATTAGGTTAGAAATAACATTCAAATTTCCCATTATCATACGATCCTGTGTCCAACTAAACTGAATATTAAGATCTCGGAAATTTTCCAACAATGCGTATTCTAACATCATCAACTCAGCTTTATGTATCTCTTTCGGACTTAAGGCATCTACAACCTTATTCGCCTTCCCCAGGTGATACTTAAGCTCAAAATCAAAGTCCTTCAAATACTCCATCCATCTCCTTTGTCTCATGTTTAACTCTTTCTGGTCGAATAAATATTTCAAACTCTTGTGATCACTAAACATCTCAAAATGCACTCCATACAAGTAATGTCGCCACACTTTCAATGCAAAGACAACAACAACATGTTCAAGATCATGAGTCGAATAATTCTCTTCACGAGGCTTCAACTGACGATAGACATAGGCTACAACCTGACCACTCTGCATCAACACCCCTCTTAATCCTCTCTTAGAGGAATCACAAAATACTTCATAAGACTTACTAGGATCAGGGGGACTAAAACAAGAGCATTTGTTAGCCTTTCCTTCAAACTCATGAAACTCTTCTCACACTTTGAATCCCACTTAAAAGAATTTTCCTTTCGGGTAAGTCTAGTCATTGGTAAAGCTATCTATGAAAACCCCTTTATAAACCTGCGATAGTAACCTGCCAAACCTAAGAAACTTCTGACTTCGGAGGCACTCTTCGGTCTTTCCCAATTAATGACTGCTTCAACTTTAGATAGGTCCACTAACACTCCTCCTTGTCTTATTACATGACCGAGAAACTTCACTTCGTTCATCCAAAATTCCCATTTACTTAACTTGGCAAAAAGTTGCTTCTCTTGCAGTACAGATAGAACAATCATTAGGTGTTCTCCGTGCTCTTGGGGAGTACGAGAATAAATAAGAATGTCATCAATAAATATCACCACGAACTAGTCCAAGTAAGGTAGGAATATCCGGTTCATGTAGTCCATGAAAACAACTATGGCATTTGTTACACCAAACGACATTATAAGGAACTCATAATGGCCATAACGGGTTCTAAATGCGGTCTTTGGCACATCCGAACTCTTAACTCTTATTTGATGATAGCCCGATCGTAGATCAATCTTCGAGAACACGCAGGCTCCTTTCAACTGATCTAACAAATCATCTATCCTTGGCAGAGGATACTTGTTCTTGATGGTAATTTTATTCAACTGGCGATATAAAGGAATGAGTCGCACCTGTGTCAATAATAGCTACAAGAGGAAAGCCATTAATATAACACGTACCTCGGATCAAACGATCATCTGCAGGAGTCTCAGAACCCGATAAAGCAAAGACCTTGCCTCCCGACTGGTTCTCTCTCTTCGGCTTAGGACACTGTGGGCTAATATGACCCACCTCTCCACAGTTGAAACAAGTCATAGTCTTCAACCGGCACTCTGCAGCCAAGTGTCCACCTTTTCCACACTTGAAACACTTCTTTTCAGTACTGGTACACTCATGGATACGATGTCCAGCCTGACCACATCTGAAACACTTAGCAGGGGCACTGGAGTCTCCCCCACTAGGTCTCTTCATCCCACTCTTCCTCTGGAAACCTTTTCCAGCTGCATACGGTTTCCCACGATCATTCTGATTCTTGCCTTTCCTATCAACCCTCTGCTGATAGCTCTCCGCTCTGGCCTTGGTATCCTGTTCAAAAATCCTGCAACAGTCAACCAAGTCAGAAAACACTCTGATCCGCTGGTACCCAATAGCCTGCTTGATCTCGGGACGCAACCCGTTCTCAAACTTCACACACTTTGAAAATTCCCCAGTAGCCTCATCATAGGGAGTGTAATACTTCGACAGCTCTGTGAACTTAGCAGCATACTCAGTAACAGACCGATTGCCTTGCTTCAATTCTAAGAACTCTATCTCTTTCTTTCCTCTGACATCCTCTGGAAAGTACTTCCTCAGGAATCTCTCTCTGAACACCGCCCAAGTGATCTCAGCATTCCCAGCAGCTTCCAACTCAGTGCGGGTAGCAACCCACCAATCATCTGCTTCCTCAGACAGCATATGCGTACCGAACCTGACCTTCTGGTTATCGGCACACTCAGTCACTCGGAAGATCCTTTCGATCTCCTTCAACCACTTCTGAGCACCATCTGGATCGTATGCTCCCTTGAACATTGGAGGATTGTTCTTCTGGAACTCACTCAGTTGACGAGTAGCTCCCAGTCCCACAACATTCGGATTTCCTCCAAGTACTCCAGCTAGCATACCCAGAGCCTCAGCAATCGCAGCATCATCTCTACCTCTTCCAGCCATCTCTATTCTGAAAACCCAACAAGCTAAAACAATAAGTACTGATAGGGTTACACAACACCTATCACGTACAGGGAAACAGAATAATTACGACTCGACTCGACCGACTATGCTCTGATACCACTAATGTAACACCCTTCTAAAATACCCCAATAAATAATTAAAACAACCAAACATAAATCAGAGTATATATGCAATTTAAGGGTGTCACACTTGACACTTCACACCATGTTCCAATTTAACTCGTCATGCTCATTTATTCATCAAAATAAACATTTGCATAATTCGCAGCGGATAGAATTTAACAACAACATGCAAAACATGTAACACATTACATGTAAGGTTATTCAACAACCAAACCGAAAACAAGGCAAAACATCCCGTCCCGATGTTACATCTACCAGAGCATGACTCACTAAGGAACTACACTAGACTCCAAGGACTAGCTTCTACTCAATCACTGCACGTTACCTGAAACATAGTTGTAAGGGTGAGTTCCTCAATCGATATAATAAGAATTATAAAATATCATGTAATGCTAAGTAAATGAACACATCTCATCACCCTAATCATGTCACACATTCAGTAACGGCAACATCAACTCATACTAATAATCATGCTCAACATAAACATCAAAACACACGTATAATATTGGAACACATCCATTCATATTATACACAATACATACATTATGCAATGAGACTCCATGCATGCGGTACCGACTATTCGTGAACATATAGTTCAACCTCACCGATCAAATCCAGATACGGCTACCAAGCTCACTAGTCCCACTCATTTGAGACCTAGTGACTCACTCACTAATTCCTCACCATGGGAATTAGCTACCACCCCAAGGGCTATGCTATGCACGCTAATCACCTAGCATGCAAACATCAACAACAATCCACAATAATTCAGTCACTAATTCCTCACCATGGGAATTAGCTACCACCATAAAGGCCACAATATGCAAGCTAAATCACTTAGTCATGCAAACATCAACAATCATCCACAATGGACATATGCTCACACTCTAAGCCATAAACAGTCCATTCACAATTGCATACATAATAGATACATCCACAGCATTATGCATACAATCATACATCATCCACATATTTATCACATAATCATATCATGCCACATAATCAATCACAGTATTAGCACGCTCTACTAATACCCCTACCGCTCAAAACAACGGGAAATGATCCCTATTATATCATACGCCAATATAGGCCAAACATCAAACATGCACACCACATTTAAATATAAATTTTTCACTTTTCACACAGTGTTAACCGGTTAACGCCCTGGGTTAACCGGTTAACGCAACACAGAACACGCTTCCTGGCACATTTTAACAGTGTTAACCGGTTAACACCCTGGGTTAACCGGTTAACGCAAGACAGACAGCAATATTTCACAATTCATAACAGTGTTAACCGGTTAACACTCTGGGTTAACCGGTTAACGCAAGACAGAAAGCTGTTCCTGCGCTAACACGAAGCAGAATGCAGAATTCTCCGCATTTTCTGCCGTTGGAGGACTTCCGGACCTCCGATTCCAATTCCGTAAAAAGCTACACTTTCGGAAAATCAAGACTCATCCAATTACAGATTCAATTACAGCTTTAACATAACTTATTCATCTCAATTTTTCAGCATTCAACATCCCAATTAGGGTCAAATCAATGGCTTATCACTACCCATTACATGTTAACCCATAATACCCATTAAACGACGATAAACCCCCCTTACCTGAGTTAATCCGACAATCCTTTAGCTTCAAGCTCTTCCTTCTTCAACCTTCTTCTCCTGCTCTTCCTCTTTGCCCTTTTCTCACTTTCTGTCGCTTCTCTGATTTTCACGTGAAAAAACCTTTCTTTACCAAATGGAACTCTCTTTATATATATTCCAACTTTATTATTCCAATTTATATTATTCCAATAATAATAATAATTCCAATAATATTCCAATTATAATCCAATTATTTAATTAAATTAATAAATATACTATTAACTTAATTTAAATAATTATCATATTTTATCGGGGTGTTACACGCCGCCCCATAATCAAACAATACAAAACAAGGATGATCATTGACAAGACACATACCATCAATTAAGGCATTATTTCCCTTAGCATTCCTTACATCCAAAGTGTAAACTCGACCGATGCTCCTCCCCTGCATCTGATTCTTATTCTGTGGACAATCCCTAGACATGTGACCCTCCCTCTGACAAGTAAAACACCTAACTCCACTTCCAACATATCTTCCAAAATGAGACCTCTTACACACTTGACATTGAGGAGGATGGTTAGGTGTTGCATGTTGCACCTGTTTTCCTTTGAAAGCTTGAGATCTAGGCCTAAACTAGCTACCTGGTCTCCCTTGGTCTCTTTGTCCACTCCTATACTGATCTCTTTCTTGTTGAACTTTCTTCAAACTGTTCTCAGCCACATAACATTGCCTTAATAATTCAGCATAAGAAGTGAGTTCCCTTTGAGATACACTATGAGAAATTTCACCCCTTAGACCATAAAGAAACTGATCAATCTTCCACCTCTCATCAGGTGCGTACGCGGCCTGCCTAGAATAAGCAGCCATATCTTCTAACTTCTCAGCATACGCAGCTATTGTCATGGTACCCTGTCTAAGCTACTGAAACTCAAACTCTTTCTGAGTCCTCAAAGAACTAGGAAAATACTTATCCATAAAAATAGTCTTAAAATGCTCTCAAAATCCCTAGGTACTCCTTGATTGGTCATAAGGGTCGAAGCTCTTTCCCACCATGTCACGGTTGGACCCTTCATCATGTGAGAAGCAAACACAACCTTATTATCTTCACTACAATGCGCTATCTGAAAAATCCTTTCCATGCTGGTTATCCACTCCCGAGCCTTCACAAGATTCAACCCACCATGGAATTCAGGAGGATTCATGCGAAAGAAATCTCGGAAACTACCACCTATAGCTTCTTGTGGAACCCCTTGAGGATGCAAACTACCATTCCACTTTTGCATCATTTGTTGCATGAATTGGTTTTGTTGTTGTTGCATCTGTTGCACAAACTGAGGCCATTGAAAACCTTCACTACCATTTGGCGGTTCAGAGTCTGAATTCTGGGTTCTGGGTCTACCACGACCTCCGCGTCTGTCAACCATGATCCTGAATGTCATACAAATAGGATTAAGTTTATCAGGCTCAATACTATGAATATAACACCAAGGACAATGATGACAACCCACATATGAGGCAGAAATTAATACTTATAATATTTCATGTCTAGGTCGAGGATACGACCTGCTCTAATACCAACTGTAACACCCATATATAATATATGTCTAGAATACATATTATACATAGTATAAAATTGGTACTGAAATACATAAGCGCCTAGCGGCACGGCATACATATACATACATGTCCAAAAGAAACATAACATGGCCAAAAATGTACAGAAAAGTGCCAAAAATAAAACTACTAGGAGCTAGATCATTAAATAATGATCCCAAAAATATCTACACAGCGGAATAACCATCCAGTCCCTAGGTAAGTAAGACATCACTCTATCTTGTCTTTACCCTTCACCTGCTTAGAACCACCTGAAAAATAATCAACAACATGGGGTGAGATGATAATCTCAGTGGGTTCCCTGTCTTATGGTCCACTCGGCTCTACAGGGTTTTCTAATCAATATTCAATTTTCTATCAATATTCAACTCAAGTCAACAAGGAAATGAAGACTTGGGCGATGGGGAAACTAACTCGCAATGTATGATAACATGCACCAGAGTTCTCATAATTCAACAACGATCATTATTCAGATCACGACACATCAATTCCCGAACGGACTTACGTCTAAGCCAGGTCTGGTTCATGCATGCTCGTATGATTCGACTTTCCCGGTGGATATCGGGTCCTCTATGAGGCTTAATCCCCAGTTCAAGCGACCGTCACCCGTATGAGCCTCTAACCCACTTAAGGTATATTTCACCGTATGAGCCTCTAACCCACTTAGGTGTCCACCTTTCCCCCACGTCCGCCGTGGTTGGGACTCAAACCCAATTGAGGCTCGAATCATTGGTCTCACATCCCGATGCTTACCCATCTAAGCATACCAAAAGAGATGTGTCATCATAGAAAAACACATATTCTGAATACATGATCAATTCCACAAATCATCAGTTCTACAAACCATAACAAAATCCATCAATTACAGGTGACTTCATTCACCACATTACATAAATAATAACATGGCATGTTCCATACAATGCGTCTCATTCTCAATCATGGCAACAATTTGTCCACGACCTCCACATAAGCGTCGTAAGAATGAATGCTGTCATCCAATGTTATCTAAGTTATAAACCTCACTCATGACCTAATACCAATCCTATGTTAACTTACTATATTCATCATGTAATTTTTACCATTAACATGTATTCAACATAAGCATATCATCACAAATGATTAATGGTTGGAAGAATACGTTTAGAAACACTTAAGAAATGGATTTTTGAAGTTTTTAACATAAGTCAATTGATTGGTTGGGGAGGCCCAATTGATTGGTTCCTCTCACATTTCTGTTTTTCAAAGTTTACTGAGGATCAATCAATTGATCCTGAGTGTCAATCGATAGGCTCACTAAAATTTTCCATTGTTCATATACAGAAAGTCTGTGCAATCGATTGTAATGCATTGTCAATCAATTGGTCCTGTAAAAATCGCATTTTCTCAAAACAAAAGGGTTGTGCAATCGATTGGTTGCAGGGACCAATCGATTGGTCCACTGACATTTTCACATTTCCACTTCACAGACACCATTTTTCCTTTGTTATTCCATTTCTACCAAAACACCACTTGTTCTTCCAATAAAACCCATCATACCACATGTTCATATACAAATATAAATCAAGGATTTCAAGCTCATAATCATAAGGATTTCAAGCTCATAACCACAATCAATCATTTAACCACAATCACAACAAATCATGTAATCACAACAACCAAAAGAACACATCAAGCACATATCCATTGAAATCAACAAGAGCAAGAGAAATATTCATCATATAGCATGGGTTTTTATGATTTGTCTATAATTCTACAACCCTAATCTTCTAGAAATCTAGGGTTTCTAACTAGAATCCACCTCAAGAAATAGAAGAGGGGAAGTTGTTGAAGATGAGATGAGGATGAGGATGATGGTGTTGGTTCCAAGCTTTTCTTCTTCTTCTTCTTCACTAGCCTTGCCTTCCCTTATTCCCTTGAGCCTTTCCTATTTCTCTATATTCTTTTTGATACCAAGAGAAAACAATTGGCATGTGGTAGGTAACATGAGGTAGTAACATGTGGTGGTGAATGATTCAAAGACTAGTTGCAAGTGGCCAAGAGAATGTGTGGTAAGAAAGTGGTTACAGATAGTAACAAATATCTCAAGTGGCACCATACTTGTAATATCTGTTGTACCAGAGCTCTTGACCCATTATTAGTGTTATCAAAATGTCCTAATTAATAAAAGGTTAGTCCCAATTAATATTAATTAAGTCAACCTGAACTCACTATTTACTCTATTTATCCCAATTGAAAACTTTTAGAGCACATAGGGACTCAATTGATCTCAATTAGTAGGAGTTTTGGTATTTAAGGAAATACAGGTATTACATAGATCAAATGAGACTAATGATAATATGCAGTGGAATGTGAATGTAAACATGCCTTAAACCAACCAACACAAGCCATGGACTAGGGTTTAGTAGGCAAAGTTCAAAGTCAAGCAACAATCAAGATCTCAAACCAAGTAGTCAACACAAATAATCTATCAATTTCATGAACCAACCTAGGGTTTCCAACCCTTCAAAACAAGCCACAAGGTTTACCAACTCCAAGATCAAGTATTAGGGTTTCAAACAAAGCACAAAGCTCCATAGAAAATATCTCAAACCATGTACCTACAATTAGGGTTTAAAAGTCAAGTCAATGCGCAGAAAGTCAAACACAAGATCCCAATGAGATCAAGATCAAGAATTAAGATTTCAACCCATATGGTGTGCAATACCACAATATACAAGTAAAAAGATGATTTTCATCAACCATAAACTTTGAACATATGATGCTTGTTAGCAAGTGTTGATCATGCATGAATGATGCACATGAATGAGATATGAATGACTATAGTCGTAGGTTAGATGAAAAGTGAAAAAGGGAAGGGTAAATTTTGGGGGTAAAATAGTTCCAATCCTCAATTTAATGTGATGATTGGGTAATCTTGATGTTCGTAAAGAGCTGAGAAATTTAAGACTAAGAAGTTCTATAACGTCCATGTCATGTATTTCATATCTATCGACTAAATTTTAGTTGTAGTAGTCTCTTGTTTCACCTAAAGACATAATAGTTTGTAAAGTTTATGAAATATAAATTTGGGAAATTGTCATGTAATAAATGTGGAACATTTTAATAATTACCTTGGCATTGTGGCTAGAACGTGTTCATTGATTTGATAAACTGTTTGTATGGTTGAAGCTAGAATATCTTGACTTCTTAGGTAGTCATATGAATGGTAATTCTCCAAAAAAAATTAGGATATATACTTTGAAAATTTTCCTCAATTGGGTCATCAAAAATTGTGATTAAAATATCATAAGGAATATCAAACTTAACATAACCATCTTTAGGTTTGGACACTATACCTTCCCCAATATTCAATAGTCATTTAGAGAATTGTTCGATTTCAATACATTTAATTGTGTTTGAACCGGTTGTAGTCGCATGTTCTTTGTCATTGTTAGTACTTGATAGTGATTCTAATTGTGTAAAACATTTATGGAACTATGGACTATATCCAAACGGGTTCCTCTAGGGACAATCAGAAGTATTTATCTAAAAGCACACTAAAAACAATAACTTTTCCACCAAAAGTATTATTAGAATTGGGGTGTTTACTCATAATATCTCTAAGTGTTCTATCAAGAGCCTCAAAACTATGCATTTTAATTATTGGTGCCTCATCCCAAATTATCAATTGTGTTTGTCTTAACAATTCTGCAAGGTCATCCTCAGGTTCAGCGTTGCAAAATGAGTAATCAGAAGAAGACACCAATGTTTTGAACTTGGAATGCACATTTCTGTTATCGGGGAGTGTAGCGGTGTATTCGTCGCTATATGATTTATTGATTAAACCATAAGCAAAGTATACAAAGAAATCGAGTCGCCACCTCACTTTTATTTATCCTAAGGACTAGTTAAAAAGCGAACAAAAACCTAAGAATTTTTACACGTAGAAAACCAATAAAAGATCAGAGAATCTGGGTAAGGGGTAAATTACGCAATGGGAAGGTGTTAGGCACCCATCACGTCCTAGGTACTCCTAGGGAGCCCTTTTCACACTTGTTGTATAAAAATGTTTATTTGTTTATGATATATTGTGCAAACATGAATGGGATGATGAGAAAAGAATATACAATTTTATTATTTTTGTGTTTGAACGGATGAACCCGTTGCCTACGTACCTTCCATCAAAGGTAAGGATCAAAACGCCGTAGTTCGGCTAAAAGATTTCCAAAAATTAGTGAGTTCATTTTAAAACACAAGCATTAAGGTTTTTCATTACCAATGGGAGAAAACTCAACCTGAATTCAACAATCCACCATGCGAGGACGGCTTCGACGTACTAGAAGGGTTAACCCTGTTTTCAGTACGGAAGTCTTACAATCGACTCACTAAGGATAAGGTAAGATTTACATCAACCGCTATGGTAATTGAAACCTATGGCTAATGCATGAAAACATATTAACAATGGACGAAGCCACAAAACAATTGAATGTGTGAAGTTAATTGATTATGAGTATTCAAAAAATATGGTCAAAGTATGATTAAGATTGATTCAAAGAAGTGTTATGAAATGGAGTTTGAAAAGTCAAGGACTTAGGGTCCAGGTTTCTAATTTGAAAAGAGATGAGAATGTTTGCACAACAAGTCAAAGTTTTCTGAAAGCAACAATGTGAAAAGGTTTAGGACAAAGAGGGTATGGAAAATGGAGTGTAAAACTTCTCAGAAAGGTTCACCTCTTGAGATCATATAGAAGATGATTCAAGTGTGTCCTTAGGAATAAGGCAACAAAACAAGTAAGCAAATAAAATCAAGGTGATACCGGATGCCATAAATGGACTTATACCAATCTCACAAACAAAAGCGGATACCGGATACCAATAAATGGATTTACACCAATCTCCTAAAACAAAACAATGATACCGGATGCCATCAATGGACTTACTCCAATCTCACACACAAAAGCGGATACTGGATACCAATAAATGGATTTACACCAATCTCCTAAAGTAAAACAAAACATGGATGTCAGATGCCAATCTATCTGGACTTATACCAACCTCCAAAGGATGATCATAGGAGTACAAATGCCAACAACATGGACTTATAATTGCATCCTCACATACAACAAACAAGCAAAAGCAATGGACATAAGTAGCCAAATGAAATGGTCTTACACTTTATCCCTTCCAAATCATAGGAACAATGGCCAATGAATGGACTGGCAGTTGTCCTCAATGGGTAAACTCAAACAAACCACAAGGGTATGAAATGATGATCATGCAATAATGAACAATTAATGATGATAAATGCACCAAGGCATGCAAGAAAACATGTACAAATGCAACAAGCAATCAATCAGACAAAGTCATTTAGCACACTCTATAACGAAGCAATTAGGCTCAAGCAAGGGTTAGACTTTTCAGTTAACTGGAATAGGGTAAATGGTGCTCTTAACCTTGACATTGAGAGCCAAGGTGAAGCAGATGAAAGGATATGAGGGGTGTGCCTCATTGCTCTTATCCCTGGTCAGGGAGAGCATTGAATATCAGAAGGTGTGGGAGTTCAGAAAGATGGAACTCTCTCCACAAGTTAATGACTCGATAGATCTTGGGCTTTTACTCACTATGCATCAACACATGTGGTGTGAGCAAGGTGAGTGACACACATAATAGTAGGAGATAGGCTACATATCTCTTCTATCTACCAATTGCCTCATATGAGGTCTTTTCCTGCTTGGGGACAAAGTTAAACAATCACAAACATTGCCTCTTAAGGAGGACTTCAGACAGGTGCCTGGCTAAGTAACAAGCCAGGTCTTCCAGACTACATGGAGACAAGAGATTCTACCTCAATGCTTAAGCAAAGCAAAGCAAGTTCACAGAGGAACTAAAGCAACTATGGTACCTGAAATCAATCAAATATAATCAGTACTCAATCACAAAGTCAAAACAGACAGGATAAGAACCAACAGTCAACACAATCAACCACATGTGCAAAGCACAAACTCAAATGAAATGAGCTAGCATCCTACAAAAAAAATCAAGTTAGTCCATAACAATCAAATAAACCAAACTCAATCAACTTGAATTAATCTCCTTAAAGCAATTGCTTCTTCAACCTGAAAATCAAACTCAAACATGAGAAGTAAACCCTTAGGCCAAAGCCTAGGGTCCAAGATAGGGAAAAAATTTAAAACAGAACATGAAACTTAACCAAAATCGAGATTAATCAATTAAGAACCAAGTCCAATTGGTCTCATGTCAAAACTATTCACCAATTGCATTTCATAAGCAAATCATGTCAAACTAGGCAAGTTAAGAACTCAATGATGTAAACAAAATGAACACAAGCATATCAATACCAAAATGGCTCAATAAATTCCAGGAAAAATCATGCATAAATAGAACACATTGAATGAGCAACATACCAAAATTCATTGCATTTGGATAAAGGGAAGCAAGTCAATTAAAATCAACAAGTCAAGGCATGTTCAAGCAAGCTCATACAAGTCACTAAATCATGCATCAAGTTCATGCAAGCATAAAACAGAAATGACATAAGATAAATGAGTGAAACGAAAACCATGGAAAACTTCAAGATGTCTATAATACACATGCCAAATTCCAAGTCCATCCAATGAGCCACAAGAATTTCACAAAACATATAAAATCATGACTCACAAAATGTTCACAATTGGTCAAACAGAGGGAAAATTCTCAAACAAATAGAAAATGCATTCAAAAATCCCAGGAAAAGTTACAAGCAAACTAGACATCCATAAGTATCAACATGCAAAAACCCAGAGCAATTGGCATAGCATAAGCATGGAAAATAAAATCAAGAAAATGAAAAAGACATGGTGTGACATACATTGTCACACCTTCAAAGATCACATCATATCTCGCAATCCAGAAACTCAAAAATCACAGACCATATACCAAAATAACCAGGAATGAGTCTAGATCATGCATGTAAAATTTCAAGAATTTCCAATTAAGCATCAAGATTTCATGGTCAAAATAGTAGGCAAGGTGCAAGGAATGGTACATGAAAGTAAACCCTAGGCATTTCTAAAATCCAACCGTGCACAAATTTATTAAAAATCATCAAAAAATAAAGCATATAACAAGGATCATGGTGAAAAAAATTGCATGTGAATTGGATCAATATTTTTTGATTTATGATTTTTTGAATATGGAAGAAAAATAAAAAAAGGCATGGAAAGGCATGTGATACATGATATACACAAGTGGAAAAATAAGCAAGGCAATTTGTGAAAGTGCTTGATGCCGGATTCGAACACACAACCAATTCAAAATGGAGCGCGCTCAATGTAAAACGCCTCGTTTGATTTAAGACGTGGCGCAGTATTAGTGGTGTATGGGAGAAAAACAAAAGGAACGCATGCAAAGCCAGGCCAAAGCAGATCAAAATGAAATCTGGACACGAAAACCTCAAGTTCATAGCACCTTCATCATGTTCATACTGGTCAAGATCCAATGTTCACAGAAATGCACAAAAGTTATATGAATCGAACCGTCTTTCATCACACATCAATAACCTAATCATGATTTCATCCAATTCTAACTACATGAAGAGAATCGAATCAAATAAGTTTTGCAATCAAAAATTCAAATCAAGATATCTTGCTCAAATCTTAATGGAATTGCACGATTCAAGCTGCAGCATGATCTATGTACTAAGATCTATCAAAGCCATATCAAGATTTCAGGAATTAGCATGATCGAATTCTCACCTTATGAAGATGCAGATCCTGATTCAGTTGGATTCAAGGCTTGAATTATCAAAACAGATCTTCAATAATGCTTGGATGAAGGTATAGGATCAAGATCTCAGCTCAACACAGCTCGAATTAGCATAAATCTCCAACTGCCATGTGCAAGCTCAAAGTTCTACAGCCACGATTCTTCAAGATTCTTCCACTTTTTGCCTTCAACAGTTGTTCAATTATACCTGCAGATGGTGAACCACACAAGAACAAGCAAGAAGAATGATGAATTTCGATGGAAAAAGTGGAAAAAAAAAGCTTGAGAGAAATTGAGAGAATTTTGGTGATTTGTGATTTGGATCTGAGATTGTGATTGTGGATCCCGAAATTCTGTTATGATTAAGGTCTTATAGTACCTGTTAATCCACTTGGTAAACATGATTAGCAACAAATCAAATGGATTAGTGAAATGAAGCTTGTTATGCAATTTGGCAAAAATGCCCTTTTTCAAATGCAACCAATGGAACAGTGCAAAACCAGTTGAAGCAAGTCCAAATTTCTGTTTTGAAGTGATTGGCATTGGTTTGGAGTGAAAATCATGTGTATTTTTCAAAATCACCTTTTTTCCCACCAAAATTTAAATTGGTTCACTTGAAAAATGGACTTTTTATGTGATGATATTTGATGCAATGTAATGATGGATTATGATAAAGCATGTCAAATGGGATTTGCTCAAAAAAGAATCACATGAATTGGCCAAATGGTTCAAGAGTTATGCCTCCTTGAAGTTCAACTTTTCTTGAAAATGATTTGATCATAACTTGCTAACCACAAATGAGAAATGAGTGTTCTTGGACTTTTTGGAAAGGCAAGAGCAAGATCTTCAACTTTCATGTTGGACAAAAATTGATTTGAAGCTTGATTGATGATGTAAAGTTGAGGAGAAGACCTTTCCATTTTTGGCAGTTGGAAATTACAGGTCACTTGCTATTTTGGGAAACTTTTTGTCTTACCTCCAATTCCTCAATGATGATGTTTGACATGTTATATGAGGCTTGTATGGACATGAATGAGACCTTTCAAATCATCTCCCACCATCAAATCACTGATTAAATGCACAGTTGACCACAGTTGACTTTGCTAGGGTTTTGGTTGACTGAGCCATGCTTTGATGAATTTCAAGCCTCTACCACTTGAGATCTTGATTCCAAATGATATCACAACTCATATGAATCTCTTATGAATGTTCATGGTGCTCAAATTCTTCAAGAATGGCCACCATCCATTGCTCAATGGCTGATTTTGACTGGCTTGACCTAATTGCTTCATCTGCAAGTAACAAGGTTAGATGACAATATTTTTGTACTTTTGGTTAGTAAACAAATGAAAAGCAATGATATACAAATGCTAAACATGCTTGGTGATCAAGAACCACACTCACAATATAACCCACCCACTAAGAGGCAAGCAAGGTGCACAATGATCCTTGAGGCAATGATATGATGCCATGAGGGATCTTAGGGACAAAATTGGGGTCTTACAGATGCCCCTATTTAAGGTCATTCTAGCCGGAGAAGTGAGGTTTAGAAATCCTCATCTTGGCGCGGTAGAATGGGCTTAAATAACAGTAATGAGACAAATTTTGGTCCCTAAGAGACCTCATGATGCGAATGTATGCATGCAAAAGACATAACTCTGTGGGGATAAGGGTCCACAAAGAAGAAAAGACAATCCATCGGAGTAATACACTCACCAGGAACAGAGACACTAACAAGACTCTTTTTGGGGATAATAAAAAGAATGCGTGAGCAGGACACGACTCTGATTTGAGGAAAACAGAAACAACAGACTGGAGACTTTACTGGGGAGTAAAGGACTCAAACTGGGGAGAAGAAAGAAATTCCAAAGGAAGACACTTCCAGTGGAAAGACTCAAGCTGACTCACAAAATGCATGTACTGGGGATAACACCAATACAGCAACACGAATAGGAACACAAATCCGCTGGGGAAATCTAGAAAAGACTTTCCAGGGGAAACCAAAGGAAGAGATGTTACCGGTTAGTGAGTAACAAACTCAGGAAGAATGAATATCTAAAACCTGTATACGGGTGAGAGATATCAATCGACCAAACATCTGAGAAAAACCTGAAAAAGGTACATAATCTCAGGAAAATCTGACTCCACAGGGGACCAAGGTCATAATAGGGAGCAGACAGGAAGGAAACACCAAGGTTACCGAGGTATATAATAGGTGACCGACCAAAGCGTGAATTGGTGTGTGTTCCAAAGCACTCATCATCCTGAAGAAAGCTAGAAAAGCAGACTTGTTTATAGGATGGATATTTGATTCTGTAAAGAATGCAAATCTTACTCAAATGAGGAAACAAACAAAGGATTCGACCAAAGAGTGCATGAGATATATTATTTATAACCGTCAAAACGTAGATAATAACCTCGCATGGAAAATTATCCTGAACCGGGTTGTAGGTTGTTTATAGGATAAAAATCCGAAATCGTGAATTGGTTTGTGTTCCAAGACACTCATCACCCTGAAGAAAGCTTAGAAAAGCAGACTTGTTTATAGGATGAACATTCGATTCCACAAGGAATACGAATCTTACTCTGCGGAGAAAACAATCAAAAGATTGACCCAAGAGCGAAAGAGACATAATATCCATTACCGTCAGAACGTGGATAGTACACTCAAAAGGAAGATTATCCTGAACCGGGTTGTAGGTTGTTTATAGGATAAAATCCGAAAATGTGAATTGGTTTGTATTCCAAAACACTCATCACCCTGAAGAAAGCTAGAACAGCAAACTTGTTTGTAGGATGGATATTCGATTCCTCAAGGAATACGAATCTTACTCTGCGGAGAAAACAATCAAAAGATTGACCCAAGAGTGAAAGAGGCATAATATCCATTACCGTCAGAACGTGGATAGTACACTCAAAAGGAAGATTATCCTGAACCGGGTTGTAGGTTGTTTATAGGATAAAATCCGAAAATGTGAATTGGTTTGTATTCCAAAACACTCATCACCCTGAAGAAAGCTAGAACAGCAAACTTGTTTGTAGGATGGATATTCGATTCCTCAAGGAATACGAATCTTACTCGACTCGGGAAGATCAACAAAGGATTCCAACCAAAGAGCGCAAGAGATATATTATTCATTACCGGCAGACCGTGAATAATATACTCGAAAGGAAAAGACACCAGAGATACCGAAGTATATAATAGGTGACTAACCAAAAAGAGAGACGATCAATACCAAGCATATGGGTAAACGAAAGACAACTCAAAGGGATAAATTGCAAGCATCCGGCAATTATCCAACAACAAATATTCGATTCCGCAAAGGGAAATAACGAATCTTACTCGACTAGGGAAACACAAAAGGTTTCAACTGAAGAGTGAATGAGATATATTATTCATTGCCGTCAAAACGTGAATAATAACCTCTAGAGGAAGATTATCCTGAACCGGGTTGTAGGTTGTTTGTAGGATAAAAATCCGAAAAGAAAGGCATCGGGATACCAAACCAGGTATATACAGATGGCCAATCAACAAGGAGTCACAACATTACCAACAAGAGGGTAAACGAAAGAAGACTCGTCGGGGATACATTGATGAAAATCAATGATCCGGGGAACACAATCACTGACAAACGGTGAAGGGACACGCTGGGGATAAAATTGCTAGCGTACGGCAATTATCCACAAAAGATTTGCTGGGGATATAAGTGCTTATTCAAGCGACTCATCCAAGCGAAGGAAAATCAACATCAAGTACTAGATGAAGATAACCACAAATAGGGGATTACATCTACCAAAGATTGGATAGAAAATCACAGAAAGGGAACTGTCATCGGTTGGGATGAACAACAAAGTTGACTCCGCTAGGGGAGGAAAACAGGGTTTATAACTACCGGTTCGTAGGTAGAAAACCGCAAAGATAGGACTTACAACTGCTGGTTTGTAGGCAGAAGGCCAAACATTCCACTGAGGATAAGATGAATGAGTGCCGGTTAGTAAGCAACTATTCATTTATACCACAGGGAAGCGCGAGAGACAGTTGAAAAAGGCCAATTTAGGATCAAACCAAAAAGGCGGACTGAATCAAGACTCGTCCTGATGAGGATATAACTCAAAAGGGTAAACCCGTCCCAAGGTGTGTTGGGAGGGAACGGAAACAACCGTCATCCACGAGGATGTATCTCAGTAGGGAAGTGGCAGGAAAGGATAGACACTTTCTGCTTAAGGGCTGGCTCTATTTTGAGAGATTAACACCCGACATCTGCTTTGGGAGATCTATAAAGGAGATCTATATCACCATAGCAGGAAACAACAAACTAAAGATATATGGCAAAATATGCAACATGAATATCTGAATGTTTATGAGTAGGCATAAATATGCGTGATTTATGTTTGATGAATGCTGACAAAACAGACAGTTCTAACACAAACAGGACCAGGAATCAAACATCCGGTACTATACTTCCAGGGAAAACCAAGGAGGTCCAACTGGAAAACCAATCTGCTGGAGATCTTCAAGCTGAAAAGCAAAGATCTGCGGGGAGGCAAAAGATCAGAGATATCACAAAAATCTCTGAGTGATGGATCAACAGTCAACCCAACTGGAGCACAGAAAGTCACAACAGGCAACACGGCCACAAAGACAAATCTGTTGGGGAGTGGGATAAATCCCAAAATATCTGCAGGGGAACAAGAGCTCACTGCTATGAAAGCAGCTCTACATAACTCCACTAGGGAACAACCCACTGAGGGGGAATAGATCATCCACATAGAATCTGGTTGCACAAGCAACTCTACCTGGGGAGAACACAAATATCCATTCCATTGGGGAACAACCCACTGAGGGAAAAAACAGATCACACAAGTAGATTCTGCAACAAGCTACTCTACTGGGGAAAACAGAGGTTTCAACTCCGGCGGAGACTCTGAGGGGGATATCACGGATGCAATCCTGACTCTGTTGAGGAAAACCCATTCTATAGGGGATTTTGCATATACACGATCCACCAAACCACAAACTTACTGACGGTTCCTGGGGAGATCCGTTGAAGAATCCACTGAGGGATACGGAAGAGAGCTGGGGATCAACCACCAAATGTTGACTCTTCTGAGGAGAAAATCCACAACTGCTGAGGAGGAACACAATCACTGCCCTGCTGAAGGAATAAGCGCACTGACGGGGAGATATAGCAACTCCGCTGGCGACGTGGCCGGGGAAGAGAGTACTACTGGAGCAAACAAAGTCTTCCACAACACTCTGCTCTGGGGATATATCACAGATCCCGCTATCGACTGTGCTGAGGAAAGATAGCAACAATCCTGCTTACGACAATGCTGGGAAAGCGGTAAAGTACCGTGATGTCAATCCACCAACCATTGAATCTTCAACAGGAAAGCGACCATGCTGAGGAGAAAAACCACAACTCCACTGGCGATCGCACTGGGGAGAGTGATAGGGTACCGGGGTCTCAAACCAACCACTACTGAAGCTTCCAAATGGGAAATACCCATGCCGGGGGAGAATACTGCTGGAGAAGAAAACGAAGTCTTCAACAACACTCTACTTAGGGAACAACCCTAACAAAAGCTCTGCTTGGGGAGCAACCCCAACAAAAAGCAGGATAAAGAGGATACAACCAACGCCAGGAATATGAACCAATGTCTTACCTGTTGGAAATCATGCCACCCTCGGGAGAGCACTGAGAAATTCTTGAGTATCCTTTCATCATTGTGAATATTCACTTTGTTTAAAACAAAAATTTTGAAAAAATTTTATTTGTTTAAAACAATGACATTTTATTAATTGAAACATGCAAAACATTTGTTGAATTGAAACAAATAGGAGTGCAAATAATTGGATAAAAAGCTCAAATTGATTTGATGGAATGGTAGCCTGCAAATGGCAAGACTTCATAGATCTGTACAAATTTGAAACCAGTGATGTATATTGGAAGAGGGCTACATTGAACATAATGATCCTTTCTCTACCAATTTGAATCTCGATGTATTCGAAGCTTCAGTTGACGACGAATCGAGAATCTCTGACGAACAGACGGCTGCGGAACAGAAAGTCTTGTCAGGATGCAGTTACTTGCCAAATCCCTAATTTTTGCCTAGATTTCCCCAGGGTGAGGTACTCAATCTAGCGGGATGCAAACATACTTTTTTTTTCAAGTCTCTAATTTTTGCCTGGATTACCCTTGCGGGTTCTCCACCGAGACGCTCATTTTTGCCTAAGCCGCCCTTTCGGGTTTTCAACTTAGCGAGCTATTCTTGTTTATCATTTGCATATACTTTTTGTTTTTAGGCAAAGTATTTCTTGACTGCATCTGAATTCACAGGACGAGTGAAATCCTCCCCATCCATTGTTGTAAGCATCAAAGCACCGCCTGAAAAGGCTCTCTTAACAGCATATGGACCTTCGTAGTTTGGAGTCCACTTGCCCCTGGAATCGGGTACGAAAGACAAGACTTTCTTGGGCACGAGGTCACCTTCTTGGAACACACGAGACTTGACCTTCTTATCGAATGCTCTCTTCATTCTTTGCTGATATAACTGACCATGGCACATGGCAGTCAATCTCTTCTCTTCAATCAAATTCAGTTGGTCATAACGACTCTGAATCCATTCAACATCAGTCAACTCGGCTTCCATCAAGACTCTCATTGATGGGATCTCCACCTCTACTGGGAGAACAGCTTCCATGCTGTAAACAAGAGAGAAATGGGTTGCCCCTGTTGAAGTGCGGACAGATGTACGATAGCCATGCAAAGTAAATGGCAGCATCTCATGCCAATCTTTGTACGTAACTGTCATCTTCTGGATAATCTTCTTGATATTTTTATTAGCAGCTTCAACAGCCCCATTCATCTTGGGTCTGTAGGGAGAGGAATTATGGTGTGCAATCTTGAATTCAGCGCACAACTCATCCATCATCTTATTATTCAGATTAGATCCATTATCAGTAATGATCTTATCTGGCACACCATAACGGCAAATCAACTGGTTCTTGATAAACTTCACAACCACCTGTCTAGTCACGTTCGCATACGAAGCGGCTTCAACCCATTTGGTGAAGTAGTCAATTGCTACGAGAATAAACCTGTGTCCATTAGACGCCTTCGGTTCAATCATGCCGATCATGTCAATTCCCCACATAGAGAAAGGCCACGGTGATGAAATCACATTCAGAAGTGTCGGAGGAATATGAATCTTATCCGCATAAATCTGACACTTGTGGCATTTCTTCACATATTTGCAGCAGTCAGACTCCATTGTCAGCCAATAGTAGCCTGCTCTCAACATCTTTCTAGCCATGGCATGTCCATTGGAATGAGTACCAAATGAACCCTCATGGACCTCAGTCATCAACAGGTTTGCTTCGTGTCTATCCACGCATCTGAGCAAAACCATGTCAAAATTTCTCTTATACAGTACTTCACCACTGAGGTAGAAACTGCCTGACAACCTTCTCAAAGTTTTCCTATCTTTCATAGATGCCCCAGGCGGGTAGACCTGGTTCTGGAGGAAATTCTTGATATCAAAATACCAAGGCTTGTCATCATTCACTTCTTCGACTGCAAATACGTGAGCTGGTCTATCCAAGCGCATCACGGCAATATTAGGAACTTCATTCCAGTACTTGACAACAATCATGGAAGCAAGCGTAGGAAGAGCATCTGCCATCCGATTATCCTCTCTAGGGATATGATGAAAGTCAACTTCTATAAAGAATGTTGAAATCCTTCTTGCATAATCTCTGTACGGAATGAGACTTGGCTGATTCGTCTCCCATTCACCCTTGATCTGATTGACAACCAGGGCCGAATCACCATACACATCAAGATGTTTGATCCTCAAATCAATGCATTCTTCCAGTCCCATAATACAGGCCTCATACTCAGCCATATTATTCGTGCATTTGAAAGTTAGCCTTGTTGTAAGCGGAATATGCGTGCCATGAGGAGTAATGATTACTGCCCCAATTCCATTTCCGTACTGATTTACAGCGCCATCAAACACCATCGTCCATCTGGAACCAGGTTCTGGACCTTCATCTAGTGTAGGCTCATCACAATCTTTCATTTTCAAATACAGAATCTCCTCGTCAGGGAAGTCGTACTGAACAGACTGATGATCTTCAATCGGATGGTGTGCTAAATGGTCAGCCAAGATACTACCTTTGATAGCTTTCTGAGCTCGATACTCGATATCATACTCAGACAACAACATCTGCCAACGGGCAATCCTCCCAGTTAAAGCAGGCTTCTCGAAAATATACTTGATTGGATCCATTCTGGATATCAACCAAGTTGTATGATTTATCATGTACTGGCGCAAACGCTTAGCTGCCCAAGCCAAAGCACAGCACGTCTTCTCAAGCATGGAGTATCGAGACTCACAATCAGTAAACTTCTTACTGAGGTAGTATATAGCAGATTCTTTCTTCCCTGATTCATCTTGCTGACCCAGGACACAACCCATCGAGTCTTCAAGCACAGTTAAATACATGATCAGAGGTCTTCCTTCCACAGGCGGAGACAAGATCGGAGGTTCAGACAGATACTCTTTGATACTGTCGAAAGCTTTCTGGAAATCCTCGGTCCAATCGTGGGACTGATTTTTCCGGAGGAGCTTGAATATCGGCGCACATGTGGCAGTCATATGGGATATAAATCTGGAAATGTAGTTCAAGCGGCCAAGAAAACCTCGGACTTGCTTCTCAGTTTTGGGTGCAGGCATCTCTTGTATTGCTTTGACCTTTGCAGGATCAACCTCAATACCTCTTTCGCTGACAACGAAACCCAACAACTTGCCGGAACGGACTCCAAATGTACATTTGTTCGGATTCAGCCGAAGTCTAAACTTCCTCAGACGCTGAAAAAGCTTCAACAAATGCTCAATATGTTCAACTTCCATTCGGGACTTAGCAATCATATCATCGACATAGACCTTTATCTCCTTGTGCATCATATCATGAAACAAGGTAGTCATAGCTCGTTGATACGTGGCTCCGGCGTTCTTCAAACCGAAGGGCATCACTCGATAACAGAATGTTCCCCAAGGTGTGATGAATGTTGTCTTCTCCATATCTTCGGGTGCCATTTTGATCTGATTATATCCGGAAAATCCGTCCATAAAGGAAAAGACTTTGAATTTAGCTGTATTATCTACCAACATATCAATGTGTGGTAGAGGAAAATCATCTTTTGGACTAGCTTTATTCAAATCTCTGTAATCAACGCACATACGGACTTTTCCGTCTTTCTTAGGAACAGGCACAATATTGGCCACCCATTGAGGATATGTAGAAGTCACCAGAAACCCCGCATCAATTTGCTTCTGAACTTCCTCTTTGATCTTCACTGCCATATCAGGGTGAGTTCTTCTGAGCTTCTGCTTCACAGGCACGCACTCAGGCTTCAAAGGCAGGAAATGTTGCACAATATCTGTATCTAGACCCGGCATGTCTTCATACGACCAAGCGAAGATATCTGAATATTCTCGTAGCAAACTGATCAACTCCTTCTTGACAGACTCTTCAAGAAATGCCCCAATCTTCACCATACGAATACAATCCTCCGACCCCAAGTTGACTGTTTCCAGATCTTCAAGGTGCGGCTGAATGATCTTCTTCTCGTGCTCAAGGAGACGGGTAATCTCGTCGGGAATCCCTTCAACATCATCTTCCTCTGCCTCGAATACAGGGGATTCAAAATTGGGAGATGGTGTTGGATCATTATGTTCAATGGGTTTTAGAATCAACCTGCATAATGATTTTGGTTAATGAAAAACTTTAGAATTTAAACAAGCAAATCATTATGCAGATGAAAAAATGTTTGCTTTTATTCTTGTTTTTATGGGTTTTTTGTGATCACTGATTTCATGCAAAAAAAGCAAAAAGTGAAAACAAATGGAAAAACAAATGTTTAACAATGCATTAATTGAATGAAAACATCATTGTATTAAATGCTGCCAACAATGTCATCACTTCTCCTTTTGGCATGGGAGAAAGGTTTTAAACAAAGTGAACAATTACTCTGATCTATGGATGACTGTAGGAACATCTACAGCGACCCAATTGTGGCAGACACCACCAGGAATGATGAAATTGTTCAGATCTTCTGCATCCTCTTCCAAGATAGCAGCAGCTTCTTCAGGTTGATCAGCATGGATGAATCCTGCGCTCTTGAACAAACCTTGCTCATTATATGCCCCAGAACAGTAGCCAATGCCAGCCCGGGATCTATTGTCTTCAAGTTCAATCACCTTCCCTAAACCAGCTACTACACCACATTCAATGGCCAGTTTCGCATCTTTGTAGGAAGCAAATGAAGGAGACTTCTTCTCGATTGGTTCATCAATAGATAAAGCTTGGAACAGCGTTCCAACTTCATCCTCAGCATCAATATACGAGAAAGAAGACAAGTGGCTAACCAGGAGAGCCTTTTCTCCCCCTACCACAACCAGTTTCTTGTTCTTGACAAATTTCAGCTTCTGGTGTAGGGTGGATGTCACGGCGCCAGCCTCGTGAATCCATGGTCTGCCAAGGAGACAGCTATATGACGGGTGGATATCCATTACCTGGAAGTTAACCTGGAAATCACTAGGTCCAATTTTGATTGGGAGATCAACTTCCCCAATCACGGTCTTGCGCGACCCATCAAATGCTTTCACAACAACACCACTTTGCCTCATGGGAGGCCCTTGATATGACAATCGAGCAAGTGTGGATTTTGGCAATACATTCAGAGATGATCCAGTGTCCACCAGTACGTTGGACATGGCATCATATTTTGACATCATAGAGATGTGTAAAGCCATGTTGTGGTCTCTTCCCTCCTCAGGGAGATCAGCGTCACAGAAACTCAACGTGTTACAAGCAGTGATGTTTGCAACTATACCATCAAACTGTTCAACGGTGACGTCGTGATCAACATACGCTAGCTCCAATACTTTCTGCAGAGCCTCCCTATGGGGTTCTGAATTCAACAGCAGAGACAAGACGGAAATCTTGGATGGCGTTTGTAGAAGCTGGTCTACAACGTTGTACTCACTCTTTTTGATCAGCCTCAGCATCTCATCAGATTCTTCATTCACAATGCCACTAGGGCCAACTGAAGAAGCAAGAGTCTTTTGTACAGAGGAGGGTTTGGCAACAGGTGTCGGATTCTGGATATTAACAGCTGTCCCAACCGGACGCTCAGCAGTATCAGAAGCAACAGGAGCCTTGGGAGGTACAGAGAATACGCGACCACTACGGGTCAGCCCGCTCACATCAGCGATGTTGGTTACAGACGTTGAAGGCAAAGGCACTTCTACCCCATCCTGCACAGCAACAGGATTGTATCTGAACGGCACAGCTCGATCAGAAGAATAGGGCACAGGGCCTGCAGGCTTGATGGTTAGTGAAGGAGAGACTTGCGGCTTGCAGCTATCATAACAAATAACAACAGGCTCAGGAAGCTTGAACACAAGTGATATAACATTTACCTCGGGTTCGTCCTCATCAACATTGCGATTTTGAAGGATCTCAATGGTACCCTCATCCAGCAATTCTTGAAGTTCTCTGCGTACTTGATTGCAACCCAAACGGTTGACCGAGAAAATGCGGCATTTGTCGTGGTCATGCTCCATGTGGATGTACTGACACAGCAACCGATGTAATTCGACCAGTGACTGTCTAATATGGCTGACATATTTGACTTTGTACTTCCCAGGGCACCCCTGGACCATATTAACAGATTTCCCATGCGCGGGCAATGGGTTCTTGGTAACATTCGGGCCTGAATCTTCAAAACTCAGAATACCGCATCTCATCAGGTCTTGCACTTTGGTCTTCAGCTGAAAACAGTTCTCTACATCATGGCCCGGAGCGCCAGAATGATAGACACAGTGCAGGTCATGCTTATACCACCACTGAGGGTTGACCGGTATAGCCGGAGGATCTCTTGGAGTAATCAGCTTCCGCTCTATTAGAGAGGGATACAACTCTGCATACGACATGGGAATCGGATCGAAACTGATCTTCTTCCTATCATAGTTCATGTTGGCTTGATTACTGGTACTACCACGAGGCTGGTAGGCCTGCTGCTGTGGACGAGATTGTTGTTGACGATATTGTTGAGAAGATTGTTGCTGATTGTGTTGCTGCTGCTGATATTGCTGATGTTGCTGAGGCTGACAACTGTCTCTGAATACAGGTGTTATACTAGCCATCTGGTGTTGATTGTTGTTATGCCGTGCTGGCTTCCTCTGAACAGAGGGTCTCTTGGATTTGGCGTGAGACTGCACAGCATGTGCCTCTCCATCCTTCTTCTTAAACGCCCCATACCGTTTATAAGAAGAGCTCTCATCTTTTGCTAAACGTCCTTCACGGACTCCTTCTTCAAGACGCATCCCCATGTTCACCATCTCGGTGAAATCAGAGGGAGCACTTGCAACCATCCGCTCGTAATAGAATGAACTAAGAGTCTTTAAGAAGATCTTAGTCATCTCTTTCTCCTCTAGCGGGGGAGTGATCTGAGCAGCCAACTCTCGCCACCTCTGGGCGTACTCCTTGAATGTCTCCTTATCCTTTTGAGACATGGCCCTGAGCTGATCACGGTCAGGAGCCATATCGACGTTGTACTTATATTGCTTGACGAAGGCTTCGCCAAGATCGTTGAAGGATCGGATATTAGCACTGTCCAAACTCATGTACCATCTGAGCGCAGCACCGGACAGACTGTCTTGAAAATAATGGATCAGAAGCTGATCATTATCAGTTTGAGTAGACATTTTCCTGGCGTACATGACCAGATGAGCAAGAGGGCAGGTGTTCCCCTTATATTTTTCAAAGTCAGGCACTTTGAATTTGATCGGTATTTTGACACCTGGAACAAGGCAAAGCTCAGCAGCGGACTTGCCAAACAAGTCTTTCCCTCTGAGGGTCTTCAATTCCTTCCTCAACTCAAGGAATTGGTCATTCATGGCTTCCATCTTCTCATTAACATCTGGGCCCTCAGACGGCTCGGAATGATAGATGGTGTCGTCTACCCTCGGCATGGTATGCACGACAGAAGGAGCAGCAACAGGGACCGGGCTAGATGTCGGCATGTGAGCAAAAGTTGGGGCAGGCAGATCATGCATGAAACCTGGAGGCATACCCCAAGGGAACCCGGCTGGCATGGCGTGAGACGCGAAATGAGCACTGGCGGCTGGCACAATCGGAACAGCGACCTCAAATATAACCGTCCTCTGGACAGGAGTTGCAGGCGGTTGAGCAGGTTGATTCTGAGCAGCAAGAAGTTGCTCCATCAAAGCGCCAAGTCTGGCGACCTCTTCTTTCAATTCTCGGTTCTCTTGTTCTAGCTGATCCATAACTCTTGCAGAATTGGCTCGAGTATAGTACCGGTGAGTCAGCTTGTCTTCAAAATAAATGAAGAGCACAGAGTTAGGGCATAGACAAGACGACCAAGAACAAGGTACCTGCTTATGCAAAATGATGCATGTAATGCTTGTGCATATGCTTTGTTTTATTTTCAAGGAACCCTTAGGGTATTATTTGCAATTTTGAATTTTTAAAGCATTTAACTTCATTATGGAAAATATCTCATTCAATATAATCGAGACAAAGAAGTACAGCGTTTTTGATCATATTACAAAGAGAAAAGAAAAATAACATCCTATGGATCCCTAGAAGCTCGGGATGCTGGAAGACGAGAAGCACACAGCTTCTTGATCTCTCTCTCATAGGCAGCTTCCATATCTGCTTTCTCCTTAGCAAGCTGATCATACTTCCTCTTCCAGAATTTGGAAGACTGAGGAAGCAGAGAAGTCCAAGTGTCGTTCGGATCGTCGATCACTCGATGCTCGAGAAATTCAATCAGAGCGTCCTTTTCCTTCAGCTGTTGCAGCAACTCTTCTCTTTCACGGATCCAAGCACGTGAAAAGTCTTCTTCTCTCAACTCCTCTACACGTTGGGTAGGGAGGGTTGAAGGCCCAGCCACATCCAAAGGTGTAGGTCTCGGATGATCATATGGCATAAGGTATACAGAAGCTCTCTGTCTAACCCAAGAGGTATATGGATCCAAAGCAATGCAATTCTTCGGACCTAGCTCATTCCTACTCTTCTTGCAGATCTTGCGCCAAGCGCGGACAAATCTGGCTTTCAGGCCTTGGGGATCTTTACCCTCCTGAAAGAATACACCTTCTAACAGAATGTTATGAGGTTTATCCTTTAGGGGGAACCCAAGCTGACGACGTGCGAGAATAGGGTTGTAGCTGATCCCACCACATGTACCAAGAAGAGGCACATTAGGGAATTCACCATAATAGTCAATGATCTGAACGGTATCATACACGCGATCATACCAAGAGATATCATCATTAGTGAGAGACATAAGTCTCTGAGACCACCGTAGACATCCCTTGTTCTCCTTAAAAGCAAGAGTCTGCGGCAAGTGAGAAATAAACCACTTGTACAGCAAAGGCAAACTGCAGACAATAACTCCTCCACCCTTTGCATTCCTCAGATGCAAAGAGACATAGGCATCACCCAACAAAGTCAGAACGGGATTAAGAACCGAGAAGATCCTAATGGCGTTCATGTCCACAAATTTGTCGAAGTTGGGAAATAACACCAATCCATAGATGAGCAGCACAAATAAAGCCTCAAAGGCATCCTCACTCATGGCCTTCCCATAGATGGTAGCTTGAGCGACGAGGAACTCGGAAGGAAGACCCTGAATTCCACCTTTGGTAGTCAGGTTAGCTTTAATCAAAGCTTCATCTATGTGTAACAAGTCTGCAATCTCTCGAGCGGTCGGAATACTCTCTAGGCCACTGAACGGCACCTGATCCAGAATCGGGATCCTAATGAGGTGAGAATACTCCTCCAAGGTAGGCAGCAACTGGAAGTCCGGAAATGAGAAGCAGTGATATAGAGGATCATAAAACTGAGCCAAGGTACTCATCAAACCCTCATCAACCTGAGTAGTCAACAGAGGTAGAAGCTTCCCATAACGAGCTTTGAAACCCAAGGGATCTAGTACATGAGATGTCAGATTCCTTAACTCTTTCACATCGGGTTGTCTAAAGTTGTACTTCTTTGTATGCCTTTTTGGTCTTTCCATGTCTGAAAATTTTGCAAATAAACCCTTTTAAGTTCCTTGAAAATTTTCTCATTTTGATGACATGAAATGCAGATGAATGCATGAATGCATGAATGCAACAATCACACTCAAGGATCAAGCAAGTCACACCAAACAAAGGTCATGGGAAAGCTCATTGTATCCCTAATATCAATCATCCATTTTGGTGGATTTAGGTCTTCACCTTATCAACACCCAAGTTCCATTGATATTAACGGTACATGAACCGACTCAATCATCCTTAATATCAATCATCCATTTTGGCGGATTATGGTTTACACCTTATCGACGCCCAAGTTCCATTGATATTAAGGATATTTGAACGACTCGACCATGAATCACGGGTTTGCTGAGAGTCACGAGCATGGAGTCTCGGTTAAGAACCACCCAAAGGGAGTGTACTAGGGTTTAAAACTGCCAGACATGTTCTACCAGAGGTTCCCATAATCATCGTCCCATCTCTCGGATATTATCGGAGAAACGAATACTCGTATTCCAAAAATATTCTCAAGAGAGACTCTTATGAGTGTAGTATCGCGTAACAATCGCATCAGATCTGACATCTGAACGACCTCCGCACTACGTCCTAAAAATAGGCCAAGATGGGTTTGGTAAACTATGGTCCTTGGCTTCTAAGGCACATGATTGAACGAATAATGCCTAACCACAAATAACTTGTGTGACATTATTAATCCAACATGACCTCCACCAAGTGAATGGACTCGCAAGTCAACTGGCTAAGGAATACTCCACACCAGTCAACAAGACTACGCCATTCTCCTATCCTAAGGTGCACTCGAGTTCGGGTATAGAACTCATCTCACAGAGATCACCAAAGCAAACAGCAATTGTATATCAAGCAATTCAAACATTACAATCAATACAGTTATCCCAAATTGTACAAAAATATGTCAGATAACACATAAACAAATATCAAACAACAAGGGTGAAAAGTAGGCAATACCACCAGGGAAGGTCTAATGTTCTCCCCAGCAGAGTCGCCACTTTTCTATAGCGGTGTATTCGTCGCTATATGATTTATTGATTAAACCATAAGCAAAGTATACAAAGAATTCGAGTCGCCACCGCACTTTTATTTATCCTAAGGACTGGTTAAAAAGCGAACAAAAACCTAAGAAGTTTTACACGTAGAAAACCAATAAAAGATCAGAGAATCTGGGTAAGGGGTAAATTACGCAATGGGAAGGTGTTAGGCACCCATCACGTCCTAGGTACTCCTAGGGAGCCCTTTTCACACTTGTTGTATAAAAATGTTTATTTGTTTATGACATATTGTGCAAACATGAATGGGATGATGAGAAAAGAATATACAATTTTATTATTTTTGTGTTTGAACGGATGAACCCGTTGCCTACGTACCTTCCATCAAAGGTAAGGATCAAAACGCCGTAGTTCGGCTAAAAGATTTCCAAAAATTAGTGAGTTCATTTTAAAACACAAGCATTAAGGTTTTTCATTACCAATGGGAGAAAACTCAACCTGAATTCAACAGTCCACCATGCGAGGACGGCTTCGACGTACTAGAGGGGTTAACCCTGTTTTCAGTACGGAAGTCTTACAATCGACTCACTAAGGATAAGGTAAGATTTACATCAACCGCTATGGTAATTGAAACCTATGGCTAATGTATGAAAACATATTAACAATGGACGAAGCCACAAAACAATTGAATGTGTGAAGTTAATTGATTATGAGTATTCACAAAATATGGTCAAAGTATGATTAAGATTGATTCAAAGAAGTGTTATGAATTGGAGTTTGAAAAGTCAAGGACTTAGGGTCTAGGTTTCTAATTTGAAAAGAGATGAGAATGTTTGCACAACAAGTCAAAGTTTTCTGAAAGCAACAATGTGAAAAGGTTTAGGACAAAGAGGGTATGGAAAATGGAGTGTAAAACTTCTCAGAAAGGTTCACCTCTTGAGATCATATAGAAGATGATTCAAGTGTGTCCTTAGGAATAAGGCAACAAAACAAGTAAGCAAATAAAAGCAAGGTGATACCGGATGCCATCAATGGACTTATACCAATCTCACAAACAAAAGCGGATACCGGATACCAATAAATGGATTTACACCAATCTCCTAAAACAAAACAATGATACCGGATGCCATCAATGGACTTACTCCAATCTCACACACAAAAGCGGATACCGGATACCAATAAATTTGGATTTACACCAATCTCCTAAAGTAAAACAAAACATGGATGTCAGATGCCAATCTATCTGGACTTATACCAACCTCCGAAGGATGATCATAGGAGTACAAATGCCAACAACATGGACTTATAATTGCATCCTCACATGCAACAAACAAGCAAAAGCAATGGACATAAGTAGCCAAATGAAATGGTCTTACACTTTATCCCTTCCAAATCATAGGAATAATGGCCAATGAATGGACTGACAGTTGTCCTCAATGGGTAAACTCAAACAAACCACAAGGGTATGAAATGATGATCATGCAATAATGAACAATTAATGATGATAAATGCACTAAGGCATGCAAGCAAACATGTACAAATGCAACAAGCAATCAATCAGACAAAGTCATTTAGCACACTCTATAACCAAGCAATTAGGCTCAAGCAAGGGTTAGACTTTTCAGTCAACTGGAATAGGGTAAATGGTGCTCTTAACCTTGACATTGAGAGCCAAGGTGAAGCAGATGAAAGGATATGAGGGGTGTGCCTCATTGCTCTTATCCCTGGTCAGGGAGAGCATTGAATATCAGAAGGTGTGGGAGTTCAGAAAGATGGAACTCTCTCCACAAGTTAATGACTCGATAGATCTTGGGCTTTTACTCACTATGCATCAACACATGTGGTGTGAGCAAGGTGAGTGACACACAGAATAGTAGGAGATAGGCTACATATCTCTTCTATCTACCAATTGCCTCATATGAGGTCTTTTCCTGCTTGGGGACAAAGTTAAACAATCACAAACATTGCCTCTTAAGGAGGACTTCAGACAGGTGCCTGGCTAAGTAACAAGCCAGGTCTTCCAGACTACATGGAGACAAGAGATTCTACCTCAATGCTTAAGCAAAGCAAAGCAAGTTCACAGAGGAACTAAAGCAACTATGGTACCTGAAATCAATCAAATATAATTAGTACTCAATCACAAAGTCGAAACAGACAGGATAAGAACCAACAGTCAACACAATCAACCACATGTGCAAAGCACAAACTCAAATGAAATGAGCTAGCATCCTACAAAACAAATCAAGTTAGTCCATAACAATCAAATAAACCAAACTCAATCAACTTGAATTAATCTCCTTAAAGCTATTGCTTCTTCAACCTGAAAATCAAACTCAAACAAGAGAAGTAAACCCTTAGGCCAAAGCCTAGGGTCCAAGATAGGGAAAAAATTTAAAACAGAACATGAAACTTAACCAAAATCAAGATTAATCAATTAAGAACCAAGTCCAATTGGTCTCATGTCAAAACTATTCACCAATTGCATTTCATAAGCAAATCATGTCAAACTAGGCAAGTTAAGAACTCAATGATGTAAACAGAATGAACACAAGCATATCAATACCAAAATGGCTCAATAAATTCCAGGAAATATCATGCATAAACAGAACACATTGAATGAGCAACATACCAAAATTCAATGCATTTGGATAAAGGGAAGCAAGTCAATTAAAATCAACAAGTCAAGGCATGTTCAAGCAAGCTCATACAAGTCACTAAATCATGCATCAAGTTCATGCAAGCATAAAACAGAAATGACATAAGATAAATGAGTGAAACCAAAACCATGGCAAACTTCAAGATGTCTATGATACACATGCCAAATTCCAAGTCCATCCAATGAGCCACAAGAATTTCACAAAACATATAAAATCATGACTCACAAAATGTTCACAATTGGTCAAACAGAGGGAAAATTCTCAAACAAATAGAAAATGCATTCAAAAATCCCATGAAAAATTACAAGCAAACTAGACATCCATAAGTATCAACATGCAAAAATCCAGAGCAATTGGCATAGCATAAGCATGGAAAATAAAATCAAGAAAATGAAAAAGACATGGTGTGACATACATTGTCACACCTTCAAAGATCACATCATATCTCACAATCCAGAAACTCAAAAGTCACAGACCATATACCAAAATAACCAGGAATGAGTCTAGATCATGCATGTAAAATTTCAAGAATTTCCAATTAAGCATCAAGATTTCATGGTCAAAATAGTAGGCAAGGTGCAAGGAATGGTACATGAAAGTAAACCCTAGGCATATCTAAAATCCAACCGTGCACAAATTTATTAAAAATCACCAAAAAATAAAGCACATAACAAGGATCATGGTGAAAAAAATTGCATGTGAATTGGATCAATATTTTTTTATTTATGATTTTTTGAATATGGAAGAAAAATAAAAAAAGGCATGGAAAGGCATGTGATACATGATATACACAAGTGGAAAAATAAGCAAGGCAATTTGTGAAAGTGCTTGATGCCGGATTCGAACACACAACCAATTCAAAATGGAGCGCGCTCAATGTAAAACGCCTCGTTTCATTTAAGACGTGGCGCAGTATTAGTGGTGTATGGGAGAAAAACAAAAGGAACGCATGCAAAGCCAGGCCAAAGCAGATCAAAATGAAATCTGGACACGAAAACCTCAAGTTCATAGCACCTTCATCATGTTCATACTGGTCAAGATCCAATGTTCACAGAAATGCACGAAAATTATATGAATCGAACCGTCTTTCATCACACATCAATAACCTAATCATGATTTCATCCAATTCTAACTACATGAAGAGAATCGAATCAAATAAGTTTTGCAATCAAAAATTCAAATCAAGATATCTTGCTCAAATCTTAATGGAATTGCACGATTCAAGCTGCAGCATGATCTATGTACTAAGATCTATCAAAGCCATATCAAGATTTCAGGAATTAGCATGATCGAATTCTCACCTTATGAAGATGCAGATCCTGATTCAGTTGGATTCAAGGCTTGAATTATCAAAACAGATCTTCAATAATGCTTGGATGAAGGTATAGGATCAAGATCTCAGCTCAACACAACTCGAATTAGCATAAATCTCCAACTGCCATGTGCAAGCTCAAAGTTCTACAGCCACGATTCTTCAAGATTCTTCCACTTTTTGCCTTCAACAGTTGTTCAATTATACCTGCAGATGGTGAACCACACAAGAACAAGCAAGAAGAATGATGAATTTCGATGGAAAAAGTGAAAAAAAAAGCTTGAGAGAAATTGAGAGAATTTTGGTGATTTGTGATTTGGATCTGAGATTGTGATTGTGGATCCCGAAATTCTGTTATGATTAAGGTCTTATAGTACCTGTTAATCCACTTGGTAAACATGATTAGCAACAAATCAAATGGATTAGTGAAATGAAACTTGTTATGCAATTTGGCAAAAATGCCCTTTTTCAAATGCAACCAATGGAACAGTGCAAAACCAGTTGAAGCAAGTCCAAATTTTTGTTTTGAAGTGATTGGCATTGGTTTGGAGTGAAAATCATGTGTATTTTTCAAAATCACCTTTTTTCCCACCAAAATTTAAATTGGTTCACTTGAAAAATGGACTTTTTATGTGATGATTTTTGATGCAATGTAATGATGGATTATGATAAAGCATGTCAAATGGGATTTGCTCAAAAAAGAATCACATGAATTGGCCAAATGGTTCAAGAGTTATGCCTCCTTGAAGTTCAACTTTTCTTGAAAATGATTTGATCATAACTTGCTAACCACAAATGAGAAATGAGTGTTCTTGGACTTTTTGGAAAGGCAAGAGCAAGATCTTCAACTTTCATGTTGGACAAAAGTTGATTTGAAACTTGCTTGATGATGTAAAGTTGAGGAGAAGACCTTTCCATTTTTGGCAGTTGGAAATTACAGGTCACTTGCTATTTTGGGAAACTTTTTGTCTGACCTCCAATTCCTCAATGATGATGTTTGACATGTTATATGAGGCTTGTATGGACATGAATGAGACCTCTCAAACCATCTCCCACCATCAAATCACTGATTAAATGCACAGTTGACCACAGTTGACTTTGCTAGGGTTTTGGTTGACTGAGCCATGCTTTGATGAATTTCAAGCCTCTACCACTTGAGATCTTGATTCCAAATGATATCACAACTCATATGAATCTCTTATGAATGATCATGGTGCCCAAATTCTTCAAGAATGGCCACCATCCATTGCTCAATGGCTGATTTTGACTGGCTTGACCTAATTGCTTCATCTGCAAGTAACAAGGTTAGATGATAATATTTTTGTACTTTTGGTTAGTAAACAAATGAAAAGCAATGATATACAAATGCTAAACATGCTTGGTGATCAAGAACCACACTCACAATGTAACCCACCCACTAAGAGGCAAGCAAGGTGCACAATGATCCTTGAGGCAATGATATGATATGATATGATGCCATGAGGGATCTTAGGGACAAATTTGGGGTCTTACAGGGAGCAATAGATATGCAACCCAGTTGGATGCGATAGTAAAAACAATTTGATGTTTTGATCTCAATGAATTTGCAAGGTCCTCCACATGAATTTTTTTTCGGAAAAAAGACCATCTTTTTGTTTGTTAACAACATTTTTTTTATTTTGACGTAGAATACATTATTAATAATATTAACAAATTTCGACTTACCTCTTTAATTTATTTTTTTATTCAAATCAAAATGTATTCACATTGTAGGATAAAATATACTTTTGCTATTTTAAAAAATTCTAATTTTTATTACCGATAAATTTCAAATTCAGTATCTAAATTTACTGAACGAGATTTTTAACCGGGAGTAATGTTCGTTTTGTTTATAATTTGTTTATAATGTTTATATTTAAATATATATTAAGTACAAATCTAATTAATGTGACTTTTAAAAGTACTTGTTCTTAATGTTTCTTGATCTGTTAATTTAGTAACAACGCTTGATGTGTTAGTTGTAACAGCACTTCTAATTCTTATGAGCACTTCTTTGTGTCACTTTCTCTTGTTGTTTTCGGACTATTGGTGTAGGATATCAACACATAGTTGTAAGCAAGTAGTGGAACTAATGCTAATTCATTGGTGAATTGGGCCATTTATGTGCTGCATATATGTTTCTATTTTTAAAGTGGCATGCATCGATTCTATGGCATTTAAGGTCTTTCAGATAAAGGGTAGAGGTGTCGCCATTACATGAATCTTTGATGCGTCAAGTGTACGTGGCAAGACCATAACATGCATGCTCAATATTTCTATCCTAAGACAACATGTATAGTAATAACCGTATAACACCACTCAACAAAATAAAGAAAGAAAAAAAGCAATTGAACACATCCTCTCCTAAATAGTAATAACCACAACTTAATATATATTTTCTATATATCTTTGATTCCTCATGCTATCTAGCTCTATATTTTTCCACTATAGTCTTCATATTTCTATCAAAAAGCATCAACTAAGAAAAATAGGAAACATGCAGAATCAGTTGAAAGATCACAACCACACAGTACAAATGCAACACAGCAATAGCATGAAGCTAACGGACAAGAAGGTGAAGGGTTTGATGGTGAATAAGAAGAGACTAGTGGAAATACCGTACACAGCTACACTAGCACAAACAATGAACAGACTTGTAGCAAACAAACTAGTGGTGGTTCCGGTGGCTGCGCCACCCGGTCAGTGGATTGGAGCAGGAGGGTCAATGATTGTTGACTCTGATAAACAAACAGGAGGTGTAAGGAAACGTTATATAGGAATGGTTACTATGCTTGATATTGTTGCTCAAATAGCTGGTGATGATCATTTGAGTAATGGTGATTATCTTATTGAAGATCTTGATCAAACAATGTATGTTCCAATTTCTTCTATCAAAGGTCTTAGCTTGTGAACACTCAACCCTAATACCAGGTTCTTAAAATTTTCATATCTCTTTAAGCTTTGTTTACATCAAATGCTTAAAGCTGCTATGCTAAATGCTCTTCCTATTGTTAGAGCTTCTAATGTTTCCGATGATGATCACAAACAACACATCAATGCAAGTTATCTCTTCCTTATTAGTGTCCTTAAAATGATATAATTTTTGTCTAAAATTTATGATCCTTTTGCAGGGAGATGCAAGAAACTTTTTGGAACATTTTCTGCAACTGATTTAAGAGGATGTTACATACCCACATTGAAATCATGGTTGAGATTGGGAATAAGTGCATTGGCCTTTACGGAACAAATATTAGAATTATGGTTGCTAATTGCTATAATATATATATATATATATATATATATATATATATATATATATATATATATATATATATATATATATATATGTATATATATATATATGGTAATCCTAACTAATTTAATAATTAAATAAAGAAATATTATCTCTTAAAAATTGTGAACTAATTTTACTAAAAATATATAATTCATAATTAAAAATATTATGGGTTGAAATAGTTAATTAATTAGGGGTCCGGGAAAATTTAAAACAAATTTACAAAGGGGATAAATTGAAATTCCCTAATATTACAAAGGGAATTTATAATGGTTTGAAACTTAATATTTAGAGTTCAGTTCAAGATAATAATAGTATTATGTAATCCTTACAGAGATGATATTTCATTTATCAGCAATTGCTTCATCTATAATTTTTTTAATCTAATTGTAAAAGGGGTTCAGTAACATATATCTTACAATGAAAAGACACCTAAATAAACCAAACTAATGGAATGTGACATTTAAATTACCAATAAAATTTGCCGTTGGAATCAGTTACGAAATGGCGAGTTGTGATATACCTTGAAAATCCCTAATTGAGAAAGTAACTTCTTAATTGTATTTTTATCATGACATAAGGAAATGTCTTCTTTATCAAGCATGCATTTTATTAAGGATCAATGAAAATTTTGGCAATGAAAGAGTTTATAAGAAAACCTCAAGCATTGCTTCACTGAGTTGAGCAGCAGAAATTTCCATTTACGAACACTCACGATTCCAAAATACAAAAACAGAACCACAACCACCATGGACAACTTCCATCTCAATTTTTTTATTTATAAATGCATGCCTATTAATTTTAGTTTTTTATTTATCAACTTTCCTTTATCAATTTTGAGACACTTATAATGCCTGATAATATCAACCAAAATGAGCAACGGTGACACGGAAGGTCAATTGTAAAATATTACAGGTTAAAACACAAAAATTCCTTTTAGCCGAAATGATAGAAAATACATTCAATATCAATTAAAGAGATCCATCAAGATAGTTACATCTGGAATTTTATAATACCACTCAAAAGAGGTATAACGTTTTACATGTATTTATCTTGATCACAAATTTGAGAATCAGTAGATTTTGTGCCCACGTATTAGTTTGGGTACTCAAAAGTTGATTTGAAGTTCCAATTTGGGAGTTTTTAGGTATCTTGTATTAGAATACTAACATGTTAATATGGTAAATTTTGGTATATTTTGTGTTTTTACCGGGAATAGAGATATATAAGGTAAAGATGTTAGTTAAGTCAAAAGGTATCCTTTTTGAAATTCAATAATGTCAGACATTTCTTGGTCGTCTTGGTCCATAATGAGATTTATTATATTGTATATATTGGACAAAGATAGAGGATATTTTCTTTTATGAGGATATTTTCTATTCAAGATGGAGAATTTCAATGAAGGAGGAGCAGTTCATAGATAAAATATTCTTTATGGTACTAAGAATCCGCCAAATAATATAGCCAAAGGAAATTATGAAGATCAAGTAGAATGTGATTCTGAAAAAGTTCTCAGGCTTGCTAAGATCTCTCGTAAAGTTATGAGAAAACTAGATATGAGATCTAGGAAGAATGTCTCTTCGAATTTTCAAGACAATCAGCTACGCATTTCAAAGAGGTATAACTTTCAGCATAAAGGAAAAGATGGTGAAATACCAAATCTCAACTGGATCCAATGTCTTAAATGCAAGGATTTTGGACATATTAAAGTTGAATGCTCAAGTTTTTCTAGGAAAGAAAAAAAAAACTCCAATTCTACTAGTGGTGAATCTAATCAATCAAACAATGTTGTAACCTTCAAAGACATGAAAGAGATTATTCATATTTGTGAGCCATCAAATTCAAAGAAAAGGTGTAATACTCTTATTCATAAAGAAAAATTCAAAATGTCAGGTAACATGTCTAAATATTCTGTCACACATGATTACTAGAGAAATAATTTTGTCTACTCCATTCCACTATATTGTTATAATTTGTATGGTAGACAACCACATCATCAACATATGTATCCCTAATGGAATGAGAAATATGAAAGGAATTATCAGCAAATTTGGCATGGCGAGCCTTATATTCCTGTTCATATTGCTTGTACCATGCACATGGTAGTTTCTTGTAAAGATTGTCATTTTAATAGTAGCTCCAGTAGACACTTGATAGGAGAAAGAAACAATGTTACATTTTATGATAGCAATAAGAGAAATAAATTTGTAAAAATGAAGATAGTTGTTACCGTTGTAGAGAACAATGTTGAAGATCATGTTTTAGACATTATGGATGACATTGTAGACACATAAACTAAGATATGACACACAAATCTTGGGGGTTGTTGCAGAGAAAGGTGTCATAAGTGTAGTGATCTCAAGTTGGGAATAATACTAATTGTAGAAACTAAGGTAAAATTTATGAGGACTGTCAAGTTGGAAAGAAAACCAAGATGTCATACAAGATGTTTCAACGTTTGACTCATGCTTCTTAACGACCACTTATGAACTTTACGAGACTCATGCAAGGAGTTATCATTGACGGGATGGTTGATGGTCATGTTGGAGGTCCTCCTAACTTTGAACAACCAACAGTGGTTCAAAAGAAGAACCTAAAAAAGATTAATGACACTACTAAAAATAATACATTTAATGATAAACTTTTCACCTCACCCAACCAATAACCGATGTAAAAGGTTAAGGCGTACCATTATTTTAAATAAATACCACATATTCCATTAATTTCTAAATATAATCGAGGGCGGAAAATAATTCAGGACATGCTTCAAATCCAAACAACAACAATTTATGTCTTTTTTTGTTTAAAAGAGATTCATTTTTTAAAAATTATTTATCTATTCCTTCGGTTATATTTAATAACCGAGGGATTGAACTATCAAATTTTACTATAGAATCTCTCGTTAATTATATTTCGCTAAAACTTAACTTAATATATGCAGTCACTCCTAACTTGTACACATCATTCTTTGCGATGGATTGTAAGACAAAAAAAATCTTCAATGTTCTTCTATATTGAACAAAACATTTTTTTTCTCTTGAAATCCATCCCAACATAATGGTGTTGATGTTGTTGTTGTATTTTTGAAATAACTTTTTTATGTTGTCAAACAATAAAAACATATATACATCCTTTTGCCAAACAATATACATCCTTTTGGATCTGAACTTCCAAGCCTAGTCCCCTGCATTTATAGTTTTCAGACGTTCTCAAGTCAGCCAAAGAGGAAAACAATTGAAACTTAAAAGTTAAGAGCAGAGACTGAATGGGACATAAAATAGCCCATGTGCATCAAGTCTACTGAGAATGTGGTGCTAAGTGTTTTGTGTTTTGTATTGACCACTGAACAATATACATGATAAAAATCAGTATTGGGTCCCAAGTGTTTTGTCATGTTGTTTTCTGCCTGTATTGTTCATGAGTGTGTATCAAAATCAAACACACTGCAAGAAAAGAAAACAGTTCCATGCAGCTACTTTTAATCAAAGATTTGTCATATGCATGTCATGTATAACACGGACATGATACAAGTAAACTATGCTTTTAATCATTTTTTCCTCAAAATTTATTGTTGGTGCTGGTATCTTTTTCAAAACCAATATAAACTTTCAAGAATAATTTGATTCAAATATCAAGAAAATATGTCATTCGAGCAAATCCACAATTTCCAAAGTTTCAAGACTTCATGCAGCAAGAAGAATCTCGAGAAAACAAGCAAATACATAATTTCCGAAATTGAAGATGGACTAAGAAAACAATGACATAAATCTTTTTCTGCCTTATAGCAAACCCATACCCCGCTGCAAAAACAGTCATAGTTTTAATTGCAATAAATTGTGAGATTCATGATATTGTGCTTTCATGATAATATTGCTTGTTTTCTCGAGATTCTTCTTGCTTCATGAGTTAATTCAATGTTCTGCTTGCTTTCAATTAATGAGTAGTGGCATGAAATTATTCATGAGTTTAGTATTTAAAGTGATTTTCCATTTAGTAGCATGCGACTTTCTATTGACTAGTGGGTTGAACTTAGATGAGATTTTGAGGATCTCAATATTGAAAATTGGTCATGAAGTTCAATGTACAAAACATGTATATGAGAATTTTGCCAAAATGGACCAACTTCAAGCCCTTTTGTTTCAATGATGCAAGCCTCAAATGACAAAACCTTCAACACCAAAGTTGTAGAGATTTTCAAGACAACTAATTTTTGGACTTAAATTTTGCATAATTTGGAGTTTTGATGAGAAAGTTATTGGCACTTGAAGTTGGACTTTTTCACATTTCAATGACTTTGGTCCAAAGTGACCTATAATGTTTTGTATTATCACATGTATTTATTCTAGAATTATAAAATTTTGTCCAACATAACAATTGAAGTAGACATCTTAAAATTTCCAATTCACTTGGTCCCACCTCAAAATCATAAAAAATGAAGGAGTTAGGTCATTGGGAAGTTGACCCAAAATTAGGGTTTCAGTCAAAATGACCTATAATATTTTGAAATGAATGATGACCTTCCAAGCTTCAAATGAAAATTTGATGAACATGAAAGTTGTTCATATGGTTCTTAAGAACATTTTTCATCTTGGGGTCATCATCATTTGACAAACACATCAAAAGTTAGGTCTCAGTTGATTTCAAAATAATCAGATGATTTAACTTATCAACTTCTCAAAGCCAAACCTCAAATCTTAATAAATGAATGATTGAGATGCCTCACATGAGCTCATATATGCATAAAATGAAGAATGAAATAACTTCCCTTGATTTTATTTGATCATAGGTTGAGGTTGCTTCATGAGCAAGGCACAGTCAATGCACAGTTGAACTAGGGTTTCCTTGGGAAACAATCCTCAAGCCCTTTGGTTTATCTTGATAAAATTGACAAATTGAGATACTTGGGAGACATATATGATGATTGAGATCTTTGGGAACCATTGTCATGCTTGCTTTCACTTCCATCTGACCACTTCCATGAGTATAGGAGCCTCCTAGGAGCCTTGGATCACATGATTGCTCAAGCTTCAAAACAAACAAGGTTAGTGACATATTTTTGTGCTTTGGGTTAGTAAACAAAGATAAGGAAGGCAATAATATACAATTCAAGCATGCTTGGTGATCTCAAACCAACTCACACAAGTCCCAACCCAAGGGTAAAGAACCAAGATGCTATGATCCTTGAGGCAAAATGCAATGTGCAATGTTATGATGCCATGAGGGATCTTAGAGTCAAAATTAAGGTCTTACACATTAAAGTAAATTGAAAGAATTAAATGCTCAAATTAAAGTTAATAGTTAGTGGTTATGTTAGTGTGTCATAAGACAATTTAGCGTTATGTTAAACAATCGTAAGTGGACTAATGTAGTAGTCACACCTATCTGAGGCCGATCAATAAAACTATAGGCAAATAAACACAAGTTAGAGATCATGACTAGTAAGCCAAGCTCCTAAAACTTTCCATGCCAAAAGAAAAGAAGGAAAACCTATCTTGGACACATAGCAACTCACTTGATCTTTAATCAAGTTGAGTTTGATTTGGATCAAAGAAGGTTAAGCCTCTCATATGTCAAGACTAACCACAAATCATTAACTCATTGGCCAAAATGAAAAGAAGAAAAGAGATGAAGATGAAATCAAATGGAAAAAAACAAAAGGAGAATTCAAATGAAAAATCAAATCACAATGACCAAATATGAATCAAATCATCATCAACCAATGTAAAACAGAAGAGAAATGAAGTTTAGAAGTCAACAAAGTCAAACATATTTTTTTGTATTTTTGTGAAGATAAAATAAATGCAAAATTAAAATGGACAAAATATGGTCAAACCTCAAATTCAATTCAAATCAACTTCAACAAGTCCAAGTGAATTATCATAGGTCTAACATAGTCAAACAAGGTTTGCCAACAATTTTCAATAATTTTTGAAAACAGAAACTATTTTAAAATAATTAAAAACAATGAAAAATAACACAAATGAATTAAAATCTCAAATAAATCTAAAATCACTTAAGAAATTGATGAGACTATTTTTCATAGACTTATCATGATCCATATGTGTTAAGAAAATATTTTTGAAATTTTCAGATATCAAAAAGTATTTAAAATGAATTAAAAACTATTAAAAACAAAATAATTCGCAAAAAATATTAAATGAAGTCACAAAAATAATTAAAAATCAGATTATGAAACTAGATTTTTCAAGAATTTTTTTGCCATTGGTCTCATATTTTTGTGACTCCAATTAAAATAGTTATGAATTTTTGAAAATAAAAGAAATTAAAAGAAATTAAACAGAAAATAGGAAATAGCAAAAAATAAGCAGCACTTGGATTGAGTTCATTTATTGACGTGGCGTCATCCAAGGGCCCAGAGGCACTGATGTACCATGGTCTCAAGTCCAACGCGTAACACAAGCATTTAAAATAAGTCAGACACACGCACGACTAAGATTAGATCATTTGAATGAGATCCAAGGGCACAGGTGGATCCACGTGGGGATGGTGGTGGAAACCACCATCTTCTCCGGCCAAGTAACAACTTCCGGCCACCACGCGCAGGTTTTTTAACCTCAACCAAAATGAACAAACATGGTACCAAAATGAAGCTGGGGTGATGTACATCACCCCTATAACCTTGGATTGTGCTCAATGTTTTTATTAAGTTATAAATCTGAGCTTGAAAATCCAGGTATGCAAACTGAAATGCTTCAAATCACGAAATCAAGACCACCACTAACCTGCCTTTTGCTCGAGGACTTCAGAAAACAGTTTAAATGCAAGGAATTCACATCATGGAGCAAGATTTAGATCAAAACAGTTAGATGATATACCTTTGAAGTACAGCTTTAAACAACACGATTTGCTCAAATTCTTGCTTCCACTTTGATCTTGAGATGATGAGGATGCAAGGATAAGGAATTGGAACTTGAAGATCAACCAAGGAAGTTGAAATTCACGCTTGAATTTGAAAAGTGAAAATGGAAATTCTTTTGAGTAAGGTTGGGTTTTACTTCAGTAGCCTTTTAGATCACCTTAAGGTTGAGATTTGAATGAGCCAGGCCATGTATTTATAGCTGAACCTAATGCCAAGTGATGAAATACTCGTGTGCATGAAGATTGGGTCCTCCATGCATGGGCCTGTACAGGCGCATGTGAGACCCAAAATTGAGTGGAAATGCAAGCTGGTATGATTTGCAGATGGTTTGGACGTGCACAAGGCCTGACATTAGCTTATGCATCAAGTTACAAAGTGAATTGCATAATTGGACCTATACATTCATCTCTTCGAAAGTCCCATATGGAAAATCCAAACATGGTGGTGTGGGTAATGGTTGGAAAGCTCTTGACATAAGGAGAAAAAGCTATGTTGGGCAAAAATCCATTTGGAGTTTGGAAATTTGTGAAAACTGGCCTTGAAGTTTGAGGTATAAAACATGTCTAAGTTTCCTTTGAAATTTTTTCCCAAAAGTGGCCAACTTCAAGCCCTTCTGTTTCAATGATGCAAGCCTCAAATGGAAAAACCTCCGACATCAAAGTTATATATCTTTTCAAGATGATCAATTTGGACTTAAATGTTGCATAATTTGGATTTTTAATGAGAAAGTTATGGGCACTTGAAGTTGGACATTCAAATTCAATGGTTTTGGTCCAAAGTGACCTATAATGTTGTGTATTATCACATGTGTTTCTTTTAGGGCAACTCAACACATTTCAGGCAATGATTCAAATTTTCATACTCTTTCTGCATAATGTGTTATCAATATGGAATGCATGTATTTTGATATACTCCAAACTAATTGGACGCAATATTTTCTTGGCCTCATAATTATGGTTTGATAAATTGTTATCTTCTGGTAGCATTTGTTTCAACAACTCAAGTAATTTTGTGAAACTTTTATCTCGTCACCCACTTTTTGCCTCATGATTAAATAATTCTAGCGCCACAAATAATCATGTAAAATTTATGCATCCCTTATAGAAGGGTGCATCCTTGTAACTACATAAAGCATGACTGGGCTTTACTAAAATAAGATTCTCCAATATCACAAATCATATCCTCCAGTCGATCATCCATATTCACATAAACTTCATCTCTTCCTGACGTCACAGTTTATTTTTCTTTTCAACTTCACCATGCCACTTCCATATTGTATAATTTTGACAAATTCCATCACAACATAGGTGATGAAATATTTCTTTCTTTGAAAACTTTTTAATATACCTGCATATAACACAAGGACAATAAAAGATTCAATTATTGTCAGGAAGACTTTGGTCAGCGTATTCAAAGGATTCAAGAACTACTTTCTCATACACCAAGCCTAATCTATCAGGTTTCATCCAACTATGATCCATAATACATTATTAAATTTATATCAAAAGTTTGTAAAATCATTTAACAATACGATTCAACAATACAACAACACAACAATAACATTCTCAATACAAAAAATTTATAAATCAATTTTCAACAGCTACAACTACTATATATACCATAATACAACAACATCATAACAATATCAATACAACAACACAATAAGAATGAAACAAGTACAATAACTATATGTAACATTCTCTCTCAATAACTTCAAAAAATCTCAATCTCACTCAATCATAACAACATATAACATTAAACAAAAACCTATAACTATCTCAACAAATAACAAAAGCCTAAAACGCAACATGATTTATGTGTAAGCATCTTGAAGTTTTATGGATAAGATGAGGAGGCGGGGAAATGATTTATGTGTAAGCATCTTGAAGTTTTATCTTTCTACTCCTTGATTCAAACCTAAAATGATGGAGTAGGTTAGTCTTTCTTATCGTTTAGTTATGTTCTTTCGCTAGGGAACTTGTGTTGTGAACGAAATAAACTAAAATGCATTATGTTTAATTTTTAGAAACACTTTTGACCATGGTTGACAAACACTATCGAGTGATATATTATACATATAACCATGGTTTCCCTAAACAATCGTGGTGAGTTTCTTTTTGGGATTTTTCTATAAAAAGAACAAACACGTCATTCAACATTTTATTAAACTTAACTCATTCCGCTTTTAATCTGCAAGTTCCATTTTTCAAAAGTTAATACACTATATTAAAAAACTTGAGTTAAAGATTAATATGTTAAGATTTACTTTATCAAGTAAACGATATGTTTGAATCTTAACATTGATCTTTAATGCCAAAAGTTTCAAGGTATAGGAAAAATGAATAAGGATATTGCACACAATGCTTATATGAGAATTTAAAAACTAAGTTTGTAAAAAATAAATAATGTTATTGTGAAAACTAAACTCTCCGCTAGTTTGTGAAAACTAAAATTACTGAGATTGAAAAAATGAATGTCATATTTCACTACGGTTGGTTGAAATGACAGTGGTGAAAAGCTCTTTATTTTTAACGGAAAAAAAGAAAAGAAAATTGTTAGTGTTAAGAATCGAAGCTTGTAGTCCTTAATTTATCTGCGCAATTGATAAATTGGACCGTGGTGAAAAGTGTACTATAAAATAAATAAATAAATAATTAAAGTGTCTAAATAGGAGTTTTTACTTCGGTTGATTTAAAGGCGTGGGCAATACGATGTTACGAAATATATATTTTATAGTAGTTGAAGAAATAAATACCCATTCCTCACGCTCATAAAGGAGGAAATGGTTGTTACTTCTATCTTGGGTTTTAAGACTCAGGGCAAAGAAATTCCAATAAATATCTCAATTCTAAAGTTGAGAAGGACATTCCATTCATTTTGAAAATATCATATACAAATCTTTTCACCACCTTTTATGCACTTGCTCTAACACGACAATAATCCTAAAATCATTTGAAAACTCTACAAAATTAGGGATTATCATTTAATGTTCTTTTAACGAGTACAAAGAATAAGTAAAATAAACAATATAACCTCTTGTGTTGCTAACTTTTCATCTCTAAAAAACTTTATTTTAAGGTGTCACACACTAAACTACTCACTATCGTTTCTTGCTCAAGATAGAAGCCTTGTTCCCTTTATTTGTTAACTATGACAATCCATTCCTTTGTTATAAGAAATATAGTGAATTTGTATTGGAAAGTTAAAATGTATATTTCAAAATAAATGCAATGTCATTATACTCCTTCCATCTCATAAAAAATTTCTTATTTAACCAATGTGCGGTTCTTAAAAAATTGATTAGATGTGTTGATTTTAATGATAAAAATAATATCATTTACTAAAATATTCTTATTAATTATAGTTAATAGAGTATTTGAATAAAGTGAAAGTTAATAAATAAGGTATATTAGTGAAAAAATAATAATAAATATTACATTGAAATTATAAAGGGACAATTATTTTGAGATTGAGAAAAAATACAAATTAAACACTTTTTATGAGAGGGATGGATATGTTATACAAATATTTTTCAAATAGAAGAACCATAATTAGCATTGTCATAAAAATTAACATATCTTTATAACTTATTTTGTCATAGAATTAACTATTTTTCTCTTTTTCTTTAAATCTTTTGAGTTCTAACTTTTATTAGTTTATTTGCACTCGTTGTTATATTTTAAAAATTAGGTGCTAGTATATTAATATATTTTTAAAAGTTAGCTATGACAATCTATCCCTTTCTCACTTTTTTACAATTACAATGAAAACTGAGCGGGTGTCAATTTTTTTTAAAGATGTACAACTTATACATTTTACTTATAAAATTTCACATAGATTCTTCACAACTAATACTTTTACATCATATTTTTCCTAATATTTTCACATCATATTTTTCCTAACAACTAATATTTGAAAAATAGGTGCCCTAATATGCATGTTATCTTCAAAAGAGTCATAAATTTAACGAAAGATATAGAGGAGAAAAGTATTTTTTGACATATAAACGGTTATTTCAAAACAGCAACGTCTTTTCTCCATTCTTAGGTTATATAAACCTCTTATACCCGTGTGTACTAAATATTGAAATCATACGTATACATCAAAGATGCCTTGGGTCAAAATATATTAAAAATAAATGCAACAATCCGTTAGAAATCTATTACTCCAATTAATTATTCGCATAACCAGTTTGCCGTATATGACCCTGTATAGATAATTATGAAAAACATAAAAAAAAAAAAAAAATTGAAGTCAACATATAGAAGAAGTGTACAATTAGGCTTAAAATCGAGACATCTAAGAAAACTGGGCTAGCCCCTGGACTCCCTACTTCCCTATTATGATCATACAACTCACATATGAAACTTAGAATCATTGGTTTTCTTTTATGATTTTTATAATGAAAGTCTATGCAGAGAGCACATATAGGCATTGTATATAAATTTTATTACAGTCTTCTGGAGGAGTGTGTAGATAAAAAAACTTGAGTTTTATCACTGATCCATGAGTCTCCCCAAAATAATATCACAAGACGAAGAAGATAATGAAAAATCCGACATACTTTCATCATTTTCCAACAATAAGTTTTACTTATCTTTATCTCAATTGACTTAGTTTTCCCTAATCCCAAATTTCAAATTCATGTTCGTTACGTTACGGCTTCATTTCTCTAATTTGTTTTACTTTTTTTAAAATCCCTAAGTTCAATTTTAATAGTTCAGCTTCATTGTGCTCTGTTTGAATCTTGGATATGGTAATCATTGTTTGTCTAATTCGTTTCCCTAAGTCGTTTCCATTTTCCTATAATCTAATGTGTTATTCAATCATTCATGGTCATTTATTTTTTTGTCATCCTCACTATTTGAATTTTGGACATGGTAATGCACGACCTAAGAAGTTTACTCTCTATTTCTCAGCCTTCAAAGCTAGAGGGCATTTTCTCTTCTTTTTTTACATGAAACTTGTTGCTAGAGGTAAAGCTTACCAACATAGATTATATTTCATCAAACTTAGATTTAAGTAAAATAATAAATCAGTTCTACGAAATCAAATTATTTTCATAATTACGAAGTATTTACATAGATAAATTCATACAGTATGCATCAATTTCTTCTAGCTAAGTGGTTGTTCACTACTACAAATAATATATTTCATGATGAAGTTTTCCCCTCAGTTATTGAAAAAACAAGGTCAAATGACCTGAAATGCGCTATATATTATTTTATTTTTTAAGAAACTTTATCTTTAATCTCGGTTTTCTAGGAAAACCGACGTAAAATGTTGGTTCGTTTTTTAGGTTTGATTTCTAACTTCTGCAATTTTATATTTTATTTACAACTAAAAAGACGCCTTTATTTTTTATATATTTTACATCGGATATTATCCCTCGATTGTCTAGGAAAATTGACCTAAAATGTTGTTCAATTTTTGAGCTTCGATTCCCAGCTCCTACAATTTTATGTTTTATTTACAACTAAAAAAGTGCCTTAAGTTTTTATACATTTTAGGTCAGATATTATCCCTCAGTTGTTGAAGAAAACCGAGATAAAAACTAATAAGACAATTTGTATTCCTTCATAATTATTATGTTTTGCGTCATTCACTTTTTGCGTCCCAGCGAATAAAGAAACTCATTCTTCTCTAGCGAATAAAAGGAACACATTCTTCTCCAGCGAAGGAAGGAGTTTCCCAATACTCAGAATCACCACCTTTTTTCTCCGAGGAGGAAGTTAGATCGAATTTTTCTCTGTTTAGTCTCTCATCATATTTTCGGTATCTACAAAATCTCCATTAATGTTGTTTGTTGTTTCTGTCGTTGATGTTGTAGTCGTAGGTCGTTGTCGTCGTTGTTATCATTGTTGTTAATGTTTCGTCGTTGATGTTGTTTCTATATGTGGTTGTTGATGTTGTTTACTATAATATTGTTATGATATTTGTTGTTGTTTCGGTAGTTACTGTTTGTCATACGGTGAACTGGACTTTTTTGTGGTTTTAATCGCAATATCGCGGTTAGCAAGAGTCGCCACCGACTTTTCTTTTATCCAATAAGGAAAGGTGGAAAAGAACAGGAAAGACCTTAATTTAGATTTTGGGTTCGGGAGGTACATTATACAAAGGGAAGGTGTTAGCACCCTTTGTATCCATGGTTATCCATGGGCTCTTAATTGCTCGATCACTTATATTATTTTTGTCTAAAAAAGTGTTTGTGAATTGTTTGGAAAATTGTCTTGAAAAGAGAATTTAACTTTGTAATGATTCTTGTATGAATGTATACAAAGTGGTTATCCCGTTTTAGTTTTGAAAATTGTTTAGAAAAATATAACTCGGTAATGATTCTAGTATGAATGTATACCAAGTGGTGATTTTCTAAAGGCATTTTGAAAGGTGTGAGGTGCAAAAAAAAATGTTTTAAGTTGTGAGCCAGCAATTAAGAGTTATACCGACCCAAGGTCTTTACGGGCATTTCCTATCCTTATGAGGGTAAAACTGTCCTTATTATTGAGAAATAAGTAGTTTTATCCTTTGGATGTAAAAGGGTCATCGTAGGGTCATCGATTGGTCATTGAAGGCAACAGTTATGAGGATACCTTAGCATTCGAAGGGACTATCATCATTTAACCGTAGGCAACATCGGAGGGTCATCGAGGGACAAAGTTGTATATTCGAAGGCAACATCCGAGGGACTATAATTTATTTTATGATGATTTAACCGAAGGGTCTTTGCTAAGGGTATCCCCACGTTCGCGGGACATGACCGTAATATCGTAATCGTAAGGCAACAAAGAGAGGTCCAAGATCACTTATTCAAAGGCAAAGTTTTACAATTAATTATATAATTAGGATGAAACTCCACATTAAAATTATTAAAAATAATATATTAAAAAATTAATACATTAGAAATTAATACATTAAAAAATTAATTTAGGGTGAAACTCCACAAGGGTATCCCACAAATAAAGTGGAATACCTAGCCAATAACCTTTTCCTGGGATATGTGAACCTTTACGAAACTCAAAAAAAGAAACATGTTAGAACACCAAATCAGGGTGCAATCGAAGATTACACCGGAGAAATATCACAACAATAAATAGGATAGGATGAATAATGCATGGCTATGATAAAAACATAAAAAAAAACAGACTAGAAGAATCAGGTACTGTCTCGTTCGCCTCTGCCTCGCCTAGCGAAGGTCACGGATTTTGAATTTGAAAACAGCCCCATGTTAGGAACTTTGAATTTTATGGCATTTTATCACAGGAATAACATGGTCAAACATTCAGGGTATTCAGGCATATTTAAATTCCCATACGAAAGCAAATTATATATCAACATTTAATCATGATGCATTATATATGTAGATATGACCAATTGAAAGTATAAACAATAGAGATACGCAAACCTATTTGCCAATTCAAGGTTGAAGGGATTGACCACTTGTAGTATCGGAATAAGTTAGGCAGCGGGAATTGGACGGCGATGGCTTCGGTGCAGATGGGCTGCCTTCAGGGTTTCTTTACTCTGAATTCTCCGGGTAGGCAGGGTTCCTATGCCAAAGTTTCTATCCGTCCTTCTCTGTTCTCTCTTTTTCTTTTTCCTCAAGGTTTTGTTCCAAGGAAACCTCAGAGTGTTTTGCTTCTCTTCCTTCTTTCTCCAGTGAATCTCCCAGTGTAAACTCCAATCTCACTCCCCTACTGAAACTTCAGTATTTATAGACTAATTTCGTGGGTAATGGGCTTGGAATGAGGGAGACCCAAGTCCAAAATAATTTGTTATATTTTATTTATATATTTATTTTAATTATTTAATTAATTAATTAATTAATTAATTAAAATTTTTTTTTTTCTTTTCTTTTTTTTTTTTTTTTTTTTTTTTTTTTTTTTTTTTTTTTTTTTTTTTTAGGAAAAATGATGGGTAATTTTTGGGGTATGACAGCTGCCCCTGTTCAATATTCTTGAACCGAGAGAGTTAGGATGGCGTGTATGCCATTCGTGGTCTGGAGGTGGAAGATTATTGATCACTAGAATGCCCCAAAAATTTGCACTTGAGAATCGACAGTTGGTCTTGATGGAGATGGGCTTAAAGATGCCATCCGGGAGGTTTGATGACGAAAGCTTCAGATCGCGCCGTATATTAGGCCAATTTGAAGACATGGGTGCCACACTGGGTCGTACGTTAGACCGTATAATGAGTCATCCATTAGGCTGCCGACTTCGCTGGGGAGTCGGAGTGTGTCATATGCTGTTGGGGATAAAGGATCAGAATGGACCATACGCTAGATCGTATCTGAGTTGCAGAATGAGCCGTCCGTTAGGCTGAATCTGATGACGAAAGGGGTAGTCGTACGTTAGACTACACTTCAGAAATGTACCGTATGTTAGGTAGCATTTGAGGGGATGGACATCCGAACGGGTCGTACGTTAGACCGTCGCAGAATGAGTCGTTTGTTAGGCCGCATCTGATGATGAAAGCGGTAGTCGTACGCCAGACTACACTTCAGAAATGTACCGTACGTTAGGTAGCATCTGAGGGTTGTAAGATCCAAACGGGTCGTACGTTAGACCGCGTTGGAGTTGCTGGAGTTCAGAATGGATCGTACGCTAGATCGTATCTGAGTTGCAGAATGAGCCGTACGTTAGGCTGTATCCGAAGAAGAAAGTAGTCGTACGCTAGACTACACCCCTGAATGTACCGTACGCTAGGCAGCATCTGAGGATTTGAAGGTCCAAATGGGTCGTACGTTAGACCGCATTGGAGTTGCTGAAGAAGTCATATGTTGGGCTGAATCAGAATGAACCGTACGTTAGGCTGTATCTGATAACCTGTATATGTTGTACTTGCAATAAATGTCTGGGATGGGCTTAAAGATGCCATCGTTAGGAGGATATCGAAGTGTTGTCAGAATGAATGTTCCCATGAACTGTATTTGAAATATGTATCTGAATCTTGAATGTGATTGATAAAGGTGTCTGTCTGAATGAACCTTCTACTTTGACTATATCAGGAGGATAATTAACCTGCAAAGAAAAGTTAGCTTCATGCTATGTCATGATGCATGAGATGTTTCGTGTTATGCTAAAATAAATGTGAATGTTGTATGCATGCGTATGCTGTGAAAGGATGTAATGAATGAGTTATGCGTATGAGAAGTTCTGCTTGGGGACTCTACTGGGGAAAATAAATCCCCATCTACTGATTTGAGACATTTGTGTCGATGACCCTTTCTCGGCTGGGGATGCTTGATTTCTGTCTGATGGTGGAAATATTCAACAGAGCCTGGCTGGGGATGGATGAGATGATCAATCTGTCTGGTGACGCCGACCTCTGTTGGGGAGTAACTGGCTGTGCCGGGGAATACTGCCAATTTCTTCTGGGAAAAATAGGCTTGCTGGGGAAGAGAATTGGTAGCGGATTCATTGGAAGCATGGTTAGACCTTATCCTCGATCCTGAAGTCTTGTGGTAATTGCTATTGCTATTCTATGCATGTATTTTGGTAAACATTGGTCATATTCAAATGCATATATTAATTCAAATTAAATCAATGGACATTTACGCAACCAAAACAGAAAAGTAAAAACAAAAGCATCTTTTTTTGAAAGAGGGTTGTATTGATTTTGAAAGGAGGCCTATAAACAGGCAATTTGTGTACAAGGAGACAGAAATCCTAGTAAGAGGAAATTGTCGAAAACAAAGAGAAAGCTATGTGGAGGAAGTCCTATTGATTTTAAGCCTACTACTGTCATTATGTCTTCGAGCATCTCATCCCTTGCTGTCGGATAGAAGTGATTGGCTTGGTCAGTCCCTCGAACTTGGATGAAAGTTGACTGAGAACGGGACATAGTCATACGCTTTAATCCCTAATTTTTGCCTGGACCGCCTTTTCAGGTTTTCAGTCCACTAGGATACCCTTTTTTGCCCAAGCCGCCTTTTCAGGTTTTCGACTTGCCGGGTGTACATTTTTTTTTATATATCCCTAATTTTTGCCCGAACCCTTTTGGTTCGCCGGGATGCCCTTACTTTTGCCTAGATACGTCGATCTAGCGGGTCTCTTTTATGCGTAGTATTTTTTAACTATGTCCGCGTTCACGGGATGTGGGAAGTCTTCACCATCCATAGTAGCGAGTATCATGGCTCCACCAGAGAATACCTTCTTAACCACAAATGGCCCTTCGTATGTGGGAGTCCATTTGCCTCTGGGGTCAGTTTGTGGTAGGATGATGCGTTTGATTACCAAGTCGCCAAGTTGGTACACCTGTCTCTTGACCTTTTTGTTGAATGCCCTGGTCATGCGCTTCTGATATATCTGCCCGTGACATACAGCCGCAAGTCTCTTCTCATCAATCAGATTTATCTGATCGAGTCGAGTCTGAATCCATTCATCTTCATCTAAGCCCGCCTCTTTCATGATTCTTAGAGAGGGAATCTGAACTTCCACTAGTAAGATGGCTTCCATTCCATAGACTAAAGAGAACGGAGTTGCCCCTGTCGTAGTGCGCACTGAAGTGCGATAACCGTAAAGAGTAAAGGGTAACATCTCATGCCAGTCTTTGTATGTTACTGTCATTTCTTGCATGACCTTCTTGATATTGTTAGCAGTCCCCACGGCGCCGTTCATCTTTGGCCGGTACGGAGAAGAGTTATGGTGTTTTATTTTGAACTGCGTGCAGAGTTCAGTAATCATCTTGTTGTTCAAATTAGTACCATTGTCAGTGATAACTCTTTCAGGAGACAGCAGGTTTCTCAAATAGGTATTTGATAGAATCCATCTTAGAAGTCAATAAGGTGGTATGATTCAACATATACTGTCTTAGTCGGCGAGCAGCCCAGGCCAAAGCACAGCAAGTTTTCTCGAGCAGTGAGTATCTTGTTTCACAGTCGGTAAACTTTTTGCTAAGGTAGTATATGGCATACTCTTTTCGACCGGACTCGTCATGTTGTCCCAACACGCACCCCATTGAGTTTTCTAAAACGGTTAAATACATGATTAGAGGTCTTCCCTCAACTGGTGGCACCAGAATTGGAGGTTCTTGGAGGTACTTCTTGATTTTGTCGAAAGCTTCTTGACATTCATCATTCCATATCATCTCTTGATTTTTTCTCAGTAACTTGAAGATGGGTTTGCAAGTAGCGGTCAAATGGGGAATGAATCGGGCAATGTAATTCGAGTGCCCCAAGAAACCTCTGACTTCTTTCTTGTTTATTTCAGTACCCAGATTTACAATTTCAATTGATTCCTCATGCGGCTGTATAGTCTTTTCTTCTTGCAGTAGTCGGGCAAGTTCTCCAGGGACTTCACAATCTTCCTCGCTTCCATCCTCGGCTTGGTAGATCGGATTTTCAAAGTCATAATGAACAGTAGCAGAGTCATTACCAACAGGATCCAGAGTGGATATGGATCGGTAAATTGTTACGTGAGTGTGTGCAAGAAACATAGCTTGTTTGAAAAATGACAGGAAAGATAAAGAGCGCAATATTTGAATGCAAAAAGTCCATTGATCTATTGAATATGAATATGCTTATGAAAATGACAAACCCCTAACAAATTAGCCATTGTGCCTCGGGCATAGACACAATGCTTTAAGAAGTTTGATTGTAAAAGAAAATTAAAATTTGCAATTCTAGAATAAACAATAACAATTACTCCTGACTAAAGGAAATCGGGATAATGTCTTCAGTCTTCCAATTGTTGAGTCCGTCACCAATTGTTGGGAAAATCCAGCTATCCAAGTCGTAATCACTATCAGCATCTTCCATAGCATTAATCTGATTTTTGACTATCTTTCCAGAGTTAAACCCTAGGCCAGCTTTATCAGACTTGTACGGTACATTGATCAGTTGACCCCAACCAGCACGATCACCATTTTCAATCGCGGCTTGAGCATCTTTCAGAGAGATCATGACAGGGGGAGCACGAACAACCTTGGGCACAAGGGGAGTTGGCTTAAGGACAGGACTGGGTGGAGGAACCACTTCAAATGACTGAGAAGGAGTCTCAAAGAATTCACCATCCATCTCAACGTATTTGAAGGCTTGCACACTACTGACAATATACTCTTCTTCTCCACATACAGTGACAACCATGCCTGCTATTGGATACTTCAGCTTTTGATGAAGCGACGAAGCTACCGCACCTGCCCCATGGATCCAAGGGCGCCCCAACAAGCAGGAGTAGGCGGGACGAATATCCATCACGTGAAAGGTAGTGTTGAAGACTTGAGGTCCTATCTTGATAGGGAGAACCACTTCACCATAGACAACACTCTTCGCACCATCGTAAGCACGCACCACAACATCACTAGGTTTCAGTTCAATGCCTTTGTAGTCAAATTTATCGAGTACAGCTTTCGGGAGCACATTCAAGGAAGAGCCGTTGTCGATCAACACGTGAGCCAGGGTGATCCCCTCACACTCGATGGAGATATGCAGAGCTTTATTGTGATTCTTTCCTGCTGGCGTCAGGTCAGCATCGGAAAAGCCTAGGCCATTGTCAACAGTCAAATTAGCAACATAATGTTCGAATTGATCGACGGATGTTTCTTGAGGCACATGAGCGGTCTTCAAGAATTTCATCAATGCATTGGCATGGGATTCAGAAGATAACAATAAGACAACATTGAGATTTTAGACGGAGTATGCCCCAATTGTTCCACTACATCAAAATCGCTCTTACGGATGATTTTCAGCATCTCTTCCATTTCCTGTTTGGCAACATCTTCAGAAGTAACTTCGACCGATGTCTCTGACTGAGGAGGATTGACTGGTCTTTTTCCTCGAATTTCGGGAGCGGGAGGTGAGATTTCTGGGGAGTAGATCCTTCCACTTCGAGTAACTTTACTAGTCCCCACAATATCATTAGGATTAGCAGAACTACCAACCTGCTTTATGCCATGGATGTAAACGTCGCCTCCATAGTTCCACGGAATAGCTTTGCTGGAGGAATATGGCACGGGGCCAGGTGCGGTAATAATCAGGGGAGCCACTTTGGGCTCAGCGGTAATCTTCACAGGCACTCTAGTAGCGGTAATCTTCACTGGAGCTTTGGACCTAGCAATCACAGATACCTCTTCAATAGAGTTGTCCACCTTAGGAACCCTTTCAAATAGAATTGTACGATCATCCATCAGCCGTTGAATGCCGTTCTTCAACTTCAAACAATCATTGGGTCGGAGTACACAGAGATCGCAATCTTCAGCACAACCTGGAAATAAACCAGCTTGCAATAAATTCTTCTTAACGATCAGGAGAGGAGATGCTAAATCAGCAACGTCAGTAACGTGAGAATTGTCGTCCACAACATTAACATTCTGGTCATGATTAGGCATAGGTGATGTGATGACATTGGGGGTCGCCGGAGGATCAAATTCAATTTCTCCAGCGTCGATCATATCCTGAATCTTGTTCTTCAACAACCAGCAATCATTCGTATCATGCCCGGGGCTATCGGAGTGATAGGCACACCTGGCGTTGGGATTATAACGAGGAGAAGTAGTGTTGGGATTTGCAGGAGGGCCTCTGAGGGTAATCAAATTGGCCTTTAACATACTCTGCAGTGCTTGGGTTAAAGTCATATTGATCTTGGTAAACTGTCTTCTCGACCTGTCTTGTCTGTGTTGGAAGTTCTGAGATGGCGGTGCGGCAATTGTAACTGCCCCAACAGTATGGTCACGATTCTTCTTGTTATGCTTCCTCTCACTGTACACAGCATTTGATTCATTCTTTCCCTGATAGGACTTTTTGGTGCTTACAGAAGTAGCTGCCTGTATCTTTCCACTTCGAATGCCGCTTTCAACCCGTTCACCTGTCAAGATAAGTTCAGTGAAACCTGACGAGGAACTTCCCAGTAGATGGTTGTAGAATGGGCCAGTCAGTGTACCCATGAACATGTCCACTAACTCTCGATCAGTCATAGGGGGTTTGACTCTGCCAGCCAAATCTCTCCACTTTTGAGCATATTCTTTGAAACTTTCTTTAGAGCCCATAGTCATATTTTATAGCTGTAGCCGAGTAGGCGCTAACTCAGAATTATACTGGTAGTGCTTGTAGAAAGCTGTTGCTAAATCAGTCCATGTGCGGATGTTAGAGCTCTCAAGCTGATAATACCACTCTAACTGTGTGCCAGACAGACTCTCTTGGAAGAAATGGATCCACAGTTTCTTATCAGTAGTGTGCGGCTGAATCTTTCTCACATAAGCCCTTAGATGCATCTGAGGACAAGAGGCACCATCATACTTAGTGAAAATGGGAACCTTGAATTTGCGGGGAATGACCACATCAGAGACCAGACCCAAGTTTTCGAAATCCAGACCGGGCACTTTCTGCCCCTCCATAGCTAGCATACGTTCTTCCAGCAACTTGTACTTATCATCCTTCGGAGAGTACTGTTCATGTTCATAATCTTCATCGTCGTCCTCAGAATTGACGAGATTAGGATTCTCATCTTCCGAATCATTCTCGGTCTCTTCTTCTGAATCCTTCGGAATTCTAATCTTGACTCCTGTAACCTGTCCCTTAAGCCTTCTCCCCGGGTTGATGTAACCCACAGGTTTCTGGTCCTTCTTCTTCTCCATCAAAAGAGCTTTCAGTTCTTCCTGCCCCTTAGATAAGCTCAGCATTATTTCCTGGAATTGAGCATTCTGGGCCTGGAGATCTTTGACAGTTTGTTCGAGAGCCATTGTTCAATCTGTTTGAATCTGCTGGAATCTGTTGGAATAACCTGTTATGCGATGCAATGCAATGTATGAAATGTTTTCAAGGACTTTCGGGATTTAACTTTGCATAAACTAACAAAAAGAGCTTTTTTTTTCTTTTCTCTTTTGTTTTTGCTTTTGTTTTTGTTTTTTGTTTTTTCTGTTTTTTTTTTTAGCAGAGTTAAATCCCTAAATCCTTGAAATGGTTAGTACAATGCCATGATGTTATAATGTTATGTTGTTATGATGTCATGTTGTTAGATAAATAACAAGCACAAGCAAGTCACACAACAATCATTCCTAGGTTTTAAGGCTTGCGTGAGTTCCATAGGTAAATACCCTCCCCACTGAAGTTTGGTTGGTTCAACCTGTCTTAGAATAGTAACCGGGTTCTAGAAGGATCTCAAATCATTGACCTTTCCTTAAGTCCACTTCAGTGCAACACCAAGTGGTTGACCGAAGCTTCCCTAAAGTCCAATCTCAAAGAGTGTAGTATCGAGTCTCAACCAACTCCAGTCGGAACCGAAGCCAGTTATCTCACTACTTTCTAATGGCCAGGATGAGTCAATTAGGGTTCTAAAGGTCTGGTTAATGCTTTTATGACACCACGCGAATGCCAAATATTTCCTCAACTAACATGAGGAACATCAGGACATCCAAAGTGCCACATTAACCGTAGCCATCATTTTGACCATTCCAGTATACGCCGGACAGTCGCGATGATCTCTTGCTACTTACCTAAGGTACACTAGATCCGGGTGTAGGATCTTTCACTCAAGCATAACATACCCAAGCAATCCCTTAAAAATAAATCAGACAAATTGAATAAGTGATCTTGTTTTTAAGGTAACCTCTCTTTTTAAATATTTAGGGTCCCCAGCAGAGTCGCCAGTTCTGTCATACGGTGAACTGGACTTTTTTGTGGTTTTAATCGCAATGTCGTGGTTAGCAAGAGTCGCCACCGACTTTTCTTTTATCCAATAAGGAAAGGTGGAAAAGAACAGGAAAGACCTTAATTTAGATTTTGGGTTCGGGAGGTACATTATACAAAGGGAAGGTGTTAGCACCCTTTGTATCCATGGTTATCCATGGGCTCTTAATTGCTCGATCACTTATATTATTTTGTCTAAAAAAGTGTTTGTGAATTGTTTGGAAAATTGTCTTGAAAAGAGAATTTAACTTTGTAATGATTCTTGTATGAATGTATACAAAGTGGTTATCCCGTTTTAGTTTTGAAAATTGTTTAGAAAAATATAACTCGGTAATGATTCTAGTATGAATGTATACCAAGTGGTGATTTTCTAAAGGCATTTTGAAAGGTGTGAGGTGCAAAAAAAATGTTTTAAGTTGTGAGCCAGCAATTAAGAGTTATACCGACCCAAGGTCTTTACGGGCATTTCCTATCCTTATGAGGGTAAAACTGTCCTTATTATTGAGAAATAAGTAGTTTTATCCTTTGGATGTAAAAGGGTCATCGATTGGTCATTGAAGGCAACAGTTATGAGGATACCTTAGCATTCGAAGGGACTATCATCATTTAACCGTAGGCAACATCGGAGGGTCATCGAGGGACAAAGTTGTATATTCGAAGGCAACATCCGAGGGACTATAATTTATTTTATGATGATTTAACCGAAGGGTCTTTGCTAAGGGTATCCCCACGTTCGCGGGACATGACCGTAATATCGTAATCGTAAGGCAACAAAGAGAGGTCCAAGATCACTTATTCAAAGGCAAAGTTTTACAATTAATTATATAATTAGGATGAAACTCCACATTAAAATTATTAAAAATAATATATTAAAAAATTAATACATTAGAAATTAATACATTAAAAAATTAATTTAGGGTGAAACTCCACAAGGGTATCCCACAAATAAAGTGGAATACCTAGCCAATAACCTTTTCCTGGGATATGTGAACCTTTACGAAACTCAAAAAAAGAAACATGTTAGAACACCAAATCAGGGTGCAATCGAAGATTACACCGGAGAAATATCACAACAATAAATAGGATAGGATGAATAATGCATGGCTATGATAAAAACATAAAAAAAACAGACTAGAAGAATCAGGTACTGTCTCGTTCGCCTCTGCCTCGCCTAGCGAAGGCCACGGATTTTGAATTTGAAAACAGCCCCATGTTAGGAACTTTGAATTTTATGGCATTTTATCACAGGAATAACATGGTCAAACATTCAGGGTATTCAGGCATATTTAAATTCCCATACGAAAGCAAATTATATATCAACATTTAATCATGATGCATTATATATGTAGATATGGCCAATTGAAAGTATAAACAATAGAGATACGCAAACCTGTTTGCCAATTCAAGGTTGAAGGGATTGACCACTTGTAGTATCGGAATAAGTTAGGCAGCGGGAATTGGACGGCGATGGCTTCGGTGCAGATGGGCTGCCTTCAGGGTTTCTTTACTCTGAATTCTCCGGGTAGGCAGGGTTCCTATGCCAAAGTTTCTATCCGTCCTTCTCTGTTCTCTCTCTTTCTTTTTCCTCAAGGTTTTGTTCCAAGGAAACCTCAGAGTGTTTTGCTTCTCTTCCTTCTTTCTCCAGTGAATCTCCCAGTGTAAACTCCAAGTCTCACTCCCCTACTGAAACTTCAGTATTTATAGACTAATTTCGTGGGTAATGGGCTTGGAATGAGGGAGACCCAAGTCCAAAATAATTTGTTATATTTTATTTATATATTTATATTAATTAATTAATTAATTAATTAAATTTTTTTTTTTTTTTTTTTTTTTTTTGTTTTTTTTTCGTTTTTTTTTTTTTTTTTTTTTTTTTTTTTTTAGGAAAAATGATGGGTAATTTTTGGGGTATGACACTGTTGGTTGTGTACTATTTTTATTTTATTTTCAGAAGTTATATGTGATTATAGATCATAGTTGGATGAAAGTCAATAGATTAAGTGAAGACTATGAGAATGAAGTGATTCAATTTCTTGATTTTACGGAGAAAAAAAACCTTCCTAAGGAGAAGAAGATTTTTTGATGTCCTTGTAAAATTATCTGAAATATGCACAAACATCCAAGGAATGAAATATTCAATCATTTAGGTTGTGATGAAACTATTCAAAATTATACAAAATGGGTATGGCATGGTAAAGTGACAAAAAACATACCTCTATCACCTACAGTTAAAGATGATGATGAATTTATGAATGATACTCTAGAAGACATAATTCGTGATATTGGGGTACATGCTTTCAAGAATTCTAATGTGGTAGATACTTTGCAAAAATACATGGAAGAGTCGTTGTATCCGGGATGGAAAAGTTTTACAAGATTGTCAGCTGTGTTAAGACTATTTAATCTTAAGGTAAGAGGTGAGTGGACGGATAAAAGTTTCACTAAGTTGCTTGAATTGTTGCAAGAAATGCTTCCAGAAGGTAACACATTATTGAACCGTAGTTATGAGGCCAATAAGATATTGTGTCAAATGGGTTTGGATAATGTCAAAATACATGCATGTTATAATGATTGCATATTATATAGAAAAAGTATGAAAACTTGAAGGAGTGCCCGAGGTGTGGGGAGTCACGCTACAAGAAGAAGGCCAATGGTGCTGAAGACGATGATAGTGTAACAAGAAAGGGTGTTCCTTCCAAGATGATGTGGTACCTATCAGTAATTCAAAGGTTCAAGAGATTGTTTTCTAATGCAAATGACGCAAAAAATACTAGATAGCATGCAAATGAAAGAGTGTGTGATGGAAAAATTCACCATGCAGCTGATTCATTGCAATGGAAGAAAATTGATTCCTTGTTTCCAGAATTTGCACTAGAACCGAGCAATCTTAGGTTTGGACTTGCCACTGACTGAATGCACCCTTAGGCTTGGATTTGCCACTGACGGAATGCACCCTTATGGTAATTTGAGTACTAACCATATGACATGGCTTGTTCTTCTCATAATTTATAAGTTATCTCCACGGTTGTGCCAGAAGCGCAAATATATGATGTTATCAATGATGATTTCGGGTCCAAAACAACCAGGGAATGTCATAGATGTTTATTTAACTCCATTGATTGAAGATTTAAGACTTTTATGGTAGGAAAGCGTTGATGTTAATGATACGTATACATGTGATAACTTTAAGATGCATGCCATGTTGTTTTGCAAAATCAATGACTTTTCTACATACGGTAATTTGTCTAGGTACAACGTCAAGGGAGATAAAGTGTGTCCTATATGTGAATTTGATGCATGAAACCATCAATTACATAATGGAAAAAGATTGTTTATATTGTAGACAGAGCATAACAAAACTTTCATAACTTAGTTTAATGAAAGTATTTCTAAAGAGAGTACTTGTGCACCAGCGACAATTAAATGGTTGTCATGTATACCTAAGTTTAATGTAATTACTTGGAGTGCATACAACATTACTAGATATTCATTCTATATAAAATAAAATGATGATCGTAGTAGCATGCAAAATAGTGGGGTTATGGTTGAAGCTAAATCCATGCACTTCTTTAGTGCCAAAGATAACAATCATGTACTAGCATCTAGAGCGTACTTTGGGTTAATTGAGGAGATTATGGAGATTGATTATGTTTCTTTTAAAGTGTCTTTATTTAAGTGCAAGTAGATTGACAGTAACACTGATGTAGAAACCAATGAATTAGGATTCACATGGGTTGATCTTCAAAAGACAACTTATAAGAACAAACCACTCATCATGGCAACCCAAGCAAAACAAGTTTTTTATATCACTGATCCTTCTAACAGTAGATTCTGTAGCGGGAAATTCATGATCATCAAGCTATTGACAAGCTAGAGATCAATTAATAAGAGTCGCCACCGCGCTTTTATTGTTTCCAAGGGAAAAGGAAAAAGTATGAACAAAACCCAATTAGTAAGAAGTTTTCAAATAAAAACTAATAAAAGTCAGAGATCGCAGGTAAGGGGGCTGGTTACACAGAGGGAAGGTGTTAGCACCCAAAGTGTCTTAGGTACTCCTAGGAAGCGCTTTTTGTGTGCATATGTACTTGGTATAAAGTGATGTTTACAAACAAATAGAATGCGGGGATGAGAAAAGAATTCATTAATTATATTTTTGTGTTTGACAAGACCATCGGACTTGTGCCTACGTACCAACATATGAATGAGGGATCAAAATCCCGTAGTTCATGCTATAAATTTCAAAATAAGTGTGTTGGTTTTAACAAAGTTTAAGTTTGAAAGGCACAAAGGCCTAAAATGGTTTGAATGAGTTAGTTCTTTTTTGGCTTTTTGAAAGTTTAAGTCAAGTATGATTAAGTTTATTCACAAATTTGATTTAGGAAAATAAGTTTGAAAATGCAATGGCATAAGGCCAAAGTTTCTATCTTTTTGCAAAAAAAATGGTCAAAGTGAAGGAGAATTGCGATCCAAAACGCAGCGGAAATTAAAATTTTCTCCTTTAGAGATCCTTACGAATGGTCATGATCAGTGATAGAATATTTACCTCTTGTGACGATTGAAACCTTTCGTGCAGATCTCTTGTGACGATCAAAACCTTTGATGCAGATCCACGGAGCATTCACGGACGTTGAACGATGACAACGTCTCTACTCAGTCCACACGAACGGATTCCTTCAATCTCAGTGCTAGCTGGTACGAATGAAGGCTTTGAGTGAGAGAGAGAGAGAGAGAGAGAAAACGAAAATAATGCAACCGCAATGAATGCTTCTGCACAAGGGTTCTATTTATAGAACCACTTGTGTGGGCTTCAAGCTAAAAAGCCCACTTAAGTGTATTTTGGCCCATATCTTATAATATGCCCAAAATCACTTAAGCACATGGTACCTTACCATATTTCGTATTCTACTCAAGTACACCGTACCTTACGATGTTCTATAATTCACTTAAGGGCACCGTACCTTACGGTATTCCTTAGTTACTCTATCTCTCATCAATCCGTCCTTTGTGTGTGACCCTGTAGGTTTTCGTGACGTTGGCAATTATATTAAATCACGCATTTAACATAATAAACAGTGAGCGGTATCTAGCAACACATCACTGCTACCCAAGACACGAAAATGTCATGTGATCTGAAAAAACCTTCTGTGATAATACTTATGTGTATAATTACCCTTATGCCCTTATGTCTATATTGAACACAAGGCATAGACCGTGTCATCCTTGTCCAGTTCAATATTGGGCCCATAGACATTTATCCTGTTATGCAGGATGGGCAAATTCCATCTAGGTCACTCATGTCCCTCAGCATGCTTCGTGGAGTACCCATCAACTGTCTTTATGGTTATCCAGTTACGGACAACGTTTGATCAGCAATAAAGCACTCGACTCTACATCTAGGGTCCATAGTGGTTTCAGGTCGAAGAGTGGTATACACCATTATCACCATGAGAATAACTTATGACACTTTGCATAACTTTCTATATAGTATTCTCATAGCGGGTCAATCCGGTATAAATATTACTCTTAATACTCATACCTATGTTTAAGACTTGATAACTCTTTATCCATGATCCATGAGATGTGATCATCAGTCTACAAACATAATAGTCTTAATGCTTTAATGTTATCCCACTTCACACTAAAGCTCGACTACGGATACTTTAAGAATAGTGTCCTTATGTTTAATGTGTTCTCATGATTAAGTCACACTTAATACATTAAACGGACTATCTATTCCAGGGACTTTATTAATCAACCATAATAAAGAAAATGCATTTTACTATTAATAAATAATTCGATACAAGTACCAAAAAGTACTGGCCTCTAGGGCTTACACCAACAATCTCCCACTAGCACTAGAGCCAATCAGGCATACCCCGTATGCCCATTGATCTAGTATGGCCATCATGCTTCTGCTGCGCAAGAGGCTTTGTCAGTGGGTCAGCAATATTGTCAAGTGTAAGTACTCTGCATATTTTCACATCTCCTCTATCTATTATCTCTCGAATGAGATGATAATGCCTAAGTATGTGTTTGGATCGTTGGTGAGATCTAGGCTCCTTGGCTTGTGCGATAGCACCATTGTTATCATAATAGAGACCAATGGGATCCACAATGCTATGGATTATGCCAAGTTCACTAATGAACTTTTTGATCCAAACAACTCCCTTTTCTGCATTTGAGGCAGCAATATACTCGGCCTCGGTTGTAGAATCAGCAACTGTATCTTGCTTTGAACTTTTCAAGCTCACAGCGCCACCATTTCAGCAAAACACATAACCATTGGAATCATTCATATTAAAGCGTCTCAGCACCTTGTCTATGTTCTCTGACTTAGGCCAAGCATTTTATGATCTATCTCTATAGATTCTGATTCCTAATATATAGGCTACTTCACCTAGGTCCTTCGTAGAAAAGCATTTCCCCAACCAAGACTTTACTTGTTGCAGGATAGGGACATCGTTTCCAATGAGTAATATGTCATCTACATATAATACCAGGAAAATGATCATGCTCCCACTAACCTTCTTGTAGACACAAGGCTCATATTTGTTCTTGATCCATGAGTGATACATCACCTTGATCAGTTATGAGATATCCATATCTCTCAGGTAGGTGACGTATCCTGCCTGACCTACGTTGGTCTTGTTCTACTTGAGCAGGTTGTTCTTACACAACTACTTGTGTTTCCTGCTCTAATTCCTCCATAGGTGTATCAATGCTTTGTGATTCTTGAATTTCTTCAAGCTCTACTTTCCTCCCACTGGTTCCTTTGGAAATAAAATCCTTTTCTAGGAAAACTCCAGTTAGAGCGACAAACATTTTGCCCTCAGAAGGATTGTAGAAGTAATACCCTCCTTTTTTCTTTAGGACACCCCATAAATAAGCATTTGTCAGATTTGGGCTCAAGCTTAGTTGAAACTTGTCATTTCACATAAACTTCGCAACCCCAAATCTTCATGTAAGACATATGTGGTTTCTTACCACTCCATATCTCATATGGTGTCTTCTCAACCTTTTTGGATGGAACACGGTTAAGTGTGTAAGCTGCTGTCAATGGTGCATGTCCCCATGTATAACAGGGTTCGATTTCTTCTCTCAGATACACCATTCCATTGGGGTGTTCCAGGAGGAGTAAGATGGGATAGGATCCCACACTCTTTCAGATGGTCATCAAACTCTAGGCTTAAATACTCACCACCTCGATCTGATCGAAGAGTTTTAATATTCTTACCTAGTTGGTTTTAACTCGTTAGGTTTCACCCTTTTAGTATTAATGTTATTAATAGGCATTTCGAGATCAAGGACATATAGTCCATTGCTCATTTGTGCAGTAGCATAGAATATATCATTCAAATAAATTGAGCAACAATTGTTCTTTATTATAAATGAAAAACCAAACTTGTCCAAACAAGAAATGGAAATAATAATCCTGCTAATTGCAGGTACATAATAACAGTTCTCTAACTGAATTATAAAACCACTAGGTAAAGTCAATACATAAGATCCTACGGCTAAAGTAGCAACCTTTGCTCCATTGCCAACTCGTAGGTCAACTTCACCTTTTGCCAAATCTCTACTCCTTTTCAGCCCCTGCACATTTGTACAAATGTGAGAACCGCATCCAGTATCTAATACTCATGATGCAGAAGTAGATAAGTTAATAACAAAAATACCTGAAGTTGAAGTCTCTACTCCATTCTTCTTATCTTCCAGGTACTTTGGGCAGTTTCTATTCCAGTGTCCGGTCTTACCGCAATGGAAGCAGGTGCCTTCTTTTGCTATGCCTCCACTAGGCTTTAAAGCAGCAACGGTGGGTTTGGGTTTGGCAACTTCCTTGCCTTTCCCTTTATCACCCTGCTTAGTGGGCCTTTTGTTCTATCTCTTTCCATTTCCAATCATCAGAATGGACTTCCCTTTTGACTTCAGATTCTGCTCGGCAGTTCTTAACACGGCGAGCAGTTCAGGAAGAGATTTGTCCATATCAATCATATTGAAATTTAGGACAAATTGACTGAAACTATCTGGCAACGATTGCAAGATCAAATCAGTCACAAGTTCCTTTTCGAGGGGAAAACCCAATCTCTCAAGGTTTTCCACATACCCAATCATCTTGAGTACATGGGGACCTACAGGGGCTCCCTCAGCTAACTTGCCTTGAAAAATGGCTTTTGAAACTTCAAACCTCTCATGCCTTGCTTGCTCTTGATAGAGCATCTTCAGGTGTTCGATCATATCGAACGCTGCCATGTTCTCATGTTGCTTTTGCAATTCTGAGTTCATGGTAGCTAGCATGAGACAAGCAGTTTCATTGGCATCATCGACATGCTTCTTATAAGCATCTCTTTCTGCCTTAGGTGCAGAACTAGGAGGTTCCTCTTCAGGAACAGGTTTCTCCAAGACATACAGCTTTTTATCATGTTTGAGGACAATCCTCAGGTTTCGGTGCCAATCCAGAAAATTTGTCCCAGACAATTTTTCTTTATCAAGGATTGATCGCAAGATGTTGTTAGAGGTGTTTGTTGTCATGGTAATCTACATAAGGATTAATGAAAATATAAGTATCATTGACATATTTAATTAGGACTTTAATTAAATATGCTCCCACTATTTTATTCAAAACAAATGACCCTCATCATTTGATTCGGAAAATCCCGTTGGAAGATTTTCTAGTGGGTCGAGATCCTTATTTCACTTCGTTCTAAGTCTGCGTAGGCGAATTACACAAAACTAGGTTATTTAGGTAGGAACTCCTTCCAATTGTATCTCATACAACTCTCGAAAATTTCAGTTGGGTGAATAACTCCTTATTCCAATCCATCATATGGATCATTCCTAACTCTTGCTTCTAAACATATATATAATCTTATTATAATTTGTTTAGTTAAGTTTGACCCATTGTTCTAACAGTTGGATATTACAATTATCCCATCGCACCTTACTAATATATAGATCATGCACCTCGCGTAGGCGAAACCTACATTATCCATTACTAGTCTTGATGAGTGTTAAAACTTGGAAAGCATAAACTTAATATTTAATTTGAGGGAATTGCAATTGTTCTGATCTCACCGGCTTATTTATCATATAAATCGTCTCTCACATGCATCAACATATATTCACATGCATCAACATACATACACATGTATCAACATACATAATGAAATAGTTATGGCCCCTAGCGCAATTATTCTCCCAAGCCAATGAGAGAACCTAAGTTAACCTAATAACGATCTAAGCTTCTCCAAGCAAGATCTTCAAGGTTGTCCTCCTTTGATATTGAATTCTTCTCTTTCTTCATAACATTGTCTTCTTTTCTTTCTTCATAACATTACATTACAGAAGAAACTCGTTTTACATACGAGGGATTGAGATGAGAAAAGAAGTTACATTAAGAGATTAAAAGGAGAGGCACGACACACAGGTCGTATTTAAAAACCCAAAACGAAATGAAGGAAGACTAAGGCCATAACTGATCACCATAAGGCAATAATGATAAACCCATTATTATTATTATTATTAATTTTTAATTCCTTTAATTTATTAAAACCAAATTAAATTTCGGCGACCGATCATACTACGCAGAGTTAGCCAGGGGTTCCGCTGCCCGGTCCCTTGCAGGGTTAGAGGGGCAGCGCCCCTGTCCAAAAATTTTAATGAACAATTCATTTGAAATGGACATCGTTTTGCATCAACACAACTCTTGCACAGTCACAAAACAGAAACCCCGAGAATTCTGACTCTGTGAGTGTGACGACCGTCACCAAGCCCATGACGAACGTCATGCCCAGCTTGTTACGACCGTCATAGGCCCATGACGAACGTCACGCGGCCAAAAACAGAAATGCCTAGAATTCTGGATCTGTGAATGTGACGACCGTCACAAAGCACGTGACGACCGTCACGTCCAGCTTGTTACGATCGTCACAAGCTCGTGACGAACGTCATGCGACCAAAATAACAGAACTTTGAAACAGTCAACAAACGTGTTCCAAAAAGCCCTAAATTCACAACTCTTTGACGGCACAACCCTTGCGCCGTCACCAACCCTAATGCACCAATTTCAGACCGTCAAACACACCTCGATTGTTGATTCAGTATGATTGATCAACAGGTCATTGCTTCACCATACTAATGTCGGATTCCGGAGCAAATGACCATTGATCGCTCAAAGGAAAACAACCATTTAGTGTTTGAATGAACGAAACAGAAACAGTATATCATATATACCGTACTTTGCATTAGGATTACTTATATCATATATAAGTTGATCGGTCTCAGTTGCGTAACATATGGACGATCGATGTATCGCTGCTTCACCATACTAATGTCGGTTCCGAAGCATAGTCAACATCAATCATCCAACCCGTACACTCATGATGCCAAATTTAATTACCCGTTTAATTAATTGATTCATTCTGTCTTTTAATCATATTAATATAGAAAATAAACAGCTATCCGAGTCATGGTTTCGTAAGTGGCTCTGATACCACTGAAGGAGAATTGCGATCTAAAACGCAGCGGAAATTAAAATTTTCTCCTTTAGAGATCCTTACGAATGGTCATGATCAGTGATAGAATATTTACCTCTTGTGATGATTGAAACCTTTCGTGCAGATCTCTTGTGACGATCAAAACCTTTGATGCAGATCCACGGAGCGATCACGAACGTTGAACGATGACAACGTCTCTACTCAGTCCACACGAACGGATTCCTTCAATCTCAGTGCTAGCTGGTACGAATGAAGGCTTTGAGTGAGAGAGAGAGAGAGAAAACGAAAATAATTCAACCGCAATGAATGCTTCTGCACAAGGGTTCTATTTATAGAACCACTTGTGTGGGCTTCAAGCTAAAAAGCCCACTTAAGTGTATTTTGGCCCATATCTTATAATATGCCCAAAATCACTTAAGCCCATGGTACCTTACCATATTTTGTATTCTACTCAAGTACACCGTACCTTACTGTAGCACCTCAAACTTGCACCTATCATTGTACATACCATCTCATATTAGGTCATAGCATATCATGGTCCATTGCATAGCATTGCACTGTCCCTTTTGCCTCAAGTGCAAGCAAGTCAAGAATTAGGTCAAACTGATCAGGAGATCAGTCAACCAAGCAGGCAAGGTTGTTTCTCAAGGAGCCAAGGCCCTAGGGTTTGTCCAACAAGTTCACATATATTGGAGGTCCATTTGAAGTGTTTAAGTCAAGGGTTGGATGTTCAGAAGCCATCAGTTCATGCACAGACAGTCAAAAACCCTAGAAAGTCAAAGTTGGTCAACTGTGGTTAATTTTGTGGTTTTGATGGATGGATTTGGTTTGAGAGAGCTTATTCATGTCCCAATAGGCCTCATATATCATGGCAATCAACATCATTGAAGAATTTGAAGCCAATCAGAAAATTTCCAAAAATAGAAAGTGGGCCTGTAATTTTAAATGCCAAAAATGGAAACTTCTTGATCCCAAACTTACATCATGATACAAGCTTCAAATGAATTTTTCCCAACATGAAAGTTGAAGATCTTGTTCTCCCATTTTCAAAAAGTCCAAGAACTCTCAATTCCCATGTATGGTTGTCAAGATATGATCAAATCATTTTCACAAAATCTTGAACTTCAAATGACCATATCTCTCAAACCATTTGGCCAATTTTAGTGGGTTTTTTTCCTACAAACCACATTTCATCTCCTCTTTCCAAAAATATAAATTTCATACACCAAAACCTTGCCAATCAAAATGGCATTTTTTGACTTGTCTCATTTAAATTCAAGTTTGACCAAGGGTTGACTTTTTGATTTAGCAATATTTAACACTTTTGGCCAATTGGGATTCATTTTAGATGTTATTTGCAACATGTACCAAGCCCAAACTCGGGCAGACTTACCCCCCCATTTGCATTTTTGGCCAAATTAGCAAAATGTGCATTTCACTTCATTTAAACTAATTCTGTTTAGCACTTCCATTACCAAGTTAAAACAGATGATATAAAGGTTATTTGCTGTCAAACCAACCCTAGGGACACAGCCTCCAAGCTCAGAATTCTCTCTTCTCTCTCATTTTGCATTTTTGACAAAATCGCAATTTCTGCTAAAAAGTTTCAAAAGACACGAGCAACCTTTGGCTATTCCATGATCTAACCATCATTTAGAGCCTTTCTCAAGCATCAATCATCAACTGCACAGCCTTTTGAGCGCTGTTTTTCCAAGCATCCAACAATGGTGAATCGAGTTTTGGAAGCTTCCAAGCCTTGCTGAGCTAACCTACTCCAAGCATCCATCATTATACACCATAAGGAGGATCTGTTTCGAGCTGCATCACTGAAACAACACATGTTTCACTCCTTTCTTCAAATTCAAGTAAGGTTTCGAGTTCCTCCTTTCTCAAAATAATGCTATGTTTCTTGTAGTTCTTACCATGCTGAATCCATTGCAACTTGTATCATTCAAAATGGTTGTGTTATGGCTGAGAAATCTGGATTTACTTTTTTTGTGCTCAAAGTTGTTTTCAATCGATTTGCTTGGATGTTGTTGATTCAATGAAAACTATTGTTAGAATATGCATGCTTGATGTTTGCTGAATCCATTAGTGTGTTTGATTTTTGTTTCTGGGTGTTTTGAAAATTTCGAATTGATGAAGATGATGAAGCATACTGTAGCATTGCATAAACCCTAATTTCCATGTTTAAAATCCCAGTTTACGTATGCATATGTTCTGTTTACTGTGCATTCCCATATCAACCAATCCAAACATTTCGTGTGTCCCTTTGAAACTCTGCGTTTTGATTAATGAATGTGGTAATTACCGGAATGCCACGCTGACCTTGGTTGACCTACTAATTCATGTTATCTTGTTCATGTTATTCCAATTATTACATCAACTTCTAAAATTCACAATTCACTCATTTTAACTCCAAAAATCTTGAAATTTTTTGCATCATGATCCTAAGTTTGTCTAGTTTTTTATCATTATTTTTATTGATTTTTTGGATCATTGGTTTTTAAATGGCCTTAGGGTTTGTGAAATGTGACCAAAAATGATACATGTTGCCAAGACCATTGTGAAATAATCATGTTGCATCCATTTGATCTGAAATTTTTTGTGGTTATTCTACACTCATTCATCTTTGTTTTGATGTAGAGTTTGTGCATTTATCATATATGGTTGTTGAGATACAAATTTTTGAAGTGGGGTGTGACAACTTGTGTCACACCATGAATGTGTCATTTGTTGATTTTTTGTTTACATACTTCCTGGCCTCCAATTGACCCCAAATTTTGCATGATCCATCTCTTATATGTCTAGTTTGTGTATGAATGTTCTTGGATTTAATGATGCCATTTCCTATTTGTTTGTGAATTTTCTTCCCTGCCTAGTCAAATGTTGACTTCGTGAGACACTTCTTGCCATTTCATTTGGGAAATCCTTATGCCTTATTGTATGGTCATGAAATTTCATATGTGCATACTAGACATCTTGAGCTTTGCATTGGTGTTAATCCCATCCATTTCTCATCTGTTTTCATTTTGTTATGATTTTTTGAAGTTGACCCATGATTGTTGACTTTCTTTGAGCTTACTTGAAATTGTGTTGACTTCTTGATTTTAATTGACCATCTTACCATGATCCAATTGAGCTGGAATTTCATATGCATGCTATGTTATGGATTATGATTGAGTATGATTTATTTCATGATTTTTGGAATTGATTATGTGTGGTTTTGGGCTAAGTCTTGATGTTGACTTCTTTGTGCATGTTTGAATTTGCTTTGACTTCATGATTTTCATTGACTGCCTTCCACTTGTCCAAATGCCATGAATTTTGACAGGCTTACCATGCTAGATGTTTGGTTTGAACTTGATTTATTTGGTGATTTTTGAAAATGTTTGGGTTGACTTTTGATGCAAGTCATTCTGTTGACTTCTTTGAGCCTTCATTTGCCATGCTTTGGTTTCCTTATGCTTATGAATTGATGATGGTGCATGATATGAACCTGAATCCAATTGTGTTTGCTTCCTAAATGTTTGAACTTGACTTTGGTTGACTTTCATTTGCTGTTTTGACTTTTTCATTTGTTTTTGACCCTAGGCTTGTCCTAGTGGTCTTTTGGACTTATGATTGAGTTCATGTTTCAAGTTAAGCAACAAGGCCTCAAAGATCATACAAATTTGATTGAGTTTGATTACATATCATATGCTAACCTCTGTTTTGTAGGTGGTATGACTCATATGGTTTGAGTATTGTGCTTTGCACATTGGCCCCTCTGTGTTGACTTTTGTTTACCAATTCCTTTTGCTTTAAACTGTTGAGCTGTATACTGATTAGTTTGACTATTTCAGGTACCCTTAGTTGCTTAAGTTCTTTGAACTTGCTTTGCTTTGCTATTTAGCAACTTGCTTGAGGTATAATTCCTTTTTCTTCATGTAGTCTGGAGACCCGGCCTGTTATTTGGCCGGGCAAACTGTCTGAAGTCCTCCTTAAGAGGCAATGCTTGTGTATGTTTAATTTGTCCTTGTACAGAGTCAAAGACCTCCTAAGTGAAGAGGCAATTGGCAGAACCAAGGGATAAGCAACCTATCCCCTGCTATTCAGTGTGTCGTCTGTTTTGCTCACACTACTGTGTTGATGCATTTCAGATAAAAACCCAAGATCTTGTGCAATTGCACAGTTGAGTCAGTATCAAATGTGTAGAAGGGTTCCCACTTTCTGAACCCACACATTCTTGTCAAATGCTCTCCCTGGCCAGGGATAGAAGCAATGAGGCACACCCCTCATCTCCTTTCATCTGCTTCACCTTAGCCCCTCAATGGCAAGGTTAAGAGCACACTTCACCCCATTCCAGAGGTTTGTTTGTTGAGGTTGATATGACCCCTCGACTAAAACCTAACCCTTGTGTGAGCCCCTTGTGTGTATATAGTGTGTGCTACCTGTGCTTGTATGTTTGTTTGACTTGCTTCCTGTGCAAGTTAGGTTTAGTTTAGACTAATCCTTGTTTGCTTTCGCCCTCGTTGCGATCCTTTCTCTCGCCCTCGTTGCGATCGAGCCTTTTCCTTTCTCTCGCCCTCGTTGCGATCGAGCCTTTTCCTTTCTCTCGCCCTCGTTGCGATCGAGCCTTTTCCTTTCTCTCGCCCTCGTTGCGATCGAGACTTTTCCTTTCTCTCGCCCTCGTTGCGATCGAGACTTTCCCTTTCTCTTGCCCTTGTTGCAATCGAGGCCTTTGTCCCTCCGTAGCCGAACTACGGCAACTCTGATTCTCATGTTCAGATGAGATACGTAGGCACGAGATGCGATGTCTTGTCGAGTTTGACTAACCACTAACACTAATTCCTTTCTCTCGCCCTCGTTGCGATTGAGACCTCCCCTTTCTCTTGCCCTCGTTGCAATCGAGACCCTTGCTTCCTGTGCAAGCCGTGTCTAGGATAGGTTGGCCCTTGTGCCATTTAGCTAGAAACCTTAACTTAGGGTTGACTTTGCATGACAACATCTAGGCTCGAGTCGTAGTCTCCCTAGAGTTGTGTCTCCCTCTGTTATCTGGTTAGGCTAGATCCTTGTCCCTGCGTAGGGGAACTACATCGCCCTGATCTTCATACCAGATGAAGTATGTAGGCAGGAGATTGAGCTGATCTCTCCGGGCGCCTTTTCTTTTCTTTTGTGTGTGTTTGTTTGACAGTTATAGGCTCGAGTCCCCGACTCCCTATTAACTTGTTGTGTTGTTGTGTGTTTGGAAGCTGATGTAAGTCCATCGAGTGGCATTCGGGTTCCAGTTGGGTTTGTTTTGGTTCGGATGCTGATGTAAGTCCAGTGATTGGCATTCAGGCTCCACGTTTGCCTTTGCCTTGTTTGTGTTTGTGTGCGTGTCAGCCGAGCTACGAATGCTCTGATTCTTCTCTCGTCCGAGAAGATACGTATGCATAGGATGCGATATCCTAGCGAGCACGTGTCGTCTCCCCGGTCCGAACTACTTCGACTCTGATGTCTATGCCTGATAGACTAAGTAGGCCCAGGATACGATATCCTGCCGAGTCAGTTTCAGTCAGTTTCTTTTGTCTCTTTCAGCCAGTGTGTGTGTGTTTGAGCAGCATTTTAGCAACCATTTATCCTTCCTATTGTGCGTGGATCCCGTCGAGTACGACGGATGCGTAGGGGTGCTAATACCTTCCCTTCGCATAACCGACTCCCGAACCCATCCTCTTTGGTCGCGAGACCATGTTCTTTCCTAGGTTTACTTCGAGCGTTTCCTTTCCCTCTTTTGGGATAAATAACGCACGGTGGCGGCTCTGTTGTTTCTTCTTTTCCCGCCGGTTTTTCGCGTAATGCGACAGCTGGCGACTCTGCTGGGGATCATAGAGAAGTTGACCTATGCTGGTCCATCTTCCCTGAGCGAGTCTCTCCTAGCGCTCTCTAGGATTAGGGTTTTGGTTGCTTTGTGCTGTGTTTATTTATTGCATTCATTATTTGTTCATTTCATTTATTGATTGCATTGATTGTGTGCATTGATGTTTGCATTCATATTCATTATTCATTCTGCCTGGCTGGTTGTCTGTTTTTCTTTGTGGGGTGGGAGTCAGTTGAGGTAAAAGGTTCTATACCCGAACTCGAGTGCACTCTAGGATAGGAGAATGGCATAGTCTTGTTGACTGGTGTGGAGTATTCCTTAGCCAGTTGACTTGCGAGACCATTCACTTGGTGGAGGTCATGTTGAACTGATAATGTCACACAAGTTATTTGTGGTTAGGCATTATTCTTTCAATCATGTGCCGCAGAAGCCAAGGACCTTAGTTTACCAAACCCATCTTGGCCTATTTTTTAGGACCGTAGTGCGGAGGTCGTTCAGATGTCAGTTCTGATACGATTGTTACGCGATACTACACTCATAAGAGTTTCTCTTGAGAATATTCTTGGAATACGAGTATTCGTTCCTCCGATAATATTCGAGAGATGGAACGATGATTATGGGAACCTCTGATAGAACATGTCTGGCAGGTTTGAACCCTAGTACACTCCCTTTGGGTGGTTCTTAACCGAGACTCCATGCTCGTGACTCTCAACAAACCCATGATTCGTGGTTGAGTCGTTCAAACATTGTTAATATCAATGGATCCCGGATCAGGGGTAAAACCTAAAATCCACCAAAGCGGCTGGTTGATATTAAGGATGTTTGAGCTGGTTCATGTACCGTTAATATCAATGGAACTTGGGTGTCGATAAGGTGAAAACCTAAATCCACCAAAATGGATGATTGATATTAGGGATACAATGAGCTTTCCCACGACCTTTGTTTGGCGTGCTTTGCTTGATCCTTGAATGTGTTTGTTGCATTCATGCATTCATGTATTCATCTGCATCCATATCATCAGAAAAAAAGAAAATTTTCAAGGAACTCAAAGGAGTTTATCTGCAAAAAATTTCAAAACACAAAAAAACCGGGAAAATTTTTTCACCTGATATATCTGATGAGATATTCTCATATATGATCAAAATGCTAAATATTTCAAAGTTTGCAAATAAAACCCTCGGGTTCCTTTGATATAAAAACAAGCATATGCGTAAACACTTCATTCATCATTTGCATAAGCAGGTTTTGTTCCGGTCTCCCGTCCTGTGGTCTGACCCTGCGACCTTCATTTATTTTGAGACGCGCTTTGCCGGTATTATACCAGAGCCGACTCTGCCAGATTGATGGATCATCCTGAGCAAGAGAATTGTGAACTCGAGGGAGATTTTGCCAGACTTAGTGTTGTTGATGGATTTATTCCTGGTTAACCAATCCCGGGCTGGCATTGGCTGCTGTTCTGGGGCACTTAAGGAGCAAGGTTTATTTGCAAGTGGAGGATTCATCCTTGACGATCAACCTGAAGAAGAGGATGCTGCTATCTTGGAAGAGGACGCAGAGGACTTGAACAATTTCATCATTCCTGGTGGTGTCTGTCACAATTGGGTCACTGTGGGCGTTCCTACAGTTGTTCATAAGTCAGAGTAACAATCACTTTGTTTAAAAACCCTTCTCCCATGCCAAAAGGAGAAGTGATGGCATTGTTGGCAACATTTTGTGCAATGATATTTTCATTCAAATAAATTCATGTTAAACATTTGTTTTTCCATTTGTTTTCCCTTTTCGCTTTTTGCATGAAATTGGTGATCACAAAAAACCTTTAAAAACAAGAATAAAAGCAATCTTTTCATCTGCATAGCGATTGTCTTGTTTGATTTTCAAAGTGCTTTTTATACTCAAAATCATTATGCAGGTTGTTTCTTAAACCCATTGAACATAGTGATCGGACGTCATCTCCCAATTTTGAATTCCCTGTATTCGAAGCGGAAGAAGATGATGTTGAAGGGATTTCTGACGAGATTTCCCGACTTCTTGAGCGAGAAAAGAAGATCACTCAGCTGCATCTCGAGAATCAGCAGAACAGCCAACTGGGGCATCATAAAAAAAAAAAAATCAAAATAAAAAAAAAACAAAGAAAGAGAGGGTGCAAAATCAAAAGAAATCAAAAGCAAAATCAAAAGAAAACAAAAGAAAATAGCACCCTCAAAGTCCCAAGTTGGCTGATGCTGAATTCGATCTAAAAGAAGAAATCAACTGCCATGTGTCATGGTCAGTCATATCAGCAGAGAGTGAAAAAGCATTCAACAAGAAGGTCAAGCCTCGTGTGTTCCGAGAAGGTGACCTCGTGCTCAAGAAAGTCTTGTTTTTCGTGCCCGATTCCAGGGGCAAGTGAACTCCAAGCTATGAACGTGCATATGTTGTCAAAAGAGCCTCTTCAGGTAGTGTTCAACACTTACAACAATGGATGGAGAAGTTCACTCGTCCTGTGAATTCCCGATGCAGTCAAGAAATACTTCGCCTAAAACAAAAAAAAAGAAGAACAAAAAAAAAAAGCAAAAGCTCGATAAGTCGAACACCCCAAAGGGCGACTTAGGCAAAAAGGAGCGTCTCGGTGGATTGAAAACCCGAAAGGGCGATCCAGGCAAAAGTTAGAGACATTGAAAAAAAGAATTTGCATCCCGCTAGATTGAACACCTCACACTGGGGCAATCTAGGCAAAAATTAGGGATTTGGCAAGTAACTGCATCTTGACAAGACTGTGCTGTACATCTGTCATCCGTCAGGAATTCTCGATTCGTCGTCGACTGAAGCTTTGAATACATCGAAAATTCAGAATGGTAGAGGAAAGGTCATTATGTTCAATGTAGCCCTCTCCAATATACATCACCGATTTCAAACTTGTACAGATCTATGGAGTCTCGCCCTTTGCAGACTACCATCCCATCACATTAATTTGAGCTTTTATCCAATTATTTGCACTCCTTTTTGTTTCAACTCAACAAATGTTTTGCATGCTTTAATTGATAAAGTATCATTGTTTTTCAAAATAAACAAATTTTTCAAAAAAAATGTTCTTAAACAAAGTGAACATTCACGATGATGGAAGGATACTTAGGAGATCCGCAAGTGCTCTCCCGAGGGTGGTATGATTACCAACAGGTAAGACATTTTGTTCGTATCTCGAGCATAACTTTATCTTTCTCCTGTCGAACCTCTTTTGGTTTCTCTTCAGCAAGGTTGCTCAGTGCAGTGTTGGTTGAAGTTGTTCATCTTCATGTTCCCGGCAGTACAGATTCTTCCTCCAAATCCCTGTTAGCTCTATCGTGGGGCATCTCCAGTATAGGTTTGTTTGAGCCCTACCGTGGGGCATTCCCAGCAAGGTTGCTATTGAAATACTTTTGTGGGGCAGTTCCCCAAGCAGAGTGTTTACTGAAGACTTCAACTTTCGCCTCTCCAGCAGGCCAGTCTTCCTCCCCCCAGCATGGGTGCTTTTCTTGGAAGATTCAGTATTTGGAGGATCGACATCCCCGTAATCCGGCATTCCCTCAGATAGATCCCCCAGTGGAGTTGTTCGCGTAAGGAGCTTTATCAATGCTTTTGTATTTCTCATCAGAGATCTGGTTGCTTCTCGGTATCTCAGATTTTCATCACGAGTTGTTGTGGCGCATACGCCTGTATGTTGAACTCTATTCTCCGGTTGTGACTGACGATCCCTCCGGAAGCCTCCGGTGGCCTTCCTCCCCTGATATCCCAGTCCCCAGTGGATTTTCTTTGCTCTCTGGTGGCTTTGGTTTTCTCTCCGGACGGTTGATTCCGGACCTGCGTGTTGAGCATGTTTGTTTGTCAGCATTCATCATACATTCATCATGCATGATGCATACATGCATAATCATAGCATTTGGATACTCATGTTGCAGCTGTCGCCGGGTATCTGTTGATTGTTACCTCCTGCTATTTGTTGATACAGATCTCTCCAGTAGATTTTCCCCTAGCAGATATGGGTGTGTCTGATCTCTCCATGTAGAGCCAACCCCTTAAGCAGAAAAAGTGTCTATCCTTTCCTGCCATTTCCCCACTGAGATACATCCTCGTGGATGACGGTTGCTTCCGTTCCCTCCCTACACGGGATGGGTTGTCCCTATTGAGTTCCTTCCTCATTAGGATGAGTCTTATTTCAGTCTGCCTTTTTGGATCGATCCTAAATTGGCTTCCTGTTGGCTGTCTCTTGTGCTTCCCTGGGGCATAAATGAATAGTCGCTCACTAACCGGCACTCGTTCATTTCATTCTCAGCGGAATTTCGGGCCTCTACCTACGAACCGGTAGTTGTAAGTCCTATCTTTGTGGTTTTCTACCCACAAGCTGGTAGTTGTAAAATCCCACTTTCACCCCTAGCAGAGGTAACCTTTGTGGTTCATTCTGTTTTTGGCCTCTACCTACAAACGGTAGCTGTAAGTCCTATCTTTGTGGTTTTCTACCTACTAGCTGGTAGTTGTAAAATCCCACTTTCATCCCCTTTGTGGAGTGAACCCTTTGTGCTCATCCCGATGATGACTGGTTACTTTTCCATTGGCCTCTACCTACAAACCGGTAGTTGTAAGTCCTATCTTTGTGGTTTTCTACCCACTAGCTGGTAGTTGTAAAATCCCACTTTCATCCCCTTGTTGGAGTTGACCGTTTGTGCTCATCCCGATGATGACTGGTTACTTTTCCATGGGCCTCTACCTACAAACCGGTAGCTGTAAGTCCTATCTTTGTGGTTTTCTACCCACTAGCTGGTAGTTGTAAAATCCCACTTTCATCCCCTTGTTGGAATTAACCCTTTGTGCTCATCCCGATGATGACTGGTTACTTTTCCGTGGTTTTCTGCCTACAAACCGGTAGATGTAATCCCCTCTTTGCAGTTATCAGTATCCGCTTTGCGGTATTGATATTCTTTCCCTTTGGATACTTGCCTTGATCAAGCAGTATTGTCCCCATTGGGTCTGCCCTTTCTTTTTGGATATTTGCTCCGAGTTAGCAACTTTTATCCTCTTTTGATTGGTCATCTTTTGCATACCTAGTCCTGGTACCCTGATGCCTTTCTTTTCGGTCGATTATTCATTTAACAACCTACAACCCGGTTATGGATAATTTTCCATGCGAGTGTATTATCTACGTTTTGACGGCTATAGATAATATATCTCATGCACTCTTTGGTCAATCTTTTGATTGTTATCTCCAGCAGAGTAAGATTCGTATTCCTTGTGGAATTGAATGTTCATCCTCTAACAAGACTGCTTTTCTAGCCCTCTTCAGGATGTTGAGTGTTTTGGAACACAAACCAATTCACGTTTGGTCGGTCACCCGTTTCATACCTACAACCCGGTATCCTTGGTGTTCCTTCCTGTTTGCTCGCTGTCGTGACCTTGTTCCCCAGTGAGACCCCCTGCAAGTGTTCAGCCTTGCCCTGTCATCTTGTGGATGTCAGTATCCCGTCCGCACCCGCGTGTGTTGTTTCTTTGGTGTCGGTAAACACCATCCTTCGGTGATTTCCAGTCATGCTTAAGTGTCTGGTCTTCTTTGGTGTCGGTAAACACCATCCTTCGGTGATTTCCAGTCATGCGTAAGTGTATGGTTTTCTTTTGATGTCGGTAAACATCCTCTTTCGATGTTCATAACGTCGCCCTCCCTTCCCTAGTTGAAGTTTTCCTCCTCTCCGTTGGTGTCGATAAACGTGAGTCTCCCTTTCGTCCTATGACGTCTGGCTGAGTTTTCCTCCTCTCCGTTGGTGTCGATAAACGTGAGTCTACCTCTCGTCCTATGACGTCTGGTTGAAGTTTTCCTCCTCTCCGTTGGTGTCGATAAACGTGAGTCTCCCTTTCGTCCTATGACGTCTGGCTGAGTTTTCCTCCTCTCCGTTGGTGTCGATAAACGTGAGTCTCCCTTTCGTCCTATGATGTCTGGCTGAGTTTTCCTCCTCTCCGTTGGTGTCGATAAACGTGAGTCTCCCTTTCGTCCTATGACGTCTGGCTGAGTTTTCCTCCTCTCCGTTGGTGTCGATAAACGTGAGTCTCCCTTTCGTCCTATGACGTCTGGCTGAGTTTTCCTCCTCTCCGTTGGTGTCGATAAACGTGAGTCTCCCTTTCATCCTATGATGTCTGGTTGAATTTTCCTTCTCTCCGTTGGTGTCGATAAACGTGAGTCTACCTTTCGTCCTATGACGTCCGGTTGAGTATTCCTCCTCTCCGTTGGTGTCGATAAACGTGAGTCTCCCTTTCGTCCTATGACGTCTGGCTGAATTTTCCTCCTCTCCGTTGGTGTCGATAAACGTGAGTCTCCCTTTCGTCCTATGACGTCTGGCTGAGTTTTCCTCCTCTCCGTTGGTGTTGATAAACGTGAGTCTCCCTTTCGTCCTATGACGTCTGGCTGAGTTTTCCTCCTCTCCGTTGGTGTCGATAAACGTGAGTCTACCTCTCGTCCTATGACGTCTGGTTGAAGTTTTCCTCCTCTCCGTTGGTGTCGATAAACGTGAGTCTCCCTTTCATCCTATGACGTCTGGTTGAAGTTTTCCTCCTCTCCGTTGGTGTCGATAAACGTGAGTCTCCCTTTCGTCCTATGACGTCTGGCTGAGTTTTCCTCCTCTCCGTTGGTGTCGATAAACGTGAGTCTCCCTTTCGTCCTACGACGTCTGGCTGAGTTTTCCTCCTCTCCGTTGGTGTCGATAAACGTGAGTCTCCCTTTCGTCCTATGACGTCTGGCTGAGTTTTCCTCCTCTCCGTTGGTGTCGATAAACGTGAGTCTCCCTTTCATCCTATGATGTCTGGTTGAATTTTCCTCCTCTCCGTTGGTGTCGATAAACGTGAGTCTACCTTTCGTCCTATGACGTCTGGTTGAGTATTCCTCCTCTCCGTTGGTGTCGATAAACGTGAGTCTCCCTTTCGTCCTATGACGTCTGGCTGAATTTTCCTCCTCTCCGTTGGTGTCGATAAACGTGAGTCTCCCTTTCGTCCTATGACGTCTGGCTGAGTTTTCCTCCTCTCCGTTGGTGTCGATAAACGTGAGTCTCCCTTTCGTCCTATGACGTCTGGCTGAGTTTTCCTCCTCTCCGTTGGTGTCGATAAACGTGAGTCTACCTCTCGTCCTATGACGTCTGGTTGAAGTTTTCCTCCTCTCCGTTGGTGTCGATAAACGTGAGTCTCCCTTTCGTCCTATGACGTCTGGTTGAAGTTTTCCTCCTCTCCGTTGGTGTCGATAAACGTGAGTCTCCCTTTCGTCCTATGACGTCTGGCTGAGTTTTCCTCCTCTCCGTTGGTGTCGATAAACGTGAGTCTCCCTTTCGTCCTACGACGTCTGGCTGAGTTTTCCTCCTCTCCGTTGGTGTCGATAAACGTGAGTCTCCCTTTCGTCCTATGACGTCTGGTTGAGTTTTCCTCCTCTCCGTTGGTGTCGATAAACGTGAGTCTCCCTTTCGTCCTATGACGTCTGGCTGAGTTTTCCTCCTCTCCATTGGTGTTGATAAACGTGAGTCTACCTCTCGTCATATGACGTCTGGTTGAAGTTTTCCTCCTCTCCGTTGGTGTCGATAAACGTGAGTCTTCCTGTTCGTCCTATGACGTCTAGTTGTACCTGTCCCCTTGTGGATTTACCTCTCCGTTGGTCTTGGTGAACGTTGAGTTTTTCCTAGTTGTCCGTTGGCATCTAGTTGTGATTTCTTTTCCCATTCATCGTCATTGCGATGTCTGGATGTGGCCGTACCCTTTGAAAACAAACAAAAAAACAAACAAAAATACCCAGTAATAAGCATCAAATCCCAGTGGACGTTTCCAGTGGTGGATCCCTATTGTGCAAATTCTACGGTTCTTGGTATTCAATCCCTGGTTACCCTGAAAGTCTGACAGCCGCTGCTATCATCCATTCGGGTTCCCAGCTGATTGAATAGGGGCAGCTGTAGCACCTCAAACTTGCACCTATCATTGTACATACCATCTCATATTAGGTCATAGCATATCATGGTCCATTGCATAGCATTGCACTGTCCCTTTTGCCTCAAGTGCAAGCAAGTCAAGAATTAGGTCAAACTGATCAGGAGATCAGTCAACCAAGCAAGCAAGGTTGTTTCTCAAGGAGCCAAGGCCCTAGGGTTTGTCCAACAAGTTCACATATATTGGAGGTCCATTTGAAGTGTTTAAGTCAAGGGTTGGATGTTCAGAAGCCATCAGTTCATGCACAGACAGTCAAAAACCCTAGAAAGTCAAAGTTGGTCAACTGTGGTTGATTTTGTGGTTTTGATGGATGGATTTGGTTTGAGAGAGCTTATTCATGTCCCAATAGGCCTCATATATCATGGCAATCAACATCATTGAAGAATTTGAAGCCAATCAGAAAATTTCCAAAAATAGAAAGTGGACCTGTAATTTTAAATGCCAAAAATGGAAACTTCTTGATCCCAAACTTACATCATGATACAAGCTTCAAATGAATTTTTTCCCAACATGAAAGTTGAAGATCTTGTTCTCCCATTTTCAAAAAGTCCAAGAACTCTCAATTCCCATGTATGGTTGTCAAGATATGATCAAATCATTTTCACAAAATCTTGAACTTCAAATGACCATATCTCTCAAACCATTTGGCCAATTTTAGTGGGTTTTTTTCCTACAAACCACATTTCATCTCCTCTTTCCAAAAATATAAATTTCATACACCAAAACCTTGCCAATCAAAATGGCATTTTTGACTTGTCTCATTTAAATTCAAGTTTGACCAAGGGTTGACTTTTTGATTTAGCAATATTTAACACTTTTGGCCAATTGGGATTCATTTTAGATGTTATTTGCAACATGTACCAAGCCCAAACTCGGGCAGACTTACCCCCCCATTTGCATTTTTGGCCAAATTAGCAAAATGTGCATTTCACTTCATTTAAACTAATTTTGTTTAGCACTTCCATTACCAAGTTAAAACAGATGATATAAAGGTTATTTGCTGTCAAACCAACCCTAGGGACACAGCCTCCAAGCTCAGAATTCTCTCTTCTCTCTCATTTTGCATTTTTGACAAAATCGCAATTTCTGCTAAAAAGTTTCAAAAGACACGAGCAACCTTTGGCTATTCCATGATCTAACCATCATTTAGAGCCTTTCTCAAGCATCAATCATCAACTGCACAGCCTTTTGAGCGCTGTTTTTCCAAGCATCCAACAATGGTGAATCGAGTTTTGGAAGCTTCCAAGCCTTGCTGAGCTAACCTACTCCAAGCATCCATCATTATACACCATAAGGAGGATCTGTTTCGAGCTGCATCACTGAAACAACACATGTTTCACTCCTTTCTTCAAATTCAAGTAAGGTTTCGAGTTCCTCCTTTCTCAAAATAATGCTATGTTTCTTGTAGTTCTTACCATGCTGAATCCATTGCAACTTGTATCATTCAAAATGGTTGTGTTATGGCTGAGAAATCTGGATTTACTTTTTTTGTGCTCAAAGTTGTTTTCAATCGATTTGCTTGGATGTTGTTGATTCAATGAAAACTATTGTTAGAATATGCATGCTTGATGTTTGCTGAATCCATTAGTGTGTTTGATTTTTGTTTCTGGGTGTTTTGAAAATTTCGAATTGATGAAGATGATGAAGCATACTGTAGCATTGCATAAACCCTAATTTCCATGTTTAAAATCCCAGTTTACGTATGCATATGTTCTGTTTACTGTGCATTCCCATATCAACCAATCCAAACATTTCGTGTGTCCCTTTGAAACTCTGCGTTTTGATTAATGAATGTGGTAATTACCGGAATGCCACGCTGACCTTGGTTGACCTACTAATTCATGTTATCTTGTTCATGTTATTCCAATTATTACATCAACTTCTAAAATTCACAATTCACTCATTTTAACTCCAAAAATCTTGAAATTTTTTGCATCATGATCCTAAGTTTGTCTAGTTTTTTATCATTATTTTTATTGATTTTTTGGATCATTGGTTTTTAAATGGCCTTAGGGTTTGTGAAATGTGACCAAAAATGATACATGTTGCCAAGACCATTGTGAAATAATCATGTTGCATCCATTTGATCTGAAATTGTTTGTGGTTATTCTACACTCATTCATCTTTGTTTTGATGTAGAGTTTGTGCATTTATCATATATGGTTGTTGAGATACAAATTTTTGAAGTGGGGTGTGACAACTTGTGTCACACCATGAATGTGTCATTTGTTGATTTTTTGTTTACATACTTCCTGGCCTCCAATTGACCCCAAATTTTGCATGATCCATCTCTTATATGTCTAGTTTGTGTATGAATGTTCTTGGATTTAATGATGGCATTTCCTATTTGTTTGTGAATTTTCTTCCCTGCCTAGTCAAATGTTGACTTTGTGTGACACTTCTTGCCATTTCATTTGGGAAATCCTCATGCCTTATTGTATGGTCATGAAATTTCATATGTGCATACTAGACATCTTGAGCTTTGCATTGGTGTTAATCCCATCCATTTCTCATCTGTTTTCATTTTGTTATGATTTTTTGAAGTTGACCCATGATTGTTGACTTTCTTTGAGCTTACTTGAAATTGTGTTGACTTTTTGATTTTAATTGACCATCTTACCATGATCCAATTGAGCTGGACTTTCATATGCATGCTATGTTATGGATTATGATTGAGTATGATTTATTTCATGATTTTTGGAATTGATTATGTGTGGTTTTGGGCTAAGTCTTGATGTTGACTTCTTTGTGCATGTTTGAATTTTCTTTGACTTCATGATTTTCATTGACTGCCTTCCACTTGTCCAAATGCCATGAATTTTGGCAGGCTTACCATGCTAGATGTTAGGTTTGAACTTGATTTATTTGGTGATTTTTGAAAATGTTTGGGTTGACTTTTGATGCAAGTCATTCTGTTGACTTCTTTGAGCCTTCATTTGCCATGCTTTGGTTTCCTTATGCTTATGAATTGATGATGGTGCATGATATGAACATGAATCCAATTGTGTTTGCTTCCTAAATGTTTGAACTTGACTTTGGTTGACTTTCATTTGCTGTTTTGACTTTTTCATTTGTTTTTGACCCTAGGCTTGTCCTAGTGGTCTTTTGGACTTATGATTGAGTTCATGTTTCAAGTTTAGCAACAAGGCCTCAAAGATCATACAAATTTGATTGAGTTTGATTACAGATCATATGCTAACCTCTGTTTTGTAGGTGGTATGACTCATATGGTTTGAGTATTGTGCTTTGCACATTGGCCCCTCTGTGTTGACTTTTGTTTACCAATTCCTTTTGCTTTAAACTGTTGAGCTGTATACTGATTAGTTTGACTATTTCAGGTACCCTTAGTTGCTTAAGTTCTTTGAACTTGCTTTGCTTTGCTATTTAGCAACTTGCTTGAGGTATAATTCCTTTTTCTTCATGTAGTCTGGAGACCCGGCCTGTTATTTGGCCGGGCAAACTGTCTGAAGTCCTCCTTAAGAGGCAATGCTTGTGTATGTTTAATTTGTCCTTGTACAGAGTCAAAGACCTCCTAAGTGAAGAGGCAATTGGCAGAACCAAGGGATAAGCAACCTATCCCCTGCTATTCAGTGTGTCGTCTGTTTTGCTCACACTACTGTGTTGATGCATTTCAGATAAAAACCCAAGATCTTGTGCAATTGCACAGTTGAGTCAGTATCAAATGTGTAGAAGGGTTCCCACTTTCTGAACCCACACATTCTTGTCAAATGCTCTCCCTGGCCAGGGATAGAAGCAATGAGGCACACCCCTCATCTCCTTTCATCTGCTTCACCTTAGCCCCTCAATGGCAAGGTTAAGAGCACACTTCACCCCATTCCAGAGGTTTGTTTGTTGAGGTTGATATGACCCCTCGACTAAAACCTAACCCTTGTGTGAGCCCCTTGTGTGTATATAGTGTGTGCTACCTGTGCTTGTATGTTTGTTTGACTTGCTTCCTGTGCAAGTTAGGTTTAGTTTAGACTAATCCTTGTTTGCTTTCGCCCTCGTTGCGATCCTTTCTCTCGCCCTCGTTGCGATCGAGCCTTTTCCTTTCTCTCGCCCTCGTTGCGATCGAGCCTTTTCCTTTCTCTCGCCCTCGTTGCGATCGAGCCTTTTCCTTTCTCTCGCCCTCGTTGCGATCGAGACTTTTCCTTTCTCTCGCCCTCGTTGCGATCGAGACTTTCCCTTTCTCTTGCCCTTGTTGCAATCGAGGCCTTTGTCCCTCCGTAGCCGAACTACGGCAACTCTGATTCTCATGTTCAGATGAGATACGTAGGCACGAGATGCGATGTCTTGTCGAGTTTGACTAACCACTAACACTAATTCCTTTCTCTCGCCCTCGTTGCGATTGAGACCTCCCCTTTCTCTTGCCCTCGTTGCAATCGAGACCCTTGCTTCCTGTGCAAGCCGTGTCTAGGATAGGTTGGCCCTTGTGCCATTTAGCTAGAAACCTTAACTTAGGGTTGACTTTGCATGACAACATCTAGGCTCGAGTCGTAGTCTCCCTAGAGTTGTGTCTCCCTCTGTTATCTGGTTAGGCTAGATCCTTGTCCCTGCGTAGGGGAACTACATCGCCCTGATCTTCATACCAGATGAAGTATGTAGGCAGGAGATTGAGCTGATCTCTCCGGGCGCCTTTTCTTTTCTTTTGTGTGTGTTTGTTTGACAGTTATAGGCTCGAGTCCCCGACTCCCTATTAACTTGTTGTGTTGTTGTGTGTTTGGAAGCTGATGTAAGTCCATCGAGTGGCATTCGGGTTCCAGTTGGGTTTGTTTTGGTTCGGATGCTGATGTAAGTCCAGTGATTGGCATTCAGGCTCCACGTTTGCCTTTGCCTTGTTTGTGTTTGTGTGCGTGTCAGCCGAGCTACGAATGCTCTGATTCTTCTCTCGTCCGAGAAGATACGTATGCATAGGATGCGATATCCTAGCGAGCACGTGTCGTCTCCCCGGTCCGAACTACTTCGACTCTGATGTCTATGCCTGATAGACTAAGTAGGCCCAGGATACGATATCCTGCCGAGTCAGTTTCAGTCAGTTTCTTTTGTCTCTTTCAGCCAGTGTGTGTGTGTTTGAGCAGCATTTTAGCAACCATTTATCCTTCCTATTGTGCGTGGATCCCGTCGAGTACGACGGATGCGTAGGGGTGCTAATACCTTCCCTTCGCATAACCGACTCCCGAACCCATCCTCTTTGGTCGCGAGACCATGTTCTTTCCTAGGTTTACTTCGAGCGTTTCCTTTCCCTCTTTTGGGATAAATAACGCACGGTGGCGGCTCTGTTGTTTCTTCTTTTCCCGCCGGTTTTTCGCGTAATGCGACAGCTGGCGACTCTGCTGGGGATCATAGAGAAGTTGACCTATGCTGGTCCATCTTCCCTGAGCGAGTCTCTCCTAGCGCTCTCTAGGATTAGGGTTTTGGTTGCTTTGTGCTGTGTTTATTTATTGCATTCATTATTTGTTCATTTCATTTATTGATTGCATTGATTGTGTGCATTGATGTTTGCATTCATATTCATTATTCATTCTGCCTGGCTGGTTGTCTGTTTTTCTTTGTGGGGTGGGAGTCAGTTGAGGTAAAAGGTTCTATACCCGAACTCGAGTGCACTCTAGGATAGGAGAATGGCATAGTCTTGTTGACTGGTGTGGAGTATTCCTTAGCCAGTTGACTTGCGAGACCATTCACTTGGTGGAGGTCATGTTGAACTGATAATGTCACACAAGTTATTTGTGGTTAGGCATTATTCTTTCAATCATGTGCCGCAGAAGCCAAGGACCTTAGTTTACCAAACCCATCTTGGCCTATTTTTTAGGACCGTAGTGCGGAGGTCGTTCAGATGTCAGTTCTGATACGATTGTTACGCGATACTACACTCATAAGAGTTTCTCTTGAGAATATTCTTGGAATACGAGTATTCGTTCCTCCGATAATATTCGAGAGATGGAACGATGATTATGGGAACCTCTGATAGAACATGTCTGGCAGGTTTGAACCCTAGTACACTCCCTTTGGGTGGTTCTTAACCGAGACTCCATGCTCGTGACTCTCAACAAACCCATGATTCGTGGTTGAGTCGTTCAAACATTGTTAATATCAATGGATCCCGGATCAGGGGTAAAACCTAAAATCCACCAAAGCGGCTGGTTGATATTAAGGATGTTTGAGCTGGTTCATGTACCGTTAATATCAATGGAACTTGGGTGTCGATAAGGTGAAAACCTAAATCCACCAAAATGGATGATTGATATTAGGGATACAATGAGCTTTCCCACGACCTTTGTTTGGCGTGCTTTGCTTGATCCTTGAATGTGTTTGTTGCATTCATGCATTCATGCATTCATCTGCATCCATATCATCAGAAAAAAAGAAAATTTTCAAGGAACTCAAAGGAGTTTATCTGCAAAAAATTTCAAAACACAAAAAAACCGGGAAAATTTTTTCACCTGATATATCTGATGAGATATTCTCATATATGATCAAAATGCTAAATATTTCAAAGTTTGCAAATAAAACCCTCGGGTTCCTTTGATATAAAAACAAGCATATGCGTAAACACTTCATGCATCATTTGCATAAGCAGGTTTTGTTCCGGTCTCCCGTCCTGTGGTCTGACCCTGCGACCTTCATTTATTTTGAGACGCGCTTTGCCGGTATTATACCAGAGCCGACTCTGCCAGATTGATGGATCATCCTGAGCAAGAGAATTGTGAACTCGAGGGAGATTTTGCCAGACTTAGTGTTGTTGATGGATTTATTCCTGGTTAACCAATCCCGGGCTGGCATTGGCTGCTGTTCTGGGGCACTTAAGGAGCAAGGTTTATTTGCAAGTGGAGGATTCATCCTTGACGATCAACCTGAAGAAGAGGATGCTGCTATCTTGGAAGAGGACGCAGAGGACTTGAACAATTTCATCATTCCTGGTGGTGTCTGTCACAATTGGGTCACTGTGGGCGTTCCTACAGTTGTTCATAAGTCAGAGTAACAATCACTTTGTTTAAAAACCCTTCTCCCATGCCAAAAGGAGAAGTGATGGCATTGTTGGCAACATTTTGTGCAATGATATTTTCATTCAAATAAATTCATGTTAAACATTTGTTTTTCCATTTGTTTTCCCTTTTCGCTTTTTGCATGAAATTGGTGATCACAAAAAACCTTTAAAAACAAGAATAAAAGCAATCTTTTCATCTGCATAGCGATTGTCTTGTTTGATTTTCAAAGTTCTTTTTATACTCAAAATCATTATGCAGGTTGTTTCTTAAACCCATTGAACATAGTGATCGGACGTCATCTCCCAATTTTGAATTCCCTGTATTCGAAGCGGAAGAAGATGATGTTGAAGGGATTTCTGACGAGATTTCCCGACTTCTTGAGCGAGAAAAGAAGATCACTCAGCTGCATCTCGAGAATCAGCAGAACAGCCAACTGGGGCATCATAAAAAAAAAAAAAATCAAAATAAAAAAAAAACAAAGAAAGAGAGGGTGCAAAATCAAAAGAAATCAAAAGCAAAATCAAAAGAAAACAAAAGAAAATAGCACCCTCAAAGTCCCAAGTTGGCTGATGCTGAATTCGATCTAAAAGAAGAAATCAACTGCCATGTGTCATGATCAGTCATATCAGCAGAGAGTGAAAAAGCATTCAACAAGAAGGTCAAGCCTCGTGTGTTCCGAGAAGGTGACCTCGTGCTCAAGAAAGTCTTGTCTTTCGTGCCCGATTCCAGGGGCAAGTGAACTCCAAGCAATGAACGTGCATATGTTGTCAAAAGAGCCTCTTCAGGTAGTGTTCAACACTTACAACAATGGATGGAGAAGTTCACTCGTCCTGTGAATTCCCGATGCAGTCAAGAAATACTTCGCCTAAAACAAAAAAAAAGAAGAACAAAAAAAAAAGCAAAAGCTCGATAAGTCGAACACCCCAAAGGGCGACTTAGGCAAAAAGGAGCGTCTCGGTGGATTGAAAACCCGAAAGGGCGATCCAGGCAAAAGTTAGAGACATTGAAAAAAAGAATTTGCATCCCGCTAGATTGAACACCTCACACTGGGGCAATCTAGGCAAAAATTAGGGATTTGGCAAGTAACTGCATCTTGACAAGACTGTGCTGTACATCTGTCATCCGTCAGGAATTCTCGATTCGTCGTCGACTGAAGCTTTGAATACATCGAAAATTCAGAATGGTAGAGGAAAGGTCATTATGTTCAATGTAGCCCTCTCCAATATACATCACCGATTTCAAACTTGTACAGATCTATGGAGTCTCGCCCTTTGCAGACTACCATCCCATCACATTAATTTGAGCTTTTATCCAATTATTTGCACTCCTTTTTGTTTCAACTCAATAAATGTTTTGCATGCTTTAATTGATAAAGTATCATTGTTTTTCAAATAAACAAATTTTTCAAAAAAAATGTTCTTAAACAAAGTGAACATTCACGATGATGGAAGGATACTTAGGAGATCCGCAAGTGCTCTCCCGAGGGTGGTATGATTACCAACAGGTAAGACATTTTGTTCGTATCTCGAGCATAACTTTATCTTTCTCCTGTCGAACCTCTTTTGGTTTCTCTTCAGCAAGGTTGCTCAGTGCAGTGTTGGTTGAAGTTGTTCATCTTCATGTTCCCGGCAGTACAGATTCTTCCTCCAAATCCCTGTTAGCTCTATCGTGGGGCATCTCCAGTATAGGTTTGTTTGAGCCCTACCGTGGGGCATTCCCAGCAAGGTTGCTATTGAAATACTTTTGTGGGGCAGTTCCCCAAGCAGAGTGTTTACTGAAGACTTCAACTTTCGCCTCTCCAGCAGGCCAGTCTTCCTCCCCCCAGCATGGGTGCTTTTCTTGGAAGATTCAGTATTTGGAGGATCGACATCCCCGTAATCCGGCATTCCCTCAGATAGATCCCCCAGTGGAGTTGTTCGCGTAAGGAGCTTTATCAATGCTTTTGTATTTCTCATCAGAGATCTGGTTGCTTCTCGGTATCTCAGATTTTCATCACGAGTTGTTGTGGCGCATACGCCTGTATGTTGAACTCTATTCTCCGGTTGTGACTGACGATCCCTCCGGAAGCCTCCGGTGGCCTTCCTCCCCTGATATCCCAGTCCCCAGTGGATTTTCTTTGCTCTCTGGTGGCTTTGGTTTTCTCTCCGGACGGTTGATTCCCGGACCTGCGTGTTGAGCATGTTTGTTTGTCAGCATTCATCATACATTCATCATGCATGATGCATACATGCATAATCATAGCATTTGGATACTCATGTTGCAGCTGTCGCCGGGTATCTGTTGATTGTTACCTCCTGCTATTTGTTGATACAGATCTCTCCAGTAGATTTTCCCCTAGCAGATATGGGTGTGTCTGATCTCTCCATGTAGAGCCAACCCCTTAAGCAGAAAAAGTGTCTATCCTTTCCTGCCATTTCCCCACTGAGATACATCCTCGTGGATGACGGTTGCTTCCGTTCCCTCCCTACACGGGATGGGTTGTCCCTATTGAGTTCCTTCCTCATTAGGATGAGTCTTGTTTCAGTCTGCCTTTTGGATCGATCCTAAATTGGCTTCCTGTTGGCTGTCTCTTGTGCTTCCCTGGGGCATAAATGAATAGTCGCTCACTAACCGGCACTCGTTCATTTCATTCTCAGCGGAATTTCGGGCCTCTACCTACGAACCGGTAGTTGTAAGTCCTATCTTTGTGGTTTTCTACCCACAAGCTGGTAGTTGTAAAATCCCACTTTCACCCCTAGCAGAGGTAACCTTTGTGGTTCATTCTGTTTTTGGCCTCTACCTACAAACGGTAGCTGTAAGTCCTATCTTTGTGGTTTTCTACCTACTAGCTGGTAGTTGTAAAATCCCATTTCATCCCCTTGTGGAGTGAACCCTTTGTGCTCATCCCGATGATGACTGGTTACTTTCCATTGGCCTCTACCTACAAACCGGTAGTTGTAAGTCCTATCTTTGTGGTTTTCTACCCACTAGCTGGTAGTTGTAAAATCCCACTTTCATCCCCTTGTTGGAGTTGACCGTTTGTGCTCATCCCGATGATGACTGGTTACTTTTCCATGGGCCTCTACCTACAAACCGGTAGCTGTAAGTCCTATCTTTGTGGTTTTCTACCCACTAGCTGGTAGTTGTAAAATCCCACTTTCATCCCCTTGTTGGAATTAACCCTTTGTGCTCATCCCGATGATGACTGGTTACTTTTCCGTGGTTTTCTGCCTACAAACCGGTAGATGTAATCCCCTCTTTGCAGTTATCAGTATCCGCTTTGCGGTATTGATATTCTTTCCCCTTTGGATACTTGCCTTGATCAAGCAGTATTGTCCCCATTGGGTCTGCCCTTTCTTTTTGGATATTTGCTCCGAGTTAGCAACTTTTATCCTCTTTTGATTGGTCATCTTTTGCATACCTAGTCCTGGTACCCTGATGCCTTTCTTTTCGGTCGATTATTCATTTAACAACCTACAACCCGGTTATGGATAATTTTCCATGCGAGTGTATTATCTACGTTTTGACGGCTATAGATAATATATCTCATGCACTCTTTGGTCAATCTTTTGATTGTTATCTCCAGCAGAGTAAGATTCGTATTCCTTGTGGAATTGAATGTTCATCCTCTAACAAGACTGCTTTTCTAGCCCTCTTCAGGATGTTGAGTGTTTTGGAACACAAACCAATTCACGTTTGGTCGGTCACTCGTTTCATACCTACAACCCGGTATCCTTGGTGTTCCTTCCTGTTTGCTCGCTGTCGTGACCTTGTTCCCCAGTGAGACCCCCTGCAAGTGTTCAGCCTTGCCCTGTCATCTTGTGGATGTCAGTATCCCGTCCGCACCCGCGTGTGTTATTTCTTTGGTGTCGGTAAACACCATCCTTCGGTGATTTCCAGTCATGCTTAAGTGTCTGGTCTTCTTTGGTGTCGGTAAACACCATCCTTCGGTGATTTCCAGTCATGCGTAAGTGTATGGTTTTCTTTTGATGTCGGTAAACATCCTCTTTCGATGTTCATAACGTCGCCCTCCCTTCCCTAGTTGAAGTTTTCCTCCTCTCCGTTGGTGTCGATAAACGTGAGTCTCCCTTTCGTCCTATGACGTCTGGCTGAGTTTTCCTCCTCTCCGTTGGTGTCGATAAACGTGAGTCTACCTCTCGTCCTATGACGTCTGGTTGAAGTTTTCCTCCTCTCCGTTGGTGTCGATAAACGTGAGTCTCCCTTTCGTCCTATGACGTCTGGCTGAGTTTTCCTCCTCTCCGTTGGTGTCGATAAACGTGAGTCTCCCTTTCGTCCTATGATGTCTGGCTGAGTTTTTCCTCCTCTCCGTTGGTGTCGATAAACGTGAGTCTCCCTTTCGTCCTATGACGTCTGGCTGAGTTTTCCTCCTCTCCGTTGGTGTCGATAAACGTGAGTCTCCCTTTCGTCCTATGACGTCTGGCTGAGTTTTCCTCCTCTCCGTTGGTGTCGATAAACGTGAGTCTCCCTTTCATCCTATGATGTCTGGTTGAATTTTCCTCCTCTCCGTTGGTGTCGATAAACGTGAGTCTACCTTTCGTCCTATGACGTCCGGTTGAGTATTCCTCCTCTCCGTTGGTGTCGATAAACGTGAGTCTCCCTTTCGTCCTATGACGTCTGGCTGAATTTTCCTCCTCTCCGTTGGTGTCGATAAACGTGAGTCTCCCTTTCGTCCTATGACGTCTGGCTGAGTTTTCCTCCTCTCCGTTGGTGTTGATAAACGTGAGTCTCCCTTTCGTCCTATGACGTCTGGCTGAGTTTTCCTCCTCTCCGTTGGTGTCGATAAACGTGAGTCTACCTCTCGTCCTATGACGTCTGGTTGAAGTTTTCCTCCTCTCCGTTGGTGTCGATAAACGTGAGTCTCCCTTTCATCCTATGACGTCTGGTTGAAGTTTTCCTCCTCTCCGTTGGTGTCGATAAACGTGAGTCTCCCTTTCGTCCTATGACGTCTGGCTGAGTTTTCCTCCTCTCCGTTGGTGTCGATAAACGTGAGTCTCCCTTTCGTCCTACGACGTCTGGCTGAGTTTTCCTCCTCTCCGTTGGTGTCGATAAACGTGAGTCTCCCTTTCGTCCTATGACGTCTGGCTGAGTTTTCCTCCTCTCCGTTGGTGTCGATAAACGTGAGTCTCCCTTTCATCCTATGATGTCTGGTTGAATTTTCCTCCTCTCCGTTGGTGTCGATAAACGTGAGTCTACCTTTCGTCCTATGACGTCTGGTTGAGTATTCCTCCTCTCCGTTGGTGTCGATAAACGTGAGTCTCCCTTTCGTCCTATGACGTCTGGCTGAATTTTCCTCCTCTCCGTTGGTGTCGATAAACGTGAGTCTCCCTTTCGTCCTATGACGTCTGGCTGAGTTTTCCTCCTCTCCGTTGGTGTCGATAAACGTGAGTCTCCCTTTCGTCCTATGACGTCTGGCTGAGTTTTCCTCCTCTCCGTTGGTGTCGATAAACGTGAGTCTACCTCTCGTCCTATGACGTCTGGTTGAAGTTTTCCTCCTCTCCGTTGGTGTCGATAAACGTGAGTCTTCCTATTCGTCCTATGACGTCTGGTTGAAGTTTTCCTCCTCTCCGTTGGTGTCGATAAACGTGAGTCTCCCTTTCGTCCTATGACGTCTGGCTGAGTTTTCCTCCTCTCCGTTGGTGTCGATAAACGTGAGTCTCCCTTTCGTCCTACGACGTCTGGCTGAGTTTTCCTCCTCTCCGTTGGTGTCGATAAACGTGAGTCTCCCTTTCGTCCTATGACGTCTGGTTGAGTTTTCCTCCTCTCCGTTGGTGTCGATAAACGTGAGTCTCCCTTTCGTCCTATGACGTCTGGCTGAGTTTTCCTCCTCTCCATTGGTGTTGATAAACGTGAGTCTACCTCTCGTCCTATGACGTCTGGTTGAAGTTTTCCTCCTCTCCGTTGGTGTCGATAAACGTGAGTCTTCCTATTCGTCCTATGACGTCTAGTTGTACCTGTCCCCTTGTGGATTTACCTCTCCGTTGGTCTTGGTGAACGTTGAGTTTTTCCTAGTTGTCCGTTGGCATCTAGTTGTGATTTCTTTTCCCATTCATCGTCATTGCGATGTCTGGATGTGGCCGTACCCTTTGAAAACAAACAAAAAAACAAACAAAAATACCCAGTAATAAGCATCAAATCCCAGTGGACGTTTCCAGTGGTGGATCCCTATTGTGCAAATTCTACGGTTCTTGGTATTCAATCCCTGGTTACCCTGAAAGTCTGACAGCCGCTGCTATCATCCATTCGGGTTCCCAGCTGATTGAATAGGGGCAGCTGTAGCACCTCAAACTTGCACCTATCATTGTACATACCATCTCATATTAGGTCATAGCATATCATGGTCCATTGCATAGCATTGCACTGTCCCTTTTGCCTCAAGTGCAAGCAAGTCAAGAATTAGGTCAAACTGATCAGGAGATCAATCAACCAAGCAAGCAAGGTTGTTTCTCAAGGAGCCAAGGCCCTAGGGTTTGTCCAACAAGTTCACATATATTGGAGGTCCATTTGAAGTGTTTAAGTCAAGGGTTGGATGTTCAGAAGCCATCAGTTCATGCACAGACAGTCAAAAACCCTAGAAAGTCAAAGTTGGTCAACTGTGGTTGATTTTGTGGTTTTGATGGATGGATTTGGTTTGAGAGAGCTTATTCATGTCCCAATAGGCCTCATATATCATGGCAATCAACATCATTGAAGAATTTGAAGCCAATCAGAAAATTTCCAAAAATAGAAAGTGGACCTGTAATTTTAAATGCCAAAAATGGAAACTTCTTGATCCCAAACTTACATCATGATACAAGCTTCAAATGAATTTTTTCCCAACATGAAAGTTGAAGATCTTGTTCTCCCATTTTCAAAAAGTCCAAGAACTCTCAATTCCCATGTATGGTTGTCAAGATATGATCAAATCATTTTCACAAAATCTTGAACTTCAAATGACCATATCTCTCAAACCATTTGGCCAATTTTAGTGGGTTTTTTTCCTACAAACCACATTTCATCTCCTCTTTCCAAAAATATAAATTTCATACACCAAAACCTTGCCAATCAAAATGGCATTTTTTGACTTGTCTCATTTAAATTCAAGTTTGACCAAGGGTTGACTTTTTGATTTAGCAATATTTAACACTTTTGGCCAATTGGGATTCATTTTAGATGTTATTTGCAACATGTACCAAGCCCAAACTCGGGCAGACTTACCCCCCCATTTGCATTTTTGGCCAAATTAGCAAAATGTGCATTTCACTTCATTTAAACTAATTCTGTTTAGCACTTCCATTACCAAGTTAAAACAGATGATATAAAGGTTATTTGCTGTCAAACCAACCCTAGGGACACAGCCTCCAAGCTCAGAATTCTCTCTTCTCTCTCATTTTGCATTTTTGACAAAATCGCAATTTCTGCTAAAAAGTTTCAAAAGACACGAGCAACCTTTGGCTATTCCATGATCTAACCATCATTTAGAGCCTTTCTCAAGCATCAATCATCAACTGCACAGCCTTTTGAGCGCTGTTTTTCCAAGCATCCAACAATGGTGAATCGAGTTTTGGAAGCTTCCAAGCCTTGCTGAGCTAACCTACTCCAAGCATCCATCATTATACACCATAAGGAGGATCTGTTTCGAGCTGCATCACTGAAACAACACATGTTTCACTCCTTTCTTCAAATTCAAGTAAGGTTTCGAGTTCCTCCTTTCTCAAAATAATGCTATGTTTCTTGTAGTTCTTACCATGCTGAATCCATTGCAACTTGTATCATTCAAAATGGTTGTGTTATGGCTGAGAAATCTGGATTTACTTTTTTTGTGCTCAAAGTTGTTTTCAATCGATTTGCTTGGATGTTATTGATTCAATGAAAACTATTGTTAGAATATGCATGCTTGATGTTTGCTGAATCCATTAGTGTGTTTGATTTTTGTTTCTGGGTGTTTTGAAAATTTCGAATTGATGAAGATGATGAAGCATACTGTAGCATTGCATAAACCCTAATTTCCATGTTTAAAATCCCAGTTTACGTATGCATATGTTCTGTTTACTGTGCATTCCCATATCAACCAATCCAAACATTTCGTGTGTCCCTTTGAAACTCTGCGTTTTGATTAATGAATGTGGTAATTACCGGAATGCCACGCTGACCTTGGTTGACCTACTAATTCATGTTATCTTGTTCATGTTATTCCAATTATTACATCAACTTCTAAAATTCACAATTCACTCATTTTAACTCCAAAAATCTTGAAATTTTTTGCATCATGATCCTAAGTTTGTCTAGTTTTTTATCATTATTTTTATTGATTTTTTGGATCATTGGTTTTTAAATGGCCTTAGGGTTTGTGAAATGTGACCAAAAATGATACATGTTGCTAAGACCATTGTGAAATAATCATGTTGCATCCATTTGATCTGAAATTTTTTGTGGTTATTCTACACTCATTCATCTTTGTTTTGATGTAGAGTTTGTGCATTTATCATATATGGTTGTTGAGATACAAATTTTTGAAGTGGGGTGTGACAACTTGTGTCACACCATGAATGTGTCATTTGTTGATTTTTTGTTTACATACTTCCTGGCCTCCAATTGACCCCAAATTTTGCATGATCCATCTCTTATATGTCTAGTTTGTGTATGAATGTTCTTGGATTTAATGATGCCATTTCCTATTTGTTTGTGAATTTTCTTCCCTGCCTAGTCAAATGTTGACTTTGTGTGACACTTCTTGCCATTTCATTTGGGAAATCCTCATGCCTTATTGTATGGTCATGAAATTTCATATGTGCATACTAGACATCTTGAGATTTGCATTGGTGTTAATCCCATCCATTTCTCATCTGTTTTCATTTTGTTATGATTTTTTTGAAGTTGACCCATGATTGTTGACTTTCTTTGAGCTTACTTGAAATTTTGTTGACTTCTTGATTTTAATTGACCATCTTACCATGATCCAATTGAGCTGGAATTTCATATGCATGCTATGTTATGGATTATGATTGAGTATGATTTATTTCATGATTTTTGGAATTGATTATGTGTGGTTTTGGGCTAAGTCTTGATGTTGACTTCTTTGTGCATGTTTGAATTTGCTTTGACTTCATGATTTCCATTGACTGCCTTCCACTTGTCCAAATGCCATGAATTTTGACATGCTTACCATGCTAGATGTTAGGTTTGAACTTGATTTATTTGGTGATTTTTGAAAATGTTTGGGTTGACTTTTGATGCAAGTCATTCTGTTGACTTCTTTGAGCCTTCATTTGCCATGCTTTGGTTTCCTTATGCTTATGAATTGATGATGGTGCATGATATGAACATGAATCCAATTGTGTTTGCTTCCTAAATGTTTGAACTTGACTTTGGTTGACTTTCATTTGCTGTTTTGACTTTTTCATTTGTTTTTGACCCTAGGCTTGTCCTAGTGGTCTTTTGGACTTATGATTGAGTTCATGTTTCAGGTTAAGCAACAAGGCCTCAAAGATCATACAAATTTGATTGAGTTTGATTACATATCATATGCTAACCTCTGTTTTGTAGGTGGTATGACTCATATGGTTTGAGTATTGTGCTTTGCACATTGGCCCCTCTGTGTTGACTTTTGTTTACCAATTCCTTTTGCTTTAAACTGTTGAGCTGTATACTGATTAGTTTGACTATTTCAGGTACCCTTAGTTGCTTAAGTTCTTTGAACTTGCTTTGCTTTGCTATTTAGCAACTTGCTTGAGGTATAATTCCTTTTTCTTCATGTAGTCTGGAGACCCGGCCTGTTATTTGGCCGGGCAAACTGTCTGAAGTCCTCCTTAAGAGGCAATGCTTGTGTATGTTTAATTTGTCCTTGTACAGAGTCAAAGACCTCCTAAGTGAAGAGGCAATTGGCAGAACCAAGGGATAAGCAACCTATCCCCTGCTATTCAGTGTGTCGTCTGTTTTGCTCACACTACTGTGTTGATGCATTTCAGATAAAAACCCAAGATCTTGTGCAATTGCACAGTTGAGTCAGTATCAAATGTGTAGAAGGGTTCCCACTTTCTGAACCCACACATTCTTGTCAAATGCTCTCCCTGGCCAGGGATAGAAGCAATGAGGCACACCCCTCATCTCCTTTCATCTGCTTCACCTTAGCCCCTCAATGTCAAGGTTAAGAGCACACTTCACCCCATTCCAGAGGTTTGTTTGTTGAGGTTGATATGACCCCTCGACTAAAACCTAACCCTTGTGTGAGCCCCTTGTGTGTATATAGTGTGTGCTACCTGTGCTTGTATGTTTGTTTGACTTGCTTCCTGTGCAAGTTAGGTTTAGTTTAGACTAATCCTTGTTTGCTTTCGCCCTCGTTGCGATCCTTTCTCTCGCCCTCGTTGCGATCGAGCCTTTTCCTTTCTCTCGCCCTCGTTGCGATCGAGCCTTTTCCTTTCTCTCGCCCTCGTTGCGATCGAGCCTTTTCCTTTCTCTCGCCCTCGTTGCGATCGAGATTTTTCCTTTCTCTCGCCCTCGTTGCGATCGAGACTTTCCCTTTCTCTTGCCCTAGTTGCAATCGAGGCCTTTGTCCCTCCGTAGCCGAACTACGGCAACTCTGATTCTCATGTTCAGATGAGATACGTAGGCACGAGATGCGATGTCTTGTCGAGTTTGACTAACCACTAACACTAATTCCTTTCTCTCGCCCTCGTTGCGATTGAGATCTCCCCTTTCTCTTGCCCTCGTTGCAATCGAGACCCTTGCTTCCTGTGCAAGCCGTGTCTAGGATAGGTTGGCCCTTGTGCCATTTAGCTAGAAACCTTAACTTAGGGTTGACTTTGCATGACAACATCTAGGCTCGAGTCGTAGTCTCCCTAGAGTTGTGTCTCCCTCTGTTATCTGGTTAGGCTAGATCCTTGTCCCTGCGTAGGGGAACTACATCGCCCTGATCTTCATACCAGATGAAGTATGTAGGCAGGAGATTGAGCTGATCTCTCCGGGCGCCTTTTCTTTTCTTTTGTGTGTGTTTGTTTGACAGTTATAGGCTCGAGTCCCCGACTCCCTATTAACTTGTTGTGTTGTTGTGTGTTTGGAAGCTGATGTAAGTCCATCGAGTGGCATTCGGGTTCCAGTTGGGTTTGTTTTGGTTCGGATGCTGATGTAAGTCCAGTGATTGGCATTCAGGCTCCACGTTTGCCTTTGCCTTGTTTGTGTTTGTGTGCGTGTCAGCCGAGCTACGAATGCTCTGATTCTTCTCTCGTCCGAGAAGATACGTATGCATAGGACGCGATATCCTAGCGAGCACGTGTCGTCTCCCCGGTCCGAACTACTTCGACTCTGATGTCTATGCCTGATAGACTAAGTAGGCCCAGGATACGATATCCTGCCGAGTCAGTTTCAGTCAATTTCTTTTGTCTCTTTCAGCCAGTGTGTGTGTGTTTGAGCAGCGTTTTAGCAACCATTTATCCTTCCTATTGTGCGTGGATCCCGTCGAGTACGACGGATGCGTAGGGGTGCTAATACCTTCCCTTCGCATAACCGACTCCCGAACCCATCCTCTTTGGTCGCGAGACCATGTTCTTTCCTAGGTTTACTTCGAGCGTTTCCTTTCCCTCTTTTGGGATAAATAACGCACGGTGGCGGCTCTGTTGTTTCTTCTTTTCCCGCCGGTTTTTCGCGTAATGCGACACTTACGATGTTCTATAATTCACTTAAGGGCACCGTACCTTACGGTATTCCTTAGTTACTCTATCTCTCATCAATTCGTCCTTTGTGTGTGACCCTGTAGGTTTTCGTGACATTGGCAATTATATTAAATCACGCATTTAACATAATAAACAGTGAACGGTATCTAGCAACACATCACTGCTACCCAAGACACGAAAATGTCATGTGATCTGACAAAACCTTCTGTGATAATACTTATGTGTATAATTACCCTTTTGCCCTTATGTCTATATTGAACACAAGGCATAAACCGTGTCATCCTTATCCAGTTCAATATTGGGCCCATAGACATTTATCCTGTTATGCAGGATGGGCAAATTCCATCTAGGTCACTCATGTCCCTCAGCATGCTTCGTGGAGTATCCATCAACTGTCTTTATGGTTATCCAGTTACGGACAACGTTTGATCAGCAATAAAGCACTCGACTCTACATCTAGGGTCCATAGTGGTTTCAGGTCGAAGAGTGGTATACACCATTATCACCATGAGAATAACTTATGACACTTTGCATAACTTTCTATATAGTATTCTCATAGCGGGTCAATCCGGTATAAATATTACTCTTAATATTCATACCTAGGTTTAAGACTTGATAACTCTTTATCCATGATCCATGAGATGTGATCATCAGTCTACAAACATAATAGTCTTAATGCTTTAATGTTATCCCACTTCACACTAAAGCTCGACTACGGATACTTTAAGAATAGTGTCCTTATGTTTAATGTGTTCTCATGATTAAGTCACACTTAATACATTAAATGGACTATCTATTCCAGGGACTTTATTAATCAACCATAATAAAGAAAATGCCTTTTATTATTAATAAATAATTCGATACAAGTACCAAAAATTTTGGCCTCTAGGGCTTACACCAACACAAAGTTTAGAACAAAAGTAGTTCACACAAAGAAGGTTTTGAAAATTGAGGGAGAGATTTTGAAATTTAAAGAAATAGGGAGAAGATGAAGAGACTACCCTATGTATAAGAATTTAAAAGTTTAAAGTTGAAAAGATCTGACCAAATGGGAGTAATCCAATAGACATGTATGTCAATAGAAACCCAGAATTCCCTTGGACTTTTTAGATTCAAGCAACACACAAATGCACAATTACATCAATCTTAAAGAGAAAAGGCATCAAATAAAGATGGCCTCATCCAAGCTTATCCACTTCATGATCTTCTTCAAAATAGCCTATGTAGCAGATGAATTCCACAAGTCACAGGTTCAACATAACAACTTAACAAATGATCAATGTTGTAGATGAACTGGAGAGATCTCGAATGATGTATCAGATGAATTCAAATTGCAAGTCTTTGGTTCTTCAACAAATTGGCATTGGCCAAGTGTAATATCCCATATTCCCTTAAATGCTCAATTAGTTACCAGTTGAGATCAATTGAGTTCCTGTACACTATATCTTTTGTTAGTTGTAACAATTGGAGCTCCTATGTGCTCTAGATGTTGTCAATTGGGACCAATAGAGTAACCAGTGAACTCTGAAGGGATTAATTATTAATAAAAGAGACATACCAATATTAATAAGTACAAGAGAGAACATTTTTGGTAACATTAATAATTGGCCAATTGGTACTTGAAGATGAAATATCAATTGAGATATTTTGTGTTACTACCTAAAATTATTATTATTATTATTATTATATATATATATATATATATATATATATATATATATATGTGTGTGTGTGTATATATATATATATATATATATATATATATATATATATATATATATATATATATATATATATATATATTTGTGTGGTGGTAAGAGAAAGAGAAAGGAAAAAGATAAGAAGAAGTAGGTAAGAGAGAAAGAGAGATATCAGAAAGAAAAGAAAGAAAGGAAAGAAGAGGAAAAGAGGAAAAAAGGAAAAAAGGGAGAAAGGAAGAAGAAAAAAGAAAGAAGAAGGAAGCCATGGAAGCACCATCATCATGTCATCTTCATCATCATCATCACCAATTTCTACTCACCATCTCCATTTGTCCAAGGTGTGTTCTAGATAGAACTTTAGATTTAGAAATTAGGGTTGGTAAAACCATGAAATTGATAGTGAGATTGTTGATAGTATGATGAATTTCTATGAATCTTCATTGATGATATTTCTATGGGTGTTCTTGCATGTGTTGGATTATTGTGATACAATGATGTGGTTGTTGTTTGGAAGTTTGTTGATGTGGTTTATATCCATGCCAAGGGGTTGGTTGTGAAAGATATAGTAAATATTATGCAGGTGAAAGTAAGGTGGTTATGGAGTAGGAATTGTGTAGTTGTGTAGTAGAAATCATGTTTCACATATCTTTCTGTTTTTGAAGAAGTTGGAATTTTTCACATATCAATCGATTGATTCCTTTGTATTTTGTGAGTACGAAGTTCCAACCAATCGATTGGTCCTTCCAATCAATCTATTGACATGAATTAATTATTTGATGAATTAAAATATGTCACCAATGAGGTTCAAACCCGAGACCTCCTTGGAATTGTACAAGCCTTACCACTAGGCCAAAGATGTTGTTATTGAATACTTATGCAATGAATAAATGTTCATCTAAATCTTGATTAAGATAGATTAATGAATTAATCGAGTGTTATAATTCAGTTTTGGATGCGGACGGATGCGTTAGTAAGATAACGAAAAAGACTATTATTATGATACCATGTTATAGTATATTATGTGTCTTAAAAATTCTATGAATTGTATTTTGATGGATGTTAAACATGGTTGATATGTTTGATTGTGAAATAACATGATTAAAAACCTTACAAAGGAGAGTGAGGAAACCTAGGAGTACAACATGATTAATAACTTAGAAAGATAATCTAGGTTATGGAACATATGAGATATATGTATGAGAATATGGTATTCATTCGTGCGACGCTTATGTGGAGTTCGTGGACGAATTGTTGCCATGATTGATAATGAGACGCATTGTATGGAACATGCCATAATATTATTTGTATATTATGGTGAATGAAGTCACCTATGATTGATGAATTTTATTATGGTTCGTGGAACCGATGTTTTGTGAAACCGATCATGTATTCAGAATGTGTGTTTTTCTGTGATGGTACACATCTCTATTGTTATGCTTAGACGTGTAAGCATTGGGATGTGGGACCAATGATTCGAGCCTCAATTGGGTTTGAGCCCCAACCATGGCGGACATGGGGGAAAGGTGGACCCCAAAGTGGGATAAGGCCCATACGGTGAAAGAGACTCAAAGTGGGTAAAGTCCCATACGAGTGATGGTTCTCAATAGTGGGTTTAAGTCCCACAGGGGAACCGGATATCCACCGCGAAATTCGAATCATACGAGCATGCATGAACCGGGCCTGGCTTAGACGTAAGTCCGTTCGGGAATTGATGTTTCGTGATCTGAATAATGATCGAGGTTGAGTTATGAGAACTCAGATGCATGTTGCCATACAATTGCGAGATAGATTCCCCATCGCTCAAGTCTTCGTTCTCTTGTTGACTTGAGTTGGATATGAGTTGAATATTGATTAGAAACCCTGTAGAGCCGAGTGGACCCATAGGATAGGAGAACTCACTGAGATTATTATCTCATCCCATTATTGTTGTTATTTTTCAGGTAATCCTTACAGGTTGAATTCAGTAGAAGCTGTTTATGGATGTTTCAAGGGACACAGTTATTTGGATCTTCCGCTGTGGAGTTGTGTGCAATGAAGATATTGCACATAGTTCTTAGATTTTTAATGTTTAGGCATTATTGTATAACATGTTCCATTGATGTTTTTAATTTGGACATGTATATATATTGATGCCATTAGGCACTTATGTTGGATCAGTACCAATTATTAACACCTGTATGATATTATTCTAGATATATATTATACGGGTTGTTACAGTTGGTATCAGAGCAGGTCGATTCTCGACCTAGCCTTGAAACATCATAAGTAAATCTATTCCTTGCTCATATGTGTGTTGAGCCTACATGATTCTTAATATCATTATATGTAGTATTAGGCCTGATCAACCTAATGCTATGTGCATGGTAGGTAGGATCATGGTTGAGCGACCACGAGGACTCTGAAGTGTGGGTTGAACTTGTGCTTTGAGGATAGGCTCAAGCCAAGAGTTATAAAGTAAGGAGAACTAGATGGCCCAGTTGAAGTTTCGGAGGAGTTGTGATTTGGGTATTATGGAATTGAAGAATAGTGTATCATTCAAGCGATTCTGCGGTGTTAACAGAGTTTAGAAGTTGAGGATCTCAATTGGATGAATTGTCAGAGCTTTGAGAAAGGTGTGAATTGCTAGTGGAGTAAGATATACTCACTGATATGGAATAAGTATTGTGAGTAATTCCATATGGTGAAAGAGAAAGGATAGTTATGTTACACATATGTCATAAGGTCTAGAAGTGAGGTAGTGTATCAGTGTTTCAGTTTCTAAGGCCACTAAAACATTTTGGAAGAACGAGAGTACTTCATGGAGTATATATATTTGGAATTATACCTTGCAAGTGGTTAAGGACTTGAGGGATAAGGATGTTCAGTTTTGTTGGGAGCCTAAGGTAGTGGTGAAGTCTAAGGAGAGACTCGAGGACATGGCTTCCTATTCCAAGCGAAACATGTATGGACCAAATGGAGGTTAGAAGATAAACCAAGTATGTTCAGTCTTAGAAGGGAGATCGGATTTGGAATATCTCAGGAGTGGTTCAGTGTTAGTAAGAGGCCATTATGGAATGTTGAGTTACCTAAGGATCATTTATAAGAGTTTGTGTTGGAAAGAGAGAGAACGCATATTATATAGTAATGGAAGCTCCGATGATTTTTGGTTGTAGGAGATTTGGTTAAGGAGAAAAGCAAGTAAGTCGGATTTAAGGAATTCTAGTAGAATGGTTCGTAATTGGAACTAAGAGAATTACCATGGGAAGACAAGTGAACACCGAGTGTGGAAGTAGTGTGGATGTTGCAATACAACTGTTGTAATGGGGTACATTTTAGATAAAGGTACAATGGGACCATTAAGATTCATTAAGACGAAGTTATAGGCTTGTAGTTGATGATTGCTCGCATCGAGGGTTTCTATAGTATGTAGTGGAGTGGAGGAAGTTATACCTTGGTATTAAGAGAAGTATGTGATAGTAGCATTATGGTCACAAGCAAGTGTAATGGATTTCTTGTCTTGGGATGGATGCGAAGTAACATACATTTGTTGAGTCGTGAGTCTTGTATTCTAAGAAGTTGAGTTGATGATAGACAACGAAAGACAAGCCAAGCTGGAGCATGTGGACTAAGTGTAGGATATGGAATATGTTATGTTGCAAGAGTTTATTGGGAGACAATGAGGGTTTTCCGTAGCAAGTCATCTAGACAAGTAACCCCAGTATGATGAAGGGTGTAGTAGGTATTGGTTTAGAAGAAGATTCCAATCAAAAGTGTGTGGCAATGATAAGGTTCATCTTAAGTGCATTTTATTTGAACTGCAAGAGTAATAGTGGCTTATTGGAAGTCTGGTTGTTATTTATCTTCTTGAGGAGTGTTTGGTTGGTTGATCACGGGGTATAAACGTTCACACCGTTTTGGAGCTAAGGGTGTCTTAATTGTCATAAGTGTACCGTTGTGGATGTACAAATTGAGGATGGAGTTACAAGTCACCACAAGTCAGATTGGTAGTTTTGAAATTGGGATTTCTGAAGGTGTAGTGCGTAGTTGGTCATCTATGGAGATATCATGGAAGCCAGACGTGTGGGAAAACCAACATGGTGAACCATGCTCAGTTTAAGTAAGTCTGGGAAGTACCACTATTACGATTATGAATAACTACAAGGAACGGAGCTGGAAGAGACCTACTAAGTGGTGATCTGGAAGAGATTAGTTGGGTGTATGGTATATTGGTAAGGTGTGAAGTGGTCGGTCATGGTATGAAATCGATTAATCCATTCGAATTCATAGCCTTAGATGTAGACTCCCTGAGAGTGGTAATGGATGTGTACGATGATACTCTACCCTATTGGAAGGATTCACGAGTTATACTTCCAAGAAGGAACGAGGATAAGATATTCTCGAAGTTAAACATGTAACTCGGACTGTATATTAGTAAGAGCATGAGCTAAGATTTTGGAAGATGGGACAGGACGATTGAGATGAATGATTTTAGGATACGAAGTGAGATGTTATCTCTAGATATGTGTGAAGTATTGTGTGTGACTCTATGAGGTGTATGGACACTCATAGTTACGCTCTAGATTACTTAAGTTCCTTAGAAGTGGTGTCTCGTTGATGATTTAAAGTTCCTTGACGGTGTTATGTTGTTTTTGGTCGAGATCATGTGTCGGTAGAAATCTTTAATGAATCAAAACCCTACAAGAGGATTTGATATGGAATATAGTAACCAGAATCGGATATTGTCAAACTAATTTGGTTTAGCTGCATCGAACACATGATGAATTTGGATGTTCTACATTTTTTTATGGTTGTAGTAATGTAACCCCTGGATAGCTATCTTCTGAAGAGTGTTGGTCTTATTCTAAACTTTTGTGAGTCATCAAGGAAGTTATTCTACTAATGGAAGTCGGTAAGGTTCTAGTACCATTTTGGATAGTAAGCACTCTGGAAGGTAAGTGTGTTTTTTTGTAGATTGTTAGCTAAACAGTAGTGCCTAGGAATCCCAGGTGTTCCACTGTTGGAATCAGAGTAGCATAATCGAAGGTGATGGAAGAAAGAGCTCAATCAATTCTATGGGGATCATGGAGATAATTGCTCGTAAGAATGGAGGTAAGGATGATAGTAAGACAATCTCGTGCTAATGGTTCTATCTCATTGGAGTAGTGCGAGAGAAGTGAAGCAGTAGGAGTAAGGGCTTGTAGCATACATTATCAGATCAAGTGAAGTTGATGAGATTATCGATAGATGGATTACAAGTTTGTCACACTTGTTGAAGGAATACTAAGGAAAGAGTAGTCAATATTGTTTGTGTTCAAGGAATCAATAAGTTTTATTCTGAAGAATTAATGAGTATTGATTAACCAAGTCGAGATATGATGTCGTAATTATGTTTTGTGTAACTTGGTGCAAGGAATGGAAGTCGTGGTTTCCGGGGAGGAAAGTGACCAACTGATGTAGAGCAGTATATCAGATCAATTAAGTGGAAGCAAGTTTAAATGTTAATCCAATATCAGAATGAGTATGTCAGAGACTTGAAATCGAAGAGAAGTCAAATGTTGGTCTAAGACGTTGATACAAGGTTTCTTTGTTTGTTGAGTGAACGAAATTCGGGGGAGAATTTGAATTTAAGGGGGGGAGAATGTAATATCCCATATTCCCTTAAATGCTCAATTAGTTGTCAGTTGAGATCAATTGAGTTCATGTGTACTATATCTTTTGTTAGTTGTAACAATTGGAGCTCCTATGTGCTCTAGATGTTGTCAATTGGGACCAATAGAGTAACCAGTGAACTCTGAAGGGATTAATTATTAATAAAAGAGACATACCAATATTAATAAGTACAAGAGAGGATATTTTTGGTAACATTAATAATTGGCCAATTGGTACTGGAAGATGAAATATCAATTGAGATATTTTATGTTACTAGCTAATATTATAATATATATATATATATATATATATATATATATATATATATATATATATATATATATATATATATTTGTGTGGTGGTAAGAGAAAGAGAAAGGAAAAAGATAAGAAGAAGTAGGTAAGAGAGAAAGAGAGATATCAGAAAGAAAAGAAAGAAAGGGAAGAAGAGGAAAAGAGGAAAGGAGGAAAAAAGGGAGAAAGGAAGAAGAAAAGAGAAAGAAGAAGGAAGCCATGGAAGCACCATCATCATGTCATCTTCATCATCATCATCACCATTTTCTACTCACCATCTTCACCATCTCCATGTGTCCAAGGTGAGTTCTAGATAGAACTTTGAATTTAGAAATTAGGGTTGGTAAAACCATGAAATCGATAATGAGATTGTTGATAGTATGATGAATTTCTATGAATCTTCATTGATGATATTTCTATGGGTGTTCTTGCATGTGTTGGATTATTGTGATACAATGATGTGGTTGTTGTTTGGAAGTTTGTTGATGTGGTTTATGTCCATGCCAAAGGGTTGGTTGTGAAAGATGAAGTAAAAATTATGGTTGTGAAAGATGAAGTAAAAATTATGGTTGTGTAGTAGAAATCATGTTTTGTAGTACATTTGATCAATCTATTGACATGAATTAATCATTTGATGAATTAAAATATGTCACCAATGGGGTTTGAACCCGGAACCTCCTAGGAAATATACAAGCCTTACCACTAGGCCAAAGATGTTGCTGTTGAATACTTATGCAATGAATAAATATTAATCTAAATCTTGATTAAGATAGATTAATGAATTAATCGAGTGTTATAACTCCGTTTTGGATGCGGACGGATGTGTTAGTAAGATAACAAAAAAGGATATTATTATGATACCATGTTATAGTATATTATGTGTCTTACAAATTCTATGAATTGTATTTTGATGGATGTTAAACATGGTTGATATGTTTGATTATGAAATAACATGATTAAAAACCTTACAAAGGAGAGTGAGGAAACCTAGGAGTACAACATGATTAATAACTTAGAAAGATAATCTAGGTTATGGAACATGTGAGATATATGTATGAAAATATGGTATTCATTCGTGCGACGCTTATGTGGAGGTTGTGGACGAATTATTGCCATGATTGATAATGAGATGCATTGTATGGAACATGCCATGTTATTATTTGTAGATTATGGTGAATGAAGTCACCTATGATTGATGAATTTTGTTATGGTTCGTGAAACCGATGTTTTGTGAAACCGATCATGTATTCAGAATGTGTGTTTTTCTGTGATGGTACACATCTCTATTGGTATGCTTAGACGTGTAAGCATTGGGATGTGGGACCAATGATTCGAGCCTCAATTGGGTTTGAGCCCCAACCATGGCGGGCATGGGGGAAAGGTGGACACCAAAGTGTGATAAGGCCCATACGGTGAAAGAGACTCAAAGTGGGTAAAGTCCCATACGAGTGATGGTTCTCAATAGTGGGTTTAAGTCCCATAGGGGAACCGGATATCCACCGCGAAAGTCGAATCATACGAGCATGCATGAACCGGGCCTAGCTTAGACGTAAGCCCGTTCAGGAATTGATGTTTCGTGATCTGAATAATGATCGAGGTTGAGTTATGAGAACTCAGATACATGTTGCCATACAATTGCGAGATAGCTTCCCCATCGCTCAAGTCTTCGTTCCCTTGTTGACTTGAGTTGGATATGAGTTGAATATTGATTAGAAACCCTGTAGAGCCGAGTGGACCCATAGGATAGGAGAACTCACTGAGATTATTATCTCATCCCATTATTGTTGTTATTTTTCAGGTAATTCTTACAGGTTGAATTCAGTAGAAGCTGTTTATGGATGTTACAAGGGACACAGTTATTCGGATCTTCCGCTGTGGAGTTATGCGCAATGAAGATATTGCACATAGTTCTTAGATTTTTATTGTTTAGGCATTATTGTATAACATGTTCCATTGATGTTTTTAATTTGGACATGTATATATATATTGATGCCATTAGGCACTTATGTTGGATCAATACCAATTATTAACACCTGTATGATATTATTCTAGATATATATTATACGGGTTGTTACACCAAGTCCATTAGCAAAGGAATGTTGCCTAAATTCTAAGTCCAAATGGGCAAGATCAAACCAACAGTCCACTCAAAAAGTCTTTTAGGGTTTTTGTTATTATTATGTGCATTAATGGTCAAAGACCACACAAACAAGCAAAGCAACAAAGTATATCACACAATATGGTCCAAGTGGATAAAGTGAAAATTACATTAACATAAACAATTAGAATGATATGTGTAGCACCTCAAATTTGCACCCTACCATTTTATACATTCATTTCATATTAGGGCATAGCATTAACAATGTCCACTGCATAACATTGCATTGTCCATTTGCCCAAGTGCAAGCTCAATTGATGGATTGGGTCAGATTGATCAGGAGAATCAGTCAATCAAGCAAGTGAGTGCCATTTTCATTGGGACAAAGCCCTAGGGTTGATTTTTTTAAGCTCACAGGGTCCAAGGATCATTTTGAAGTGGTTTGGCCAAAGATTGGATGCTCAGAAGTCACCAGTCATTGTTCAGTCAACCAGAAACCCTAGAAAGTCAACTGTGGTCAACTGTGCCCGATTTTATGGATTGGAAGGTGGGAAATGGTTTGAAAGGCCTCATTCATGTCCATATGAGTCTCATTTGACATATCAAAGACCAAGGTTGAAGATTTGGAGGTCAGACAGAAAGTTTCCAAAAATAGCAGGTGACCTGTAATTTCAGCTGCCCAAAATGGAAATTTTTTCCCCTCAAAATAACTTCATCATACAAGCTTCAAATGGAATTTTGTCCAACATGAAAGTTGAAGATCTTGTTCTCACCATTCCAAAAAGTCCAAGAACTTGAAAATCCCATGTGCGGTTGGAAAATTAGGGCTCAGTGAATTTCAGAAATGACCCGTAATCAGGAGGGCATAAGTTCCACATGGTTTGTCCAAATTGCAAGTTCTTTATATGCACAAACTCCATTTAATATGTACTTTCATGGTGCATAATTGGATTTTTCCAAAAATGCTCCATGCAAAAGGCCATTTTTGAAGTGAAACAATTAAAGTGAGGGGCAAAATGGTCCAAAATGCAAAGTATGAGGAATTTGGACATGAGACCAATTCTATCAGCTTCCAAATGATATTTGCAACTTGTTCAAAGTGAGAAATTGCTGCTACAATGCTTCTAACCATTCCAAGGGCATAAGAGCCAAATGCATCATAAGCTTAATTTTGCTAATCTCATTTTTGCTTAATTGTGATTATAGTTGGATTAGTCCTTCATATATAAAGCTAATCTCTAACAGAAATTGGACACTAATCACAATTCACAAATTCAACAAAAAAAATCTCAAGAACTCTCTCATTTTTCTCTCACTTTTTCACATTGCATATTGACATTTTTTCAATCTTTCATCAACATTTCTTCAAGTTCCATGCTAGTGCTTGGTGGATTCGTGATTTGTGTGTATTGGTGAAGTTCTGTTTGCAGGTTTTGGATCAAGGAAGCTCACGATCACAACTGTCCAAATCACCCTACATCCATGGCAGTCCAGATTTGCTGCGATTTGAGGCATTGTTAAGCCATTCCGAAGCTTCCTCACACCTTCCTAGCTGCTGTAGATCATCTGTTTTCACCATTGGAGCTCCGAAACTCGCCGATTCCGATACTGCACGTCAAGAAGGTTCGGATTCGATCATCACCATTTCACAAATTTCGTTGTGGTTCTTGTAGAATACACCTTGTAGATCACGCAGCAATTCGTAGAATTGAATACCGTTGTGAATCGATTGAGTAATCCGTGATTTAAGTTTATGTGCCGTATTTTCTTTCCGTCGATTCGCTGCGTACACGAAGTTCTGGACGATTCCATTGGCATATCCGTGTTCTACTCGGTTAAACCTTTCCAACGGTATGCGGTTTGTGCGATTTGGTCAAGAAATAGCCGTAACCGAATTTGCCGGTGATGATGAACATGAACGCGAAGAACGCTTAATTTTCTGGAATTTTCTGCGTTCAATCCTGTTCCGCCTGGCTTCTTTTCAAAATAGTGTTTCCCGCTTGGCCTGGGCAAATCAATTGCCGCCACCGCATTAATTGGGACGACACCGTTTTTGGCCTTGGCTACAGATTCCACGTTACTGTCATTTGCTGTAACAGTAAAGCAATTCCATGATTAATCCACTGCACTATTAATTAATTAATCCTAATCCATCCTAAATAAATATTTCAATAAATATTTAAAAACTTCAAAAAATCATACATTACTCAATATTGATCCAAATAATTCAAGACTTTTTTTGTTAATCTTCATTTTTCATCTACTTTTTTATAGAATCAAAAAATAAAATAGTGCTTGGTAGAAAAATTAATTGGTATAGAGATGTTCTTAATGTATGCCATCTTCACATGCCTTGTCATTTTAATTGTAAAATCACCATACATAATCCAAATTAAATGAAATTTTAGATGTAGGTTCTTGACTCATTTCTGGAATTTTTGACATAGGATTTGTATTTTTTAAACCTCTGGTTTTTTTACTATGATTTATTGAATTTGAGTGTATTGAAATGTGACACAAAATGATATGTTGAGTTCCCTGTTTTTTTTACCATGCTTCCATTAGGCCTATGGTTCTGATTTTTTGCATGAGATACCTTTGAGATGTTAACTTTCAATGTGAATTTTCGTGGATTTTTATAATCCATTTCTTAATTGATTAGGATTTTTGAGTGCTGCCTAGCATTTTAGGGCTTTACTTGTGTAACCTTTTGTATATATGTTGCCATATCCTCATACCTTACCCTATGATAATGAAAATTGGTAGAGTGTTTCTTAACACATTAAGCTACAAATTGGCTTTGGTCCCATCCATTTCCCATTTAATGCCACTGTTTACCATGTGATTGAAGTTAGCATACATTTTGTAGCTTCATTTGATTGTGTTTTTGCATGCTTTGTCATGTTGAATTAATTCCCATAGTTCCACTAGGCCAAATTGTATGAAAATTGACATGTAGCTTGTTGAATGTCCTCTGTTTAGGATATAATTTTTGTGGAATTTTCCATGCTGTTTTGATATTTTTTTGGATGTGATCTTGCTGGTTGCTCATATGTGGTTTACATTTGCTTCCTTTGCCTTACATGTTGCATAAATTGAAATAGGTGTATAGTTTGGATATGGGACCAATTGGAGTCCCTTTGTAATTGAAATATCTTGGTTTTGATCATGATTGGCTTGCTGTTTTAACATTTTTCCCTCTTTTGGACCCTAGGCTTGGCCTAGTGGTCTAGTTACTTATGTTTGAGCTTGACTTTGACTTTTCAGGTTAAAAAGCTAATGCCTTAAGGAGGTTGATACATGATTGAGTTGAATTCATTTGACTAATTGTTTGTTTTGTAGGGCTTGGTTCACTTGATCTTTGTGCTAGGCACATGATGTACATCATTGTTTGATTGTTGATTGATTCTTAATGTTGTTGTTTTGTTTATGTCGGGATGCTGATTCTGTTTGACTGTTTCCAGGTACCCCTAGTTGCTCAGTTCTCTTAAGAACTTGCATTGCTTTGCTTATAAGCAATTGGCATTGAGGTATAGAACCTTCTTCTTCATGTAGTCTGGAGACCCGACTGTTATTTGGCCGGGCAAACTGTCTGAAGTCCTCCTTAAGAGGCAATGCTTGTGTATGTTTATATTTGTCCCAAGCAGGAAAAGTCCTCATTTGAGGCAATTGGTGGAAGGTAGGGATAAGCAATCTATCCCCCACTATTCTGTGAGTCTTCTCCTTGCTCCCATTACATGGTTGTAGCATTGAGATCCAAACCCAAGATCTATCGAGTCTAATCGGGGAAAGAGTTCCATCTTTCTGAACTCCCCCACATTCTTATATTTACATGCTCTCTCGGACTTGAGATAGAAGCAATGAGGCACACCCCTCATCACCTTTCATCTGGATTCACCTTAGCCCCTCAATGGCAACGTTAAGAGCTAACCTGACCCCGATACAGAGGCTTGTTTGTTGAGGTTGATATGACCCCTCGACTAAAGCCTAACCCTGATGTTTGAGCCCCTTGTTGGTGTGTTTATTTCATGCTGTATATGTTTGTATGGTGTGATTGTATCCCCTAGGTTTGCTAGACTCCGCGTAGTCTCGTTTGCATGTCAATTAAGGTAGCACGGTTCCTTCGTATAGGACTTCCTTTCTTGCTTGAGCTTTCCTAAAACACAAACAAACATTATCCCCTCTTAAGGATACGTCAACTCCTTCTACTACAGGTGAGTAAGTCTCCAAAGGTCGAGCATCCGGTAGATTGCGTAGTGACGTTATCCACTTAAAAAACACAAACCAACAGGAATAGTTTAGCCGAACTACGGCAACTCTGATTCTCATGTTCAGGTGAGATACGTAGGCACGAGATGCGATGTCTTGTCGAGTTTGACTAACGACTAACACTAGTTCTTTTCTCTCGCCCTCGTTGCGATTGAGATCTTCCCTTTCTCTTGCCTTGGTTGCAATCGAGATCCTGTGTCTTGTTGTGTGCTTGGAAGCTGATGTAAGTCGATCGAGTGGCATTCGGGTTCCAGTGTGCGTGTGTTTTGGTTCGGATGCTGATGTAAGCCCAGTGATTGGCATTCAGGCTCCACGTTTGCCTCCTTGTGTGTGTTTTGGTTCGGATGCTGATGTAAGTCCAGTGATTGGCATTCAAGCTCCACGTTTGCCTCCTAGTGTGCGTTTTGGTTCGGATGTTGATGTAAGCCCAGTGATTGGCATTCGGGCTCCACGTTTGCCTTTGCCTGTGTTTGCTTGTGTGCGTGTTAGCCGAGCTACGGATGCTCTGATTCTCCTTCGTCCGAGGAGATACGTATGCACAGGATGCGACATCCTAGCGAGCATGTGTCGTTTCCCCAGTCCGAACTACTTTGACTCTGATGTCTATGCTTGATAGACTAAGTAGGCCCAGGATGCGATATCCTGCCGAGTCAGTTTTAGTCTGTTTTCTTGTGTCTCCTTCAGCCAGTGTGTGAGTGTGTGTGAGCAGTGTTTTAGCAACCATTTTCCTTCCTATTGTGCGTGGATCCCGTCGAGTACGACGGATGCGTAGGGGTGCTAATACCTTCCCTTCGCATAACCGACTCCCGATCCCATTCTCTTTGGTCGCGAGACCATGCTTTTTCCCAGGTTTACTCTGAGCGTTTCCTTTCCCTCTTTTGGGATAAATAACGCACGGTGGCGGCTCTGTTGTTCTTGTTTTCCCGCCGGTTTTTCGCGTAATGCGACAGCTGGCGACTCCACTGGGGACTAGTGAAGTTGACCTGTGCTGGTCCATCTTCCCTAAGCGAGTCTCTCCTAGCGCTCTCTAGGTTGGGGCTTTGGTTGCTATTTGCTGTTATTTATTGCATTCATTTCATTTATTGTTTGCATTTATTGTTTGCATTTATGTTTGCATGCATCATACTATCATTGAGCTGTTCTCTGTGCAGGTGGTTCCTCTGTCTGGGGTGGGTGTTCTGAGTGGGGCTAAAACCCAGGCCCGAGTATACACCTAGGATTAGTGTGGTCTCATGTTGCCTCCTTCATGTTAGGTCAATATGTGCCTGGCAGCATGATGTACCACAAGCCGGACGAGGTTCATTTGATAGTGCTTGCCTCTGTGGATATTCCACTTTGGTTGAGTTACGTCATCTGAACTGTTGACTCTGGTGACCGATCATTTCCCGGATCCTTGGTTTAGACGATCTTAAGAGAGCTACAATGGCACACCCGAAAGGGCAAACCCATTGAGTATCTCTGCCCGATTGTTGAGACTATTATCCGCCTTAGGATGACCTGATTAGAATTTACCTGTGAGGGGAGGGTGATTCTTACAGATGCATGTTCTGATGGTGACTTTGATGGTGACTTTTGGTTTCGTTGATCAAAGTCATATTTATAAGTCGGATTTATGGATCGTTATTTCTGGACGCCGGAGGTTTGACCCCGGTATTGGTCAGAGGGTTCCGTTTATTTCGGATCCCTGGGCTGAATTTAAGGTTGCTCCGTTGGTGACTCGGTTCCTCAGATTGGGTTCAGATGACAGTTGACCAGTTGACTTTGGGGTTTCAGATGATTGTGATCAGAGTTCGAGCCGAAGCTTCGATCCTGTGTCCAGATATGCACAGCTTGCCAGTCGTGTCTGCATCATGTGCATCATAGCATGTTTATTTTTCAAAAGAAACGCAATCAACAAAAAAAAAGAATCAATAAAAAAATTTGAAGAAAAAAAGAGAAAAAAAAATGATCTCTGCATGCATATCATTTCTCAGGTACATTCCAGAGTCTGTTCACTGATAGATCCGGGTGCTCATTTACAGATGAAATTGTTGGTTTCACTCGGTACTCATTGCTCTTGTATACTGTGTCGTTGCTGCAGATTGCTTTTTTTCGAAGATGAATCAGGCTCTTTGAAGGCCTGAGAAATGATCATTATCATGTGCATCATATGCATTAGCATCATGATCATAACATTTGCATAACAGGTGTTCTAGTTCGGACTTCTCACTCTGGCTCCTGTCTGAGACAGGATTGTCGATCATCGTCCGCACCGCAACCAGATCGAATCATCAGAGGAGTATGGATCAGGTTCAGACTGAGTTGGCTGAGATGAGGGCAAACATGGCCCAGTTCATGACCATGATGCAAGGGGTCGTTCAGGGGCAAGAGGAGCTGCGAGCCTTAGCCCAGAGATAGGAAGCCATGATTCTGCCACCCAGTCGTGCTTCACCAGAGGGGGTCCCCGTTAATGATCAAATTGCTGCCGTCACTATTCCCGTCAACAACTACGACGTGGATGATGATTTGAGGGGTATCATAGTCAATGGACAGCCTCTTGCTACAGAAACTGTTAATGTCAGAGCAACCCGTACTCCGGTTCGCCATCGTGGCTCTTCAAGTTCGTTGAATTCTAAGAAGCCATTCTCTGGGGCACCCAAAAGAGGAGAGAGTGAAACAAATGTTGTGCACCGGCGAGGGAGCGCGAACAGAGGACAATATCGTCAAGCTGCCGCTGTGACTATTCCAGCAACCCAACAGCAACAGGGAAGGCCAATTCAGCGGTATCAACATCAGCAACATCGTCCGCAACAGCAGGCTTACCAGCCTCCCTATGATAATCAAGCCGGTACAAGTAATGAGAGGAAGAGGGTCATTTTTTATCCGATCCCTATGTCTTACGCAGAGTTGTATCCCTCGTTGATAGAGCGGAACTTGATTACTCCCAGAGACCCGCCGGCTATACCCGTCAATCCTCGGTGGTGGTATAGGCCTGAGCAGCATTGTGTGTATCATTCGGGTGCTCCTGGTCATGATGTGGATAGTTGCTTTCAGTTGAAAATGAAGGTTCAAGACCTCGTGCAGTCAGGTATTCTGAACTTTGAAGACTTGGGTCCCCGTGTTAATCAAGCTTGAAGATAACAAGTCGCGGGCTGGCGTTGGCTTTTCTCCTGAGGTCTTCAACAAAGAGGGTTGATCAAAAGCAGAAGCTAGTAATGCAAGAGATTCTGACAGTTGTTATCCCTGGTGGGATCTATCACAATTGGGTCACTGTGGGCGTTCCTACAGTTGTTCATAAGTCAGAGTAATAATCACTTTGTTTAAAAAACCCTTCTCCCATGCCAAAAGGAGAAGTGATGACATTGTTGGCAACATTTTGTGCAATGATATTTTCATTCAAATAAATGCATGTTAAAACATTTGTTTTTCCATTTGTTTTCCCTTTTCGCTTTTCGCATGAAATTGGTGATCACAAAAAACCTTAAAAACAAGAATAAAAGCAATCTTTTCATCTGCATAACGATTGTCTTGTTTGTTTTCCAAAAAGCTTTTCATATCAAAATCATTATGCAGGTTGTTTCGTAGACCCATTGAACATAATGATCGGACGTCATCTCCCAATTTTGAATTCCCTGTATTCGAAGTAGAAGAAGATGATGTTGAAGGGATTCCTGACGAGATTTTCTGACTTCTTGAGCAAGAAAAGAAGATCACTCAGCTGCATCTCGAGAATCAGCAGAACAGCCAACTGGGGCATCAAAAAAAAAATCAATAAAAAAAAAACAAAGAAAGAAAGGGTGCAAAAGAAATCAAAAGAAATCAAAAGCAAAATCAAAAGAAAAAACAAAGGAAAAATAGCACCCTCAAAGTCCCAAGTTGACTGGTGCTGAATTCGATCGAAAAGAAGAGATTAACTGCCAGGTGTCATGGTCAGTTATATCAGCAGAGAGTGACGAAAGCATTCGATAAGAAGGTCAAACCTCGTGTGTTCCGAGAAGGTGACCCTGTGCTCAAGAAAGTCTTGTCTTTCGTGCCCGATTCCAGGGGCAAGTGGACGCCAAGCTATGAACGTCCATATGTTTTCAAGAGAGCCTTTTCAGGCGGTGCTTTGACATTTACAGCAATGGATGAAGAAGTTCACTCGTCTTGTGGATTCCGATGCAGTCAAGAAATACTTCGCCTAGAATAAAAAAAAAAGGCAAAACAGCTCGCTAAGTTGAACACCCCAAAGGGCGACTTAGACAAAAAGGAGCGTCTCGGTGGATTGAAAACCCGAAAGGGCGATCCAGGCAAAAGTTAGAGACATTGAAAAAAGAATTTGCATCTCGCTAGATTGAGCACCTCACACCGGGGCAATCTAGGCAAAAATTAGGGATTTGGCAAGTAACTGCATCTTGACAAGACCGTGTTCTATATCTGTCATCCGCCAGGAATTCTCTATGCGTCGTCGACCGAAGCTCCGAATACATCGAGATTCAGAATGGTAGAGGAAAGGTCATTATGTTCAATGTAGCCCTCTCCAATATATATCACCGATTTCAAACTTGTACAGATCTATGGAGTCTCGCCCTTTGCAGACTACCATTCCATCACATCGATTTGAGCTTTTACCCCATTATTTGCACTCTTCTTTGTTTCAACTCAACAAATGTTTTGCATGTTTTAATTGATAAAGTATCATTGTTTTCAAAATAAACAAAATTTTTCACAAAATTGTTCTTAAACAAAGTGAACATTCACAATGATGAAAGGATACCTAGGAGACCCGCAGTGCTCTCCCAAGGGTGGTATGATTACCGACGGGTAAGACAGTCGTTCGTATCTCGAGCATAACTGTATCTTTGTCCTGTAGAACCTTTTCATGGTCTCTCCTCAGCGAGGTTGCTCAGTGCAGTGTTGGTTGAAGTTGTTCATCTTCACGTCCCCGACAGTGCAACATGTTTTCTCCAAGTCTCTGTTAGCCCTATGGTGGGGCATCCCTAATAGAGTGTTGTTTGAGCCCTATCGTGGGGCATCCCCAGCAAGGTTGTTGTTTTGGACATTATCGTGGGCCAGTTCTCAAGCAGTAGGTGTACTGAAGACTTCAATTTTCGTCTCTCCAGCAGAGCAGTCTTCTCCTCTCCCTGGCACGGATGCTTTTCTGCAACGATTCGGTATTTGGAGGATTGACGTCTCAGTATTCCGTCATTTTCTCAGGTAGGTCCTCAGCAGAGTGGTTGACATGAGGAACTTCATCGATGCCTATCTATTTTCACCAGAGATCTGGCTGATTCTTGGTATCTCTGTTCTCCAGCATGAGTGAGAAGTCAGTGCTCTCCCTACAGAGTTTTCATCAAGCAGATTTCCTCAGCAGAGTCTCCCCACAGAGTGGAGTATTTGATCAGTGGGCTCCCTAGCGGGGTTTTCATTCACTTTGCATTTTGCATGTAGTGATCATTGCATCCTCAAATCGCGTAGCATTTCCATTCATAATGGAGCATTACGCCATAGAAAAATTCAAACATATGCATTCATGTGTTAACCCGATCAGACCGTCTCCCCGGCAGAGGCAGCTTCTTGTTCGACGTCTGTACAGCGCTTTCGCTACAGTTGCTCCTGACGGCACTCAGGATTGGTACCCCCAGAGAGGTTTATTTCCTCATCCGTTGGTGAAAGAAAAACCTGGTTCTACCCAGTAGCCTCCTAGTAGATGTGGGTGTGTCTGATCTCTCCATGTAGAGTCTACCCCTTAAGCAGAAAAATGTCTACCATTTCCTTCGGCGTTCCCCACTGAGTTAGATCCTCGTGGATGACGGTTGTTTCTGTTCCCTCCCTCACGGGACGGGTTTCCCTATTGAGTTCTTTCCTCATTAGGATGAGTCTTGTTTCAGTCTGCCTTTTGGGATTGATCCTAAATTGGCTCCCTGTCGGCTGTTTCTTGTACTTCCCTGGGGCGTAAATGAATAGTTGCTCACTAACCGACACTCATTCATCTTATCCTCAGCGGAATTTGTGGCTTCTACCTACAACCCGGTAGTTGTAAGTCCTATCTTTGTGGCTTCTACCTACAAACCGGTAGCTGTAAGTCCTATCGTTGTGGTTTTCTACCTACAAGTCGGTAGTTGTAAAATCCCACTTTCATCCCCTAGCAGAGGTAGCCTTTGTGGTTCATTCTGTCGGTTGGCTTCTACCTACAACCCGGTAGTTGTAAGTCCTATCTTTGTGGTTTTCTACCTACAAATCGGTAGTTGTAAAATCCCACTTTCATCCCCTTGGTGGAGTTAACCCTGTGTGCTCATCTTATCGATGACTGGTTACTTTTCCGTGGTTTTCTACCTACCAACCGGCAGATGTAATTCCCTCTTTGCAGTTATCATTACCCAGTTGGCGGTGTTGATAGTCTTGTCCCCTCTGGATACTTGCCTTGATCAAGCAGTATTGTCCCCAGTGGGTTTCTCACTTCCCTTTGGATATTTGCTCCGAGTTGGCAACTTTATCCTCTTTTGATTGGTCATCTTTGCATACCTGTTCCTGGTACACGATGCCTTTCTTTTCGGTCGTTTATCCATTTAACAACCTACAACCTGTTTATGGATAATCTTCCCTGCGAGTCTATTATCTACGTTTTGACGGCTATAGATAATATATCTCATGCGCTCTTGGGTTGAAGTCGTCCTCCCCAGTCGAGTAAGATTCGTATTCCTTTGTTCGGAATCGAATGACCATCCTTTAACAGATTGATTTCGCTCTCTTCAGGATGATGTCGGTCGATGTATCCATCTAACAACCTACAACCCGGTTATGGATAATCTTCCATGCGAGTCTATTATCTACGTTTTGACGGCTATAGATAATATGTCTCATGCGCTCTTGGGTCGAAGTTTTGTCCTCCCCAGTCGAGTAAGATTCGTATTCCTTGTGGAATTGAATGTCCATCCTCTAACAAGACTGCTTTTCTAGCCCTCTTCAGGATGTTGAGTGTTTTGGAACACAAACCAATTCACGTTTTGGTCGGTCACCTGTTTTCTACCTACAACCCGGTATCTTTGGTGTTCCTTCCTGTCGACTCTCTGTCGTGACCTTGATCCCCAGTGAGTTTCCTCCTCTCCGTTGGTGTCGATAAACGTCGAGTTTTTCCTATGCGTCCGTTGGCGTATAGTTGATATCTTTCCCCACAGGGTCTTCCCCAGTTGAACCTCCTCTCCGTTGGTGTCGATAAACGTCGAGTTTTTCCTATGCGTCCGATGACGTCTAGTTGCTTATTCCCCGCAGATCATTTGGTAAGGCCAGATGATTCCCCTCAGAGTCTCCTCCTCTCCTTTGGTGTCGATAAACGTCGAGTTTTTCCTATGCGTCCTATGGCGTATAGTTGTACTCTTCCCCAAGTGGATTTACCTCCCCGTTGGTTTCGATAAACGTTGTGTTTTTCTCATTCGTCCGATGACGTTTGATTGTGTACCCTATTCCCATTCATTCATTAATGTCTGGTTGATTTCCCAACCAGAATTCCCAGTAGACGTCCTATTCGGTTTCCGGTTGTGGTGCCTTTCCCTCGTGAAGTGGCTTTCTCCTTCTCCCTTTCGTCCTATGACGTCTGGCTGAGTTTTCTCCTTCTCCCTTTCGTCCTATGACGTCTGGCTGAGTTTTCTCCTTCTCCGTTGGTGTCGATAAACGTCGAGCTTCTCCCTTTCGTCCTATGACGTCTGGCTGAGTTTTCTCCTTCTCCCTTTCGTCCTATGACGTCTGGCTGAGTTTTCTCCTTCTCCCTTTCGTCCGATGACGTCTGGTTGAGTCTCCCTTTCGTCCTATGACGTCTGGCTGAGTTTTCTCCTTCTTCGTTGGTGTCGATAAACGTTGAGTCTCCCTTTCGTCCTATGACGTCTGGCTGAGTTTCCTCCTTCTCCGTTGGTGTCGATAAACGTTGAGTCTCCCTTTCGTCCTATGACGTCTGGTTGAGTTTTCTACCTCTCCGTTGGTTTTGGTAAACGTTGAGTCTTTCCCATTACGTCCGCTGACGTATGGTTGTATCTCTCTTCCCATTCATCCTATGATGTCTGGTTACCTCTCCGTTGGTCTTGGTAAACGTTGAGTTTTTCCCCATTACGTCCGCTGACGTATGGTTGTATCTCTCTTTCCATTCATTCATTGATGATTGGTTACCTCTCCGTTGGTCTTGGTAAACGTTGAGTTTTTCCCCATTACGTCCGTTGACGTATGGTTGTATCCTTTCCTGGTTATCCCCAGTAGAGTTGATTTACCTCTCCGTTGGTCTTGGTAAACGTTGAGTTTTTCCTAGGTGTCCGTTGGCGTCTAGTTGAGATGATTTCTGATCCCAGTCATCGTATGTCGATGTCTGGATGTGCTTGTACCTCTGAAAAAAAACAATAAAAACAAGAAAACAGAAAATTCCCAGCAGTGTGCAAATTCTACGGTTCTTGGTATTCAATCCCTGTTTACCCTGAAAGTCTGACAGCCGTTGCTCTCATCCTTCGGGTTCCCAGTTGATTGAATAGGGGCAGCTGTAGCACCTCAAATTTGCACCCTACCATTTTATACATTCATTTCATATTAGGGCATAGCATTAACAATGTCCACTGCATAACATTGCATTGTCCATTTGCCCAAGTGCAAGCTCAATTGATGGATTGGGTCAGATTGATCAGGAGAATCAGTCAATCAAGCAAGTGAGTGCCATTTTCATTGGGACAAAGCCCTAGGGTTGATTTTTTTAAGCTCACAGGGTCCAAGGATCATTTTGAAGTGGTTTGGCCAAAGATTGGATGCTCAGAAGTCACCAGTCATTGTTCAGTCAACCAGAAACCCTAGAAAGTCAACTGTGGTCAACTGTGCCCGATTTTATGGATTGGAAGGTGGGAAATGGTTTGAAAGGCCTCATTCATGTCCATATGAGTCTTATTTGACATATCAAAGACCAAGGTTGAAGATTTGGAGGTCAGACAGAAAGTTTCCAAAAATAGCAGGTGACCTGTAATTTCAGCTGCCCAAAATGGAAATTTTTTCCCCTCAAAATAACTTCATCATACAAGCTTCAAATGGAATTTTTTCCAACATGAAAGTTGAAGATCTTGTTCTCACCATTCCAAAAAGTCCAAGAACTTGAAAATCCCATGTGCGGTTGGAAAATTAGGGCTCAGTGAATTTCAGAAATGACCCGTAATCAGGAGGGCATAAGTTCCACATGGTTTGTCCAAATTGCAAGTTCTTTATATGCACAAACTCCATTTAATATGTACTTTCATGGTGCATAATTGGATTTTTCCAAAAATGCTCCATGCAAAAGGCCATTTTTGAAGTGAAACAATTAAAGTGAGGGGCAAAATGGTCCAAAATGCAAAGTATGAGGAATTTGGACATGAGACCAATTCTATCAGCTTCCAAATGATATTTGCAACTTGTTCAAAGTGAGAAATTGCTGCTACAATGCTTCTAACCATTCCAAGGGCATAAGAGCCAAATGCATCATAAGCTTAATTTTGCTAATCTCATTTTTGCTTAATTGTGATTATAGTTGGATTAGTCCTTCATATATAAAGCTAATCTCTAACAGAAATTGGACACTAATCACAATTCACAAATTCAACAAAAAAAATCTCAAGAACTCTCTCATTTTTCTCTCACTTTTTCACATTGCATATTGACATTTTTTCAATCTTTCATCAACATTTCTTCAAGTTCCATGCTAGTGCTTGGTGGATTCGTGATTTGTGTGTATTGGTGAAGTTCTGTTTGCAGGTTTTGGATCAAGGAAGCTCACGATCACAACTGTCCAAATCACCCTACATCCATGGCAGTCCAGATTTGCTGCGATTTGAGGCATTGTTAAGCCATTCCGAAGCTTCCTCACACCTTCCTAGCTGCTGTAGATCATCTATTTTCACCATTGGAGCTCCGAAACTCGCCGATTCCGATACTGCACGTCAAGAAGGTTCGGATTCGATCATCACCATTTCACAAATTTCGTTGTGGTTCTTGTAGAATACACCTTGTAGATCACGCGGCAATTCGTAGAATTGAATACCGTTGTGAATCGATTGAGTAATCCGTGATTTAAGTTTATGTGCCGTATTTTCTTTCCGTCGATTCGCTGCGTACACGAAGTTCTGGACGATTCCATTGGCATATCCGTGTTCTACTCGGTTAAACCTTTCCAACGGTATGCGGTTTGTGCGATTTGGTCAAGAAATAGCCGTAACCGAATTTGCCGGTGATGATGAACATGAACGCGAAGAACGCTTAATTTTCTGGAATTTCCTGCGTTCAATCCTGTTCCGCCTGGCTTCTTTTCAAAATAGTGTTTCCCGCTTGGCCTGGGCAAATCAATTGCCGCCACCGCATTAATTGGGACGGCACCGTTTTTGGCCTTGGCTACAGATTCCACGTTACTGTCATTTGCTGTAACAGTAAAGCAATTCCATGATTAATCCACTGCACTATTAATTAATTAATCCTAATCCATCCTAAATAAATATTTCAATAAATATTTAAAAACTTCAAAAAATCATACATTACTCAATATTGATCCAAATAATTCAAGACTTTTTTTGTTAATCTTCATTTTTCATCTACTTTTTTATAGAATCAAAAAATAAAATAGTGCTTGGTAGAAAAATTAATTGGTATAGAGATGTTCTTAATGTATGCCATCTTCATATGCCTTGTCATTTTAATTGTAAAATCACCATACATAATCCAAATTAAATGAAATTTTAGATGTAGGTTCTTGACTCATTTCTGGAATTTTTGACATAGGATTTGTATTTTTTAAACCTCTGGTTTTTTTACTATGATTTATTGAATTTGAGTGTATTGAAATGTGACACAAAATGATATGTTGAGTTCCCTGTTTTTTTTACCATGCTTCCATTAGGCCTATGGTTCTGATTTTTTGCATGAGATACCTTTGAGATGTTAACTTTCAATGTGAATTTTCGTGGATTTTTATAATCCATTTCTTAATTGATTAGGATTTTTGAGTGCTGCCTAGCATTTTAGGGCTTTACTTGTGTAACCTTTTGTATATATGTTGCCATATCCTCATACCTTACCCTATGATAATGAAAATTGGTAGAGTGTTTCTTAACACATTAAGCTACAAATTGGCTTTGGTCCCATCCATTTCCCATTTAATGCCACTGTTTACCATGTGATTGAATTTAGCATACATTTTGTAGCTTCATTTGATTGTGTTTTTGCATGCTTTGTCATGTTGAATTAATTCCCATAGTTCCACTAGGCCAAATTGTATGAAAATTGACATGTAGCTTGTTGAATGTCCTCTGTTTAGGATATAATTTTTGTGGAATTTTCCATGCTGTTTTGATATTTTTTTGATGTGATCTTGCTGGTTGCTCATATGTGGTTTACATTTGCTTCCTTTGCCTTACATGTTGCATAAATTGAAATAGGTGTATAGTTTGGATATGGGACCAATTGGAGTCCCTTTGTAATTGAAATATCTTGGTTTTGATCATGATTGGCTTGCTGTTTTAACATTTTTCCCTCTTTTGGACCCTAGGCTTGGCCTAGTGGTCTAGTTACTTATGTTTGAGCTTGACTTTGACTTTTCAGGTTAAAAAGCTAATGCCTTAAGGAGGTTGATACATGATTGAGTTGAATTCATTTGACTAATTGTTTGTTTTGTAGGGCTTGGTTCACTTGATCTTTGTGCTAGGCACATGATGTACATCATTGTTTGATTGTTGATTGATTCTTAATGTTGTTGTTTTGTTTATGTCGGGATGCTGATTCTGTTTGACTGTTTCCAGGTACCCCTAGTTGCTCAGTTCTCTTAAGAACTTGCATTGATTTGCTTATAAGCAATTGGCATTGAGGTATAGAACCTTCTTCTTCATGTAGTCTGGAGACCCGGCTGTTATTTGGCCGGGCAAACTGTCTGAAGTCCTCCTTAAGAGGCAATGCTTGTGTATGTTTATATTTGTCCCAAGCAGGAAAAGTCCTCATTTGAGGCAATTGGTGGAAGGTAGGGATAAGCAATCTATCCCCCACTATTCTGTGAGTATTCTCCTTGCTCCCATTACATGGTTGTAGCATTGAGATCCAAACCCAAGATCTATCGAGTCTAATCGGGGAAAGAGTTCCATCTTTCTGAACTCCCCCACATTCTTATATTTACATGCTCTCTCGGACTTGAGATAGAAGCAATGAGGCACACCCCTCATCACCTTTCATCTGGCTTCACCTTAGCCCCTCAATGGCAAGGTTAAGAGCTAACCTGACCCCGATACAGAGGCTTGTTTGTTGAGGTTGATATGACCCCTCGACTAAAGCCTAACCCTGATGTTTGAGCCCCTTGTTGGTGTGTTTATTTCATGCTGTATATGTTTGTATGGTGTGATTGTATCCCCTAGGTTTGCTAGACTCCGCGTAGTCTCGTTTGCATGTCAATTAAGGTAGCACGGTTCCTTCGTATAGGACTTCCTTTCTTGCTTGAGCTTTCCTAAAACACAAACAAACATTATCCCCTCTTAAGGATACGTCAACTCCTTCTACTACAGGTGAGTAAGTCTCCAAAGGTCGAGCATCCGGTAGATTGCGTAGTGACGTTATCCACTTAAAAAACACAAACCAACAGGAATAGTTTAGCCGAACTACGGCAACTCTGATTCTCATGTTCAGGTGAGATACGTAGGCACGAGATGCGATGTCTTGTCGAGTTTGACTAACGACTAACACTAGTTCTTTTCTCTCGCCCTCGTTGCGATTGAGACCTTCCCTTTCTCTTGCCTTGGTTGCAATCGAGATCCTGTGTCTTGTTGTGTGCTTGGAAGCTGATGTAAGTCCATCGAGTGGCATTCGGGTTCCAGTGTGCGTGTGTTTTGGTTCGGATGCTGATGTAAGCCCAGTGATTGGCATTCAGGCTCCACGTTTGCCTCCTTGTGTGTGTTTTGGTTCGGATGCTGATGTAAGTCCAGTGATTGGCATTCAAGCTCCACGTTTGCCTCCTAGTGTGCGTTTTGGTTCGGATGCTGATGTAAGCCCAGTGATTGGCATTCGGGCTCCACGTTTGCCTTTGCCTGTGTTTGCTTGTGTGCGTGTTAGCCGAGCTACGGATGCTCTGATTCTCCTTCGTCCGAGGAGATACGTATGCACAGGATGCGACATCCTAGCGAGCATGTGTCGTTTCCCCAGTCCGAACTACTTTGACTCTGATGTCTATGCTTGATAGACTAAGTAGGCCCAGGATGCGATATCCTGCCGAGTCAGTTTTAGTCTGTTTTCTTGTGTCTCCTTCAGCCAGTGTGTGAGTGTGTGTGAGCAGTGTTTTAGCAACCATTTTCCTTCCTATTGTGCATGGATCCCGTCGAGTACGACGGATGCGTAGGGGTGCTAATACCTTCCCTTCGCATAACCGACTCCCGATCCCATTCTCTTTGGTCGCGAGACCATGCTTTTTCCCAGGTTTACTCTGAGCGTTTCCTTTCCCTCTTTTGGGATAAATAACGCACGGTGGCGGCTCTGTTGTTCTTGTTTTCCCGCCGGTTTTTCGCGTAATGCGACAATATGTATAATGGCAAATGATAATAAAGTGCTAAAAGTAAATTGCATAAAAGTAAAGACTTGAAATTAAAAGTTAATGGTTAGTAAGTTAGTAGTTAGTTTTGTTTTGCTTTTGATTTTAAGACATTCTTTGGAGAACACTTAACCCACCTGCCACAAGCATGGATCCTTGAACCAAAACATCTTCCAAAGGAAGGAAAGAAGGCCAAGTTTCCACATAATACCATGGAAGAGGGGAGACTTACAATCTCACTAACAAGAATTCTTATACCTTTTATGTCACAAATTTAACGCTATGTTAAGCAATCGTAATTGGACTTATGTAGAAGTCCCAACTATTTGAGGTCGGGCAATAGACTTTTGGTGTTAATGCATGTTAGAGACATAGTATTATGAACTATGCTCATTTAAACATACCACACACAAAAAATATGCAAAGGTGTGGCCTAATCTCATCCATACTCATGTTAATCCTTCAATCAACTAGCATTAGGACTTTGAGAAGTCATTGGCCAAATGGAAATGAATGGATGAAGAAGGGGAATTAGATGAAAAGGGAGAAGGATGAATGAAATCACAAATTGGTCAAAGGAGGACTTTTACCAAATTAATATTATTCATTCATTTTGGGAGATGGAATGTACATTCCATCAATCCCCTAAATCCAATAATATTAACTTGACAAAGTCAAATCAACCTTGACCAAGGCCCAACAACAAATAAGAAACTCAATTAAGTCAATACAAATGGTCAACACAATTATAATGACATTTATTCAATTAAAAATAGTAAAATAATGTATTAAATTCAAATATGTTTTGTCCAAATCCTAAGATCTCATCAAAACACCAAATAAATGGCCATGAGATTTATCATAGGTCAAATAAGGTCAAAGGACCTTGGACAAAAAAATTCATAATTTTTGGACACTTAAAAATATTTTAAAATAATTAAAAACAAATGCAAAATCAATTAATTCATGAAAAATATTAATAATGATCCAAAAAATATTTTTAATTCAGAATATGAAAGAGAAAAATATTTGAAATTTTTTGGTGAAAGTCCCATATTTTGGGGATCAATATTAATTTTATTATGAATTATTGAAGAAAATGGAATTAAATGGAAATTCAGAAAATACTAAAATACGTGGACCATCATATCTCCCTCATTAATTGAGGTGGCAGATCTGATGATCCACAATGCGCGTTCCACCAATGCCTTAGTCAACAGCGCTGTAACATGAGTAATCACAAGGAACGGCTATGATTAAAACATGGAACATGGATCACACGGCTCAGACTCAAGACACATCATCACTGGAGCCAGAGCTCCGGTTGTCTTCTCCGGTGAGCTTCACCGCACTGGTCAACATGAACCATCACCAAAATGCAAAACAGGGACATGATTTTAAAGAGAAAACATCACTGAGCATGATTATCACCTCCAATTCTTCCAATTCCAACTATATTGAGAGATATGTGGAATTGAAAAATGAGGTTCATGATCTGAGTTGCTTCGATTTGGCCTCGAAGCAACTCAATCTTCTTGCCTACATTGGTAGGACTTCAGACAACACAAGAATCAATGGAATTGACCAAGAATCAAGGAGAATCAAAGAGTTTAAAATTTCTGCAAATTACCTTTAATGGAGGTCTGAGCTTGCTAGATCTTGATCTGAATCGTCCTTGGCTTCACTTCAATTGCTTGCAGAAGAGGAATGGAAAGGCTTAGAAGCAATGGATTCCTGGAGAATTGAATTCCAAAATAGTGGAGATTCAAGCTCAAATTCAAATAAATTTATCAGGGTTATCCTCTTAGAATGAAGGGTTTTCAATGGGGATTCAAAGCTGGCGCAAGGTGTATGTGATTTCTGAGCAAATGCAGTTGTATATATAGCCAAATCCATGTGATATTTGCACACTCTTTCCACTTTCCAATTTTGGCAAAATGATGAAAGCATGGTGCATGGGCGTGTATAGGCCCATGGAATGATGGTTTGAAAGTCCAAATGAATGATCAGATGCTTTGGAGATGGATTGGATTGCAAGGTACATGTGCATTGTCGCTTGAAGATTGATCCATGCCAAATGATATCAGCATGTTTAAGCCATGTGCAGCCTATGCATTTCTCATCCAAAATGCATGAATTTTAGCTCTTTGGAAAGGTGAGATCAATAGGAACAAGTTTGATGTTGAACATGTTTTCATTTGGAGCTTGGAACTTGGATATATTAGAGGTGGAAGTTTGGAAAAATTTGACATATCAAAAATTTTCTAAGTGTCAAGCCATATGTCTCAATATTCCACCTTGCTTAACTTTTTATAGGAGCTTCAAATGAGAAAAGTGTCTTCATCAAAGTTATAGCTCTCTCAAAGACCTTAAAAATTGTCACTAATTTCATGTCATTTAGATTTGAAATGATAGAGTTATGCGTTTTTGAAGTTTGGAAAAATCACTTGATCAATGGTATAGGTCAAAAGTGACCTATAATGTAGCCTCATATCACATGTTCAAAGAAGTTGAATTAGCTCCCACTCCAAACATCAAAGTTGAAGTAGACACATTTAATTTGATTGTGCAACTTGGAAATATTTCATCTCATAAAAATTGAGCAACGTATGGCCTTGGGAAGTTGACTTTCAAATTAGGGTTTAGACAAAATGACCTATAATGTTTCAACATAGAAAATGATTTTCCAAGCAAAACTTTCTCTAGGTCTCAACATGGAAGTTATTTATAATGTAATTTAGAGTAAGTTTGCTCTTGGAATCATTTTCATATGGTGAAAATTGTAGGAGATATGGTCTAGGGAGACCCAGTTTTGATCAGATGAATTCATCTGGCCAACCACCATCAACCAACTTGATAATTTCCAATTCTCTTGACTTTATTGGCTCATGGTAGATAATATATGCATAAGAGGATGAAATTTTAAGTGTCCCTTGAGAAATTTGATCAATTGGTGAGATAGCTTGTTGGAGAAGTTACTCAAGATACCCAATCAAACTAGGGTTTCCAAGGCAAATCACCCTTAAACTCTTGAAGAAAACTTGATCAATATAATATGTAGAGAACATTGGGACTCATATATTTTGTTCATAACCATTCTTGAATTGATTCTTGGTTGTGCTCTTTGTTCATGAGGGTCTCAAACCCTAGATGTGATCAATGAATCAATGAGATCATGCCCTTCCTACAAAAGAGTTAGATAAATGCAAAGACATATTTTTGGTATTTTGGTTAGTAAAATGATAATATACAAGTATGATATAATCACAAGGTGCTTGGTGATCTCGCCCCAAAACAAACCCAACGAAAGAGGGGTAAGGAGAATGCCAAGGTATGATCCCAATGCTAATGCATATGATGAAATTGCATGAGGGATCTTAGGGTCAAAATTGGGGTCTTACAGATTGTCAATTGTATTTGAAGGAAAATATCTTCTTGATGAAAATCAAGATTTTGACTACGATACCCCTTATTTCGCAACACATGTACGTCGATAATTTGAAGAAAATGATTCAGATGATGTGCATGCTATTTGTCGTGATCATAAAGAGAGAATATGGGAAAACTATTAAGTAAATGTTTTATATCACTTAGTAATTTATAATTATTCATTTTACTTTTTTTTATTTATTTTACTAAAGATTTAATATTGTTGTTAATTATCTTAATTGGTTTAAATTGTTTTTCAAATTATAGGTGTTTAACGACCGATGATAAATCTTAGCATAGAACTTTTAGACAAACTACAAGACTTTCCATTTTGGTAATTGCTATTGTTGGTTAATCATTTGATTTAATTTTGTTGTAAAATTATAAGGTTTGTCCAATTTTGACTTTGCATTTGTTGTAAACCATTATTCTTCTATGATATGGTTCTGTAATGCAGGTTCAATATTTCTGTTTAAAAAATCTACAAAATATGGTTATGTATTATGTGATATTGTTTTGTAGGTACGAACGAAAATATATAAAAAAAAAATCACCCCTTGGTTTTTAAATAAAATCGAAGTAATATAAGGCTATTATCTCGGTTTTTTTAAATAAAACCGAGATGTTATATTAGGCATGCCGTCTAACTTTGCAAATGATAAAAATGCAAATGATGAGATTCGAAGTCATGATCAGATAATGTACCCTTCAATTTTTTATTAATCGAGGTGTTAAGTGACATATTTTCATGTTATCCTTAGTTACTTCACCTCGACAGCCAATGTTAGATATCTTTAAGAGATGGAATAAAGATGTGAATGGAAAAATCGATTCAAGCAAGATGCACTATTAAATTTGGATTATGTTGTTTCTCTTGTGGTATTGAACTTGTTTGTATCCATGTTTGACAAAATTGGTGTAAAAAACAAGGTTGTTGAACATGACAAATGCAACAAAACTGTTGTGCGGTGGATTATATCTACTGATACTGTTAGGGAAATGGTCTAAGTAGATTTCTGTAAATATATTTAATAATTAAATATATAATATGATTCATGTCAACATGTATTATGAAAGGGTGTTATTCAAATAATATGAAAGGGTATTATTCAAATAACATATTAAGTGGTGTTATTCAAATAAAAGAAAAAGATTTTGTTCAAATAAGGTAAAAAGATATTCACTACTACAATTATATCTTATAATAACACCAAATTAATAGTGCTTTTTAATAAAGCTTTATAATAAATTTCACACAAAAACCTAAAATTGTGTTTTTCTCGTGCGCTATTATAGATTGACCCCTCTAATATTGCTTTCCTCAAAAAGTTATTTTAGGTTATTGAAAAAAATAAAGAAAATATTATAGGCACTTACTCGCACATTTAAAATAATCGCTAATATGGGAACACTCTTTTTGATACCGCTTTATGAAAATTGCAGTCCTAGATATTTATAGAAAAAATCAACAAAATTATTTTAAAAAAAATGAAAAAGAAACTCACGCACCAAATTTCATTTTTCTCAAATTTCACGTGTTTGCATAATTCCTCGATTCACCGATCCCATTTTCGTCGTCGCACTTCTAAGACCTTCTTCCCCAAAAGACCTATCGATTTTTCAAGAGTCTTTTCCCTGATATCTTTAAAGTATTAAATAGAAGCTCGATAAGGAATATTTAAAACTAGTTTTCTTCATAGGTCACTTATGGCACCTTTTTTCCTCATCGGATATCCAAGCGCGACCTTATGGATAGAATCTTTTCCCTGGTAGATGCGTAACAAGTTTGAACTGTAGCATGAGATATTCTTATCCCAACTTATTCTATTAATCTTGTTTTTTCAGCTCTATTCCTATAGATTTGTGTCGGAGGGAAGTAAGATAGAGCCAAAGATTTTTGGAAGCTCACTCCTTTTGTCATACAAGAAGCTTGATATTATACTGTGGCAACATGCTACCAAACAGTGTGTGGTTTTCATAACTTAATTTATTTTTATTTATTTATGTTTTAATTACATTAGTAATAACAATTTAATAATATCTATTATAGAGGATGTATGCTTGTGCGCCAAAATATCTTCCACAATGATGTTAACAACTTCACAAATGTGGAAGGTGGTGTACAAAGGGTTGCATTCTAGAAAATTTGAGGATCAAAACCAGCCTTTCAAACCAAGAGTACAAGATTACTGAGCAGAGTGAGTTGCCTTGCAAGGAACAAATGTAAACTTTTATCTAACTATATATATTCCTTTTGATGTGAGATGGTATCCATTTATTAACATTATTAATGTTTGGGTATGCTACTTGAAGTTCTTACATGTTGGTTGTTTTGTTATTAATGGAGATGTGTGTTTTATAGGTCCACTTTGAAGAAGAAATGGTCTAGGCTGAAGGTGATTTAGAGGAAATCCCTTTTACATAATATATTAAATCTAAAACGGCGCATTATATCACGACACAGGTTAACAATTCTATTTTATTTGTGTCATTTCATCCCAAAATCATAGGTAGCATCTCTAAAAATACATTTTCAATTTTGAAATAGACAAATATAATATTTATTCTCTATTGTAGATCACGAGTTCGAACTTCAATAAAAATGAAAAAATCTCATTTTTTAACACACATGATCTAACATTAGAAAAGAGACGTGTGAATTGATATATTTTCAAATTTATAATAGACATGTGAATTTAAATACTAAAATTAAAATAAAGTTTAATTTGAAATTATAAAGAAAACTGAGCATTTAAAATATATATTTTTATTTCAAAATAGTTATTGTCAAATATATACTAGCCTAACAATTTATAAATATATTATTTTCAATAATATATATTATCAAGTGAATTATACTTTACTCTTTTATTTTATAATAGTGACCATACAAAATATAATAAAAGTATGGAGAATAATATCTAAACAATACTCATATTTTAATTGATATTAATCAAAAAATCAGATAAATTTTTACAATTTCATTAAAAAAATTAAAATTAAAATTTTAAAAAAATCTCATTTTTAGCATAAATGACATTAGAATAGACATGTGAATTGATATGTTTTCAAATTTAGAATAGACATTTGAATTTAAATATATATATATATATATATATATATATATATATATATATATATATATATATATATATATATATATATATATATATATATATATATATATATATATTAAATTTGAAGCGATGTATTATATTCTGACATAGCCTAACAATTCTATTTTATTTTATTTGTTCCACATCATCCTATAATCATATGTGGCATCTCTAAAAACTCATATTCAATTTTCAAATAGACAAGTATAATATTTATTCTTTATTGGGGTCACAAATTCTAACCTAGACAAAAACGAAAAAAAAAAATCTCATTTTTTAGCATAAATGATCTATTATTAGAATTGTCATGTGAATTTAAACACTAAAATTGAAATTAAACTTATTTTGAAATTATAAAGAAACCTGAGCATTTAAAATAAATTTTTTATTTCAAAATAATTATAGTCAAAAATATATTAACCTAACAAATTCTAAGTAACTTAAATAATATATTATTTTCAATAATATATATTATCAACGTGAATTATACTTTACTCTTAAATTTTATAATAGTGACCATAAAAAATGTAATAAAAATATGGAGAATAATATCTAAAAAAACACTCATATTTTAATTGATATTAATCACAAAATTAGATAAATTTTTACAATTGCATTCATAAAATTAAAATTAAAATATATTTAAAAATAATAATTAAGCTTTCATAGAAACTAATATTTTCAACTCTTTATTAATTAGATAATTAAAGTTTGACAACCACTATTTCAACTATCTATATTTCTCTAAATTTAAAATTTAAAGTTTAAAATATACATGTGATCTAAACGCTAAAAGTAAAATTAAAATTATGCTTCCATTAAAATCTTTAAAAAAATCACTTAAAATAATTGTTTTTAATATCAAAATAGTTAAAGTTGAAAATATATTAATCTAACAATTAATTAGTAACTTAGATAAATACATTATTTTCATAAATATATATTACCTAAGTGAATTATACTTTATTATAATAGTGGCCGTAAAGAATATAATAGAATATTGAGAATAATGTTTAAAAAAACTGTTCATATTTTAATTCATATCAATGATAAAATCTGATAAATTTTTACCATCTCATTAATAAAATTACAAGAATTATTAAAACAAAAATAAGATACATAGCAACTAACGTTTTTAATTTTGATTTATTAGATAACTAAAGTTTGATAAAAATAGATATAAATTTTATAAAGCTAATACAAATTTATTTGATAATAATTGTGAATAAACTTTTAATTTTATTTAACACTAAGAATAAATATACATTTCTAAACAACTTAAAATTATACTTTTGTTTGCCTTTAAAAAAAATCTAAATCAAAGATAACTACTAAAAAGTGAAAATCAAAACAAATAAAAATTATTTTATAATTATTTAAATTTGCAAAACTAATTCGGGATGTTAGTTTCAATTTACAAGTATGTATTTTTATTTTAAATAAAATGTATTTTTTTATATGTGAATAATTCATATCATTTTTTCTATTATAATTCACAATAAATGATTGTAATATAAATTTAGTAATCATATTTGCTATAAAATAAATTCTTAATATATTTCAAATTCAATAAAAAAACTTAATTTACAGGGCGAGTCTTATTCTAGTAATGTATTAAATCTAATCCATCAAATTTTTTACGATAAATAAAATGTCATATAAGATATTTTTGCCATTTCAATTAAAATTCCATGAGGCGCCTAGGATTGAATCTTGCAAAAAATTTACACAATTACACTTCATATTCTATTCCAAAAATTATATATTACCAAATCTTATTATTAAATATTTTACAAGAGTTAATTACACTTAAATACGATTATCACTCTTTATATAATTCAATCTTTTCACCTTTCATCTAAAAGTTAATAATAAGTACTCAATTTTGTTAATACCTACACTATTTTTTTTTACAGAGTCTAATATCAAAAATATATAATAACTACGCAATTTTTTTAGATTACAAAACATAACAAAAATAAATTATCATTTAAAATTAAAAATTAAAACTAATGACTAAAAAATAATAACTACACTATTTTGTTAATAACACTAGACTATTTATTCTTTTTTTAGACTCTAATAACTAAAATATAATAATTACACTATTTTGTTAAATTAAAAAATATTTAGCATAAAAATAAACTAATCATTCAAAATAAAAATTAAAAACTGATGGCTAACAAAAAAATGATATTAAATATATAAAATTCTTACAAAATTTAATAAGTATGATAATTTTATTAATTGATCAATTTTCGTAACTAATTTGAACTTTATTTACAAATTATTCAAATAAAAAATCATAAAATAGAATTATTTTTGGTTTCTAATTATAAAAAAAACAATAATCATGTGATTAAAATTTTTAATAACAAATCATTTTATTATTTGATCAACTTTTATAATTAATTTGAATTCTTTTTAAGTTTTAAAATTATAAAATTCTAATATATAATTTAAAAGCACGATATACATTTCCTCAATAACACGAAATATTCTTAATACCTACAAATAACAAATTTACTTTAAACTAAAAAAAATAGACACAACATTCAAAACAGTTATCATATTTTAGTCTAAGAAAAAATAATTGAATAAAGTCATTTTATGATTATTTCACAAACCGATGAAATATTAATATGCGGTAATCTACTGACCTAGTGTGTATTACAGTACTTGGCTCTGAAAATTCTCCTACACTTAACTAACTAACCATGAGATAGTTTTGACTGAACTGATAAGTCTCTAGTCAAATAAGAGTCCTGATTTTTAGGATAGTTTGTTGAATTGATTTAATGAAGTTTGTTTCCTTATTTCTAGCTAGAAGTGGGTTGTAGTTTGTTACGACATGTTCATTTTGTTCCCTATTTATTTTACTGCATTTTAGAAGGAATAAACAAGTCATTCCCAGTACTGTTAGTTGTTTTCTATTGAATTCTTGTTGCATCTAACAATCTGGCATCAGAGTGTGACTTGAGAAAGATGGGTTCAGAAGCAAACTTTGTTTGAGCGTCCATTCCAAAGTTCGACGGTGACTACGATCATTGGAGCATGGCCATGGAGAACCTTCTTCGATCCAAGGAGTATTGGGTTGTTGTCGAATTGGGTTACATCCAGCCTACGAGTATGGATGGGATGACGCCGATGCAAAAACAGAACCTAGAAGAGATGAAGCTGAAGGATTTGAAAGCTAAGAATTACTTATTTCAGTCATTTGACAAGTAAATTCTGAAGACGGTTACACAGAAGGAGACATCCAAATAGCTATGGGATTCCATGAAGATGAAGTGTCAAGGTAATGTTCGAGTGAAGAAAACTCAGCTCAATCGTCTACGTCGGGACTTTGAGGTTCTGGAAATGAAGCAGGGCGAATTGATAAATGATTACTTTGGTCGAGTACTGACGGTTGCAAATGACATGAGGTATTATGGGGAAGATGTGAGTGACGTCAAGATCGTTGAGAAGATTTTGAGAACACTTACTGATAAATGGAACTACATTGTTTGTTCTATTGAGGAAGCTAATGACATAGATCAACTCTCTATGGATGCCTTGCAAAGTTCTCTGCTCGTTCATGACCAAAATTTCAAAGGAGATGAAGGAGAAGAACATGCTTTGAAAGTGACTCATGAAGAGGGCTATGGTGAAAGAGGACGAGAAAAAGCTGCTTTTAGAGGAGGTCGAGGACAAGGTAGAGGTAGGGGTCACCTAAACTGGAGCAAAGATACGGTTGAGTGTTATAAGTGTTATAAGTGTCATAAGCTTGGACACTTTCAGTATGAATGCCAAGTAAATTATGCAAATTTAGATGAATCGAAAGAGATGGTGTTAATGGCATATACCGATATGCTTGGAGGTGATCGAGACGACGTATGGTTTATTGACTCTGGATGTAGCAATCACATGTGTGGTGATTCATCTCTCTTCTTTGATTTAGAAAAGGGGTTCAACAAGGTGGTAAGATTGGGGAATTATACAAGCATGAATGTTGTTGGAAAGGTAAATGTTTGATTGACTGTAAAAGGAGTAAATCACCTTGTACAGGATGTGTATTATGTATCGCGGTTGAAGAATAATCTTCTCAGTGTTGGGCAGATGCAAGAAATGGGTTTGGCTGTACTGATGCGGTCAAATATGTGTCGAATTTATCACCACACAAAGGGAATGATTTTCAAAACCACCATGGCTGCCAATCGAATGTTTGTGCTGCTATCGAACACTCGATCAGTCAAAAAGGAAAGAGATGAAGAGTGTCTACAAGTAACCGCTCAAGACGTGGCTCATTTATGGCATCGAAGATTCGGTCATCTCAGCTACAAAGGATTGAAGACTTTGCAAACAAAGGGCATGGTGACAGGCTTGCCAAGTTTTTCCGAGGGTGAGATTACGTGCAACGATTGTTTGAAAGGGAAACAACATAGAGATGTAATCCCAAATAAAAGTACATGGAGAGCATCATCGGAGTTGGAGCTCGTTCACGCTGATATTTGCGGCCTAATATCTCCAGTTTCAGAGGGAAGTAAAAGGTATTTTATTTGCTTCATTGATGACTACAGTAGGAAGGCATGGGTGTATTTTCTTGCTTTTAAGTCAAATGCATTCACTTACTTTAAGTTATTTAAAGCTCTTGGCAAAAAAGAAACTGGTTTGCCCATTAAATGTCTCAGAATAGATCGTGAGGGTGAATTCACATCAAATGAGTTCAAAGAATATTGTGAAAAGAATGGGATCAATAGGCAATTAACTACTGCATATACACCGCAACAGAATGGAATTGTTGAGCAGAAAAACAGAATCGTGATGAACATGGTGAGGAGCTTATTGGTTGAGAAGAATGTTCCAAGAAAACTCTGGGCAAAAGCAGTGAATTAGGCATTTTATGTTCTTAATAGATGCCCGACATCATCGGTGAAAGAAATGACGCCAGAAGAAGCTTGATATAGGGTGAAACCTTCAGTCGAGCACTTGAGAGTCTTTGGTTGTATAACACATGCTCATGTATCGGATGGTCGGAGAACAAAGCTTGAGGATAATAGCCATTGTTGTGTTATTTTAGGGGTAAGCGAAGAATCAAAGGCATATCGGCTATATAATCCTATCTCTAAGAGGATTATAATTAGCCGGGATGTCATCTTCGAAGAAGAAGAACAATGGAACTGGGAGAGGAGCTTTGAAGATGACATAAGGTTTGATCTGGAATGGGAAGATGGAAACGGTGAAGAGGGTAGATTCCGACGATGGTAGTGAAGAAGAAAACGTAGCTTCTCCGGTGAGGGACGAATCCGGTGATGGCAATGAAGAATATGAAGCGGCTCCTCCGATGACACCCCGAGTTAGAAGAGCACCAGTATATTTGAATGATTTTGTCTCTGGTGATGGTCTTTCAGATGAAGGGGAAGAGGTACAAACTTACTTAGCCTTGTTTGCTAGTGTTGTTCATTCTGATCCAATTTTGTTTGACGAAGCAGTAAAGAAGGAAAAATGGAGAACAACCATGGATGCCGAAATGAGATCAATTGGGAAGAATGAAACATGGGATCTTATTGAGCTGCCTAAAAGAGCTAAAAGAATAAGAGTCAAATGGGTGTACAAAACAAAATTGAATGAGCTCGAAGAAGTGGATAAACACAAGGCTCGCTTGGTCGCAAAAGGGTATGCTCAGGAATATGGAGTTTATTATGAAGAAGTATATGCGCCCGTAGCTCGCATTGACACGGTTCGAATGATTTTAGCACTTGCAGCACAAAGAAGATGGTGTGTGTTTCAGCTGGACATGAATTCAACTTTCCTTCACGGGAAGTTAACTAAGAATGTGTACATGGAGCAACCAAGAGGTTATGAAATAAAGAATGAGGAACATAAGGTGTACAATCTCAACAAAGCTTTGTACAGACTCAAGCAGGCGCCACGAGCATGGTTCAACCAGATTGAATAATATTTCATAAAGGAAGGTTTGGGGAAGGAGGACAGCGAGCAAACTTTGTTTACCAAAGTCAACAAACAAGGTAAACATTTAATCATTAATTTGTATGTTGATGATTTAATTTATACCGGAGATGATGAGAATATGATGGTTGAATTCAAAGAGTCCATGATGAAGGAATTTGATATGACGGACTTGGGTAAGATGAAGTATTTTCTTGGTATTGAGGTAGTTTAGTTAGATGGTTGTATATTCATCAGTCAGGCGAAGTACATGATGGAAGTTTTGAGACGTTTTGGAATGGAGCATAGCAATTCCGTTGAAAATCCAATGGTTCCAGGATTCAAAATCTCCAAAGATGAAAATGGTATTGAGATGGATGGTTCATTCTTCAAGCAGCTGATTGGGAGCATGATGTACTTGACCGCTACGAGACCGAATATAATGTATGCAGTAAGCTTATTAAGCAGGTATATGTCAAGGCCTACATAACTTCATCATTCGGCAGTCAAGACAATTCTACGTTACTTGCAAGGTACAACAACGTTTGGCATTCTTTACAGAAGGGGAGGAAGTCATGAGTTGATTGGTTTTATTGACAGCGATTATGCCGGATCAGTGGAAGATAGAAGAAGCACCTCAGGCTATGTTTTTATGCTAAGTGGAGCAGTTGTGACTTGGTCTTCTCGAAAGCAACCGATCGTAACACTAAGTACAACCAAAGTTGAACTCATTGCAGCTGTAGGAAGTAGTTGTCAAGCAATATGGATGCAAATGGTACTAAAGAAGATTGATTACATGGGGAGTGAGAGTACTGCCATCTTTTGTGATAATAGCTCAACAATTAAGTTGGCGAGGAATCCGGTGATGCACAGCAGAATCAAGCACATTGATGTGCGCTATCATTTCTTACGAGAGCTAGTGAATGATGGAGTTCTGCAACTTCAGTTTTATGGTACAAGGGGCAGCAGATAGCCGATATTTTCACCAAACCGCTCAAATTGGAGCTATTTTGGGAGCTAAGAAGGAGGCTTGGAGTGTGTGAACTACCACATGTTAACTAGTTGCAAATGTAGTCTAGTTCAATGGAGGGAATGATAAGTCTCTAGTCAAATAAGAGTCCTAACTTTTAGGATCGTTTGTTGAATTGATTTAATCAAGTTTGTTGTTTCCTTATTTCTAGATAGAAGTGAGTTGTAGTTTGTTACTGTAAGTTCACTTTGTTCTCTATTTATTTTACTATATTTCACAATGAATAAACAAGTCATTTCCAATACTGTTAGTTGTTTTTTATTGAATTCTTGTTGCATCTAACCTGAACATATTCTAATCAATCACTTCATAGATGTTTGAATTACAACAACAATAGCAAAAATTTATTTTCTTACAAATTAAAATATAACAATAACCGTTCATTTTTCTCGATAATCATAAAATGAATTCCCATGCTCATGTTTCTACGAGTATAAAATCAATACATTTGAAACTATTGTTTCACTTTTTTTCTCAAACTCAATGACTTAAGATTTTTTATCACTTTCTACCATTTATTTTACTAGGCTTTGCAATTTGGTTTCCCTTCAACAATACACCAAAACCTTGTTCACTCTCCAACGGTCTTTTATTGTTGAGTAGTCGAGGGGGAAGCCTCAAAGATGTATGAAGACTATGTCTGAGTTAAGTCTAATTACAATATATTGAGTAGTAAGTTGTCAAGTAAATGTCCCTTAACTGTGTATTATTTGATGATTTAGTAGCACTGGAAACCAAAAATCATGGTTCTTAATCCATGCTAAGAAACTCTAGTATTTCTATAAAGGTTGCTTCCTTTTAAAAGAAAAAAAAAACCATAGTTTTTCCTTTTTTGTGTTATTTTGGGGAATATATGTGCATCCTTACAAAAAACACTTAATTTCTGGGATTCATTTAAACTTTAGTAATATTAGTGTGTTGAATAAGTATTTCTTTTATTGCTTTATTGTCAGGAAAAAGTTTTATAGCGGTTTATTGATTTCTTTGTAGTGAACATCTAAAAGCTAAATGCATCTTCAACATTGTGTCACTTTTTGAATAATGAAAGTCAATTTAATTGAGATGACTTGCTATTACTGATGGCACCTAACTATCGTTCCTTTATATTTTTTATCTAAACTTTACCGTTATCTATTATTTTTATTTCCCCCCCGCATCAATGCCTAAATATGTAGATTGTAAGCTCAACACAACAACAATCAATAATTACATCATCTAATAGTATGCTAAGAATTGTAATTTAATAAGAAGTTGCTAGTAAAAGGTTTTATTTTCTAATAAAGTTAATATCAAAAAATATTATTTTCAAATATTTTTACCTTTTTCATTCTTCATCAATACTTTTTTTTTCTCACACTTCTCTTAAGTCAATTCTATGTTACCGTAGATGAGATGTACATATCTTGTGAACCTTTTAGCTTTGTTAATTTCATTAATATAACCTATCCTTTTGGAAATTTTAATATCCAACCAAACTACTACGGACACCCAAAATTCAAACTAGATTGCCAAAATAGTTATTTAACTAAAAAATCAAATCACAAAAATTTCATATTCTTCGTATAAATTAAACCTCTCAAATTTTGAGGATTTCTAGAATAGAATTTAAGGATTTAGATCTTAATCATAAAAGTTATTATTCTAATAATTATATTAATGATAACATAAATTTAAATTTTTTCAAGTACACATCCGACTATCAAAATCGTACAATATTGTATGTTTGAGTATGGTACTCTTCCTAATAATGTGTCTTTGAAAATTTTTAATGTCATTTTTTATCTAATAGGGAACACAACAGATAATGTACATATAGTTTCAACAGTTAAATTTGGAGATTTCATTGTTATGAAGTATAAAAAAAAACCAAGATTCCTATGATAAAAGAATATTTTGTCAATAACTCGGAAGTTGTGATGAGTATTTTATATAAAGGATTTGAGATTAACTAGAGTGGTGTTGGAGAAGACAAATGTCGTGCTTGCAAAAAATCAGGTGGAATATGTGGTTTCAAAAATTAGAAAATACAGTTATATATGTCTCAAAGAGATCCATACCAAAAGGTCAGTTAAGTATAATATCTGACATGAATATTGTACTTCAGTATTCATGCAGGATATCGTACTTGAATATCTTTTGGTATGAATCTCTTTGAGAGACATGTAACTGCATTTTTAAATTTTTTTTAAAGTCGCATATCCCACCCGATTTTATGCAAACACAGCAGTTGGCTTCTTCCACACACTCCACTCAACCTCAAATTCTTTATATAAAAAACTCATCACAACTTATGAGTTATTTGTAGAATTTTTTTTTATTTTGAGAATCATGGTTCTATTTTTATATTTTATAACAATGAAATCTGCTCATTTAACATTTGGAACTACATATACACCTATGTTGTTTACTCTATTAGAAAAAAAAATGTATTAGAAATTTTTAGACCCATTATTAAGAAGAGTATCACACTCAAACATACAATAATGTATAGTTTAGATAGTTGGATGTGTACTTGAAAAAATTTAAATCTATGTCATCATTAATATAATTATTAGAATAATAACTTTTATGATTAAGATTTAAATCCTGAAAGTCTACTATAGCAATCCTCAAAATTTGAGAGGTTTAATTTAAATGAAGAATGTGAAATTTTTTTGATTTGATTTCTTAAGTCAAGTGGTTATTTTGACAATCAAGTTTGAACTTTAGATGTCCGTAGTAGTTTGGTTGGATATTAAAATTCCAAAAAGGATAGATTATATTAATGAAATTAGTCAAGCTAAAAGGTTCACTAGATATGTACATTTCATCTACGGTAACATGGAATTGACTAAGGAAAAGTGTGAGGAAAAGAAAAGTGTTGATAAAGAATGATAAAGATAAGAGCGTCTTAGAAAATAAAACCTTCTACAAGCAACTCTTTATTAAATTACAATTGTTAACATCAAAAACTTTCAAACTTAAATTATTGAGAAGAGGACCACACTCAAAGATATTGTATGGTTTTCAATTTGGAATTGTACTTGAAAATAATGTGAGTCTACTTTAACATTAATAAAATTCTTAGAAGAATAACTTATATGAGTAATATCTAAATCATAAAAGTCTACTATGTCAATTCTCAAAATTTGAGTGGTTTGATTTAAATAAAGAATACAAAAATTTAGAGATTCAATTTCTATAGTTAAGTGGCCATTTTGTTCAATTTTAGAGATTAAATTTTAGATATGCATTTCATGTGTAGTAATATATATTTAAAAAATGTACAAGATATTAAAATTTCAAAAATATATATTTTATTAATGAAACAGCTTAGTTAAAAAGTGTACAAGATATGCATTTCATGTGTAGCAACGTGGAATTGACTTAAAAAGAGTGAGAGGAAGAGAAAGGTAATAATGATGAATGAAAAAGATAAAAGTGTATCAGAAGAATATTTTACCTTAATAAATTTAGTAAATAAAACCTTCTCCAAAGAACGTAAGCAACCTGAAATTAAATTACAAATATTGTTAACATCCCTACAAGTAATTATTGGTGGCACTTACATAATTTCTCATAGAATTCTATAGCAATATTAAATAACTTAATGAATACATACATGAGCATACTATAAATGATTGAAGGAAATGGATCCAAAATCAGAAATGCAATGCTACACTAGCGCATGATGTCAGCAAAGAAAAGTTAAAGAGGAATCAAATAAAGCTTAGGATAAAAAGATTGCAGCAAGAGAACCACACAAAGAAAAAGGAATAATAAAGAAAAAGAAAATAGTAAAGAAAAAAAGTTCGGAGGAAGAAATCAAGTGAAACCAATAACAAATTAACAAAATCTTGTTTTCAACGGTACATAATGAAACGAACAAACAATCAAGTAAACAATCAAGAAAATCACAATAAATAATCAACAGTAGGAAAAACGAACAAAAGAACTGCTTCAAATATGAAAAATCTCGAGTAGTTACAATTACAAACGGAACAGATCACATAATTTGTTCATAAATTAGCAAAATAGAACTTAGAGTTCATAAATTGTACCTAGATGCGATTGGTAGAGGAGAAGATACAAGTTCCAGATCTGGTTGGAAAAAAAGAGAGAAAGAGAGAGAGTGTAAAAAAAGAGTAGTAGCTGAAATGAAACGTGATTTGTTGTTGTTGGTGAGTGGTTTGTGAAATGGATATGTATTTATACACAAAAATAGGAGTAGTGAAATGGTGAATGAAATAGTGAAATGGAAAGAAGCTGTGAAATTCTCCATTTGATTTTAGAAACTAACGGTCATATTATGCTTTACATCTATTGTGTGACTGGCTCGACAAAGAGTAAAGAATAAAGGTGTACTTAAATTTGCTGTTGAGTAAAGCCATCATATTTCTTATTGATGCTTGATGATGTATCAAGTAATGCATTTCCTACGTTGTCATCAAATGGTCCCCTCCTTTATACATGCATTATTTTCCTTTAATATATATATATATATATATATATATATATATATATATATATATATATATATATATATATATATATATATATATATATATATTGATAGGAGTATTAATATATATAAATAGATAATAGGGAATAAAACAAAAACAACTAGTTTTGTCTCGGCCAAAGATTCAGGAGACACTGCTCCTCACTAGTCGAAGACCAAATAGCACGAGGCTCATTATCTAGCCTACTATGTCAGACTTAAAGTATAAATACTATTATAAAGGGTTCTAAGGTATACAATCTCTAATTTCCACTTTCATTAACGATTATCTTAAACCGTAAAATGATTTGGGCGTTGTATCGACATAGTGCTCCCAAAGCTCCGTTTCGCCGTAGTTTCCACAATTACCACCATTTTTAGTTCCGCAACGAAGCAATGATACCGTCTATGAGAATCGACTTATGATTCTTGTGATTTCTACGATTTCACGTTTGATCCTCAGATCAGAGCTCCTAAGAGGTCTTTGGCGAAAAAAATGGAGTTTTTAAGGAACCAAAATCTCATATATGCGTCTTTTGGATCCCTTGGACTTCGATTTGACGCAAGTTAGGTCGTTGCGTCGATTTCGAGGTACTTCAAATTGATGTCAACTAAAGCATCGCAACAACCATCCAGCCACCAGGGGCATCAACCTCAAGCGTAGGAGGAAGCCAACCGTTAGGGGCCTTCAGATTCAAATATGCAAATTCGGAGTCGATCTAGTAGTATGTCGCCTTCGGAAGAGCGATGTCACATGTTTGATCCTGCCAAGCACACCTCCGTCTGGGTTTAATCAGGTCTGAGGGAAAATTCACCCCAGAAACAAGCGAGGCAAGAAGAACCACCTTCAAGAGGCGTGTTAGGGCCCGACGTCACTCAGGAAAACCAACGCTGGGTATCTCATGATCGTAAAAATCTTTTGTCGACCCTAGTGCCACTAGGGAGAAGGAAGTTATGGAGTTGATCATCCCCAACACTGGATCGCCGTCTATCGGAGAGTAAAATCGCAATTTGGGTCGAGCAACATGGGGAAAGGAGGGTATCTCCAAAAATCAAGACACCGGTATGAAAATAACAATTTGACATCACCCAAAAGGGAGAGGCGTGTAACGTGACCTTAGAAACAACTTCTAAAGATGAGGCAGAGGCGCAGGGTAGGATCCACACCCTGTTGGACGACGAGCACATCGACCGAGAAAATCCATAGGGATATGTTTCTCTCCATGGATCTCCAATTGGAAAGGTCAATCCAGATCCGGAAGGAAAGGATCCTAGACCCCTATTTGAAAAGCACCTAAAAGACTATGAGAGGGTCCAAGCCCAATAAAACTGAGCCATCTCAAACTCAGGAAAAAGAGCCGAACACGTGCAACAGAGGTCGAACATCATCCCAAGCCAAAGGCCCGGACCTCCAGAGCCAACCGAGCATCAGCCACCCGGAATCCCCATCCGAAAAAGACGTCGGTATACACTTGGTTCCAGCCGCATGAGTTAACTAATGTATTTGAAAATTAATATATATATATATATATATATATATATATATATATATATATATATATATATATATATATATATATATATATATATATATATATATATATATATAGAGAGAGAGAGAGAGAGAGAGAGAGAGATTAATTACTATACACTGTCAGTGTAAAAAGTTTTACACCGTCGATTCATCACCATCCTCCGTTTGTATTACTTTATAGATTTTTAAAATAAAAGTCAAACTTCTTTTAATATCCGACGTTTATGATTAACTGATGGTGTAAAATATTTTTACACTGTCAGTGTATTTCAATTAAACTCATATATATATATATATATATATATATATATATATATATATATATATATATATATATATATATATATATATATATATATATATATATATATATATATTGTCTCCCTTTTTTAGAGCACCAAAACACATACGCATGTTAAAGTAAATTGAGAAACAATCAACACATTTGATGCCTTTGTTAACGAAACAGGGTGTTATCGAAGACATTTTGCCTGTCAAAATTCACGAGTGTTGTTGAATACACTTCGAACGTATTTATTAGATAACAACAAAAAAATTCACGAGTGTTGTTGAATACTCTTCGAACGCATTTATTAGATAACAACAAAACTTATGAATGTTATTGAAAAACTTATTTTAGTGATATAGTTAAATATTTATGCTACAGATTATTTGTTTTAAATAAATTTTAAATTATTTTTAGAACAATTAATGTAAATTTTTTCATTCTTTTACGTCGAAATATAATTCAAATTTGTCCATTTGTGCTATAAGTTTCAAATTAAAGAAAATGTCTCAAGCCAGTTTTCATTGTTGTAAAGAAATGAAATTAATATATTAAAAACACAATTCTTAAAAGAGTGTTAGGAATTGATGAAAGTATACTTTCATTTTTTCAGCAGTAGCAAGAAAAATAGTGGAGGAATAAATTCTTACAATTTTACCAAATATGATATAACAAAAGTTAAAAGAGATAATGAAAACAAGTCCCCCAAAATATCATATGTCCCTTTCTTTCTGTACTAATAGAACTAAAAATTAATATTAACTAGAATAAAAAAGGAATATATGAAGTGGTAGTAATATATCCATAAATTAAAATATCACCATTCTAAATTAGGTTATTTGTTTTTTATTGAATTTTTAATATATTAAAACTTTATTTGGAAAAAATAATGATTACTAAATTTATATTACAATCATTTACTGTGAATTATAATAGAAATAATGATATAAATTATTCACATAAAAAAATACATTTTAGTCAAAAAGAAAATACATATTTATTAATTGAACTAACCTCCGTAATTAGTTTTGAAAATTTAAATAACTATAAAATAAATTTTATTTTGTTTTGATTCACCCTGTAGTTATCTTTGATTTAGATTTTTATTTAAAGGAAAACGAAAATATAACTGTAAGTTGTTTAGATGTGTATATTTATTCTTAGAGTAAAATAAAACTAAAAGTTTATTTTCAATTATTATTAAATTGTTTTTTTAAATGAATATAGTTTTTTTAAACAAGTATATATTAAGTACTAGTTGCTTTCTTTTTTAACAAAGGAATATATGAAGTGGTAGTAATATATCCATAAGTTAATTAATATAACAGATTTTCAAAATATTTAACACAATAGAATAGAAAGGAAATTGTGAGAGATATGTGCTCACTTTCATCCCTGAGTGTCCAATATATTAAATTGTTTCCCAAATTTGTAAGAATCAATTCTGTATATAAACTGCAATAACTCTTTCTTTTTTCTTTTTCCAACCCTTACCACTGTCCACTAAAAATATAGTAAGCATTTAAAACAGAATCTCTAAAATAGATAATGACATATATGCTTTACATCTATCATGTGACTACCTTTAGCTAAAACAAGTAAAAAGGGTTCCAAATGAATAGTATCAAATGTTTCTATTATATGGTATACATGTGCAGCTGTCACCTACCTTACATCAGAAGCAAGTATTTGAGAAATAGAAAACTCGCAAGTGGTCCCCCCTTTTACACATGCACCCTTTTTCTTTGGCTGATTTTAAATTATGAGCGACCTCTGGGAGTGATATCAACGAAGTTACAAAGAGATTTTCTTTGACTGAAGTTACAAAGAGAGATATCAAAATATCAAAATGAAGAACTAATAAAGATTTTCAAAAAGAAAGTTGTTTTAAACACTAGCACCGTCCTACCGGGAGTGCAACTTATTTACCGTAAAAATCTGTAAACAATCACTGGTCTTCCAAATCAAAGATACTTTGGTTACTCACACAATCAATTAGATTGGTCCTAGGAGATGTGCTATTGTTAACATTATATCTGGAAAATGATGAACACTTTGACAACATTCATGTTTGAAGATTGTTTGTTTAAAATGTTTTGAAAGAGATAAATTGCAGAATGTAAAGGAAAGTATAATAAAGGAGCTTGAAAATAACTTGCAATGGAAGATAAATTTTGGATAAAAAAGTATAAATAAATTTTAATTGAAATGAGAAAATGGTGTTATCAAACGTAGATTCTCAATGACACTTTTTTCTTAATGCATTAGATACTTTGAGTAATTTTGAGTATTTATACAACAATTGAACACCCCGAAATCTTAACACTAAGACCCCTATATATACTAAGTCGAAATAACTGCTACCAACGACTTTTCTCCTAGGCAATGACACATCGCGCTCGACATGTCTTCAATCCATTATAACGTTCCACGCATCTTTTTTTAAAATTGGATAAGGACAAAATACAGATATCCCTCTTTTATTCAAATTCAAACATCTGTGTCGAACGCAATCTTAATGTTGCCTCAGTCGAATTACCATTCTAAACTTAGAAGTATTTCTAAGTCTCACACAACAATTCCCTCTTACACAAGGATCACTTCGACTGGATTTCTCAAACAATGTTTTTATGTCGAAGTCCAGAGTGTCTTCAAAGATATTCTCGCTTCTTTCGCTCATTGACTCAGGTCTGGCGTCGAAACTTCAAACTAACAACCTCGAACCGGGTTTTCACCTTATAAGTTCATACAAGATCCAAATATCTACACTCAAGGTCATATATATATATATATATATATATATATATATATATATATATATATATATATATTGTTAGAACAAGATTTGGTTCTGCATCTGGCCTTTAATTTTGATGATAACAATGCATTGTTTCTTAGAGACATTTTTTGTACACTAATGGTTTTTATCTAGTGTGTTTCTTTTTCTAACAAATTCTGTGATTCCACGTTCGATCCTTATATCATAGCTCCCTAAGATTTATCTAGCGAAGAAATCGAAGTCTCAAGGAGATAAAACCTCTGATCTATGTCGTTTGGATCCACTGAACTCTGATCTGACGCCGGTCAAGTCGTTACTTCGATTTCCAGCTACCTCAGAATGACACCAACTAAAGCATCACACCAAGCATATGGCCTCCGGTGGCATCAACCTCAAATTCGATCCCGCCAAGCATACCTCCGCCCATGGAAAGTAGGGTAGGGTCCCCCATAGAGACAAATCGCAATCCGAGTCCTACAGCTCAGGGAAAGTAGAGTAGCTCACAACTTCAAGACACTAACATGAACACATTAGCTCGACATCACCCAAAAGGGAGAGATGTGTAACGTAGGGGAGGATCCACACGCTGTTTCCCAACTAGCACATCGACCGAGCAAAGCCATAGGGACCCAGTTCTCTCCATAGATCTCCAATTGGAAAGGTCAATCTGGATACGTAAGGAAAGGATCCTTAACCCCTAGTTCGCGAGACACCTAGAAGTTTCCAAGAGGATTCAAGCCCAGGAAAACCAGACCATCTCAAACTCTAGAAGAAGAGTCTGAGACGTTTAACGGAGGCCAGACATCATCTCAAGCCAAAGGCCTAAACCTCCAAAACCAACCGAACATCAGCCACCCGAATACCCTATCCAAATGAGGAGTCTAGTATACACTTGCGTCCAACCGCAAGAGTTAATTAATATATTTATAAATTAATTACATAATAGTAAAATAATATATATATATATATATATATATATATATATATATATATATATATATATATATAGCACTAAAACGCTAATGCTAATGAACAGGGAAAAAACCAACATAATTGAGCTCTTCTTAAAAAAATTGGGGGTGCTATCAAAGACGTTTTGTCGGTTAGAAGTCAGAGGTATTGTCAAACACATTTCGAATGTATTTATTAGATAACGACAAAGTATAAGAATGTTACTGAAAAACTTATTATAGTGATATAGTTAAGTATTTATGCTACATATTTATTTTTTTAAAATAAATTTTTATTTATTTTTAGAACAATTAATGTATATTTTTTCATTCTTTTAGGTCGAAGTATAATTCAAATTTGTCCATGTGCGCTACAAGTTTCAAATTAAAGAAAATGTCTCAAGCCAGTTTTCATTATTGTAAAGAAATAAAAGTTAATATATTAAAAACACAATTCTTAAAAATAGTGTTAGGAATTGATGAAAGTACTCTTTCAATTTTTCATTGGAGTAGCAAGAAAAATAGTGGGGGAACAAATTCTCACAATTTTACTAAATATGATATACTAAAAGTTAAAAGAATTAATGAAAACTATGTCCTCAAAATATCATGCGTCACTTTCTTTCGGTACTACTAGAATTCAAAGTTAATATTAATATTTGAAGTCCATTATGTGTATGTAACATGGTGTTGGCATAAAAAATTGAATAAGATGACAAAACTATATTTTTTTGACATACTAAATCATTTGACAAAGGTGATGAATTCGAGTTGTCTATCAAATATTTAGGACCGAACATATTCTTGAATCTAAGAATTGGATGACTTATAAATATTTTTCGACACCAAAATCACAAAGTTTGTCAGTGAGGATTCTCGATAGAGGTGGCTGGAAAATGTGAAGTTGTTTTCAATACTAGTAGCAGTTTTAGAACCAAGACACATAGAAGTAAAATAGAGGACAATAGTACACATGATAATGTATGTGCCGAATACTAGAGAGTTAACCGTTGTTGATGGTTATTGATGTATATAGTATATAAATAGATTTGATCTCTTTAGCAAGGGTTCACATTTATCATTGTTGTTCTCTATAGTATTCAAACATCAAAGTTACAAAGATAAAGGAATTTGTGAAAAATGTATGAATTTGCGTCTCTCTTTTAATTTAATTATTTTTACTTCATCATTTTTATTGTCTTCCTTCATTTACTTTACCCTTTCAAACAGTTCTGCATTTTTACTTCTTGGGATTTTTATCCAATTGTTCTCCATTCAAATGTTATGTTATCAAGCACAAATACATTTTCTTAAACACTTTTTTGTACAAAATGCCTTAGAATTTTTTTAGTTTCATCATTTAAGTGAATTAAACACTACTACGAAAAATACATATAATAACGGTTGCGAAATACATATAATGACGGTTTCACGTCCGTTGTTAGGTAGCATGTGATTGTATGTATGTTGGTTTCTACAACGAGCGAGTGATCATGGTTATATGTTAGGTAGCGCGCTACTTATAATAACAAGTAACGAAAACAACCGTTATGAAATAATTTATAGGTCATGGATTCAAATCCCAACAACGTCATTCTTCCGTTTTATTATTCTGGATAACGCTCTACTTATAACAACTGATGAATTAAAAACCGTTGTGATCTTATTTATTTATTTTTAATATATTTTTCAATTTTACAATATTCTCAAATTTGTAACCTGAATATTTATGAATTGTATCAGATCAGAAATAACAATACACTCATTTGTGAATTGAATTAGACCAAAAATAATATTACATCAATGACACAATTTCATTAGGGATAAAAAATTGTATTACATCAATGACAAAATTTCATTAGGAACCAAAAAATGTATATTACATCAAAATCAAAATGGCACAAAAAACCTACAATATACACATCATTACATCAAATGATACTATCTTGTTATTTTAGTGTCTTATCTCTTGGGGTATTGACTTTAAACACTTATCATTTAAAATAATAGTAGTTGTTAGAAAATAACATCATTAGAAATTATAACATACAATAAATTATGAATGAAGAATATTAAATATTTACTTGTTAATTTTCTCATATGCCTTCTTTGATGATCGTTATAAATAGCATGTACATCATCTCTATCAACTTCTTCATATGAAGTAGGCACTTGTGTTGCATAAGAAGGAGTGGAAGAAATATAAAAACTTTCATCATTACTATGAGGAATATGTTTTAATTTAAGAATAATTGGCCATCTCTTCGATAAGTCCGCATGGTCTGTCACATAAAAAAACTTGTTTTGCTTGAGTAGCCATGACGAATGGTTCGGTGTTATAAGTTGTCTTGTCGAGGTTAACCCGTGTGAATTCTAACTTATCAGTTTGTACACCATTGTTAATGAGAATCCACTTGCATTTATATAAAGGCACTTTGAAAATAGCATAATCAATATCAAAAATCTCCTCAATGACACCATAGAACACGATGGTTTCCAAAATAGGATTCTTATCTTTCAAACTAGAGAAATACATGGATTCAGTCTCAACCATAACCCCATTATTTTGCATTATAATTCGATCATCTTTTACTTTTGTATAAAAGAAATAATTAGAAATGTCGTATGTCGTCCAAGTTATCACAATAAATTTTGGCATGTACGACAACCGTTTAATTGTCTCGGATGCACCATCATCATTAAGAATCCTTTTATTAAGCCAGCTTATGAATTCCTTGTTATGTTGTGTCAACAACCACTTGTCATTCATTCGGGAATATTTTTTCTTTATAACTTTTTTGTGAGTAGCTATGTAAGGTTTAACTACACTAAGATTATTCAATATATAAAAATGTGCTTCAATTACTATATCCCGATCTGTTGACTTAACATTTAAACCTTGAGTACCTTTACCTTCAAATCTGTCAGCATGGTGAGACTTTGGAATTCCAATAGACTCTATTTCGAACAAATAGTTTGAACAAAAGCCAAGAGCTTCTTTTGTGATATACCTTTAAATGATTGAAGCTTCTGGTCGATGATGATTCTTCGTATATCCTTTAAATATCTTCATGTATCACTATGTAGGATACATCCACCTTAAATAAACTGGACCACAAAATTTGATTTCTCTTACTAGATGAATAAGTAAGTGAACCATAATTTTAAAGAATGATGGAGGAAAATACATCTCCAATTGACACAATATTATTGTAGCCTCATCTTCTATTTTTTTTTAAATCAAGAACTTTATCACATATAACATTGAAGAATAAGAACAATCTAGTTATAGTTACTCTTAGATTTTTAAGAAGGATGTGACAAATAGCCACTGGTAGAAGTTGTTGCATCAAGACATGACAATCATGAGATTTTAAGTCAATTAACTTGAGATCTTTCATTGATACAAGTTTCTTGATGTTTGAAGAGTAACCTTGGGGAACTTTGATACCAAGCAAACACTCGCAAAAAAAATTATTTTCCTTTTTAAATAGAGTGTGACATGTCAAAGGAAAATAAGGTATTTTTCCTCTATCTTCTAGAGTCAAATGTTGTTGTATACCCATCTCCACCATATCTAAACGAGAATTTTTATTATATTTAGTCTTGCCTGAAATGTTTAGAAGTGTTCCTATCAAACTACCACACATATTTTTCTCCACATGTATCACATCAAGACAATGTCTTACATCGATGCTAGACCAATATGGAAGATCAAAGAACACCGATCTCTTTTTCCAAATATATTTATCAACGGGGTCGTCTTTATTCTTTCCAAAGACAACAATAAGATTTTTTTTGTCGTTGATGAACTTCATCTCCAGTTAAAGGTTTTTGAGCGATTTCAAACTCATGCTTTCCGTTAAAAGCCTTTCGCAATCTACGATACAGATGATTGGCTTATAGAAATTTACGATGCCCAAAGTAAAAGGTTTTTTTTTTCCAAACTCAAGTTGGTGAAACATGTATTAGATTCACATATAGGACACACTTTATGTGCTTTGATACTATATCCATTCAAATTACCATATGCAGAAAAGTCATTGATTATGCAAAATAACATTGGCCACATCTTAAACTTTTCACGAGAATATGCATCATCAAGGTCAACACATTTACCCCATAACAGTTTTAAATCCTTAATTAATGGACTTAGATAAACATTTATGTCGTTTCCAGGTTGTCTTGGTGCATAAATCATCATACTTAACATCATATATTTGCGCTTCATGCACAACTAAGGAGATAGGTGATAAATCGTGAGAAACACAGGCAACAAAGAATGGTTAGTACTCAGATTACAAATGAGTTCATTCCATCTGTGGCAAGCCCAAGCCTAAGGTTTCTTGGCTCAAGGTAAAAATCTAGGAAACAATGAATTAATTTTCTTCCATTGCAAAGAGTCAGCTACATGGCGAATATTTCCATCATATTTTCTTTCATATGCATGCCATTTAATATTCTTTGTGTCATTCGCATTAGAAAAAAGTCTTTTTTAACCTTGAAATATTTAGCAAGTAGCATATCACTTTAGCAGGAGGACACTTCTTACTAACACTGTCATTGTCATCACCATTTTTGTTCTTCAACTTGTAGCATGACTCACCATATTCTAGACATTGATCCAAATTTTCATACACTTTCATGTATAATATTCAATCATTTAGGCATGCATGTATTTGGACATAGTCAAAACATATTGGACACAATATCTTCTTGGCCTCATAACAAGGTTCCGACAAATTGTTATCTTCTGGTAGCATTTGTTTCAACAAATCAAGCAATTATGTGAAGCTTTTATCGGACCACCCACATTTTCCTTCAGGTTAAACAATTTTAACAACGCAGATAATCGTGTAAGACTGGTGCACCCCTTATATAAAGGCACATCTTTTTCGCTACATAAAGTATCATAAATATGGGCTTTCATATAAGATGATTCTCCAATATCACATATCATATCTCCTAGTCGATCATCCATATCTTCATCATCTTCATCCATTTGTGACATTGCATTTAGATTATTATCCACTTCCCCATGCCACATCCATGTTGTATAATTTTGACATATTCCATCATAACATAGGTGATGTAATATTTCTTTCTTTGGCCGTTTTTTGATATTCCTGCAAACAACACAATGAGAATAAAAGATACCATTATTGTCGGGAACATTTTTTTTTGGCGAATTCAAGTAAATCAAGAACACCATTCCCATACACCGGACACGATCTATCAGTGTTCATCCAACTACAATCCATAACAAATTCTAAAATTTATATCAAAAGACTAATGTGAATGACACACTAATGCTACACACACAACATCCTAATATGATTATATGCACATGATCTGAATAAAACATAAACATGGAAACATGAACAAAATGACAACACCTAAAGCATATTCACAAAATTGCAACATGAACATGGTAACATGGAAACACCTAAAGCATATTCACAAAATTTGAATAAAACATGAACATGGAAACATGAACAATACACATGAGAATGTCAATGCCGAAAGAGTTGATCCATGAAATGCAACAAAAGCTAGCATCATTTATCTGTTAAAAAAAGAAACCAGTAACGCGAGCGAATAACATAAACTTTCATAAGCATCAGAGAGAGAGAGAGAGAGAGAGAGAATGGTAACGTACCATAATTTGAAGAGGATGACGATTTCGTTCCCAAAAATAGTACTTGTTTCAAAAAATGAATGAAGATGGTGAAGATTTCGCTATCGCGTTTGACTCGATCGCTAGGGAACCCTTATGTGTTATGAAAAAAATGAAGTACCTGTTGTGTTTTAATTTTGTAGAAATAATTTCACAAAGGTTGCAATCTTCAACCGTAGTGAAATATGGAACATATAACCACGGTGGAATGAAACAATCGTAGTTTTTATACTTTCAATTTTTAAATAACAATAAATGGGAAGGGACACACACTTATTTTAATTGGAAAAAAAATATTGATGTTGGGATTCAAAGTTTGTCATCCAATTTCTATGACCACGATTGTTTTTAGGAACCATGATGAAAGATTTCTTAATAAAATAAAAAAATGCGGGTAAAAAATGTGATATGACTACGGTGAAAAATGATCGTTGTAGTATTGTGTCACCGAATGTATATTTTCTAGTAGTGATTTTTTTTACCATAAATACTAGTAAAAAAATTGGCACGTCTAGTGGGACCCTTATGTGCAATAACTATAAACTTTTGCAGAAAAGTGTTTGTGCTTTTATTATCTGGTTTGTTCTTCATAAATGTAATTTTTCAATGTCTGAGTGTTTGTGCATATGAGGAGTGGTAAAATTCTTGAGATGGCTCGTCAATAGTCAAAACATCATCCCGTTCCATAAAATGTCGCTCCACATGTAGAAGAACAACCAATCGAATCGACAGTTGATGGTGCAGGAACTTCAATGTCCATTGGAGTAACTACTCCTATTATAAGTCACATTTCAGTTTCGACAATGCTTCTAGAGGTGGTGATTTCCCTAATACAATCAACTAGTTTTCCAACTACTCTCAGGGTTACGAACACTATTATAGGAGACCCTAAGTATTCTTTCCTCCCAAGATTCACGCTACCCCCATATATTAGATAGTATCAATATGGAATGCAAACTGTAAGGATGACAGTCCTACAATCTAATGCATCTATGTATGCAGATAATGCAATGAATATTGCATCTCTTCTTAATCAATACTTAACATCAGGATCTGTTATCAATAATCCTAGTCAAATGGCACAACCCCAAGGAGGATTAGGATATGTCCCTACAGTTATGTCACCCTTAATTACGATTTCTCTCTTGATCATGAGGCAACAAATGGATGATAATAGAACTACTACTACAAAATATACCTTTTGTAATGTGTTATTACCTCGGATGTTCAATCAACCTAAGAAATATGTGATATTTAGGCGCCTATTTTTTTTTATTAAAAAACTATTTACTACAATCCCTAATAACAACCTTGGTGAAAAGTAGGAAGGAGTCACTTTTGACCATGGTTGTAATTTCAATCATGGTGAAAAGTGGCGTCTAGTCATGGATTCAAATCCTAGTTCCAACATTTTTGGTATTTTACTTATTTTTAAGCCACTTTTTACCATGGTTTGAATTCCAACCGTGGTGAAAAGTGGCGTATGGTATTTTACTTATTTTTAGACAAACTTCATCTTCTACCTCAAAACTTCTTCCATTTATAAAACACTACTCCTCCACTAAAACAAACTTGAAAATATCATTTCTTCCATAAACAAAACTCTAAAGCATTTCTTCCATTAATGAGTTTTGGAACTCCATCATCTATTCAAATTGAATGAGGCATGGAAAGCATAGATTCAACTTAGCAACGTTAGTTGTTGTTGTTGTGTTAGGTGAATTTTCTTGTTTAACGATTATATTCATTCATTTTGTTGTTGTTGTTGTTGTTGTTGTTGTTCTTATTCTTATTGTTGTTGTTGTTCTTGTTGTTTTAGTTGTTATTGTTGTTGTTTGTTGTTCTTGTTGTTTTTTATGTTGTTATTATTATTGTTTTTGTTTTTGTTGTTGTTCTTGTTCTTGTTGGTGTTCTTATTGTTCTTGTTATTGTTCTTGTTCTTGTTCTTGTTGTTATTATTATTATTATTATTATTGTTGTTGTTGTTGTTGTTGTTGTTGTTGTTGTTGTTATTTTTGTTGTTATTATTCTTATTTTTCTTGTTGTTATTATTGTTGTTCTTGTTTGTTTTTTTGTGTTCTTGTTATTGTTACTGTTGTTGTTCTTATTGTTCTTGTTCTTGTTCATGTTATTCTTGTTTTTCTTTTTGTTGTCGTGTTTAACATATTTAATATTATATATTATGATGAAAGTTATTAATGTAGTCAGGCAAAATATGTGGCAAAAAATAAAAAACTGCTGACAGACCTTTCACCATGGGTATTTAAAACAATAGTGGTCATAGGTAGCGCACTTTCTAGTTTTCTACCACGGGAATTGTATAGTGGTTGTAAATAACCCACATACAATTACACCCTGCCTAACAACGATTATTCAACAGTTATTATAGGTTTCTCGCAATCGCGATTATAAGTGTTTTTTTGTAGTAGTATAACCATGATATGGTCAATATGCTTACCCATCAAACTGGTAATGTTTTTAACCATCTAATACAAAAAAGAACATACTTATCAATAATTAGCATATCAAATGTGTCAAATTACTGATTTATTTGGTGCTCCTCAAGCACCTATTCAACCAGTTCCTCAAATCCAAGCACTTGGGACAATTCAAAATCTGGGAGTTGCAAACAATGAAGGTTTTCATAATAATCAAGTGCACAAAGGGTTATTCCCCAACCAATTGAATAACCCATACCCAGGGTAGTTGAATGGGACTTAGGTCAAAATGACCTAGAAGTAGTATTAGTCAAAAGGAACCAGGATGCAGATCAAGTGGTTAGAAGAGTCCAACAAAACAATTTTGGGGTGAAAAATAGCATAGATAATTTGGTGGAACAAATCATATCCCAAAATGGTCTTAATGTATGCCTTCATAGTCCAAATTTCGTTTCTGCCTTGTTTGAGTATGTATTGTAGACTGAACTCCTAAGGGGTTGAAAAATTCCAAATTTCACTAAATTTGTAGGTGATACAAGTGAATCCACCGTCAAACATATTGCCCGATTGATTTCTTCTCTTGTTCTTCACTCTTCACTCGAGTGAATCAACCAAACCTTGGTTGATTCATGATTTTGCTACACATAAATTTGAGAAGAAAAATGAATTGGGGAAGAATGTGGAATTGATTCTATAGAGTTTCTCTCTTCCCTAAGCTATTAGTCTGACTGCTAAGGAATGGATTCTAACAGTCTTTTTACGAAAATAAATTTTTGTGGTGTTTTAAAGAATTGTAAAGGTGGTTTCTGAACCAAGGACAAGAAATTGTAAATGTGGTTTATGAACCAAGGACAAGAAATTTTAAAGTTGGTTTACGAACCAAGTATAGGAAATTATAAAGGTTTACCTAAACTGGAGATTAACAAGGAAAATGGGAATAAGGGTTTGCCTAAACCAGGGGATTAACAAGGCAAAAGGGGAAGAAGAAAGAGAGTTTTCCTAAACTAGAGGATTAACAAGGAAAGCGGGGAAAAGGAATAATATGGGTGTCAAAACCAAGGAGAGTTGTATTGGAACTAAGAGAAAATGGGATGTTCTTGATATTGGTTATGATTGATTTTAGTTTGTAGATGAATATTCAAACAGAGAGCTATACAGTAGTGCCTGAACATTTGAGGAGAGAGAATCTGCATCCTCCTCCTTTTTCTTCTTTTTATTTGAAAATTTTCCTTGAATGGAGGTGAATATTTTGAACGACTGAGTCATATGTCCCGTATCCAAAGGTATTCAGAATAAGGATATGAATATTCTCTCTCATTCTTCTCCATTTCTTAAGGCTCATGGCACACAATTCACACCATATTTGTTAAGTATTTTAGTTTATTTGCAAAAAGAGGTTTTAGTTTTAAATGAATAAAGAAAGAGATTTGATTTAAAGAATGGAATACGCTACCAAAAATGGGGAATAAAGCCTAATGTTTCATGCATTGATTGACCTATTTCTAGGGTTTTGGAATGATGGATTTGTATTTTACTTAGGGGAACATACATGGTACAAGTCCTAATGTTTCTAATTCAATTACTTAATCCAATGATATTAATAAATTAATTGAATAAAGAACCTAAGGGAACATGCAAGAGATTATAGGTCATGCTATATTAAGAAGAATCAAGCAATCAACCAAGAATTGAGAATTAAAGATAAATAAAAAGAGAAAAATTAAGGTTCATGATATTAACCCTAATTTTCTAATTAAGTTCAATCTAATCCTAATTATTAAATATAATCCTAACTAACCTAATGATGACTAGAAATGACTTTGATGTATTTAAAAGGCTTAAAATAGATTAAAAAACAAAAAAGAGTCTTAAGAAATAAAATAAATGAAAAAAGGAAAATCTAAAGAAATGAAAAAAATAAAATAAACTCTGCCGGGGGTGCAAAATACTAAAAATGAGGTGTGGAAAGTTATGAGGTGTAAGGCCCATGGTTTGAGGCCCAAATCATTGTTATTGTACTATTTTGGTTTTAGATGGGGATGTGACTGGTAATGAAAGGGTGTGTGAAGGCAAAGGCCAGTGGGTCTTGGATCCATGGCCCATGAGAGGGTTAGAAAGAAGGAAAAGGAAAAAACTCCCCTCATTTGACACTCTCACTCTTCAGACTCGTCTCTCCCATATCCTCACTCTCCCCCTCACATGAAATCATCGTCGTCGCACCAGAGATCGTCTTCGGCGGTGACACGGCCAAAAATCTCAATAAACCACCACCATTCTAATCCTCTCCTCACCCTCACCTCATATCCACATCTTAATCATTCCAAAACTAATCCTACCCTATGATATTTCAGCCTAATAATATACCCTAAAAACTTATAACTTAAATTAAATGGCCTTCACTCATGACCTTAAGCTGCAACGATGAGGGTTTCGTTTATAAAGTCAATATCTATCATGTGGTAACAAGAATGGAGCAAAAAATGAAGAATTAAGGCATATTATGCTTACCGTCAAGGAGGAGAAATTCCCTGGTGGTTGTTGCTGAACAAGCTGAAGATGATGAATCAAGAAACCTAGATAGGATACTCCATCTCAGATAACTGCTTTTGATCCCTTGTTTCTATGAATGTCTTCTTCTCATCTACCTCCTCCTCTTATTTTTACTTTTGTATAAACTATGATTGTTGTTGATAGGAACTACGACTTGAGTAATGGTAGAGTAGATACTTAGAATGGTAAGATTAGGCACTTGCTAAATATGGTGATGATGAATAAATAGTCAATAGATGGTGAGGAAAATGAATTAGGGTTTTATGATGAGGATAATGCTCAATTGATTTAGAGCTTCAACTTGAACTCCGATCAATGGTGAATTGGTGAGCTTCTAGTGAGATTTGGGAGGTTTGGGGAATGATTTGGACATAGTAGCAATAAGTGAAATGAAACTTGATGATGAAGTGATAGAGGTAGTGATTATATAGGTGAATGAAGATGGAAAAGAGAGGGAAGTTCAATTATGAAATTAGTTGGAAAATGATTGAATGTGAGCCCTTGGATAGCGATCCAAGGGGAAATTTTATCAAGGGTTGAGAAGGTTCCAAAAGTTATTTGGAATTTGGTTTTGTTGGAGTGAAGGATTTAGGAAGGGTTTGTGTTAGTTTTCAACTAAGATTAGTGCAAAAATTTGAATAAGAGTGTGTTTATTTAGTAGTTAAAAGTTATTACAGTTTAAAATTTGTTTAGAAGGTTTTAGAGGGAAGTTGGATTTAGGGGCATTTAGGTAATTAAGCTAGGGCACATGTCGGCTAGCTATTATGAATTAGTTAGCTTTGTTGGTTGAGATTAGAAGTTTGTTAGAGGTTTGTGAGGATTAACTTGGGTGTAAGTTAGTTTGTTCAACTCGAAAATTTGTGGGATGTTTCTAACTAATTTTAGAAATTAGTTAGGGCAATGGGGAAGGTTTAGTTAGAGGTAAAATTAGGGCAGTTTGAAATTAGTTAAAGGTTGGTTATAGTTAAGGGTCAGTTGGATGTTTAAGTTATGATGAATGAAAATTGTATGTGAGAATAATGTATGCTGGTTGTGAACTGTCATGAGCATTGCTTGATATGTGTTGTATGGTTATAATTGTGTCATGTATGCTGAATTTGATGTGTGAATTTTACTTCTTGCCATATCGGTTATGTATGTGGGATATGTGTGTGTGCATTTGAACCATGATGTGAAATTGAACATGATTTCATGATGATGTATGTTGCATGAGAGCATGATTGAATTGATGATAAATTGGATAATGTAGACTAGTTAAGATTTTTAATTGTGTATGCTAACTGGTTCTCTTAATAGTGTATGCTGAATTGCATTGTGTTTGAGATATATTGATCATTATTCATGTTATGCATGTCTTAGATCATGTGTATGTGGATGATTTGGATAATGTATATGTTATGGTGCATTGGTTCTCCTACATTGCATTGCTTTGGAATTGTTGTTGCAATATGATGATAATATATTTTTTATGATGAGATGAATACTTGGCATGAACATGGCTTGTAGGTTTGATGCTTCTGAAATGCTTTGGATGTGTCATGTAAAATATATGGTGTATGTATGTGAATTGAGTTATGAAGTGATATTTAGGGAATTGGCCTATATTCATTTGCATTGTGTGTGTGGCATGACATGACTTGAGTTGTGGTATTCAACGGGCTGCATTGAGCTCTGCAGCAATGTATTAAGCTTTTCACCTGCATTGTGTTGTGACATGGATTGTTTTAGGATATACACATGACATGGATAACTTGCATTGTATCTGCATCAATATTTGTGTTTGCACCATGTTCTGAATTATGTATGTTTTGGCCTTCTTTTGATTTGAATTTGAATGGTATGTAATGATATGATGATGAATACATTGCTTTGTGGAATTGTATTTTTTCTATATTGCTGCAGCATGATGATGTGTTATTTAAGATGAGATGAATGCTTAGTTTGAAGGTCTATTTTAAATGGACTTTGATGTATTGACATAGCATGAATGCATTGACTACTAGAAAAAACAAATTTAACATCAGACGCAAAATGCATTTAACCTCGACTACAAAGGGGAGTTAATGAAGGGCGTCATGAAAAGTGCACACTTTACCTCTCGGTTTTAAAATAACTGACGAGTATGTGAAATGGTCATATGTTCGATCCCCAGGGAGACCTTTTTGGAATTCTGAAATGGCGAAAACACATGTCCCCTCGATTTTGTAATTTCATCGAAAGTTATACCATATTTTCACCTCGGTTATATAATAAAACCCAGGGATAAAGAAATTTTGAGTTTATTAAATCTAATGTGAATTGCTTACATCTGTGTTATATTTGAAGAACAACTTACATTGATTATAATTTTGAAGCATCATGTAACTCATCATTCTTCTCATGCTATTTTATGGTTAAAATCTCTACAATGTTTCATGTTCTTTATTCAACACTTCCTTTTCTACTAATTCATTCTTGAAAGCATAAAATTTGCTACTTTGAAAAATGAACAAATATGGAAGAAAGTTGAATAAAAACTAGAAGTATTGGAGATATTTTAATAATAAAACAACGTGAGATGAACAATGAGTTGCAGAATTCTAGAAAATTATTAATCAGTGTAAGATAAGTTTCAGATACAACATAAGTTTCCATATGATTATTTTCAAACTCAACTAGACGGAACAAGAAAACAACAAATACATCAAACACAACATCAAGAACAACAATAAAAACTCTAGGGTTTCGAATCTCAACAATAATAACAACAACAATAATAACAATAATAACAATAACAACAACAATAACATTATGACAAAAATATTAGTAGTGATGTTTGACGTACCAGATCTCTAAAGAAGAAGTAAAAGAAAATGATTTGGATCTCTGAAGAAGAAAAGAGAGTCCTAAACACATAACATCTTCGTATTGAAGATGGTATGTGTTTATGGCTCTCGTGGTTTAGGGTTCTTCTTTAGGGTTATATTTATGTTGTTTAGAGAAATGAAACTTAATGCTTCAAGCTAAAGCTATATATATTAGAGAAACATATTCACCTCGGTTGGTAAGAAAATCGAGGGGTAAAGTAGCATACTTTTTAATTAAAAATAAAATATTCAAGAATGCACCATTTTTAATGAGATAAAAACATAAACTAAGGATGCTAGGATTCGAAGCATGTACAATGAATATTGTGTATTCTTTTTATATAAAAGAAATAGGGTGCGTCCAGGTATTTGCCTCAATTTTTCATTACGTGAGGTGAAATCATCGTCATGAAATGTATTATTTGTAGTAGTGATTTCATTATGTTAATGTTATTGGATTTGTTTTTGCATTGTTGTAATTAAGTGATGATGCATTATCTTTTGGTTGTATGCAGGTGTTTGCAAGCACACTTTGGTATGGCTTGAAAGGTGTAGTTTGGACTCCAAATGGTAATGATGATGGTTAGGATGATGTTATAGGTTGCACTGGTACATGTTTGAGCAGCTGATGATTGATGCAACAACATAACAGGTTGGATGGCTGATGCAAGAATTGATGAATTTTGGTGGCTTGGGCATGAAGTGAAGGTTGGAGACATGTGGAGCATTTTGTAAGATAATATGGTTATAATTTCATGAAGATGTAGAAGACTTGGGGACTTAGAAGAGAAATAGGTCTAGGGTCCATATTAGGGTTAGGGTCAATCTTGGGTCTTGGTCAAAGTTTGGTCAATTATTTACCTGTAGCGGTAAATTCATGACCATCAAGCTATGGATAAACTGACGTCAATGAAACTAGAGTCGCCGTCGCGCTTTTATTGTTTCGAAAGGAAAAAGGGAAAAATTACGAACAAAACTCACAAATAAGAATTTTTCAAATCAAAACTAATAAAATGTCAGAGATTACAGGTAAGGGGGTTGGATACACAGAGGGAAAGTATTAACACCCAAAGTGTCCTAGGTACTCCTAGGGAGTCTTTTTTTGTGTGCAAGTGTTTTGGTCAAAATGATGTTTGATAAAAAATATATAGTGAGAGGATGAGGAAAAAATTCTTTAATTATATTTTTGTGTTTGACAAGACCTTCGGTCTTATGCCTATGTACCAACATAAAAATGACGGATAAAAACCCCGTAGTTCGGGGTAAAAAATTTCAAAGAAGTTGGTGAATTAATTTTAATAAAAGTTTAAAAGAAAAGGAACAAAACCCCTAAGACTTGAATGGGGTTGTTAGTTCTTTTTGTCTTTTTTTAAATTAAAGTCAATATGGTTAAGTTCATTCACAAGTTTGATTTAAGAAAAAGTTTGAAAATTCATTAGTATAAGGCCAAAGTTTATAATCATTAAAACATGTCTAAGTTGAAAACATAAACACCGAAGGTTTTGAAAAGAGGGAGAGATTTTTAAAATTAAAGAAATGGGAGGAGATGAAGGGATTATCCTAGACCAATATTAAAAGTTAAGAGTTGAAAAGATCTTACCAATAAGGTGCAATCCACAAGACAAGAATGTCAGGTAGAACCACATTTTCCCTTGGACTTTTGAGCAAGCGACAAGTATAAGCAATATTGAAGCAAACCATATGAAGACCAAGGCATCATATAAATATAGCCATAATATCTAAGCAAGCACTCCAATAGCTAGCAATCTTCAATGTCTTCCAATGTATCAAATGAAAATATTCCTTGGCAAATTCTCAAAAACAATCATCAGACATAAACAATAATAACTGTATAACAATCAAGCACAGAGACAAAGTGATATATGAACCAGGAGCCCTCAAGGTTTGCATCAGATGAAAGACACAGTCAAGGATAACTCAGTCTCAGATACTGGCATTGCCCAAGTCATCAAAGCATAAGGAAGTTGTTTATTCTAAGTCCAAAATTTAAGATCAAGTCCAAGAGTCCACCAAGATATTTTTTAAGTTTTTTTTGTTATTATTAGGTATTTTAAGGTCCTAGGACCACAAACATTACAAAATCACAAGCAAACAAAATATACAACTACAAGATATGGCTCAAGTGAGTAAAATGAAAAGGAATGAAACATAAACATCTTGCATGAAATGTAAATGGAATTGGTCAAGGATAACTCAGTCTCAAATAGTGGCATTGGCCAAGTCCTCAAAGCATAAGGAGGTTGCCTATTCTAAGTCCAAAAGTTAAGATTAAGTCCAACATTCCACCAAGATACTTTTTAAGGTTTTTTGTTGTTTTTAGGTATTTTAAGGTCCTAAGACCACAAATAGAACAAAATCACAAGCAAACAAAATATACAACTACAAGATATGGCTCAAGTGAGTAAAGTAAAAAAAACTGAAACATAAACATCTTGCATGAAATGTAAATGACAATGAATGATAAAGGTATTGGAATTTAAATTGCATTAAATAAATGACTTGAAAGTAAATAAATGTTAATAAGGAGTTAGTCAAATGTTAGTGGAGAGATTTTTTTTAGTTGTTTAAGTCATTCCTTGGAGAACACTCAACCATCCATTCACAAGTATGAATACATGAACCAAAACATCATCCATGAGAAGGGACCCAACTTGGATAAATCAACAAGTATGCCACTAGCTCTCATGAATGGAAAAAAGGTCAAGTTTTCACATAATGCCTTGAAGAATGGTAGACTTACAATCTCACTTACAAGAATGCTATACCTTTTGGACTTACGTAGAAGTCACAACTATCTGAGGCCGGAAAATAAAGATATTGGTGTTAATGCATGTTAGAGACTTGGTAAAAAGAATCAAGCTCCTAAAACATACCACACACTAAAAATAAAGTGGGAAAGACCTATCTCAGTCAGGCTAATGTTGATTCATCTGACATAAGATCATTGATGAATCAACTAGCACTAGACATGAAGAGAATTCATTAGTCAATGATGAATTAGGGAAGAATAGGGATGAAGATGAATAGGGAAGGGGAAATAGAAACCTAAATTGATCATAGAAGGAATTTCATCTGATCAATGTTATCCATTCATTTTGAGGGATGAAATGTACATTTCATCAACCCCCTAAATCCAATAGTATTGATCAAATGGAAGTTCAAATCAACCATGATCAAGGCCAAACAAAAAGTTAAACATCACAAAGTCAATCAAATGGCTCAACAATATTTTTAAACAATTAATCAATTAAAAATCAAATTAAAAATGAATTAAAATGCATTTTAAAATGGACAAAACTTCAAATCCCTTCAAATCATCAAATAAATGGTCAAGGGATTTATCCTAGGTCAAACAAGGCCAAAGGACCATAGAGAAAAAAGTTTCACAATTTTTGGAAAGTCAGAAGTATTTTAAAATATTTAAAAACAAGTCCAAAATCAATTAATTCACAAAAAATATAAAAGTTAATCCAAAAATTTATTTTAACTTAAAATATGGAAGAGGAAAATATTTAAAGATTTTTGGTGAAAGTCCCATATTTGTTTGATTAAAAATGTATTTATTGTAAATTAATCAAATTAAGTGGATTAAACAGAAAATCAGAAAATAAAATAAAATTGAAAAGAAAAGGGCCATCAGATCTCCCTCATTAGTTGAGGTGGTATATCTGATGGCCACGCGCTAAGGTGCATGATGGACTCAAGTCAACTGTGTGACAAACATGGTCATCACAATCAATGGATGAGATTAGAACGTTGGGACATGATTAGATGGTTGGGACATTGTCAACACACCACCGGAGCTAGGGCTCCGGTCATCTTCTCCGGTTGGCTTCACCGGACTAGCCCACCACTAACTTACATAAAAATGAAAAGTGAATACACTATTTTGAAGGAAAAACCCTCAGGAGTCCAAATCAAACCTCAAATTTCTCCAATTCCAAGTATATTGAAATATACATGGATTTGAAAATTGAGGAGTATGATCTGAGTTGCTTCGGTTTGACCTCTAAGTAACTCAATCTTGTTGCCTATAATGGTAGGACATCAGCCAACCAAAAACCAAGTGAAATGACGGAGAATGAGAATGATTCCTTCTTCAAAGTTGTATATCTAAATATAAAGTAAAATTATCACTTTTTCCACCTTGAATAACTTTTCTATGTGCTTCAAATAAGAATGATTCCTTCTTCAAAGTTGTATATCTCTCATTCCTATTAAATTTGATCACAAATTTGATACCATTTGGATCTTGCATGAGGGAGTTATGGATTTTAGAAGTTGAGGAAAAATGTTTGTTCAATGATAATGATCGAAAATGACCTATAATGTTTCCTCTTGGAACATGCCCTTAAAAGTATAATTTGAAATTTCTCAAATAAGAAAAGTTGGATAATACATATTTAAATGGATCATGAAACTTAGATGGCATTCATATCGTAAAAAACGAGCAAGTTATGATTCTTGGAAGTTGACCTTCCAAGCCAAATTAGCTCTTAATGCCAACATGAAAGTTGTTTGTAATGTCATAAAGAGTAAATTTTATCTTAGAATCATTTCATATGACAAAAAGTGCCGGATATAGGGTCTAGGGAACCCTAGATTTGGCCAGTTGACTTTTCTGGTCAACCTTATTTGGGGCTCATGGAGAATCATATATGCTTTAGATGATGTAAAATGAAGTATCCTTTGATATCTTGGACCAATTGGTGAAGAAACTTGCCGAGGAAGTCACACAAGATACCCAGATGAATTAGGCCTTCCAAGGCAAACAAGCTTCAAAATCTTGATGAGTTCTTGATCAAAATTATAAGTAAAGAACACGGGGATCCATATATGATGCTTGGAAACATTATGAAACGTTCCTTGATTGATCTTTTGCACTGAGGGTCTCAAACCCTAGATGTGAGCTTGATAAGGCACATATGGATGCACACACTACCTACAAAAGAAATGAAACTATACTAGACATACTTTTGGCATATTAGTTAGTAAACAAAAGAAAATAAAGTATGATACAATCAAAAGTGTTTGGTGATCTCTCCCAATTCAAATCCAATGAATGAGGGGTGATAAGGAGACTAAGGTATGATCCCAAAGCCAATGCAAATGATGATATAGCTTGAGGGATCTTAGGGTCAAAATTGGGGTCTTACAGCTCCCCTATTTAAGGGCATTCTAGCTGAGGATGTGAAGGTTAAAATATTCATATCAAATCAGTAGAATGGACTTAAATAACAACATCAAGAAACAAATTTTGGTCCCTAAGAGACCTCATGATGCATATGGTATGAATGTAAAAATAATCTTTGCGGAGAATATATTTCCACAAAGGAAAAGAATCCTGAGAGACTGAAAGTCCACATGAGCACAATGCATTCCATAAGGAAAACTCACTGGGGAGGCAGAGACTCTGGGGATAAAAGTTATGTGTAGGCCAAGCTACGATGTAAAAGTTGTTGGAGACACGAGGCGGTTTTGCATGAAAATAAATCATTGGAAAGACTCAGACTGGGGAGAAGGAATCTGCATATATCAGGATAACACCTATACAACAAGAAACACCCGCTGGGGAATATGTAAATAAGAACTAGGCTGAAATACTCAAACGCAAAAAGGAATTCAATTTCACAAAGAAATACGAAACCAAACTCAACTGGGGAAGAAAATCTTCAACATATGAGTAAAATAAATATATTATCTACTACTGGTTACTGGGTAAGAAAATAATATACTCGAACAGAGGGACATCCGTTACCGGTTAGGATAAATATATCAAGGATGACTCGCTGAGGAAAATGAGGAATATTCATTATCGTTTACTGTGTAAGAATAACCTATTGGGAAAAGGAAGCCAAATAGGATCCACAACTACCGGTTACTAGGAAGAAGACCAAAGAGAGAGTATCCGTCACCGGTTAAAGTGAATATATCAAGGATAAACTCAATAGGAAGAATATCTGTCACCGATTAAAGTGAACATATCAAGGATAGACTGTCGGGGAAAAATAGGAATTACAAGTACCAGTTACTGGGAAGAAGACCAAAGAGAAAGTATCCGTCATCGATTAAGATGAACATATCAAGGATAAACTCAAAAGGGAGAATAGGATTTATATCTACCATTCACTGGGCAGAATACCTCAAATAGGAATTACAACTACCTGTTATTGGGTAGAATACCACAAAAAGAGAAAATCTGTCACCAGTTAAAGTGAACATATCAAGGATAAACTCTCTTGGGAAAGAAGGAATTATAACTACCTTTTATTGGATAGAATACCAAACAGGAATGATATTCGTCATTGATTAAGATGAACATATCAAGGATAAACTTGCTGGGGAAACGAAAAAAAAATGAATCCGCTGAAGAACAAAAATCAATGATGTAAATTACCTTTTACCAGTTACTAGGTAAATTAACACAGGTAAATTGCTCAACATCAAGAAGGATATTACCAGTTACTGGGTAATAAACTCTTGAGGACCAAAAGATCTATCTAGGTAAGAACTAGAAAGAAACGGTCAAACAAGACTCAACCCAATGAGGATATAGCTCAAGAGGAGTGGTTCCATCAAGATGATGAACTGGGGAGGAAACTGAAATAACAATCATCCACGAGGTAATAACTCAGTTAGGAAGGAGAAACGATAAACTTTTTTTGCTTAAGGGGCTGACACTCTACAATTGAAAGAGGACAGACACACCAAATCTGCATGGGGAAATAATATCACCAAAGCAAGGGATCAGAAAAATATTTCAATGTGATAATAATGCACAAAAAATATTTGATGTTATGTTTTCTACATGTGTATGCATGAGTTAGTATATGATTATGCTGACAAATGAGCATAAAGGATACAAATAATGAAGATCTGAATCATCATAACTAGATACTCGGTTAATCGCAACAAGATGGAAACACCAACTGGAGAACCTGCTAGGGATGAAAATACATCACCGAGGATATACATCCTAACTTAAAATAATATTTGATTCCCAGGGAAGGTGCACAACCACGGATCAAGGGAGAATGAGGATACATTAGTCCAAATCAAAGCTCAACTATGGCTGGGGAAGGCATGGAGAACATGCGTCCAACCCAAAGTGTTGAGGATAAAGAGGGATTTGCTGAGGATCCTTATCAGAGCAACAAGTCATCACTGCGGGGAATTTTAAGTCAACACCATATCAAATGGGAGACAACCCTACAGGAGACATCATCAATACTGCTCAGAATCGAATGCTACTTGAAGGAAGAAATATTCAATCAGAAGATGGAAATCCCCTTGGGTCTCAAGTCACAATAAGTGGCGAACTCTGAGTGGGGAGAGCCAGACGATCTACTGGTGATTCCATCCAAAAACATATTTGTGGGGCTTCACTAAGGATACAAAAATCTGCCAGAATAAATCGAAGGCCACACGAGGATACAAAGATTAGAAAAAAATTCCTTAAAATTAAAACAAATCATCATACTCTCCTTGGAGATTGAGAAATAAACCAATTCCAAGGTACCAAAATATCAACCGGATATGTAGACTCACGCAGGGGAGAAACTGTCACGGCTATGCAACGCACAAATAAAGGCGTTGGGGATCCGGAGACCAAATAAAGGTTTCACGGTGATCTAGGGTTCATGCAAAGATACAAAATACAAATGAAGATCATAAGTCCTTAACTGGGGACAGATGATGAACTATAAAGAGAACAATACATCAGCTCTAATGGGAGCAACTCATCAACCATTCTGGGAATGAATGATGAACTGTTGTGGAGGTAAAGTTACCAAAAAACTTCTTGGGGAAGACCAATAATGCTTTACACATCAAGACTTACCGTTCTTAGATTGTTGTTGACATTCCTTTTTGAAATCGATTGTTCTTAAAGTAAATGCCTTATTATTTAAGAAAAATGATTGTTCATTGATTTATTTATTTCAAAATTATCATCATAAACTCTCAATTTTAAAATAAAAACAAATAAGAATAGAAACAATTGGATAAAAGCTCAAATTTATTTAATAGAATGGTAGTCCGCAAATGGTGGGACTCCATGGATCTTTACAAAGTTTGAAAAATGGTAATTTATACGGAAAAGGGCTACATTAAATAGAATGACCACTACTTTCCCTACCAACTTTGAAATAAATTGTGTGCTTGTCTTCGGTTGAGAACGATGAATTAGAACCAAATGACTTCTCAAAGCTGCTTCAAGGCTCAGGACTGGCCGGATGCAGTTACTTTCCATAATCCCTAATTTTTGCCTAGATTGACCCAAGGTGGGGTTCTCAATCTACCGAGATAAAGGTTTCTATTTTATGTCTCTAACTTTTTCCTAGATCGCCCTTTCGAGTTTTCCATCCACCAAGACGCTCATTTTTCCTAAGCCACCCTTTTGGGTTTTCAACTTAGCAAGCTGTTATTTTTTTCTTCTTTTTAGGAGAAGTATTTATTGACTTCATAGACATTCATAGGACGAGTGAACTCTCCACCATCCATAGTTGTAAGAATCAAAGCACCGCCTGAAAAGGCTCTCTTAACAAGATATGGGCCTTCGTAATTAGAAGTCCACTTTCCTCTAGCATCAGGTTTGAAAGACAGAATCTTCTTGAGCACGAGGTCACCTTCTCTGAACACGCGAGGCTTGACCTTCTTATCAAAAGCTTTATTCATTCTCTATTGATATGACTGACCATGACACATGACAGTCAATCTCTTCTCTTCAATCAAATTCAGCTGGTCATATCTGGTCTGGCACCATTCGGCTTCTATCAACTTGGCTTCTATCAAAACACGCAATGATGGGATCTCAACCTCCACGGGGAGTACAACTTCCATGCCATAAACAAGAGAGAAAGGAGTTTCCCCTATTGAAGTACGAACGGATGTACGGTACCCATGGAAAGAAAATGGGAGCATCTCATGCCAATCTTTATACATTATAACCATTTTCTGGATGATCTTCTTAATATTCTTGTTCGTAGCGTCAACAACCCCAATCATCTTGGGTCTGTAGGGAGAAGAATTATGATGTACAATCTTGAATTCTTTGCAAAGAGCTTACTTGGCACACCATAACGACATATAATCTAGTTCTTCATAAATCGGACTACAACCTGCTTGGTTACATTTGCATACGATGCCACTTCAACCCACTTTGTGAAGTAATCAATAGCCACCAAAATGAAACAATGTTCGTTCGAAGCTTTGGGCTCAGTCATACCGATCATATCAATTCCCCACATGGAGAAGGGCGGTGGAGAGGAAATGCCACTCAAAAGTGTTGGAGGAACATGAATCTTATCTACATAAATTTGACTCTTATGGCATTTCTACACAAACTTGCAACATCTTCTTCGCCATAGCATGTCCGTTGGAATGAGTACGAAAGGAACCTTCATGGACTTCAGTCATAAAGAGGTTTGCTTCGTGTCTATCCACGTATCTGAGCAAAACCATATCGAAATTTCTCTTGTAAAGCACATCACCATTTAGGTATAAGTTACCAGCTAATCTTGTCAAAGTCTTCTTATCTTTCAAAGATGCCCCAGATGGGTAAATCTGACTTTGGAGGAAACATTTGATATCACAATACCATGGCTTTTCATCTTTGACTTATTCAACCGCAAACATATGAGCCGGCCTATCAAGACGCATCACAGTCAAATTAGGAACTTCATTCGAGAACTTTACCACAATCAAGGAAGCCAACGTTGCAAGAGCATCTGCTATCCCGTTTTTATCTCACGGGATATGATAAAACTCAACCTTTGTAAATAAAGTTGATATCCTCCTCGCATAATCTCTATATGGTATCAAACTGAGTTGATTCGTCTCCCATTCACCTTTGACCTGATTCACAACCAAAGTTGAATCTCCATAGACGTCAAGATATTTAATTCTGAGATCAATGGCTTTTTCGAGCCCCATAATGCAAGCTTCATACTCAGCCATATTATTTGTACATGTGAAGGTCAATCTAGTTGTAAACGGAAAATGAGTGTCTTGAGGAGTAATAATCACCGCCCCAATGCCATTACCATACGAATTAATAGCTCCATCAAAATACCATGCCCCAGCGAGAACCAGGTTCGGGCCATTCTTCAAACAATCGTTCATCACAATCTCTCATGATCAAGTACAAAATCTCTTCTTCAGGAAATCATACTACACTAACTGATAATATTCAATAGGTTGGTGAGGCAAATTTTCAGCCAGGAGACTACCTTTAATAGTTTTTTGAGATCGGTATTGAATATCATACTCAGATAACAACATTTGCCAACGGGAAATCCTCCCAGTTAAAGCAGACTTCTCAAAAATATACTTGATTGGATCCATTTTGGATATCAAACAAGTGGTATGATTCAACGTACACTGGTGCAAACGCTTAACAACCCAAGCCAAAGCACATAACGTCTTCTCAAGCATAGAATACCGAGTCTCATAGTCGGTGAGCTTCTTGCTGAGGTAGTAAATGGCATATTCTTTCTTCCCAGATTCATCTTGCTGACTAAGAACACAACCCCTAATCTCTTCAAGCACAATCAAATACATGATCAAAGGTCTTCCTTGAACAGGCAGAGACAGAATCAGAGGCTCAAGCAGATACTTTTTGATGCTATCAAAAGCTTTATGGGAATCCTCGATCCAATCACAAGACTTATCTTTCTGAAGGACTTTGAATATAGGCGCACATGTGGCAGTCATATGCGAAATAAATTCGAAATATAATTCAAGCGGTTGAGAAAACCTCTGACTTGCTTCTCAGTTTTGGGCGCATGCATCTCTTGTATTGCTTTGGCCTTGGTAGGATCAACTTCAATACCCTTTTCACTGACAATAAAGCCCAACAAGTTACCAGAGCGAACACCAAAAGTACACTTATTGGGATTCAAGCGGAGTTTATATTTTCTCAAATGCTGGAATAACTTCAACAAATGCTCAAAATTCTCTTCTTCGGTCCTTGATTTAGCAATCATATCATCAACATAGACTTCAATCTCTTTATGCATCATATCATGGAAAAGAGTGGTCATAGCTCTTTGGTACGTTGCACCAACATTCTTTAAACCGAAGGTGCATCACTCGATAACAGAATGTTCCCTAAGGTGTAATGAATATGGTCTTCTCTATATCTTTGGGTGCCATCTTTATCTGATTATAACTGGAAAATTTGTCCATAAATGAAAATACTTTGAATTTAGTTGTATGGTCTACCAATATACCAATGTGTGGCAGAGAAAAATCATCTTTCGGACTGGCTTTATTCAAATCTCTATAACCAACAAACATATGGACTTTTTCGTCCTTCTTAGGAACAAGCAGAATATTAGCCACCCATAGAGGATACTCGGAGGTAACAAGGAAACCAACATCAATCTGCTTCTGCACTTCCGCCTTAATCTTCATTTCCATATCAAGATGAGTTCTTCTCAACTTCTTCTTGACCGGAGGGAATCCTGGCTTCAAAGGCAATCTATACTCCACAATCTCATAATCCAAACCAGGCATATCTTGATAGGACCAAGAAAACACATCAGAATATTCTCAAAGAAGATCAACCAACCCTTTCTTAGCTTTTGGACACAATTGTGACTCAATCTTGACTTCCTTCACATCATCATCGGAATCCAAGTTGACTAATTCAATCTTCTCTTCAAACGACCGAATGGTTTTTTCCTCGTGCTCAAGCAAACAGTATAACTCATCAGACATTTCTTCATCATCATTTTCTTCCTCGGCTTCAAACACACGCAAATCAAAGTTTGGAGAGGGAGTAGGATCATTATGTTCAATGGGTTTGAGAATCAACCTGCATAATGATTTGATATTTTGATTTTAGAGAAATGGAGTGCGAATAAATACTATGCAGATGGAAATATTATCATTTATTTATGTTTTTTTTGTGATTACCATTTTTTTAGAAAAAGCAAAAAGTAAAAACAAAACATCTTAGATGTGGATGAATAAAATTTGTATTTTATTGATGATAATATTGAAAATGCCCAATAATGTTTCACTTTTCCCTTAGGCTTAGGAGAAGGATTTTTCTTAAACAATAAAACAAATTACTTTGAACGGTGCATAACAATAGGAATGTCTATAGCAACCCAATTGTTGCAAGTCTGGCCATGTGTCACACAGTTGGCATAAGCTTCATCTTCATCACTGTCTTCAATAATTGCAGTTGAGGGTTGATCATCCTTATGAATGAACCCTCCACGGCGGATTTTTTTTTCATAGCCTTAACATTGGCGTTGAACGACCCTTGATGAAATCCCAAATCGGCCATGCTCTTATTCTCAAGAATTTCCACAACGCGCCCCCGCTTGTCGGTGCCACCAGCCTGAAAAACCTCTTTGGCATCCTTCAGAGAAGACATGGGTGCCCCAGTCTTCTGCAATTCATCAGCAATGGTCAAAGCTTGGAACGGTGTTCCAACTTTTTCTTCAGCTTCCACATAGGTGAAGGATGATAAATCTCTTACTAAAAGTGCTTTCTGTCCACCAACAACGATAAGCTTTCCGTTCTTAACAAATTTCAGCTTTTGATGCAGAGTAGACATCATATCGCCAGCTTCATGGATCCATGGCCTTCCAAACAAACAACTGTAGGTCGAGTGAATATCCATCACTTGAAAAGTAATTTGAAAATCACTCTGACCTATCTTAACCAGAAGCTTCACCTCCCCAATGACAGTTTTTTAGGAACCGTCAAACGCTTTAACCACAACACCATTGTACCTCATCGGGGCGCCTTGATAAGAAAGTCTTGCTAGAGTTGACTTGGGAAATACATTCAATGATGAACCAGTATCAACCAATACATTGGATAGAGCATCCTCTTTGCAGTTTATTGAAATGTGAAGTGCCAAGTTGTAATTTCTACCTTCCTCAGGAAGTTCTTCATCACAAAAGCTTAAATTATTACATGAAGTAATGTTGGAAACAATGTGGTCAAACTGATCCACAGTAACATCGTGCTCCACATAGGGTTGTTCTAACAATTTCTACAAAGCCTCTATATGTGCCTCAGAATTCATCAACAACGACAACACATAAATCTTTGACAGCGTTTGGAGCAATTGATCCACAACGTTGAACTCACTTCTCTGCATCAAACAAAGTACCTCATCATCATCATTAGCCTTAAACCCATTGGATTCACCAGAATAATAAGTTGGAGCACTAACCGGATCAACTACATGAACTTCTTCCTTCTTACCCACTAAAACATATTCCGCAACTCTAGGAGATACTGGGCCAAACACACAGCCACTACAGGTCACCTTTACTACATCTGCAATGGTCACCATTAAATTTGCAGCGGGAAGAGGAACCTCTTGCCCATTCTCAAACATGGTGGAATTATACTTATATGACGCAACTTTCTCAAATGAATAGGGGACGAAGCCCGCTAACCATATAACCAACGACGATACCGATCTGTTGACATTTCTGTTGCTGCTATCAAATTGAATAACTACCCGCTCGGGGGTCTTGAACACTGGCACGATAATGTTTACATCATTTTTCATATACCTGGACTGTTGAACTTGAATAACATTTTCATCCATCAGTTTTTGAATATCCCTCTTAACAATTACACATCCTCGAGGGTTGATACTACAAATAACACAACCATCATGGTCATGTTCATAATCACTTACCAAGCACAAATCTTTATGAGTTTCCACCAATGACCTATGAATACGAGGCACATCAAAAACCCTGAAATTCCCAAGACAACTGTCCAACATGTTCACAGAAGCATTGCCATGAGTAGGTAATGGGTTGGCTTTTACATTAGGTGCTCGGTCCTCAAAGGACACCATACCGTTCTTAACCAGCTTCTAAACCTCATACTTCAAAGGATAATAGTTTTCAATGTCATGGTCGGGAGCTCCCTGATGAAAAACACATTGCAAATATGGATTGAACCACCATGGCAAAGGTTCAAGAATTTATGGATGATTTCTTGGTTGGATCAGATTCTTGACAACCAAAGAAGGATATAATTTTTCATACGTCATAGGAATAAGGTCAAAAGAGACCTTCTTCCTCTCAAAATTCTGATGATGATTATTGTTGTTGTAGTTGGTATGTTGTTGTGGCTGTTGTTGTTGTTGCTGAACATGAACTAATTAATTTGCTGAGTTATTAGTGAAAACAGGAATAACTGGTGATACTTGATAATGTTGCTGACGTGGTCTAACATTCTTCCTTACATGAGGCCTCACATGCCTCCCCACTAACACTAAATTAATTTATCCTTCCTTCTTTTTGGAGAAGCTACCACCGTATTCCTTTGGACAACCAGCCTTCTCTAACAACCATCTTGGTCATATCCTTCTCTTCCAAAGATGGACTACTCTGAGCAGCCAATTCCCTCCATCTTTGGGCATACTCCTTGAAAGTCTCTTTGTCCTTCTGAGACATTGATCTCAATTGATCCTGATCGGGAGCCATATCAACATTATACTTATATTGCTTGATAAAATCCTTGCCCAAGTCATTAAAAGTACGAATATTAGCACTGTCCAATCCCATATACCATCAGAGTGCAGCACCAGTCAGACTGTCCTAGAAGTAGTGGATTAGTAGTTGATCATTTTCGGTCTGAGTGGACATCTATCTAGCATACATGAAAAGATGACTCAAGGGCAACTATTCCCCTTATATTTTCCAAAGTCTGGGACCTTGAACTTGATTGTAATCTTGACATTGGGAACCAAACACAACTTAATAACACTCTTACCAAACAGATCTTTCCTCTTTAAGGTCTTCAATTGCTTTCTCAGCTCCAAGAATTGGTCTTTCATCTCGTCCATCTTCTCATAAACATTGGGACCTTCAAATGGCTCGGAGTGATAAATGGTATCCTCAACACGGGGAAAAGTATCCACAATGGGAGGAAGCACAGACAGGACCAGGCTAGATGTCGGCATAAAAGCAAATGTTGGAGCGTACCCTTCAGGCACAAAGTTTGGCGGCATTCCCCATGGGAATCCGACAGGCATGGTAGGCATCGACTGGATAATAGAAACAATAGGCACAAACGCTGAAGCGATCTCTAAAATCACAGTCCTCTGAGGAGGAGGAGTTGCAGGAGGTGGAGATGGTTGGTTCTAAGAAGGAATCACAGACTCCATCAAGGCAGTGAGTCTGAAAATCTCATCCTTAAGCTTTCGGTTCTCTTGTTCAAGATGCTCCATTCTTCTCAAATGATTAGCGTGAGTGTAGTAGTGATGAGTCAGCTTGACTGATACATATAAGAAGAACTGATAAGACATTTGGCGGAAGAAACATGTTATGCAGATGATGCATGAAATGCAATGTTTTTTTATTATTTTTAATTTCAAGGAACATATGAAGTCTCATTTACAAATATTTTTAATTAATAATAGTAATAATCAATAATAAAAATTCAATTGACCAAAAAAATCTCTTTTTATTCATAAAATTTGGAAGGATTACACTGAGTACAATTTCAAAAACAAAAATATAAATACAAGAGAAATGGAAAATATCATCCTAAGGATCCCTAACAATTGCATCAGATGTTCTGACTAAGGGAGTGTACTTCTTTCGGATGTGTCAATAACTCAAAAACCATCTGCATCTGAGCTTTCTCGAGGACAATTCGATCAACAATCTTCTTCCAAGCACCGGAAGGATGAGGCATACTAGAGGAAAATATATCCTCTAGCTCTCTCTGTCTCTTCACTACACTCTCCTCAAGAACATCAATAAGTGCATCTTTATGTTTCGACTCAAGTTGAAACTCCTCATGCTTTCAATTTAAAATGGAACCGTTCTTCCCACAAGTCTCTCTCTTGCTTCATCTTGGTAAGTGTGTCTTCCAACTCCTCTACATTTTGGTTAGGGAGAGTTGATGGCTCAGCCACAACCATAGACATAGGTATCTTACAAGCGTACGACATCTTGAGCTTCAAAGCTCTTTTCTTCACCCAAAAAGTGTAAGCTTCCTAAGCTACACAGTTGCGTGGACCAAGCTCGGATCTTTATTTCCTATGCACGTTGTGCCAAGCACGCACCATTCTACTCTTCAAAAGTTGGGGATCTTTACCCTCTTGATAAAATAGACCTTCTAACTGAATATTATTAGGTTTATCTCTCAACGGGAACCCAAGCTGGAGACGGGCCAATGTTGGGTTGTAGTAGATTGCTCCTTGCGTACCAATATGAGGCACGTTAGAGAACTCACCGCAACTGTCAATAGTATCCACGCTACCCAATGCAGAATCATACCAAACAATATCATTATTAGTGAGAGACATAAGTCTCTGGGACCACCGTAGACAATTTCGGTTCTTCAAGAAAGCAGGCGTTTGAGGCAAGTGAGAAATAAACCACTTGTACAGAAGAGGAACACAACACACAACGGTTCCACCATCCTTAGAATTCCTCAAATGCAAAGAGAAATACATGTCACCCAACAAAGTCGGAACAAGATTCCCAATCAAGAATATTATGATGGCATTAACATCAAAGAAATCGTGGATGTTAGGGAACAAAGATAGACCATAGATGAGAAATACAAAGATGACTTCAAAAGAGTCCATGCTACCGGCTTGAGCAAAACCGATAGCCCTATAATCCCTCCTTTTTTCACCATGTTGGCATCAATCTCAAATTTCTTCAAATGAAGAGCTTCGGCTATGACGTGAGATCTCAGGATCTCCTCCAATCCGTTGAAAGTTCCCTTGTTATACACGGGCATACCAGAGATATGGGCATACTCCTCTAACGTGAGCACAAGCTGATAATCAGGAAAAGTGAACACGGATAGAGAGGGTCCTAAAATTGCACAAAGATACTCAAAAGTCCTTCAACCACAATAGTAGATAATACGGACAAGAGCTTCCCATGATGTTGCTTGAAGTCCAAGGGGTCTAATACAAAGGATGAAAACTTCATTAACTCTTTCAAGTCGAGACACCTGAAACTGTACTTCTTAGTGTTCCTTCATCCACAATCCCTGGTCTGAAAATGTTTGTAAACAAGACCTTATTTCCTTGAATTTTTATTATTGTGATGAATGTTATGATGCACATGTATGCATGAATGCAACAATCACACACAAGGGATCACACAAAAGGCAAACACAAACATAAGCCAAGGGATGGATCAAATCATCATCAAGATCAATCGTCCATTTTGGTGGATTATGGTTTTCACCTTATCAACACCCAAGTTCCATTGATATTGATGAGACTAATCGGATCAACCAAGAACCAAAGGGTTTGTTGTGAGTCACGAGCATGGAGTAGGGTTAAGAACCATCCCAAAGGAGTGTACTAAGGATAGAACATGTAAATCATGTTCTAAAATGTTCCCAGAGACTTGATCCCATCTATCGGATATTATAGGTTAGGATGACTGACTTATCAAACCATAATATTCTCAAGAGAAACTCGTCCGAGTGTAGTATCGCGTAATAACTGTTATCAAATCTACACTTGAACAGTCTCCGCACTACGTCCTAAAATAGGCCAAGTTGGGTTAAATATTCTACGATCCTCAGCTTCTCGGACCCCTAATTTAAAGAAAGTAATGCATATCCACGACCTACCCGTGTGACATCAATAACTCCAAAGAGGTCTGCACTGAGTGGGGGATCTCATGTCAACTCTTTCAGGACTACTCCTTCAAAGCCAACATGACTATACCACCTTTCTATCTTAAATTGCACTCAAGTTCGGGTTAGAACTTATCTCACCACACAGAGATCACCAAGCACAACAAACAGAGTGCCACATAACAATATATACAAACAAACATCAAATATACAAATATATACACACACAAAGAAGGCTAAACCCATTGAGGACTACTCCCCAGCAGAGTCGCCACATATTTTTTGTAGCGGTAAATTCGTGACCATCAAGCTATGAATAAACTTGACGTCAATAAAACCAAAGTCGTCACCGCGCTTTTATTGTTTCTAAAGGAAAAGGGGAAAAGTACGAACAAAACCCAAAGATAAGAAGTTTTCAAATCAAAATAATAAAATGTCAGAGATAACAAGTAAGGGGGTTGGTTACACAGAGGGAAGGTATTAGCATCCAAAGTGTCCTAGGTACTCAGAGGGAGCCCTTTTTGGTATGCAAGTGTTTCGGTCAAAATGTTGTTTGATAAAAAAATATAGAGTGAGAGGATGAGGAAAGAATTCTTTAATTATATTTTTATATTTGACAAGACCTTCGGTCTTATACCTATATACCAACATAAAAATGAGGGATCAAAACCCCGTAGTTCATAGTAAATTTTTTAAAGAAGTTGGTGAATTGATTTTAACAAAAGTTTAAAAGAAAAGGCACAAAAGGCCAAAGACTTGAATGTGGTTGTTAGTTTCTTTTGGTCTTTTTTTAAATTAAAGTTAATATGGTTAAGTTCATTCACAAGTTTGATTTAAGAAAAAGTTTGAAAATTCATTGGCATAAGGCCAAAGTTTCTAATCATTAAAACATGTCTAAGTTGAAAACACAAACAAAGAAGGTTTTGAAAAGAGTGAGAGATTTTTAAAATTAAAGAAATTGGAGGAGATGAAGGGACTATCTTAGACAAAAATTAAGAGTTAAGAGTTGAAAAGATCTTACCAATTGGGTGCAATCCACAAGACAAGAATGTCAGATAGAAACCCATTTTCCCTAGGACTTTTGAGCAAGCAACAAGTATAAGCAATATCAAAATAAACCAAATGAAAGCCAAGGCAACATATAAAGATAGCCATAATATCTAAGCAAGCACTCCAATAGTTAGAAGTCTTCAATGTCTTCCAATGTATCAGATGAAAATATTCCTTGGCAAATTCTCAGAAACAATCATCAAACATAAACAATAATAACTGTATAACAATCAAGCACAGAGGCTAAGTGACAGATGAACCAAGAGACCTCAAGGGTTGCATCAGATGAAAGGCACAATCAAGGATAACTTAGTCTCAGATAGTGGCATTAGCCAAGTCCTCAAAGCATAGAGAAGTTGCCTATTCTAAGTCTAAACGTTAATATCAAGTCCAAGAGTCCACCAAGATATCTTTTTAAGGTTTTTTATTGTTATTAGGTATTTTAAGGTCCTAAGACCACAAATAGAACAAAATCACAAGCAAACAAAATATACAACCACAAGATATGGCTCAAGTAAGCAAAGTGAAAAGGACTGAAACATAAACATCTTACATGAAATTTAAATGACAATAAATGATAAAGGTACTAAAATTTAAATTGCATTAAATAAATGACTTGAAAGTAAAGCAATATTAATAAGGAGTTAGTCAAATGTTAGTGGATAGATTTTTTTAGTTGTTTAAGTCATTCCTTGGAGAACACTTAACCATCCACTCACAAGTATGAATACATAAACCAAGACATCATCCATGAGAAGGGCTCCAACTTGGATAAATCAACAAGTATGCCACTAGCTCTCATGAATGGAAAAAAGGTCAAGTTTTCATACAATTCCATGAAGAATAGGAGACTTACAATCTCACTTACAAGAATGTTATGCCTTTTGGGACAAATTTAGCTCTATGTTAAGCAATCATAATTTGACTTATGTAGAAGTCACAACTACCTGAGGCCAGGCAATAAAGATATTGGTGTTAATGCATGTTAGAGACTCAGTACAAAGAACCAAGCTCCTAAAACATTCCACACACTAAAAATAAAGTGGGAAGGACCTATCTCAGTCAGACTCATGTTGATTCATATCACACAAGGTCATTGATGAATCAACTAGCATTAGACATGAAGAGAATTCATTGGCCAATGATGGATTGGGGAAGAATAGGGATGAAGATGAAGAGGGAAGGGGAAATAGAAACCCAAATTGATCATAGGAGGAGTTTCATCTGATCAATACTATCCATTCATTTTGATGGATGAAATGTACATTTAATCAACCTTCTAAATCCAATAATATTGATCAAATGGAAGTTCAAATCAACCATGATCAAGGCCAAACAGAAAGTCAAACATCACAAAGTCAACCAAATGGCTCAACAATATTTTTAAATAATTAATCAATTAAAAATCAAATTAAAAATGAATTAAAATGTGATTTAAAATGGATAAAACCTCAAATCCCTTCAAACCACCAAGTAAATGACCAAGAGATTTATCCTAGGTCAAACAAGGTTAAAGGACCCTAGGCAAAAAATCTCACAATTTTTGGAAAGTCAGAAGTATTTTAAAATATTTAAAAATTAGTCCAAAATCAATTAATTCACAAAAAATATCAAATTCAATCCAAAAAGTTATTTTATTTCAAAATATGGAAGAGGAAAATATTTAAAGATTTTTGGTGAAAGTCCCATATTTTTTGGATTAAAAATGACGTTATTATGAATTAATCAAATTAACCGGATTAAACAAAAAATCAGAAAACAAAATAAAATTTAAAAAAATAAGGGCCATCATATCTGCCTCATCAATTGAGGTGGCAGATTTGATGGCCACGCGCTAAGATGCATTATGCACTCAAGTCAACTGCGTGGCAAACATGGTCATCACAATCAACGGATGATATTAGAACGTTGGGACATGATCAGATGGTTGAGAGATTGCCAATGTACCACAAGAGCTAGGGCTCCGATCATCTTCTCTGGTGGACCTCACCGGACTGGATCACCACCAACTTCCATAAAAATTAAAATTAAATACAATATTTTGAAGAAAAATCCTCTGGAGTCCAAATCTGACCTCAAAATTTTCAAATTCCAAGTATATTGAAAGATACATGGATTTGAAAATTGAGGAGTATCATCTGAGTTACTTCAATTTGACCTCAAAGAAACTCAATCTTGTTGCCTATGTTGGTAGGATTACAGCCAACCAAAAACCAAGTGAAATGATGGAGAATTGAGAGATGATCGAAGAAGGAAAGTTTCACAAAATTCACCTTATATTTGCAGTAATAAAGCTCGATCTAGATCTCAATTTGCTTGGGCTTGTTTCCACTAGCTTGCAGGAGATGAAATGGATGCTCAAATGGTTTGGACTCTTGTAGGGTAGGAATGTTGCAGGAGCAAAGCTTGGGCAAGGTCTCCCTGATTCTGAGCAGAATGAGTTGCATTTATAGACTCTTCAATTGTTTTCCACACATTTCCATTCAAATGCCAAAAATAGTAATTCTAGTGTGCATGCTTGAAGTCTTGACATGAGACCATGTAATGTGGAATTAAAATTGGTCATGAGAAACTTCCAAATAGGGCGATGCAATACAACCATGTGCAAGTCCTTCAATTTTTTTGCAAATGCCATGATCTTGGACTTGTTGGAAGGTAACATGAAGGGTAACAACTTATCTATTTAACACTTTTCAATTTGAATCTTATATCATGATGAATATTAAGGTGGAAGTTGGAGAAATCAAACATAGTTACAAAAATTCTAAGTATAAAGTCAAATGATCACTTTTTCCATCTTGAATAACTCTGGCTATGAGCTTTAAATAAGAATGAATCCTTCTTCAAAGTTGTACATATTTCATTCCTATTCAATATGGTAACAAATTTGACACCATTCGAATCTTGCATGAGGGAGTTATGGATTTTATTAGTTGAGGAAAATTACTTGTTCAATGATGATGGCCCAAAATGACCTATAACGTTTACTCTTGGCACATGTCCTTTCAAGTAGAATTTGAAATTTCTCAAAGAAGAAAAGTTGGATAAGACATCTTCAAATTGATCATGAAACTTGTATGGACTTGATATCATAAAAAATGATCATGCTATGATTCATGGAAGTTGACATTCCATCTAGGGCACAAACAAAATGACCTATAATCTTTCATCATAAAAGATGACTTTCCAAGCCAAATTTTATCTTGATTACAACATGAGAGTTGTTTGGAATGTCTTAAAAAGGAACTTTTCTATTGGAATCATTTTCATATGACAAAAATTGTAGGATATAGGGTCTAGGGAACCCTAGATTTGGCCGGTTGACTTTTCTGGTCAACCTCCTTGAACCAACTTGCAAACTTGAAGTTCCTTTGATATTTAGGGATCATGGAGAATAATATATACTTGAGATGATGTAAAATTAAGTATAACTTGATATCTTTGACCAATTGTTGAAGAAACTTACTGAGGAAGTCACACAAGATACCTAGATGAATTAGGGCTTCCAAGGCAAACAAGCTTCAAAATCTTGATGAATTCTTGATAAAAATGATAAATAAAGAATATGGGGATCCATATATGATGCTTGGAAACATTGTGAACATTTCCTTGATTGATATTTTGAATTGAGGGTCTCAAACCCTAGATGTGAGCTTGATAAGGCACATATGGATGCACACACTACCTATAAAAGAAATGAAACTATACTAGACATATTTTTGGAATTTTGGTTTGTAAACAAAAGAAAATAAAGTATGATACAATCAAAAGTGCTTGGTGATATCTCCCAATGCAAATCAAATGAATGATGGGTGAGGAGGATACTAAGGTGTGATCCCAAAGCCAATGCAAATGATGAGATAGCATGAGGGATCTTAGGATCAAAATTAGGGTCTTACATGACTAAAAGTCAATAGTAGACCAAAACTCAACTATTTCTCAAACATTGTATTTTTTCCATTTTTCTTTCCTTGTGTTTGGGACATTGTAATGAGATTTTGGGCAATGTAAATATGATGTTGACTTGTGTTAATAACTTGTTTTCCAAGTAATGCAAAAGGTTTCCCTCCACTATTTGAATTTGAAATCTCCTTGAGTGTAATGCCTTGATAAAAAGATAATAACCCATCCATGATTAATAAAACAAGAAACCTCATAATACTTGGTCAACAAAAAGTAAACCCCCCTGGTTGACTTTGTTGACCAAAAGTCAACTTTATTATGAATAACTTCTAAATGATGTGCACCAATGGTCATGATTCATACTTTAGTAGAAGCTCAAATGATTGGGTCAAAAGCCAATCTTCAAAAGGTAACTTTGACCAAAAAGTCAACTGCAACCCAATAACTTATTTTCCAAGCAAACACATACCAAGAGGACCAATGAACCAAAACAACACAAAAAAGAAACCCTAGTCCATAAGTAACAATAAGAGCACCAATCATAGTCATATGATCAAATCTTCAATATCCCAAATGTTGAGCAATCCAGTTGAAGTCATGAACCTTTTGAATCAATGATGTTACCTTATGCAAATGAATGAAAATGTATGGTTGGGAAATGACTGTTAAAAGGACTATGTAGATGAATTGGAGACGTGATGAAGTAGGCTCAAATAATGCAGTTAAATGCCTTTATACCTAACTCTTGCTTAGATATTTTTCAATTTTTTCGTCCACCGGGATACCTATTTTTTCCTAAATCTCCACTTAAATTTTTCGACTTAGTGAGCTTATTATCCTCATTTTTTATTTGATCCCTAATTTTTTCCTGGACATTTCTTTTTTGATCCACTGGGATATCCATTTTTGCCTAGGTTGTCCTTTCGGATGTTAACCTATCAGGAACTTGTTCATCATTTTTTTAGGTATAATATTCTTTGACTGCATCAGAGTTCACTGAAAGTGGAAACTCCTCCTCATCCATGGTGGTGAGGATCAAGGATCCGCCTAAGAAGGCCTTCTTTAAGACAAATGGTCCTTCATAGTTATAAGTCCACTTGCCTCGTGGATCCGAATGTATTGGCAAATATTTCCTGAGCACTAAGTCAACTTCTTGGAGTTTGCGAGGGTGAACCTTTTTGTCAAAAGTGTTCTTGATTCGTCTCTGGTATAATTGACCATGAAAAAGAGAAATCAAGCGCTTTCCTTATATGAGATTTAGTTGATCAAACATGGATTGGATCCATTCAACTTCATCAAGCTTGGCTTCCATGATGGCCCTTATTGAAGAAATTTCAATCTCGATTAGAAGGACAACTTCCATGCCATATACAAGTGAGAACGGAATTGCCCCAGTAGAGGTGCGTGCCGAAGTTTTGTAGCCATGTAGCCTGAAGGGAAGCATATCATGCTAATCTTTGTAGGTTTTTACCATTTTTTGGACAATCTTCTTGACGTTCTTATTCGGTGCTTCCATGGTGCCATTCAAATTGGGATGATATGGTGAAGAGTTGGGGTGTTCAATTTTGAAGCTCTCACACAACTCTTTCATCATTATATTATTCAGGTTATTGGAATTATTAGTAATAATTTTGCTAGGAACTCTGAAGCGACAAATTATTTCCTTTTTCTAAAATCGTGTAACCACTTGCCGAGGTACATTGGTATATGAAGAAACTTCCACCATTTAGTGAAGTAATTGATATCGACTAAAATGAAGCGATGACCGTACATCTAAAGCAACTTCCACCTCATGGATTAATGAAGCGAGTACATATCTGAGCAAGACCAAGTCGTAGTGTCTTTTGTAGAGTACATATCCATTAAGGAAATTTATGGAAGCAAGTCTTCGTAAAAAATTTCCGTCACCGTTGGATGCCTCTGCTGGATACTCTTGTTTTTGAAGGAAACACTTGATGTCATGGTACCAAGGTTTGCCATCAGATTCTTCTTTGATTGTAAAACAGATTGTTGGTTTGTTTCTAAGATCCATCTTTATTAATGGTGTTTCATTAGGGTAGTTTACTTTGTACATTGATGATAGTGTAGCCAAAGCGTCTGTCACTTCATTTTTTTCCTCTAGGAATGCGATTAAAGGTAATTTCTTCAAAATTCTTCATCAATTCTAAGACATGATCACAATAAGGAATCAAATTTGGGAAACGGGTTACCCATTCTCCTTTTACTTGACAGATAACGAACGCTTAGTTTCCGTACACCTCTAGAGTTTTATTCCTTAGGTTGATAGCAGCTTCGATACCCATGATACAAGATTCATATGCAGCCATATTGTTTGTACACTCAAAGCATAATCTTGCAGTGAAAGGAATACAACCATTATTTGGAGTGATCAAAATGGCTCCAATTCCATGCCCCGTAACATTTGAGGCACCATCGAACACGAGCTTTCATCTAGCCCCTGGTTCAGGTTCCTCATCTAGACCGAGAATTTCATAGTCTTTTACAAGCATTACATCCTCATCAGGGAAGTCAAACGACATTGGTTGATATTCATCCAAAGGTTGCTGAGCAAGATGATATGCCAACACGCTTCCTTTGATTTCCTTTCGGGTAACATACTAGATATCATATTCAGCCAATAGCATTTTCCAATGAGCTATTATTCCAGTAACAACAGGATTTTCGAATATGCACTTAATTGGATTCATTTTGGATATCAATGAAGTAGTATGACATACCATGTACCGCCTTAAGCATCGAGCAACACATGCCAAAGTGCAACATGTCTTCTCCAAAAGTGAGTATTTAGTCTCACAATTAGTGATTTGTTGCTCAGATAATAGATGGCATGCTCTTTTTTGCCTGTATCATCATGCTGGCCAAGTACACAACCCATTCATTCATCTAGTATTATGACATACATTACCAGTGGTCTACCCGAAATTGGTGGTATTAGGATCAGTGGTTCTTGCAAGTATTTTTTACTTTTATTGAATGCCCCATAGAAATCATAATTACACTCGATCGTCTGATTTTTTCTCATAAATTTGAATATAGGGTCACAAGTAGCTATTAGATAAGAGATGAACCTTGAGATGTAATTTAGTCTACCCAGAAAGCCTCAGACTTCCTTTTCTATCCTAGGAGATGACATATCTTGAATATATCAAACTTTGTCAAGGTCAACTTCAATGCCTCGTTGATTTATGATGAATCCCAATAGTTTACCAGACCTAACCCCAAAGGTGCACTTTGCAGGGTTCAATCATAGCTTGTATTTTGAGTCTAGGAAACAGTTTTCTCAAATGACCAATATGTTTGTCTTTAGTTTTGGACTTGGAAATCATGTCTTCCACTTTAACCTCTATCTCTTGATGCTTTCTCTCTTATGCAGTAAAAGTTCAAAAAAGGTAGAGCTAAACATATCAAAGGGATTCAGACTTTCCAGAAATACTTTGAAACTGTGTATGACCCTAATCATCTTGGTCATACGATTTTTGAAGTAGCTAATTATCATACCCTAAAATTCACCCTACTCTTCATAATGATCATCTAGGTCACTAACCCTAATCATTTTCATATCCTGATAAGCATTCATCTCATCTACATATCCATAGTAGCGTAGTACATTCCACTTGCATTGAAAAAGCATAAAATAATGGATTCAAGGGTTTTTATCACACAAGGCATTGAATATGAGGTGATCCCTTCATCCTGGTTGTCTTTATCATGGAGCATAGGGGAAACCCTAATTCATTGGTATTGGATTCGATCCATGAAACCCTAATTTCAATTGGTGGCCATATCCTACCCTCCCTATTATACCCTTATGTATGCATTCAAGATTCAGGTTTCATCTACTTCATTATGGCCCATAATGGATGGTCCATCTGCTTGATTAATATTCATGGCCTTGATTCATTGATTGGGATATATTCAAAGCCTCACATGTTCATGACCTTTTGTTTGGCCGATGTTCATCTGATTTAATTCACATCAGGGCATAAGCTCTTTGGTTTAGGGGCATTGTGGTCCACATTCCATTGTTCAGAAGAAAATACACATTTTTACCTAAGTTGACTTTTGGCCAACTTTTGATTTTTTGGTCAACAAGTTGACCAAATTCAAGCGTCTAACCAAAGTCATTTTTTAAAGTCATAATCCATGTTCATGCTCATTTTGACCATTTTAAACCATGTTCATTTTAAGCCTTTTTAAACCATTTATAAATCATTACCATTTCAATTTCCAAATAAATCTTCAATACAATTCAAACCATTACACTAACTCATTCATTCAATTCACATTCCATATACATTCACATTTCTATTCATATCAATTACATACATTCAAATTTCAAACCGAATTCAAATTACAATATTTCTATTCCATCCATAGTTCATTTCAAATCAAAACCATACATACATTAATTTCCAAACATTCAATAATATTTAACTTCCAAACATATCCAAACTCATTTTCATGCATACATTTTCATGTCCAATTACATCCAATTACCATTGCATACATCCATTTTCAATTCATATATTTCATTTCACATTACAACAAAGACTACAATAATGACATGTCTAAGCAAGCTTTTCCAAGCAATCAAATCTACACTTCATAGCCTTGCATCCAATTCCACATGATCAGCATGTCCAACACGATTCGGTACCTGTATATGGAACATAGAATTCAAGCCATTATCACAAGCATTTCAAAATGGAAAAGCATCAAACAATAGGAATGCATGACATTTAGCCCCCAAGAGTAAACCATTTATTCCAATCCATTTGAGTTCATATGTTATACCCATCACATAACACTCACTGTCAGAATTCCAACACTACTCTTTGAACTTCACTAACCATCTCAAGCATTCAAATTAATTACAACAACCAAAAACATCCATAAAAATTGATAATAGTCCATAACAAAAATGGTAACTCATAACCAATAGCATACAACTCACCACACTAATAGCCCATTAAAAAAAGACTCATATGCAAGTAGTCATTACCATACATTAACATAAAACCACTAGTTGGAACAAAAAGTTCTAACCTTCCCCTTGCATAACCAACTTTCGAATCTGCTCTTGGTTGTGAGACCATTCTTCATTTGGGGTTTTATCACTATTTTCCCGTTCCTTTGGAATAAATAAAATTCGGTGGAGACTCTGTATTTTTTGCGACACAACACTAATACGCTAAAGGAAAAAATGATGGCAAAACTCCAAACTTGCGCATTCCTGATTATGTGAAGGACAAGTACGATTTTGCCTTAAATTTTCATCCTCTTAAATTTCCCCCTTTGCCTACCATGAAATGGCTCCGGATTTCGCACTTCCATTTCCATGCTGGTTCGTTTGTGGGGAATTTTTGAAGGTGCACAAAAATGAATGCCTAAAACCTGCCCAACGAGTGACTCCAACTAAGCAAGACATATACAGTTTCAAAGGCCACCTTTTTGTCGACATTAAACATGTTAGGTTTGAAAATACCATACATGAGGGTGAGGAAAGCAAAATATCTCTTCACAATCCTTTTACATCCAAAATGTTTTTCTTTGTATTCGCAATTAATTTTGCATGTTACAACTGTCGAGCACGGAAAGAGGACTAGAGATGCTGACAGTGATAAAACAAGGCTTAAGAAACTCAAAGTCAAAGCAACTTCATCCAAGCCTACATAAGTAAGTTCCAATATCTGAAACTAGGTCAATGATCATACTTATAGTATTTTCATCACTTGAATTTCTTATTTTCTCATGTAGGTCAATGATGCAAAGGTTGAGGGTGAAGCTGCTGAAATCATACCTAGACCCATTTAGGTCGAGGACTCGTCTCCTGAATCTCCTCCTTAAAATAAAAAGAAAGGAATGTTGGTGTTGACACTAGGAAAATTTCACCTAGTCCTAAAGTGGCCCCTACTCCTAAAACAAAGAAAGAGAAGAAAGCTACCTCAGGGAAGGGTGAAAAAGCGACCAACACAGCAACAAAACCGGTCTCTATGGAAAACGCCAATTCAATCTCAGATGCAGACGTATTAAAAGTAAGTCTACTTTTCTTTGTCCTTTTTATATCATTTTTCTAAACACTGACGCTTGAATTCTGTAGGAAAAGCCATCAACCAAACATGTGTTGACTTTTAAATGCCCAACGCTCCCAAGTATCAACTCTCTCACCAATCAACCTAACCTAAATGCAGAAGTCACTGAAGAGGTCAATAAACCCAAAGAAGTGGGTGACAAGTGTAAGACCCCAATTTTGACCATAAGATCCCTCATGATATTCTCATCATATGCATTAGCATTGGAATCACACCTTGGCATTCTCCTTACCCCTCATTCATTGGGTTTGCATTGGGAGAGATCGCCAAGCACCATTTGATTGTATCATATTTCATTTTTTTTATATTTTACTAACCAAAATACCAAAAATATGTCATTGTATAGTTTAACTCTTTTGTAGGTAGTGCACATGCTCACCTTTGATCTATCAAGCTTATATCTAGGGTTTAGGACCCTCATTGCAAGTAGCTCTATCAAGAATTGGTCTACTATGTCTCTAAGTATCATATATGGATCCCCATGATCTTCACATGTTATTTTGATCAAGAAATCATCAAGAGTTTGGAGTTGGTTTGCCTTGGAAACCCTAATTCATCTGGGTATCTTATGTGACTTCTTCAACAAGTTTCCTCAACAATTGATCAAACATTTCAAGGGATACTCCACATTTCATCATCTTATGGATATATGATCCTCCATGAGTCCCAAAAGTCAAGAGAATATCAAACTAGCAAGTTGGTTCATGGTGGTTGACCAGAGAAAGTCAACAGATCAAAACTGGGGTTCCCTAGACCCTACCTCCTACAAGTTTTGTCATATGAAAATTATTACAAGCGTAAAGTTACTCTAAATTATATTACAAACAACTTTCATGTTGAGGTATAGAGCCAGTTTTGCTTGGAAAGTCATTTTTTATGATAAAAGATTATATGTCATTTTGTCTAAACCTTAATTTGGAGGTCAACTTCCCAAGACCATAACTTGCTCAATTTTTATGATATGAAAGCCATTAAAGTTTCATGATCAAATCTATGATGTCTACTTAAACTTTGATGTTTGGAGGAAGTGCAAATTCAACTTGCAAATACATGTGATATGAGGAAACGTTATAGGTCATTTTGGGCCAATACCATTTAACAAGTGATTTTCCTCAACTTCTAAAATGCATAACTCCTTCATGATAAATCCAAATGAGGTCAAATTTGTGACTAAATTGAAGGTATTTGGAATAGATACAACTTTTATGAAGGAACTTTTCTCATTTGAAGTCCATAGGAAAAGTTATCCAAGGTGGAAGAAGTGAACATATGGCTTGATACTTAGAATTTTTTTTGATATGTTTTATTTTCCAAACTTCCACCTCTAAATTCATCATGATCCAAGATTCAAATGAAAAAGTGTTCAACATGAAAGTTGTTCCTGTTGATCTAACCTTTTCAAAAAGTCCAAATTCATCCCATTTGAACAAAGTATTAATGACTTGCATATGGTTTAAAGTTGAATGACCATTTGGAAGATTTGAAGTTCCACTTTCCACACACGATTGCATGGCCTTTCCACTTGACTTCAGCATTGCTTACACTCATTTTTGGACCTGAATGCATTATTACATGGGTCTATCACACGCCCATGCATCCATGCAAAGGCAAATTTCTATTTTTGAATTTTGAAAGAAGTGTGCAATTATCAATGACCTTGGCTATAAATAGAAGCTCTCTCACTCAGAATTGAGGACCCTGGCGCGCAAGCTTTGAATCAGCAACCTTAAACCCTCACATTCAAAGGATAAGCTTGGTGATTTTCATTGAAAATCGAGTTTGAAATCTCCCACTGTTTTGAGATTCAAACTCCAAGAGTCCTTCTTCTTCCTTGATCCATTTCCACTCCATCAAGCATCTGAAGCAAGGCCAAGCACAATTGAGACCAAGATCGTATCCATCTGAACCTACAGTGAAGGTGAAATTCTGAATTTTTCATCTCTTCGATTCTCACTCAATTCTCCACTATTATTGTTGTTTTTTGGTTGTCTGAAGTCCTACAAGTGTAGGCAAGAAGATTGAGTTGCTTTGAGGTTAAATGGAAGCAACTCAGATCATGATCCTCAAAATTCAACTCCCTGTATCTTGCTATATACTTGGAGTTAGATGAAATTGAGGCCAGATTCGAGCTCCTGAGCATTTTTACTTTAAATTCATGTCCTCCTTTTTCATTTTGGTGATGGTTAAGGATGGCCAGTCCGATGAGGTCCACCGGAGAAGAAGACCGGAGCTCTGGCTCCGGCGATGTGTTGACATGTCTCGAGACCACATGATCCTTCTAATTTGTTTTAATCCGGGGCGTCCAAAGTGATTACCACGCGTGTTGAACATTTGACTTGGTGTATGGTGGAACGCGCGCTCATATCCACTTGATCTGCAACCTCAATTAATGAAGGAGATCAAGTGGTGCACGTTTTTTGTATTTTCTAATTTTCATTTTAATTGCCTTATTTTCATTAATTCATATTAATTTTGATATTGATCCAAAAAATATGGGACTTTCACCAAAAAATTTCAAATAATTTTCTCTTTCATTTTCTGAATTAAAATTATGTTTTAGATCAATATTAATATTTTTCATGATTTAATTGTTTTTGTGCATGTTTTTAATTGTTTAAAAATACTTTTAAGTTTCAAAAAATTATGAATTTTTTTCTCCAACGTCCTTTGACCTTGTTTGACCCATGATAAATCTCTTGGCCATTTATTTGGTGTTTTGAAGAGGTTTTAGGTTTTTAATCAATCATAATTTAATTTAATGTATTTTTAATTTATTTCTTAATTGCTTAATTGTAAATAAATTGTATTGAGCTATTTGTGTTGACTTGTTGAGTTTGACTATGTTGTTTGGGGTTTGGTCAAGGTTGATTTGACTTTGTTGGATTAAGATAATTGGATTTAGGGGATTGATGAAATATACACTTCATCTCCCAAAATGAATGAATGATTTTAATTTGATAAAAGTCCTCCTTTGACCAATTTGTGTTTATCTCATTTCCCCTCTCTCTTCGTCTTCAATCCCATTCTCTCCCATCCATCTCATTTGACCTATGATATCTTTATATCCTAAAGCTAGTTAATTGTAAAATCAACACAAGTATGGATGAGATTAGGTCCACCCTTTTGCCATTTTCTTTTTGTGTGTGGTATGTTTTAGGAGTATGGTTCATTATACCATATCTCTAACATGCATTAACACCAAAAAATTTATTGCCCGACCTCAAATAGTTGTGACTTCTACATAAGTCCAATTACGATTGCTTAACATAGCTCTAAATTTTGACACAAAAGGCATATCATTCTAGTAAGTGAGATTGTAAGTCTCCCTCATTTCATGGTATTGTATGGAAACTTGGCCTTTTTTCCTTCATTTGGAAGATGTCTTGGTTCAAGGATCCATGCTTGTGAATAGAGGGTTGAGTATTCTCCAAAGAATGACTTAAACAATCAAAAGCAAAAACTCCACTAACTTCTAATCAACTAACATTTGACTAACTTTTAATTTCAAGTCATTTACTTTTATGCACTTTAAATTCAAGTCTTTTATCATTTGCCATTATTCATACCATTTAACTTGTTTATTTTAATGCCATTTTCACTTTGCTCACTTGATCCATATCTTGTGATTATATTATGATTGTATATACTTGTTTGTGTATCTTGTTTGCATTTGTGGTCTGTTGACCTTAATATACATAATAACAACAAAAACTCTAAAAAAGGATTTGTGTGGACTGTTGGATTTGATCTGAGACTTTGGACTTAAAATTAGGCAACACTCCCTATGCAAAAGGACTTGGCAAATGCCAACTTTTTTGAAAACCAAGTGCTTGTGAAATGTATTTTCATCTGATGCAAGTATTGAAGACGCCTTTTGAGTTCATATGCTTCATGGTCTTGATGAAATTATTATTTTAAACCTGTGTCTAATGACTCATTTTGAGTCAATCAAGGAGTAGCTCATCTGATACATGGGAGATTATGAAGAAGATCAGGGAGTTGCTAGCTTGGATGTGGCTATCATTATTTGATGCCTTGATCTTCATCTTGCTATTTGTGTGTTGATATTGATTGATTCTAAATTCCAAGGGAAAATTGAGTTTCTATATGACATTCTTGTCTATTGGATTGCATCCTATTGGTTAGATCTTTTCAACTCTTAAATTTTAAATTTGCAAATAGGATTAGTCTCTTCATCTCCTCCCACTTCTTAAATTTCAAATCTCTCCCTCCTTTTAAAATCTTCTTTGGTTGTGATTTCTAAACTTAGACTCTTTTGCAAATTAGAAACTTTGGCCTTATGCCATTGTATTTTTAAACTCTTTTTCTTAATCAAACTTGTAAATGAGTTTAACCATATTGACTTAAAATTTCAAAAGACAAAAAAAAACTAACACTCATTCAAACTCTTTTAGGCCTTTGTGCCTTTCTTAAACTTAAAATTTTGTTAAAAGCAACTCACTCATTTTGAAATTGATACCACAAACTATAAGGTTTTGATCCCTCATTTTATGTTGGTACGTAGGCACAAGTACGAAGGTCTTGTCAAACACAAAAAAAAATCTAATTAATGAATTTTTTCTCATCCCCACACTCTATTTATTGCAAACATCATTTTATACCAAAAGACATATGCACAAAAAATGGCTCCCTAGGAGTACCTAGGACACCTTGGGTGCTAACACCTTCCCTCTATGTAACCAACCCCCTTACCTGTATCTTTAGCATTTTATTAGTTTTGATTTGAAAACTTCTTTTCTTTGGGTTTTGTTCGTACTTTTCCCTTTTCCCTTGGAAACAAGAAAAGCACGTTGGCGACTCTGGTTTTATTGACGTTAAGTTCATCAATAGCTTAATGGTCATGAATTTACCGCTACAGAAATTAAGTGGCGACTCTGCTGGGGAGTAGTCTCCAGTGGGTTTAGCCTACTTTTTGTGTGTATATAATTGTATATTTGATGTTTGTATATTTGTTTGTATGATATAATCTGCTTGTTGTGCTTAGTAATCTCTGAGTGGTGAGATAAGTTCTAACCCAAACTTGAGTACAATTAAGATATGAGGATGGTATAGTCATGTTCGACTTGTGTGGAGTAGTCCTTAACAAGTTGGCTTGAAACCCATCTACTCAGTGGAGACCTTTTTGGAGTTATTGATGTCACACAAGTTATTTGTGGTTAGGCATTACTTTCTCTGATTTGGGGTCCGAGAAGCCGAGGACCGTAGAATATTTAACCCAACTTGGCCTTTTTAGGACGTAGTACAGAGACTGTTCAAGTGTAGACTTGATAATAGTTGTTACATGATACTACACTCAAACGAGTTTCTCTTGAGAATATTATGGGTTGATGAGTCAGTCATCCTAACCTATAATATCCGATAGATGGAATTAAGCCCCAGGGAACATTTTAGAACATGATCTACAAGTTTTTATCCTTAGTACACTCCTTTGGGATGGTTCTTAACCGGACTCCATGCCCGTGACTCACAACAAACCCTTGATTCTTGGTTAATCCAATCAAGTCTTGTCAATATCAATGGAACTTGGGTGTTGATAAGGTGAAAACCATAATCCACCAAAATGGATGATTGATCTTAACAGTGACTTGATTCATCCCTTGACCTTTGTTTGTTTGCCTTATGTGTGATCCCTTATTTGTGATTGTTGCGTTCATGCATTCATGCGCATCATGACATTCATCACACGAAAAAATAAATTCAAGGAACTGAGGTTTTATTTGCAAATATTTTCAGACCATGGATTGTGGATGAATGAACACTAAGAAGTACAGTTTCAGATGTCCCGACTTGAAAGAGTTAAGGAAGCTATCATCTTTTGTATTAGATCCCTTGGACTTCAAACAATGTCGTGGGAAACTTCTATCTATTTTGTCTGCTGATGTGGTTGAAGGACTCTTGAGTGTATTGGTTCAGTTCTATGACCCTCTCTACCGTTGCTTCACTTTTCCCGATTATCAGCTTATGCCTACGTTAGAGGAGTATGACCATCTCTTGGGAATATCTGTTTCTGACAAGGTGCCTTTTAGTGGATTAGAGGAGATTCTCGGATCTCATATTATAGTTGAAGCTCTTCGTCTGAAGAAGTCTGAGATTGAGGCTCATTGGGTGAAGAAAGGAGGAATGTTTGGATTGACTTCTGAGTTCCTTATTAGGGAAGCTATTGTCTTTGCTCAAGTCGGTAGTGTGGATGCTTTTGAAGCTATCTTTATGTTTCTCATCTATAGGTTGGCTTTATTCCTTAACATTGACGGTTTTGTTGATGTTAACGCCATTAGAATTTTCTTGATTGGGAATCATGTGCCTACTTTGTTAGGTGATATGTATTTTTATTTACATCTAAGGCATTCTAAAGGTGGTGGAAGGATTGTGTGTTGTGTTCCTCTTCTGTACAAGTGGTTTATTTTGCACTTGCCTCAGGCGCCTGCTTTTGTGGAGAACAAACAATATCTACGGTGGTCTTAGAGACTTATATCTCTCACTAATGATGATATAGTTTGGTATGACTCTGCGTTGAATAGCTTGGATATTATTGACAGTTGTGGTGAATTCTCTAATGTGCCTCTCATTGGTACACAAGGAGGAATTAACTACAATCCTGCTTTAGCTCGTCATCGACTTAGGTTCCCCTTGAGAGACAAAACTAATAACACTTTGTTAGAAGGTCTTTTATATCAAGAGGGTAAATATCCCCAACATTTGAAGCAGAAGATTGTTCATGTTTGGCATAATATGCATAGGAAAGGAAGATCCGAGCTTGGTCTGTGCAGCTGTGTAGCTTTGGAAGCTTACACTACTTGGGTGAAGAAGAGAGCTTTGGAGTTGAAGATGTCGTATGCTTGTGAGAGACCTATGTTTATGGTTGTGGTCGAGCCATTAACTCTCCCTAACCAAGATGTAGAGGAGTTGGAAGACACACTCGCCAAGATCAAGCGAGAGAAGGATATGTGGGAAGAGCGTTTCCATGATTTGAGCCAAAAGCATGAGAAGTTACAACTTGAATCTAAGGTCAAAGACGCAGTTATTTAGCTTCTTGAAGACCGAGTAGTGAAGAGACAGAGAGAGCCAGAGGTTTCATCTTCCTCTAGTATGCCTCAACCTTCCTGTGCTTGGAAGAAGATTGTTGATCAGCTTGTCCTTGAGAAGGCTCAGATGAGGACTTCTTTTGAGTCTGAGATTCGATGCATCCGAAGGAAGTACGCGTCTGCGGCCCGATCATCTGACATTGTTGTTAGGGGATCCTTATGATGATTAGTTTCCTTTCCTCTTGTATTTTTATTTTGGTTTTTGAAATCGTACTAAGTGTAATCCTTCCAATTATATAAATAAAAGAGATTTTTATGGTCAATCAAATTGTTGCAATCGTTATTATTATATATTTGCAAATAAAATAGTAAGTTCCTTGAAAATAAAAACAATAAAATCATTGCATTTCATGCATCATTTGCATAGCAAGTTTTTCTTCCACCAGATGTCTAATTGGTTATTCTTCTGTGCTTCAGCCAAGCTGACTCATCGATACAATACTTGCGCAAATCATCCGAGAATCATGGAACACTTGGAACAAGAGAACAGAGAATTGAAGGACGAAATTGCTCGCCTGAATGCCATGATGGAGTCAGTTTTAGCTGCTCAAAGTCAATCTTCTCCAACGCCTGCAACTCCTCCTCCTCAGAGGACTGTCATTTCAGAGGTTTCTACCTCAACCGTGCATGCCACTCAGTTCGCTCCTACTACGCCTGTCGGATTCCCATAGGGAATGCCTCCGGAATTTGTGCTTGAAGGTTTTGCGCCTACTTTTGCTTAGATGTCGGCATCTAGCCCGGTCATGTCTATCCCATCACCGGTTGTTCACACGCTGCCTCGTGTTGAGGACACCATCTACCATTCCGAGCCGCCTGAGAGTCCAGATGTTTATGAGAAGATGGATGAAATGAAAGACCAATTCCTTGAGGTACGAAAGGAGTTGAAGACCTTGAGGGGAAAAGATTTGTTCGGTAAGAGTGTTGCGGAACTGTGAGTGGTTCCCAACGTGAAGATCCCGATGAAGTTCAAAGTCCCTGACTTTGAAAAGTATAAGGGAAACATTTTCCCGCTCAGCCATCTCGTCATGTATGCTAGAAAGATGTCGATGCAAACTGATAATGATCAATTATTGATTCACTACTTTCAAGATAGTCTGACAGGTGCCGCTCTGAGGTGGTACATGGGATTGGATAGTGCAAGTGTTTTCACATCCAATGATTTGGGTGAAGCATTTGTGAAACAGTACATGTACAATGTGGATATGGCGCCGGATATGGATCAACTGAGGTCGATGTCTCAAAAGGACAAGGAGACGTTCAAAGAGTACGCCCAGTGATAGAGAGAGCTAGCTGCTCAAATCAACCCTCCTTTGGAAGAAAAGGAGATGACCAAGATTTTTCTCAAGACTCTGAGCTCGCTTTACTATGAGCGAATGATTGCTAGTTCCTCTAGTGACTTTACCGAAATGGTAAATATGGGGATGAGATTAGAAGAGGGTGTACGAGAAGGAAGGTTTTCTAAAGAAGAGGTATCGTCAAGCAAGAAGTACGACAATGGGTTTCCAGAAAGAAAGAAGGCGAGACCAATGCAGTGTCAGTTGGGAGGCAGAGGATGCCTCAACCCCGTCAACACCATCATCAAGTATCATTTGTTATTCCAGTATTTTCCAACAACTACAACACCAACAATAATCAACAACAACAGAACTTCGAGAGGAAGAAGGTCTCTTTTGACCCTATTCCTATGTCTTATGCTGAGTTGTACCCAACTTTGGTTCTCAAGAACCTTCTTCAACAGAGAAATCCTCCATAGATTCCAGAACCACTTCCATGGTGGTATAAGCCGGAACTCAGTTGTGCCTTTCTCCAAGGAGCTCCCGATCATGATATTGAGAATTTCTACCCGCTGAAATATGAAGTCCAAAAGCTGGTAAAGAGTGGAATAGTGTCCTCTGAGGACCGTGCGCCTAATGTTAAAGAAAACCCATTGCCTTCTCATGGTAATCCTTTTGTCAATATAGTAGACGGCTGTCCCGATGAGTTCAAGATATATGATGTCTGTTTCATTAGAAGGTCCTTGGTGACGATGCATAAGGATATCTGTATGATTAGTGATTGTGAGCATAACCATGATGGTTGTGCAATTTGCAGTGTTAATCCCCAAGGTTGTCTAATTATGAAGAGGGACATCCAAAGGTTGATGGATGAAGGTATGATTCATATTTTTGAATCCCGTCACTTGGGTGATGATGTGAATGTTATTGTTCCCGTGTTCAAGACCCCGGTGAGGGTGGTAATCTAATTTGACAGCAGCAGCAGTAACAACATTAATAGATCGGTATTGTCGCTGGTAATACGGTTAGCAGACCCAGTCCCGTATGCATCTGATAGAGCTATTCCGTGTCAATATTATGCTAGAGAATGGTCAAGAGGTTATGTTGCCTATGACCATTTCTATTGTGAACATTGCTGATGTAACTAAGGTGACCCGTAATGGTCGAGTTTTGGGGCCTAATTTCCGAAAGGATGTAGAGGATGTCAGTAAGAAGGTTGAAGTGCCTGCAGTAGATCCGGTTAGTGCTCTGTAGCGGTGTATTCATCGCTATATGATCTATTGATTAAATCATAAGCAAAGTATACAATAAACATAGAGTCGCCACCGCACTTTTATTTATCCGAAGGACTGGCTAAAAAGCGAACAAAAGCCTAAGAAGTTTTACACGTAGAAAACTAATGAAAAAGATCAGAGATCGGGGTAAGGGGTAAATTACGCAATGGGAAGGTGTTAGGCACCCATCACGTCCTAGGTACTCCTAGGGAGCCCTTTTCACACTTGTTGTATAAGAAATGTTTATTTGTTTTGACATATTGTGCAAAAATGAGTGAGATGATGAGAAAAGAATGTACATGTTAATTATTTTTGTGTTCGAACGGATGAACCCGTTGCCTACGTACCTTCCATCAAAGGTAAGGATCAAAACGCCGTAGTTCGGCTAAAAACTTCCAAAAGTTAGTGGATTCAATTTTAAAACACAAGCTCAAAGGTCTTACGTTACCCACGGGAGAAAACTCAACCTTAGGAAACAACAAGTCCACCATGTGAGAAAAGCTTCAACTTGCTAGAGAGGGGTTAACCCTATTATAAGCAAGGAAGACTTACAATTCAATCAACTAAGGACAAATAGGTGAGATTAATATCAACCAACTAGGGTAAATCAAACCTATAGCTAATGTATGAAAACTTAACAAACATGGACAAAGCCACAAAATCATTTGAATGGGTGAAGTTAATTGATTTGGATTATTTACAAAAAGGTCAAAGTATGATTAAAGTCAATTCAAAATGAAGGATTTACAAAAATGAAGTTTGGAAAATCATGGACTTAAGGTCCAAGTTTCTAATTTGGAAAGAAGTGAGAATGTTTGCACAACAAGTCAAGGTTTTTTTGAAAGCAAAGTGTGAAAAAGTTTAGGACAAGGAGGGTATGGATGATGGAATGTAAAACTTCTTATAAAGGTTCACCTCTTGAAATCATATAGAAGATGATTCAAGTGTGTCCTTAGGAATGAGGCAACAAAGCAAGTAAACAGAATAAAAGCAAGGTGATACCGGATGCCATCAATGGTCTTATACCAATCTCACAACAAAAAGCGGATATCGGATACCAATAAATGGGTTTACACCAATCTCCTAAAATAAACAATGATACCGGATGCCATCAATGGTCTTATACCAATCTCACAAAAGCAAAAAGCGGATGTCGGATACCAATAAATGGATTTACACCAATCTCCTAAAATAAAACAAAACTTGGAAGTCGGATGCCAATCTATCTGGACTTAAACCAACCTCCAAAGTATGGTCATAGGAATACAAATGCCACATCACAGGGACTTACAATTGCATCCTCTCATACAACAAACAAGAGCAAAGAAGATATGAGTGACCAATGATACACTCTATCCTTCCATATCATGGGAACAAAAGCCAATCAACATGGTCTTACAATTGTCCTCAATGGGTAAACTCAACATAGATCACAAGGATATGCAATAATGATCATACAAGAATTAACAATCAATAATGATGAATGCACAATGGCAAGTAAGCATGTACAAATGCAACAGTCAATCAAGCAAACAAAGTCATTTAGCACCCACTATAACCAAACAAGGAGGCTCAATCAAAGGGTTTGACTTAAAAAGTCCACTGGAATAGGCGAATGGCGCTCTTAACCTTGCCATTGAGGGACTAAGGTGAAGCAGATGAAAGGATATGAGGGGTGTGCCTCATCACTCTTATCCCTGGTCAGGGAGAGCATTGAATATCAGAAGGTGTGGGAGTTCAGAAAGATGGAACTCTCTCCACAAATTAGACTCGATAGATCTTGGGTTAGGATCTCAATGCTACAACCATGTAATGGGAGCAAGGAGAAGACTCACAGAATAGTGGGAGATAGGCTACATATCTCTTATGTCCACCAATTGCCTCAAAATGAGGACTTTTCCTGCTTGGGACAAACATAAACAATCACAAACATCGCCTCTTAAGGAGGACTTCAGACAGTTGCCTGGCTAAATAACAAGCCAGGTCTTCCAGACTACATGGAGACAAGAGAGTCTACCTCAATGAAAATGCTATACAAGCAAAGCAATGCAAGTTCTCAAAAGAACTGAGCAACTAAAGGGTACCTGAAATCAATCAAATATAATCAGCATCCCAACATAAACAAAACAACAACATAATGATTAATAAACAATGTACAATCAAACAATAATGTGCATAGCACGAAGCTCAAGAGAACCAAACACCCTACAACACAAACAAGTTAGTTCACAATAGTCAAATGAAACAATTCAACTTGCATTAATTCCTTTAAAGCACTTTGCATCTTAACCTGAAAAGTCAAAGTCAAACTCAAACATGAGTAATAAGACCACTAGGACAAGCCTAGGGTCCAAAGGATGGAAAAAAATGTAAACAGCAAGTGAAACATAATCAAAGTCAAGATAATTCAAATAAGAAGAGATCCCAATTGGTCTCATATCCAAACTATGCACTAATTCTATTTTATGCACAAATAAGACAAAGTGAACAAAGTTGAATCACAAATGAGTGAACAGAATGACTTCAATCAAATAAATGTCAAAACAGCTCAATAAATTCCACAAAAATTACATCCTAAACAGAAGGCATTCAATAAGTTACATGTCAATTTTCATGCCATTTGGATAAAAGGAACTATGGGAATTAAATCAACATGTTAAGGCATGCAAAAACACAATCAAAGTAGGCCACCAAAATGTACACCTACTCCAATCAATGGTAAAATAGTGAGATCAAATTAGAAATGAGTGGGACCAAAGCAAAATTGAAGCTATGCATGTTAGGAAGCACTCCACCAAATTTCACATTCATATGGTAAGGGATGAGTATTTAACAATACATGTAAATTTGCTACTCAAGACATAACCCAAAAATGCTAAACAGCAATCAAAAATCCAAATCAATTAGAAAATGGATCAATAAAATCCACAAAAAATCATGGTGAAGCCTAACATATGAAAGTCATCTCATGCAAAAAATCAGAGCCATAGGCCTAAGGTAAGCATGGAAAAATAAATCATGAAGTCAGCATAGCATAGTGTGACACATATTGTCACACTCAAATTAAATAAATCATATCTAACAAACCAGAGGTCCAAAAATTACAAATCATATATCAAAATCTCCAGGAATGTGTCAAGAATCATCATATGAATTTTCATTAAATTTGGAGCTAGCATGATTATTTGGTGATTAAAATGGTAAAACATATGAAAATTGCACACATGACAAGAATCAATAAGCCATTCTAAAATTCTACCAGGCACAACTTACACTACTATACCTAAAAAAAAGTAGATTAAATTTGGAATCTAACAAAAAAATTCCCACCTAATTTGGACTAAGGATGAGTTTAATATGATTTTTTGAAGTTTTGTTAATTTATTGAAATAATTATTTAATGTGTAATATGAATTAAATTAGTCTGCAGTGGCAATTCCGTAATTAACCCGCGCCTGTCCAAAACGCAGAAGCTTCATTTATTGCGTGGCGGCTCCTCATTGGTTCTTTCCGGCGCCAAACAAGAATTTGAAAACGGCCAGGCGAGTGAATGGATCAAGCTGCGAAAAATTTCCAGAATCCAAAAGCTGCGTCGCGTGTTCATCGTCCTTCCATTTCCAGCTACGGTTATGAGCTTTTCTCGACCAAATCGCACGAGTCTTATACCGTTTTCTTCGTCTCTCCACGTAGATCGCAGTTATGGCCATGGTTAAGTCTAAAGATCAATGTACAAAGAGATCCATGCAAGAATTGTTTTGATGCGCGATCTTTAAATCTGAATATCTCCATGAATACTCAATGAAATCGCATGGTTCAAGCATCAAAATGATCTACGTTCTACGCACTACATAAGCCATATCTTGATTTCACGAATTAAAGATTTCGAAAATTTACCGTGTGATTATGCAACTCGTGTTATTGGCGTTTTTTGGCTTTAATTATGTGAAACAGTTCGCGTATGTTGCTTATGAAAGTGATTGGTGAAGAATTCTTAGCTCAACCGTGCATGAATCAATGAAAATTTTCAGCTGCCATGGGAGAACTCAAGCTTCCAACAATGGAGTTCTTGTGCGAATCTTGCTTTAATTCTTTCAAACAGAACTTCAACAGTACCTACACATGAAGATTCAAACAAAAACTTGCAAGAACAATGGAGAATTTTTGATGAAATGATGAAAAAATGCTTATGTGAAAAGTGGAGAAAAAGTGAGAGAATTTTGAGGATTTTGATCTTAGATCTGAAAAAGTGATCCTCCCTGAGTTTCTGTTATAATTAACCTTATATATGATTGCCTAATCCAAACTTTAATCATGATTAGCCCAAAAATGGAGATTAGTGAAATATGCACATTATGGCAATTTGGCATTTTTGCCCTTGGATGGCTAGGCTTAATGTAACAGTGATTTTTCAATTTGAACAAGTCATAATTTGCATTTAGAAGCTATTGGAATTGGTCCCATGTCAAAATTCCATGTACTTTGAAAGTTGGACCATTTTGCCCTTGGTTTTTAATTGGTTCACTTAAAAAATGACCTTTTTATGTGAAGGTTTTTGGTAAAATGTGGTGATGGATTATGAAAGTACATGTTAAATGGGATTTGCTCAAAGAAGAACCATCCAATTTGGCCATTCCAAGTGAAAGTTATGCCACTTTGAATTCGGGCATTTTCTGAAAATGATCTGACCATATCTTGTCAACCACACATGGGAATTGAGTGTTCTTGGACTTTTTGGAAAGGTGAGAACAAGATCTTCAACTTTCATGTTGGACAAATTTTGATTTGAAGCTTGGTTCATGATGTAATTTTGAGGAGCATAACTTTCCATCTTGGGCAGGTGAGAATTACAGGTCATTTCCATTTTTGGAAACTTTTTGTCTGACATCAAATCCTTCAACCTTGATCTTTGAAATGTTGAATGAAGCTCATATGGACATGAATGAGACCTTTCCAACCATCTCACACCTTCAAATTCCTGATTAAATGTACAGTTGACTACAGTTGACCACAGTTGACTTTTCTATGGTTTTGGTGGACTGGGCCATGTTCTGATGAATTTCAAGCCTCTTTCTCTTGAGATCTTGATCCCAAATGATATCATAGCTCATATGAACCTCTTATGAATGATCATGGTGCCCAAATTCTTCAAGAATGGTCACCATCTAGCTCAATGGCTGGTTTTGACTGTTTGACTGATGATTGCTTCAACTGCAAGAAACATGGTTAGATGACAATATTTTTTTGTACTTTTGGTTAGTAAACATATGAAAAGCAATGATATACAAATGCAATACATGCTTGGTGATCAAGAACCACACTCACAAGGTATCCCACCCACTAGGAGGCAAGCCAGGGTATGCAATGATCCTTGAGGCCATGATATGGTGTTATGGGCCATGAGGGATCTTAGGGCAAAAATTGGGGTCTTACATGCTCCAAGATGTAAGTCTGGTGAATCCAGCAGTTTGAAGCCTAATGATGATGATGAGGTACTTCGTTTGATTAAGAGTGAATTTAATATGGTGGAGCAGCTACTCCAAACTCCTTCCAAGATTTCAGTGTTGTCTTTGCTCATGAATTCTGAAATGCACAGAGAAGCATTGAAAAAGGTATTGGAGCAAGCTTATGTGGAACATGATGTGACGGTAGACCAGTTTGATCACATTGTGGCTAACATCACTTCCCACAACAATCTGAGCTTTTGTGATGAAGAACTTCCCGAGGAAGGTAGAAATCACAACTTAGCACTGCACATATCGATGAACTGCAAGGAAGATGCTCTGTCCAATGTATGGGTGGATACATGTTCTTCATTGAATGTACTCCCTAAATTAACTCTTTCCAGATTACCATATCAAGGAGCTCTGATGAGATACAGGGCGTGATCATCAAAGCTTTTGATGGTTCTCGCAAAAATGTTATTGGTGAGGTGGACCTTCCTGTGAAGATAGGTCCGAGTGATTTCCAAATTACTTTCCAAGTAATGGATATCCACCTGGCCTATAGTTGCTTGTTAGGAAGGCCATGGATACATAAGGCGGGAGTTGTTACATCAACTCTGCATCAGAAGTTGAAATTTGTGAAGAATGGTAAGCTCGTTATCGTTGGTAGGGAGAAAGCTTTGTTGGTAAGTCACTTGTCGTCTTTCTCATATGTTGAAGTTGAGGATGAGATTGGAACGACATTCCAAGCTCTATCTATTTCTGAAGAAAAGAAAGTTGGGGCACCTATGTCCTCTTTTAAAGACGCACAGAAGATTGTTGAAGACGGTAATTCTGATCAGTGCGGCCGGATGGTAGAGGTCGCTATGAACAAGAGCAGAGCTAGTTTGGGTTTCCAACAAGGGTCGTCTGTGATTAAGGATGAATATGTGAAACCCATTTTCCGTAGTGGAGGGTTCATTCATGGTAATGAGCAACACTCAGCTGCAGTGATCGAGGGGGATGAAGATGAAGACTGCACCAATTTTGTGACGCATGGAAAAACTTGCAACAATTGGACTGCTGACTCTATTCCACACCAGGAGTTACCTCATGGACACCATCCTCAGCCTGGATCTCCAAAGGCTCCATGTCAGCAGTCATTTTCTGTCCCCCGACCCAGGAAAAGCAACCCAGTGTAGAATCAATATCCCAATCAGCAAGGGAGCTATGCTCGGTAAGGTCAGAGAAAGAAAAAGAAGTCTGAGAGGTATATGGATCATGTTCCTATGTCATACAATAAACTTCTCCCTTTATTGCTTCCGCATTCATTATTTCAGATGTGAGAATCAAGGGCTCCTCCTACACCTCTCCCTCGTGGCTACAATGTAAATGCCATGTGTGTATTCCATTATGGAGCACCCAGGCACACGACCGAGGATTGAAAAGCTCTCAAGTACAAGATATAAGATTTGATTGATTCAAGAGTTATTGTGTTCACACCACAAGGCCTGAATGTAGTACGCACTCCCAAGACTTCACGGGAAGGCACATCTCAAATGCCATGATCAGTGCAAGTAGAAGCCAGGGTAGATCTGAAGAAGTTCCATCTGTAGGACTACTCCATCAGCTTCTGCAGGCACCAAAATCCCAAGTTGTGGGAAGAATAAGGCTGATCACTCTAGCAATCACTAGTTTGTTCAATAATTCTTCATGTGTACCTTTTCTTGTTTGTCATTTGTAACATTCATTTGTAATAAACTCGTTTATTTTTGAATAATAATGACATTGAAATAAATATGCATATTTTGAATAAATAAATTCATGTCCACTCATACTTCTCATCAATATCAAGCTTTTGTTAAGCAAAATCAGAAGGAGAATGATGAAATTGAAAACACGAAATCATTGCACGTACGCTTTTGAATAGAACCTTACTGGCGATGTAAGGCATTACTTCAAATCCCCAAACACCAAAGTTATAAGGAAGATAATCCCTAGTGAACCCTTTCGAGCCAAGGAGTATGAGTTTCTTCCAGAACGTAAAACCCTCAATCTTAACCCGGGGTAGGGTAGTCGTCAGTTAGTTCGACCAAACATTCAAACTTCAAAAGAGGAGTGTCCTATCTGAGTATCAACCACATCTTATCCCTCACAAGAGGTCGGAAACCAAAAATCCACATCGGTTGTCCCTCACCCCCAGAGACACGAGGCAGTCACAACGTCCCTTCCAATCAATCAAACAAATGTCACACGATTTGTTCCATAAAAAAATCACAAGAAGAAAGCCCACTAAGTCGAAAACTTGAGAACAAGTGACTTAGGAAAAAATTAGGGCATTCCTGTGGATTGCAAATCAAAGTCAAACCAGCAAAAGTAGGGAAATCAACAATAAAAGCAATGCAAAGCAAAGAGGAATCAAAAAAAGAAAAGAAAATCTTCAGTAAGAGCAGAATCGTGTGGCTACAAACCAAATAGAAGGTGCATGATTTCCACTCCAAAAAACCTCGTTGGTTTATCATTTTCACTCCTAAGTCCCTTTTGGAAGAAGAGCGCTTGTATTGAACTAGCTGAACGTAGGACTAGAGAATATTAAGGAGAACAGGTGGGTTAGAAAAGGTTTTGAGCCATAAATCCTTTTTTCTGAAAACCATGAACCAGGCCACGTTACAACCCTCAAAATACCTAATTGAAGGAGATTTTATTTCAAAAGCATACTATAGTCAGTAATATCGTGTTAAAAATGACTCCTTAATGATTTGCTTATCATTCGTGTTGGTATCGATATGACATTCTCCTTAGTGATCTATTCACAACATGTCATAGTTCCAGTGAACAAAATTGGATCTCAGAACTAGCATAAACATGACATTATCATTATCATTTCTCAAATGAACTTGTCTTGATAAAAAATGTAGAATGCCTGAGACCTCCGTTGAGCAGGGACAAGCCACTTCTCTTGATCACACCAAGGTAGAATTCTAAAGACTCTGTTGAGCAAAAAGACAAGTCACTTTAAGATCCAGTCAATCTAAGATAGTCACGTCGAGAAATCTCTACAAGATTCAGTCAATTTGAAGCAGTCACATCGAGAAATCTCTACAAGATTCACTCAATCTGAGATAGTCAAGTCCAGATTCGATAAATCTCTCCGAAGATCAATTAGTCAGGGACTTTCCCTTAAAGATCAACCAGACAGAGGCAAAGTTACTTCAAGGATCGTACTAGGGCAGGCCATCCCAAGAGCACAAGAAGTCAATCTCTCTGAGACGGTTAATTATAGGAATGCAGTTCCAAGAGACTAGGGCAGGTCATATTGAGATAATCTATGATAAGGCTGCTTCATAATTTGTGTATGGGATAACCCGTGCAGATACCCAACAGACTGGGGTAAGACAATCTAAAGAGAGGAAGGTTCTATCCTTTCTTATGAAAGCTTTTAAGATCCTTCCTGGGGCATCAGAAGGTCCATCTCAGATTCTTCCGCCAACAATATCAAGAAGATAGGATGTTAAGAAGTCATGCAAGATGTAACCCGTACCCTATAAATCAGAAGCCTTGCAACTCAAGCAAATTTTTCTCAGTATTCATTACACCATACCCAATCTTGGGGCAACAACATACCCTCATATCATTGTATCAACCTGACATGCATAATTCATATCATCCAATTCATGCATATCATCCAGCATAGCATGAAGCTCTCTAACAAGAAAGAAGCAAGCTTGAAACTCTCTTAGAATTATCCAACAACCCATTTCTGTTGGCACCTTCCCATAGCCCACCCTGTTGGCATTAAAAAATAAAATACATGACCTTTTTTACCCTGTAAAATTCCTAGTTGGCAACCCCGACGAGATTTTTCAAGTCATTCCTTTTCGCTTACCCGTCGTAAGAATTTGGCCTTCTTCATAGAGATGATTTCATTGAGATAACTCTCCTTTCGTGAGTTTATTTCGTTGCTTGGTGCATGAAATCACATCTCCCCCTTGTTTCCTTTTGCACGAGAAGGGTTGTCTCTGTCAAGACTTTTCCTTTTGATTTGTTTCGAAATACCCAGTGTAGGTTTAGTGAGTCGTGGGAAGGGTAACCATGTTTCAAAAACTTCATCCTCTTCGTTGTGCCTGTGGGACCCCTTGAGGTTTCCGTGCCTACAATAAAGTGCCCAATTGACATATCCTGCCAAAGCCCAAACCTTGTTTGGCAAACCTCTTGCAAAGTCCAATCCCCATTGGTAAAACCCTTTTTAAACCCAACTCATGTCTGGTGATTCCTACCCCTATCTCCCAAATCCAAAAAACCAGTTAACCAATCATCAGTGTCTATCACTTTTTTTCAATACCCGTTGGTATTGTTATCCCTTTGCTTATCAGTTTCTATCACTTTTTTTCAATACTTGCCTGTATTGATGTCCATTCGCTTGTCGGTGTCTATCACCTTGTTTTCAATACCCATTGGTATTGGTATCCCTTTTCTCCAACTGCAGAGTTATAGATAATCACCTTTTTTTCCAATTTCAAACTTGATGATGTTGTTACCTCCAACCCCTGAGTTGAGAGGCCATTCTATACCCGACCTCAGAGTTGATGTCAGTTCCTACTCCAACCTTAGAGTTGTTGCACCTTTCTTATTTTAGAGTTGTTGTCTATTTCTCTTATTTCTAACCTCAGAGTTGTTGTCTTTCTCTTATATATGACCTCAGAGTTGTATGTTTCTCATTCCCAACCCCAGAGTTGATGATAACCTTTCTTATTTCAGGCTCAGAGATGTTTCCCCTTTTCTAGCCTCAGAGTTGTTGCCCCTTTTCCAGCCTCAGAGTTGTTGCCCCTTTTCCAACCTCATAGTTTTTTCCCTTTCCTTACCCCAACCTCAGAGTTGTTTTCCCTTTTCCAACCTCAGAGTTGTTGCCCCCTTTTCTAACCTCAGAGTTGTTTCCCTTTTCTTACCCCAACCTCAGAGTTGTTACCCCTTTTCCAGCCTTAGAGTTGTTGTCGCTTTTCCTATTTTCCAACCTCAGAGTTGTTGTTTACCGTTTTGCTTCCAACCTTAGAGTTGATGTTATCATTCTTTTCCTAACCTGAGAGTTGAGTATCTGCTTATTTCCAACTATGGAGTTGATGATTACCATTTTTTACTCCCAGCCTCAGAGCTGAGCAACTATATTTTTCCAACTTCGGAGTTGGTGTATCTCTTTTACTTTTAGCCTCAGAGTTGAGTATCTACCTTTTTCCAACCTCAGAGTTGACGTTTATCTTTTTTTACCTTCAGCCTCAGAGTTGGACGCCTACGTTTTTCCAACTTTGGAGTTGATGTACCTTTTCTACCTCTGGCCTCAAAGTTGAATGTATGCATTTTTCCAACTTTGGATTTGACGTACCTTTTTGCCCCTAGCCTCAGAGTTGAATGAATACCTTTTTCCCAACTATCCAGTTGTTGTATATTTTCTTATCCCCGACCCCAGAGCTGATATCTATAAATCTAACCTTAGAGTTGACGCCTACCATTTTGTTCCCAACCTTAGAGCCGATGTCCATCCTGTTATACCTAACCCCAGAGTTGACGCCTATCCTTTTTCCAACCTCATAGCCAATGTTGATCATAATTTTTTTCCAACTGCAGAGTTGAGAATGTCCAGTTTGACCCCATTCACAGGATTGAGGTCAAAATGCTTCAATCCTCAGGAATCAGAGTTGGTCATGTTTCTATCCCCAACCTCAGAGTTGACGACCAACTATTTACTTTCTAATTCCCCTACTGTCTTCCCCAGTGAAGTCATCTATCACCTCAAAGCCCAGGTTTTGCCTGGAAAAACATTTCCCAAAAATATCTCACAATATATCCCCCAACAGAAAAACATCTTTCTCAGTGCCTGCTAGAACTTGTTAGTAAAGATAAAATGAAAAAAAGATCCCATATTTCATTATCATATTGCATACGTCATGCATATCTAACATTTCCATAGTTATCCATTTCACTCAAATAACTTCTCATCCTCAGCAGCTGCCCTGTACAACGGCTAGTTTGTTCATCCTATATCCTAGTGGAGAATTTCTTTGTGACCTATCTTCACATTTCATTTTTTCTTGGTGGGCAAATTTTTCGATATTTTAGTACATAATTCCCTCCTACCATGAATTTCTGAAAGTTGTTACTATCCATTCATTCAGGTTTGAGAATATTAAATATGGGCAACTGTCATACCCCAAAATTCACCATACCCTTCATAATGATCATCTAGGTCACTAATCCTAATTATTTACATATCCTGATAAGCATTCATCTCATTTATATATCCATAGTAGCATAGTACAGTCCACTTGCATTAAAAAAGCATTAAATCATGGATTCAAGGGTTTTTATCACACAGGACATTAAATAGGAGGTGATTCCTTCATCCTAGTTGTCTTTATCATGGAGCATAGGGGAAACCCTAATTCATTAGTATTGGATTCGATCCATGAAACCCTAATTTCCAGTGGTGTCCATATCCTACCCTCCCTATCATACCTTTATGTATGCATTCAAGATTGAGGTTTCATCTGGCCCATAATGGATGGTCCATCCGCTTGATTAATATTCATGGCCTTGATTCATTGATTGGAATATATTCAAAGCCTCACATGTTCATGACCTTTTGTTTGACCGATGTTCATCTGGTTTGATTCACATCAGGGCATAAGCTCTTTGGTTCAGGGGAATTGTGGTCCACATTCCATTATTCAGAAGAAAATACACATTTTTACCTAAGTTGACTTTTGGTCAACCAGTTGATCAAATTCAAGCATCTAACCAAAGTCATTTTTCAAGTCATAATCCATGTTCATGTTCATTTTGACCATTTTTAACCATGTTCATTTTAAGCTTTTTTAAACCACTTATAAATCATTACCATTTCAATTTCCAAATTAATCTTCAATACAATTCAAACCATTACACTAACTCATTCATTCAATTCACATTCCATATACATTCACATTTCTATTCATATCAATTACATACATTCAAATTTCAAACCGAATTCAAGTTACAATATTTCTATTCCATCCATAGTTCATTTCAGATCAAAACCATACATACACTCATTTCCAAACATTCAATAATATTTAACTTCCAAACATTTCCAAACTCATTTTCATGCATACATTTTCATGTCCAATTACATCCAATTATCATTGCATACATCCATTTTCAATTCACATATTTCATTTTACATTACAACAAAGACTACAACAATGACATGTCTAAACAAGCTCTTCCAAGCAATCCAAACTACATTTCATAGCCTTGCATCCAATTCCACATGATCAACATGCCCAACACGATTCGATACTTGCAAATGGAACATAGAATTCAAGCCATTATCACAAGCATTTCAAAATGGCAAAGCATCAAACAATAGGAATGCATGACATTTAGCCCCCAAGAGTAAACCATTTATTCCAAGCCATTTGAATTCATATGTCATACCCATCACATAACACTCACTGTCAAAATTCCCAACACTACTCATTGAACTTCACTAACCATCTCAAACATTCAAATTAATTACAACAACCAGAAACATCCATAAAACTTGATAACAGTCTACAACAGAAATGGTAACTCAAAACCAATAGCATACAACTCACGAAACTAATAGCCCATTCAAAAAAGACTCATATGTAAGTAGTCATTACCATACATTAACATAAAACCAATAATTGAAACAAAAACTTCTAACCTTCCCCTTGCATAACCGACCTCCGAATCCGTTCTTGGTTATAGGACCATTCTTCATTTGAGGTTTTATCGCTAAAAATCAGGAGGAGTATGAAGCATTCATAGTCGGCCTCACTCTCGCGTCAGATATGGGGGCATAATGTCATACCCCGATTTTGGCCCTGAAAATTTTCCCAATTCAATCTGTTTAAGCACATCTTCATATCCTTTGGATAGTTGTGCATCTACTCATGGTAATCAGAATAATGAATATGAAGAAATTGGCCATAGGAATGAGGATGGTTTGGTTGATGTTTCCAAATATTGTTTTGATGCTTCACTGGATGTGGTAGACCATAAGAAATATGTTTCAACTGATGCATCTGATGGGAGCAGCCGGGAAAGACTGCTGGGCAGTTTTAAGAAAATTGTTGATTGTGATGCTACTCAAAAGCAGAATTTGTTGTCAACATTTGAGATGCCACTTGATATTATAATTGACAAATGCTTAATTCAGGAAATCATGGTTGAATACAATTATGTCCGCAAATTAATCATCAATGTGCTTAAGGAGGCATTTAAGTTGCAAGAGCATCTTTTAGCACTGCGGCGGTATCATTTTACGGAATTGGCGGATTGGGCAGATTTGTTTATCCTGTCACTTTGGCGACATAAGTAGTCTTTTACAGAAGCTAATGAGATACTTCCAGAAATTTAAGGACTATTTGAATTGTCAATTCAGAAGTCTTCCTGTGAAGCAAGACACCAATAAGGCTAGGTTGTTTGTATACATGAAAGAACATGGGAAATTACAGTATCAATAGATGTACTTCAAGCAGCAACATTGAAAACAAATAGACAAAACACACTGATAAACTACATCTCTAATTGGGGGACATCATATGCTGCTTAAAGTTTCTCTAGTGTTAGCAAAACACATGAATTGCTTTTAATGGAGGAGACCTTCACCTCACTGCAAAAAGCAAAGATGCTCACACGGGACCACTTATTCATTGCTGCTGCACTGAAGGAATCTTCACTGCTGGTTGATTAGTAGTGATGAGGAAAAGAGAATTCGCCAGAGGACCATTCAAAGGAGAGCATTCGGCATACTTTTAGCTGGGATTCCCACACTACAACAATATCCCATCATCTTTTGAAATTTTCAATTCGGTTACATCAGTGACAAATCTCTTGGATCCATCAATGTCGTTATTGGCTGCCTTTGGCGGCGACACTGTCAAAATATTCGATGCTTCCGACAAGCTTTTCGACTCTTCTGTCATACCTGCGATCCTTGTACCTTTAGCTTCACTCCTTCTCCTGGATTTCAAGTCAATTAAGCCAAATGGAATCACTCAAATTACCGTAAGTGAATGTCGGCATTGTCATTACAGCAAACACAACTGTGACCCTGCAAAGATCAAACCAAATCATAACAGTCGATACCCCAAAAAAAACTAAGAAAATCAAAAGGAGTTGTTGCATGCAGATTCACTTTTGAAGAACACAGCCGGATCTAAGGACAGGAGGGAGATGCCACAAAAACTGAAAAAAAATCTAAAACCTGCTTTCTTCTAGAAACTCAGGCTGGAGCTTACCTTAATAAAGTACAATGCTACTGTTTTGAGGAGCAGCGGCTACTAACCGCGGAGTGCTTGTTGTTTCGCCTGCTGGAAACGAAGGAATTCTGAGTTCTGCTACTAATCTTGCTCCATGGATGCTTATAGTTGCTGTTAGCTCAACTGATAGGGATTTCACTTCTGTCATCATGTTAGAAAATGGCGCAAAGGTCACTGGTGAAAGTCTGAGTCTGTTTGAAATGAACGCATCGTCGAGGATAATTTCTGCTCTTCAAGCATTTGCGGGATACTTCACGCCGTATCAATCCATCGAAGCAAGTCAAAATTCCGACCAACAGAACTTGATATAAGCAGAAAGGGTAATATTGCAGTAATACGTTGTCGTGTTTATGTGGTGAAGCGAACCGTCACACTTATGGTAGCTCAACAAACTGCACCATGACCCAGGATCCTGCACAGCATCAAACACAATAAGTTCTGCGTAAATTCACCAAGTCTACGACACATGAAAGGTGTAAACAAGGATGGAAAAAGGCTTACCATTTGTTTCCTTGGGATTCCTAGACTAGTCTGAACCATACATCACTCGTCGCTCTAAATTCTGCTTACCTTAAAGGAGAGATTAACGTGGAAGCACTTGAGGGACTTGTGGCAAGATCACCTAACCTTAAGAGTCTAAGGTTAAACCATTCCATAACGGCTATTGCACTTCAAAGGATACAAGTGCATGACTTTCTATCTACAAGGCCTGTTGGTTTGGATTTTGCAGTGGTGCTGATGTTCTTTCTGCTATGGATGATGCCATTCATGATGGTGTTGACATACTTTCTCTCTCCCTTGGTCCTAATCCTCCACAGCCGAATTACTTTGAGGATGCTGTCAGTGTTGGAGCATTCCATGTATTTCAAAAAGGAATTCTTGTTTCCGCTTTTGTTGGAAACTCGGTTTTTCCTCGAACGGCTTGCAACGTTGCTCCTTGGACCCTCACTGTTGCCGCTAGCACGTTAGATGGAGAATTCAGTTCAAATATCTACCTTGGCAACTCAAAAGTTTTGAAGGGGTTTTTCTCTAAATCCAATAAAAATGGAGTATTCTCATGGTTTGATACATGGAAGTTCAGCCGTAACGTCTGGAGTTTCAGTAACAAATGCTAAATTCTACCAAACACCTGAAATCAGTAAAGGGATTCAAGTTTTAAACTCATAAAAAGCAAGTTTGCGATATAAGATATAAGCCATGAAGATTTTGATCCGACCATATGCGTATTCGGGCTATTAAAGCGAGTCGAAATTCAGACCAATACTAACCTGATGAGCAGAAGAGGTTTTACTTTTTCAATAGCTTTTTCCTTCGAAAGTCAACTGATTTAGATAGCGATCCTTCAAATGCTTCTGATGGCAGAGCAACTTTTCAATATGTATGCAGAGCAGCTTTAGATAGAAATCCTTCAAAGGCCATTTGCTGCAATTGTGGGTGGTTCCAAAGTCTCATCTAAAATTGGTGTGATTGAGTCGCTTCTAGAAAAAGTTGGCATGCTTCTTCTCGGTGGAGGGATGATCTTCACATTTCACAAGGCAAAAAGTCTTTTAGTTGGTTCATCACTTCTAGAAAATGGGGTGTCGCTCTTGTTACCGTTGATGTCACGACTGCAGACAAATTCGCTCTTGATGCGAACAGCTAGATTGTGCCAGCATCTGCCATTCCCGATGGTCAGATGGGATTGGATATTGGTCCCGATTCTATTAAAACATTCACCGAAGCATTGAACACCACCAAAACCGTCATATAGAATGGGAGTGTTCGAGTTTGACAAGTTTGCTACTGGGACAGAGGCTATTGCAAAGAAGCTGGCAGACCTCAGTGAAAAAGGGGTGACAACTATTATTGAAGGAGGAGATTCTGTCGCTGCTGTGGAGGAAGTAGGAGTCGCTAAAGTCATGAGCCACACCTCCACTGGTGGTGGTGCGAGTTTGGAGTTAGTGGAAGGCAAAGAGCTTCCAGGTGTCCTTGCTCTCGACGAAGCCACACTAGAACCGTGTCAAGATAGCTTTGCGATATCTCGCCGACACCAATTTAATCCACGAACGAATCATGTCGCTTGCAAACCTCAGCTGAAATTCCACCCGGCGTGGCGTATGTTCTGCAAGTATCAGCAATAGATGAAATTAACACAACCAATGTACCATTAATTCAAAAACGTATACTCAAGTGGTTTCATAGCAGTGATTTACCTGTGGTAAAAAAATAGGATGAGAGTTGAGGGGGGACCACCAAGCTTGAGCAGACAATTTCAGAACTCACGCTCCACTACATGGACAGGTGCCTAAGCTCCTGGTCACTACCAACGGTACAGAAAAGCAGACGAGAGGGACCACCAGCTTGAGTGAAGACAAAAACCTCCAGCATCCTCCGTACGGACAGCGCTCCACTACACCACAGGGAACACATCAGAGAGGTCGTATATAAAAGGGGTTACTATTCACGAAACCCTAAGGAATTTTGGGGGTAAGAAAAAACGGCGAATCCATAAAAATCCAGGAGGCGACGAACCTTAGGAGAGGCAACGAAATCGATTCAGGTGATTCTTGGGAGCTCAAGCAAAGTAGCTAAGGCGTCGATTCCGAAAGAGGAAAAAGAGAGAGAACCGCATACTTGTCTATTCGCTTCCAAGGCATACCGACGGTAGATTTCTGGCTCTTTCTTCATCTCGTTTTCGGTCTCGTAAATGTGCGTATATCTTCCTTTTTCTTTCATAACTGTGAATCAGTGTTTTTTTTTTATAACTGTGAATCGGTGTTTTTTTGTGAGGTTGAGTTTCAGTTAGGGTGAGGAGAAGTGTTTTCCTTCTTTAATGGAGATGTTTTGTGTGAAAGTATCAGAATGAGGAGAGGAAGTTTGAGGTGGAGGGTTAACCGGATCGAGCTTGTGGATCCGGATAACCCGGTTTGGACCCGGACCCCTTTTGGGCTTTGTGGGGCGACCACCTCCGTTTCTTTTTGGTTTGCTGGGCCCTGATGGGCCTTAGGGGTATGCAGAGCTTATTTTTTTTCTTTAATTTGGTCATTTATTTATTTATGTGTTTATGTATTTAAGGGACTGTTATAATAACAATGGGTCGTCCGTGGCCAAGTGGAGGAAGGTTTATCTTGCCTTCCTTGGGGTAGTGGGTTCAATATCCATATATAGCATTTTGTTTTTTAGCATTCATTTTTTTTTTCTTTTTTTTCTTTTTTTTCTTTTTTTCATGTTTAGGTTTTATTATTGATTTCTCTTGCACTCATATTTTCATTATCACTTAATAACATAAATTTGGTATCCTTTAAATTCATCATCCATTCAAAACCGTTTTAAGAATATAAATTACCTGTTTCTCGATTCAATGTCGAGCCCATTTTCATACCCTTGTAAGTCGATTGCTTTTAAGCATCGCCATCAACCTCACATGGCTTACTCTTGGGCCTTCTTACAATGAGCTCTTAAGCAACATCAACTTAACTGTCAATAATTTCAAACCTCGGTACTTTAATTGTTTTAATTTAATATTCAAATCATTTTCTAAATAAAACGTGAAGAAAAAGATTACCTGGATGGAATGTCCAGTCGTAATCCCGAATATTAGGCTCAAGTTGTAAGAGCTTGCAAGCCATAAATATTCGTCTTTTCTTAAACACTCAAATATTCAAATCATTTTCTAAATAAAACGTGAAGAAAAAGATTATCCTGGAGGGAATATCCAGTCATAATCCCGAATATTAGGCTCAAGTTGTAAGAGCTTGCAAGCCATAAATATTCGTCTTCTCTTTAACATTCCAAATATTCAAACCTCTTCTTAATAAAGTTGGAAGAAAAAGATTATCCTGGAGGGAATATCCAGTCATAATCCCGAATATTAGGCTCAAGCTGTAAGAGCTTGCAAGCCATAAATATTCGTCTTCCCTCCAAAACATTCGTAAATATTCGAATCATTTTCTTAGCAATATTGGAAAGAAACAGACTGCCTGGGTGGAATGTCCAGACGTAGTCCCGAGTACTAGACCCAAGCTGTAAGAGCTTGCAGGTCACAAGTACTCGTCTTTCAAACTTCAAAATACCTAATTCCTACCTTAATACTTTTTCAATAAAGATGGAAATGGAACATGGTGTATACCGTGCACTCCTGAGACTAGGATTCGAGATGTATATCTCGCCCATCCAAGCTCTCGCCATCACTCAAAATACATCCAACCAATCAAACTCTTTTTTTGCCGACGTGCGATTAATCGAAAACCTTTTTCATAAACGAAAGATATATTGTCTTAAGTGATACAAAACAATGTTTCGGCCACGATTGTTGAGTAGAGATAAATGACGCTTTTCCGAATGTAGATTTATAAATCCGTTCGATGTGTGGTACGCGTCCACTCCTCATCTGTTTTGGGTAAAACAATGTTTTCGTCGATTAATACAATATAGCTTTCGCTAAAATCGACCAACAAACAAACATTTTTCTATCCAGAACTACGTAAGCCTTGATTTCTCTTTTGAGATACGTAGGAGCAGGATTTGTAAATCTTGTCAAGCCTACTAATAAAAAACCTAGGTTTAGTCCTTCGTCAAAAATCCAAAAACATTCTCTTCTCATCCTTTCTTTCTTTCCCACCTAATAATTCGAAAAGCCTAATATTTCAACTAACACTAACGCGCACAACTAACCTAATGGTTCCCGTTGAGTACAACGGACGTGAGGGGTGCTAATACCTTCCCCTTGCGTAATCGACTCCCGAACCCTGATATTGGTTGCGACGACCATAATCATTGTCGTTCTTTCTTGGGTTTTATCGATATTTCCCCTTTCCTTTTTAGGAATAAATAAAGTTCGGTGGCGACTCTGTTCAGTCCATCATTGCGAGCGTGCGATTGCGCTTCGCTTTAAGTCGTATCCCCGTTTTTCGAGGTGCGACACATAATAAGTCAAATTATGCATGGATTCACAAACTCATTTTCTACCAAGTCAAATTGTATGCGCATGCCAAATACCCCTCACTACATAAATACTTCATCATAGTAAAGGACGAGTTGGCCTCATATAGGTCTTATGAAACCGCACACATACCTCGAAATCATAACCTAAGGGAAGATGTTTTTTCAAAACTTGTAAGCATGAAAGCATCAGGCGACAACCATTCCTTCATTCATGAGATGTTAGACAAATCCAACATTGTCATATCAAGCTTGATGGTAGCTATGACGGATGGTACGATATACCCCTCGTGGTCATGGATAACATTGATAATAACATATATAAAGGTCGGAACAATACTGACTGACCTTTCTGAGGATAACCTCGTAAAAAGAATAATGTGTTGTACGAAAGAGGACTGTCCACCCACTCGTTAAAGTGTTATGAAGAAGAGGAAGCCAAATATGTTCTTGATGGAGTCCACGAGGGCATATTTGGACGTCATTTAGTAGTAAGAGCCGAATACTATTTTCCATCTATGGCTCAAGATGCCAAAGTTTACCTTAATAAGTGAAAGGATAAGCTAACAAATTACTCAAAACAAATGTTCATTATTACATCAGCTTTGGCATTATGCATTATTGCAAATGATAAAAATAATCACCACCAGTATACTATACAACCAGGGTAACATTGTTCCCTGTAAGGGAAGTTGCAGTGCCATTTTTAAGCCATCAACATTACCATATTTCATCAACCTAATATCCATTCAGCCATCAAACTAATATAAGACATGCATTTAAAAATGAGTATCTCTGTATGCATGACTTACTCCATCCATTCAATTCAACTAGTCCTCCTTCAATTACATTTACTCAATTTTGTTAATTTTTGGTTTTACGTGAAAACCAAACATATTTGATAAAACTCTAGTATGCTAACTATGTGTCAGATGTGCATTACTCAAGTATATTCCCCTCCAAAATAGAACATCTCCCATATACACGCCTTTTAATGGTCATCTAACTTTTAGGATCACTGACCATTTCAAAGGTATGGATCGTCGCAAGAAGAAATCCCAACAAATATAAAAAGTTCACATTGCAAGGGGGTAATTCCTATGACAAATTTTGGATGCGATTTTTAAATTTAAATTTTCCTACCTTGTTAGATGTAACCCCTATAGATATTTTATGACGTAGTTTAGAAATTTATTACTCTTTGTTTTATAATAAATGATTCATTTGAAATAAAATAGTATCACAAAATGAATGATCCATTTTAATTTATAATGCATATTTTTTAATTTTATCCTCTAATTAATATTATTTTCATCATTCTTAATATATGATAAGAGTACTTTAGTAAAAAATATCATTTTCTCTTTCATTTATTCTTTTTTTTAATATGTGTGAAATAGTCAATTGAGTAGCTCATTATACGACGGACAGAGGAAGTATTCTTAGTTTGACATGGATAACCACCGACAACGAGCTAAGTATGATGCATAATTTTCTTGAATAGTGTGCAATGTGCATGATGTAGAAAAAATTGCAAGAGTTAGCTCCTGAAAATGTTTAATGATGAGTATAAAATTTGTAAGGGGTAACTCATAACGACATTCACTAGGGAGAGAATGTTGCAACGGGTTACCTCTAGTTGTCTAATATATTTAATGACAAAATTTTCACTTAATCGATTCAAAATGAGGTAAAATATCCTAGAATGCGGGATTTTATTTTATTTTAATTAAATTTTGTTCTTTGGTTTTTAAGAAAATCGATTAAAAATGTAACTCAGGATTTGAGCTTCGATTCTCAGCTTCTATAATTTCGTGATTCATTTAGAAACAAAATGGAGTCCTTATTTTATTAGATTTTTAATTATAATATAAATCATCTTTTTCCTCGATCGTTTAACCAACCGACATGAAATGTTGCTTAATGTTTTATTTAAATAAAATAGAACCCATTTTTTTACCTTTGTTGTTTATCCTCGATGTTTGCTTCCAACTAAGATATAAACTTCAAACAATATTATATTCCAACATAAGAATGTTAACTCTCATTCACTTTTACTAACTCCTATAAAAAAATTGTACCCGAGTGTCATACCCTAATTTTTAATCCTAATATTCCACATATCATTGGTATCCTTGCACATAAACAAGGTCACCTTTTGGTCCCTCTCATCTTTGGGTTTTGCTTTTGCATGGATCATCAAACACCTATTTGCTGATGTTTTTTTACCTTTGTGTTTATATGATTAATTGCTTATCTAACCACTAATCAAAATAGCAAAAATATATTTTATTTTTCTTAAGTTTATTGTGCAAGGTAGGGTTTTTCAATCAAGAGCATCTCAAAGTCTTGTAGCTTAATTCTCAAGGAAAGTCAAAAGTTCATGTGTTTATTTTTATGCCTTCTTCAACAAGTAACTTCAAGCTTTGAGAAATTTAATCAAGATTTAATTAAGGACACCTTATTTTGAGTTCATATGATCATCCATGTGCTTTTAAATGCAAGGAAAATCCAAGTACACAAGCTTGTTCTAAGAGGTTTGATAAAAAAAGTCAACATTTTGAAGTCAAGGTTCCAAGAATCACAATTCCTTCAATTCTCAACATTTTTGAATGATTATTTTTGCATGATAAGAGCCAATTATTCTTGGAGGATCATCAAAAGTTTTGAGACATTATAGGTCATTTGTGGATTTGGTGAAATTTGACCTATTTTTAAGTAACTATTTCTCAACTTTCAAAAATCACAACCTCTTTAATTTTCAACATTTTAGGCTAATTATTTTTGCACAATATCATTTTTGACTCCCTCTACAAGTTTGATTCAAGGATCAAGGTAAAAATATGCTTGGAAGGCCATGGAATTCATTGAGATATTATAGGTCATTTTTAGCCATGGAACACTTGAATTTTTCTAAGTTATATGATTAGATTTTCATGCCAACTTCAACATGACATAACTTTGTTCTCAAACATCCAAATGCAACCATTCTTGGTACATTATAATCTTTTCTATGATGTCAACACATTGCAAAAAGAATGAGATCAAAAAGCCTCCTAAGTAGGATGCCCCATTGGGTTGAACATGGTGACTTGGAACTGAAGAAATTTCCATTGCCCGAATTTTGAACTTCACTAATCTCAATTCCAAGCCAAATTAGCATGTGTTTTGGACCTAAACATGTTTAAACAAGTCTTCAGAAGTTAATTAACCTTTGAAACACATCATTTGGCTGAGTTTTGGTGAGTTGCACTTTCTCACATTCTGATCAAATTCGTTTTGCACGAATTCAGCATCATCCCACACATATTTGGATCCAAACACATTCCCTATAAATAGAGAAAGCTACTGCGTTCATTTCGAAGCTTTTGAGAGCCAAGAAATCCCTGTTGAAACTTAAAATTTTCCAGAAAAAATCAACTATCGTATTTTGAGTTTCAGCTTGTTTCAATCCCATTTCTTGATTCCATTAGCATCCCGGCATCCTCTGAAACTTTTGCAACAATTCTCAAGCTCTAAGACCTTCTAAAATGCTCTAACCAAATCGAGCTTCATAAACTTCTGATCACCATCTGGACAAGGTAGTTCTGAGCATCATTTGAACTCAAACAAGTTACCACAATATAGTCATTCACTCTTTGATGCTTTCCACTAACTTATCTGGCGTTGATTGATCGTGTTCATCATTTAATTTCATTTTTCATGGCTTGCTTATTTCTGAAACTTCTCTGAAATTCCCTTTGCTCAATTTAGATAAATGAATTTGGAGCATAAGGTTGAATTCGGGATGAGAAGAGGAACACAATGGTGGTGGTCTCGTGTTTTGATTTTACCAAACAATGAAACTCCGGTGAGAGCTCACTAGAGAATATGACCGGAGTGTTCCAGGTCATCTGAGTTTGGCCAGACACGTTGGGCAAACTAAGTGTTCTGATTGGCTGGTTTTAAATTGGATCTCATGTGTTGTTTGTAGCACGTTCCACCATGCATGTTAATATGAGGAGTGTTGGATCTGCCACGTCAATTAATGAGGCGTGATCCAACGCTCCGTGTTTCTTCTGATTTTAATTATTTTTAATTGCTTTTTCTTTTAAAATTCACAGTAATTTCATTTTTCATCCAAAAAATCCCAAAATAATTTCTAAAATTCTCTTTTATTTTTCTATCATCTGGTTTTTATTTTTCAACATTTTATTTCACTGATTTTCTATTTTTCATGTATTTTCTGTTTTCTCCTTTGTTTTAATTGGTTTTAAAATATTTTTCTGCACTTTTTACTTCTGAAAAATTTATTGCATGTTTCTCATTTTATTTTCAACCTTCCAAATTTTTCTTGGCCATTTATTTAGTGTTTTGAAGGACTTTATGGATTTTTCATTTTATTTTTATTTTTAAAATTCAATTAAAAATACTTTTGGTGCATTTTTATTTCATTTAATTTCATTTTATATTTGTGTGATCTTTTTGAACTTCTATTGGCCTTGGATCATGATAATTTGGATCATAAATCTCATCAAACTCAATGGATCTTGGGTGTTTATGGGGTTAAAACCCTAATACACCAAATGGATGATTAATTTTGATGATGACATTATCAAACTTTTGATCCAATTTGGGTGTGACCTCTCTTGTCCCCTTCTTCTTCATCTCTTTCTTTTCCCTTTGATCAATTGCATGACTTGTGTCCATCTTGTTCATGATGTGTGGATTGGTACTTGATGAACTTTCATCATTTCAAATATACCTCCTAATTGATCATGGATCATTTAAGGTACTTTAGATTGATTCATAAGTTTGTTCTAAGTGTCACGAAGTGTGGATTGAAGTAATGGACCATCCTCCTAGCCTTTGTGCTTGATCATTCCCCCTTTTATTTTTGTGTGGCATGACTTTAGGAGAATGATTTACATATCATTTCTCTAGCATGTACTAACACTAATATTATTATTGACCGGCCTCAGATAGTTGTGACTTCTACATAAGTCTAATTACGATTGCTTAACATAGTGCTAAATTTGTCAAAAAAACAAAGGAATTTTTATAAGTTAGATTGTAAGTCTCCTACTCCTCATGGTATTGTATGAAAATATTACTCCCTTTTCATTTGTGAGAGCTAGTGGCATACTTATTGATTTTTATCCAAGTTGGAGCTCTTCTCATAATGATGTATAGATTCATGTTTCATGCTTGTGGGTGAATAGTTGAGTGTTTTCTAAAAATTGACCAAACCATCTTTCACTTTTGATTACTAACATCATTTACTAACATTTTATTTGTATTAACTTTTACTTCAAAGTCATTTACTTTAAGCTCTTTTATTTTATGTCATTTACTTTATATTTTATGTTTAGCATGCCATATCATTATTTGTGATTTTATCATTTGTTTTTTGTCCATTTGGAATTTTCTTTTATATTCTTAAAAAGAAAACACTAATAAATAAAATATTAAAAAGGAAACTCATTTCTCCTGACTAATAGACTTGTGGTTACTATCCTTGGCATCATTGTGGAGTTATGGACTTCGAACTAGGACATTGACCTTTGCTTTGGGGCTTGTAATTTGAGACCTTAGAATCCATCTGATACCTTTGACTTGGGACTTCCTTTGAATACTTGGTTTTGGTTATTTTGGTTTCATCTGATACATGGATTATTATTTGCTTATTTGGCTTCTTAGAGACTTAATCCAAAGGAGGGAATTCTTGCTTGACTTATGTCATAAAGCTTGATATCTCTTGGTAAGATCTGTTCTCCCTAGTTTTTATTTTATGCTCTAGGATGATCTCTTATTCTCCTCCCTTTCTTTAATTTTCAAATATTTTCCCCCTTTTCAAAAAACCTTCTTGTTTTCTAACTTGAACCAATTTTCTCAATAAACCTTGACTTTTGTCAAGTGATTTTCAAAACCTTTTCTCAATAAATGCTAATCCATCTTAAGCATATTCAGACAAATTTCAAAATACTAAAAACGCATAACTCATTTAAATCATTTGTGTGCCCTTTGTGCACATTTCCTTTTAAAATCTTTCTCAAAGTTTAGACATGAGTCATTTCAATAGTTGAGATATGATTCTCCTATCCCCATAGCATTGATGATCATTATTTTCCATCTAAAAGAGCTAGTGATATACTTGTTGATCCTAATCCAAGTTGGAGTCCTTCTCATGATGATGCAAACTTCTCATACTTGTGGGTGACTAGTTGAGTATTCTCCTTAAAATGAAAAAATATCTTTTTATTAAAAATGAATCAAAACAAACAACTTTGTTATTTTTACCATAAACTATGAGGTTTTGATCCTCCATTGCACTTTGTTGGTACGTAGAGATGAGACTTCAAAAAGTCTTGGCAAACACAAAAAAACATAAAAAAACATTTCATTCCCCATCTCTCTAATCTTTTACAAAGAACACCTTTTTTGAAACTAAAATGTACACATTTTCAAAGAGATCCCCATGGAGTACCATGGATGTTTAGGGTGCTAATAACTTCCCTTTGCATAACTAACCCCCGAACCCTTGTTCTCTTTTTATTAGTTTTATTTTAAAACTTATTTGGATTTTATTCATACTTTTTCCCTTTTCCTTTGGAAACAATGAAAGCGCGGTGGCGAATCTTGCTTTATGAGTTAAGTTAATCAATAGCTTAATCTCAATTTTTTTGCCGCTACAGAAAACTGGCGACTCTACCGGGGAGTAGTACCTAATGGGTTAAGCACAACTTTGTTTTTGTGTATATATTATGATTTTTGTTGCTTGTTATTGTTTTTTCTATCTGGTGCTTGGTGATCTCTATGTGGTGAGATACGGACTTGAGATCTCTTATGATAGGAGGGTGGTATAGTCATGTTTGGCTTACGTGGAGTTAATCCTTAATAAGCTGACTTGAGACCCCCCACTAAGTGGAGGCCTCTTTGGGATTAGTGATGTCACATGGTAGTCGTAGTTGGCCTTACTTTTTCTGACATGGGAGCCCGAGAAGATGAGGACCTTAGAACCCTTAACCCATCTTGGCATTTTAGTATGTAGTGCGGTGACTATTTAGGTGTAAACTTGAATTAGTTGTTACGTGATACTACACTCTGACGAGTTTCTCTTTAGAATATTATTGATTGACGAGTAGTCGTTTAAGCCGGTAATATCCAAAGATGGAATTATGACTCTGGGAACTCTTTTTAGAACCTTGTTTCACAAGTGATTATACCCTTAGTACATACATTATGGTTTGGTTCTTACCCTTAGCTCCATGCTCGTGACTCTGAACCTTTGGACCTTATTTGTGTGCTTTGTGTGATCTTGTTTGTGGTTGTTGCATCATGCACTCATGGAATTCATAAGAATTTCTCTCAATTTTCAAGGAACTTAGAGACTCTCTTTGCAAACATTATAAATATTTTTGATCATGGATATTGGAAGAAGGAATACTCGAAAGTATAGTTTCAGATGTCCCAATCTCATGGAATTAAGGAAGCTAACATCTTTTATTGGAAGACTTTTATATGTTCTATCTACTGATGTTAAGGATGGCCTTATTTGTACTTTGGTTCAGTTCTATGATCATGTTTACCGGTGTTTCACTTTCCTCGACTATCAGTTGTTGCTCATCATGGAAGAGTATGCTCATCTTTTGGGTATGGTAGTTTCAGATAAAGTTCCTTTTAATAGGGTGGAAGGAGTTCTTGAATCTCGAGTTATTGCTAAAGCCATTCACCTGAGGAAGTCTGACATAGATGTCAATCTCACTGTCAAAGGAGGTATCATAGGGTTGACTTCAAAGTTTCTAACTGAGAAAGCCTTTTCTTTTGCCAACGTTGGTAGTATGGTGGCCTTTGAAGCTATTTTTTCCTTACTCATCTATGGTTCGGTTTTGTTTCCCAAGATTGATAATTTTGTTGATGTTATTGCTATGAGGATCTTCTTGATTAGGAATTCGGTTCCAACTTTGCTCGGTGACACCTATTTTTCCATTCATAATAGGACTTCTAAAGGAGGTGGAACTATTATCTATTGTGCGTCTTTATTGTATAAGTGGTTTATTTTGCACTTTCCGTAGTCTCCTATCTTCAAAGAAAATAAGGATTGCTTAAGGTGGTCTCAAAGACTTATGTCTCTCACCAATGATAACATAGCTTGGTATTCTTCTGTTTACGATGACGTTGAGATTATTGATAGTTGAGGGGAGTTCTCTAATGTGCCTTTTCTTGGTACACGAGGGGGAATAAACTACAATCCGGCTTTGGCGAGACGTCAACTTGGGTTCGCTATGAAAGACAAACCTAATAACACTTTGTTAGAGGGTTTATTTTTCCAAGAAGGGAAATACACTCAAGGATTGAAAGCTAGAATGGTACGTGTTTGGCACAATATTTATAGGAAAGGAAAAGGTGAGCTTTGATTTAATAATTGCATAGCTTTGGATCCTTAAACTAGTTGGGTGAAGAAGAGAACAAAAGAATTCAAGATGTCATATGTAACACCCCAAATAAAGAAAAAGAATTATTTAATTAGGTTGATAATATATTTATTAATTTAATTAAATAAAATTGAATTATTGGATTATTATTATTATTTGGAATAATAATTATTATTGGAAAATATATAAGTGGAATAAGAGAAAAGGTTTTCATTTTGGAAAAGGTTTTTACGTGAAAAGTTGAGAAGCGGCAGAAAAGAGGAAAAGGGCAAGAGAAAAACTGAAGAGCACGGTTGAAGAACGGAAAAGCTAAAGCTTAGAGAATTGCCGGATTATCTCAGGTAAGGGGGGTTTATCGTCGTTTAATGGGTATTATCGATTAACATGTAATGGGTAGTGATAAGCCGTCGATTGACCCTAATTGGGATTTAGAATGCTGAGAAATTATGTTGAATAAGTTGTATTAAAGCTGAAATTGAATTTGTGTTTGAGTGTATTGTGAATTTCTGAGCGTATAGCTTTTTACGGAAGTTGAATCGGAGGTCCGGAAGTCCTCCAACGGCGGAAAATGCGGAAACTCTGCATTCTGCCTAGTGTTAGCGCAGGAACTGCTGTTTCGCCTGCGTTAACCGGTTAACCCAGGGTGTTAACCGGTTAACACTGTTATAAATTGTGAAAAATGTTGAGTTTTGCCTGCGTTAACCGGTTAACCTATAGCGTTAACCGGTTAACACTGTTGCGTTTTGCCAGAAATGGTATTTTTGTCCTGCGTTAACCGGTTAACCTATAGCGTTAACCGGTTAACACTGTTGCAGTATGTAAAAATGGTTGATTTTTATGATGTAAGTGTAATTGGTGATTGGCCGATTGTATCCAATTGTGATAAATAAATTCGTGGAGTCTATGTTGCGAAATGTTGATGCAAATATGTTGATAAGTTGTGTTGTGGAAAATATTAAGTTGTAGGCTGATGAGCCAAAGTTGAACATAAGTTGTTTTGTTGAAAATGCTGAGTTGTAGGCTGATGAGCCAAAGTTGATTTTTAAGTTGTTGTTGCTGAAAAAGCTGTTATGTTGTCGTTGTTATTATGTTGTTGAACTTTCAAGTCGTACATACCATATACATTCATATGCATTGAGTCGGGGCTTTTGCTCACACCACGTTGGCCTGGATTGGCAAAAAATTATGGGGCTTTTGCTCACACCACGTTGGCCTGGATTGGCAAATTTTTAAGTTGAAAGTTGAAGGCTTATGCCTTGATGCCCACTAAACTGGCAATGATTTTAAGTTGGGAGTTTTACTCCAAATGGTACCACATGCATGAAGAGTCGAGTCTCATTGAGTTGCATTTTATGTTGTTATTGAGTTGCCTTTTATGTTGTTATTGAGTTGCAGTGTATGTTGTTGTTGAGTTGTATTTACGTTGTGATTGAGTTGATTATGCCGTTACTAAATGTATGATATGATGTGGGTGATTAACGTGTAAAGTTACTTAACATAACATGATGATTTATAATATTTGTTATATCGATTGAGGAACTCACCCTTACAGTTATATTTTTCAGGTAGCGAGCAGTGAGTCGAATAGAAGCTAGTGCTTGAAGTCTAGTGTGGTTAGAGGGTCATGCTCTGATAGATGTAACATCGGGACGGGATGTTGAATTGTTGAATAAATGTTAATTTTGATGAATTACAGATGTTGAAATATTTTATCCGCTGCGTATTGTTAAAGAAGTTTTTATGTTGAATAAAATTGAGTATGACTGCTTTTATGTTGAAATTTGTGAAGAAATTGTTATGTGACACCCTTGAGTTGCAATATTTACTCTGATATGTATGATTTAATTGTTGTTGTTTTAATTAATTAATTGGGGTATTTAGAAGGGTGTTACATTAGTGGTATCAGAGCAGGTCGGTCTGTCCGGCCAGTTGTCGTGTCGTTACTGTCTAACAATTGTGTAATTGTTATTAATCTAACGTTAAGTTGTGTTGTATTGACAAGTTGAAATGGCTGGAAGGAATGACGCTGCAATGGCTGCCGCAATGCAAGCAATGGCACAAGCGGTGCAGAACTTGCCAAATGCTGGTGGAGATGCTGGATCACGTAGCTTGGCGACTTTTCAGAGAGAGAATCCGCCGGTGTTTAAAGGGAAGCATGATCCAGATGCAGCCTTGGGATGGTTGAAAGAGATTGAGAGAATCTTTCGTGTTATGGATTGCACTCCAGCTCAGAAGGTTCGGTATAGTACTCACATGCTAGCAGTCGAAGCTGATGACTGGTGGCTAGAGACTCACGAGAGGTTGACCGTGGCAGGTGAAGTCATTACTTGGGATGTATTCCGTAGGGAATTCCTGAGAAAGTATTATCCGGAAGATGTCCGTGGTAAGAAGGAAATTGAATTCCTTGAGCTGAAGCAAGGAAACATGTCTGTCACGGATTATGCTGCGAAATTTGTGGAGTTGTCCAAATTTTATCCTCATTACACTGGTGCTGGTGCTGAATTTTCAAAGTGCATCAAGTTTGAAAACGGATTGCGCTCTGAAATTAAGAAGGCTGTTGGGTATCAGAAGATACGCATTTTTACTGAATTGGTTGATAGCTGCAGGATATTTGAAGAGGACAATAATGCTCATTACAAGATTGTCAGTGATCGCAGAGGCAAGCAACATCAAAACCGTGGCAAGCCGTATGATGTTCCAGCTGGAAAGGGGAAGCAAAGAGCTGCTCCGGCCCAGAGAACTAGTGGGGGAGGTACCCCTGTTGGTATAGTTTGCTTCAAGTGTGGTCAGGCTGGTCATAAGAGTAATGTATGCACTGCTGAAGTAAAGAGGTGTTTTCGCTGTGGTAAGATTGGCCATGCAATAGCTGATTGCAAGCACAAGGAAGTGATTTGTTTTAATTGTGGAGAAGAAGGGCATATTGGAAGTCAGTGTCAGAAGCCGAAGAAAGGGAATCAGTCAGGAGGCAAGGTCTTTGCTTTATCGGGTTCTGAGACTCCTGCAGATGATCGTTTGATCCGAGGTACGTGTTATATTAATGGCTTTCCTCTTGTAGCTATTATTGACACAGGTGCGACTCATTCCTTTATATCTTTGGATTGTGCTGTGAAACTTAAGTTAGAGATATCTGAGCTGTTTGGTGGTATGGTAATTGATACTCCTGCGAAGGGTTCAGTGACTACTACTTCGGTTTGTTTAAATTGTCCTTTGAGTATTTTTGGTAGGGACTTTGGGATGGACCTAGTGTGCCTTCCACTAGTGCAGATTGATGTTATTCTGGGTATGAACTGGTTGGTGTTTAACCGAGTTTCTATCAATTGTTTTGATAAGACGGTGATATTTCCTGAGAGTGAGGAAGGAAAGAGTTTGTTTCTATCAGCGAGACAAGTGGATGAGGAAGTAGCTGATGGGGCAGAGTTGTTTATGCTGTTAGCAACTTTGGAGGCCAAGGATAAGATGGTGATTTGTGATCTAGCCGTGGTGTGTGATTTTCCTGATGTGTTTCCAGAAGAGGTGAATGAATTGCCGCCAGAGCGTGAAGTGGAGTTCTCTATTGACTTGGTACCTGGTACTAGGCCGATATCGATGGCTCCGTACCGTATGTCTGCTGTTGAGTTAACTGAATTGAAGAGTCAGTTGGAAGATCTATTGGATAAGAAATTTATTCGTCCGAGTGTGTCACCGTGGGGTGCACCAGTGCTATTGGTTAAGAAGAAAGAAGGTACTATGAGGTTGTGTGTGGACTACAGACAACTGAATAAAGTGACGATCAAGAATCGGTATCCGTTGCCGAGGATTGATGATTTGATGGATCAATTGGTTGGTGCAAGTGTGTTCAGCAAGATAGATTTGAGATCTGGGTATCATCAGATTCGTGTGAAAACCGAGGATATTCAGAAGACTGCTTTCAGAACCAGGTATGGACATTATGAGTATTCTGTAATGCCTTTTGGTGTGACTAATGCGCCTGGAGTATTTATGGAGTATATGAATAGGATTTTCCATCCGTACCTAGACAAGTTTGTTGTGGTGTTTATTGATGATATTTTGGTGTATTCGAAGTCTGAAGAAGAGCATGCTGAGCATTTGAGAGTGGTTTTAGAAGTTCTACGAGAAAAGAAGTTATTTGCTAAATTGTCCAAGTGTGAATTTTGGTTAGGAGAGGTGAGCTTTCTTGGTCATGTGATTTCAAGAGGTGGTGTTGCTGTTGATCCTTCTAAGATAGAAGCGGTGTCTAAGTGGGAAGCTCCGAAGTCTGTTGCTGAGATTCGAAGTTTCCTTGGTTTGGCTGGTTATTATAGGAAGTTCATTGAGGGATTTTCTAAGTTGGCACTACCGTTGACAATGTTGACTAGAAAGGGGCAAGCGTTTGTTGGGACTCAAAATGTGAAGAAGGTTTCCAAGAGTTAAAGAGAAGGCTGACTACTGCTCCTATTCTGATATTACCGAGTTCGTCGGAATCATTTGAGGTTTACTGTGATGCTTCATTGTTGGGTTTGGGTGGCGTGTTGATGCAGAATAAGCAGGTTATAGCTTATGCTTCAAGACAGCTGAGGGTTCATGAGAGGAACTATCCGACGCACGATTTAGAGTTGGCAGCCGTGGTATTTGTTCTGAAGTTATGGAGGCATTACTTGTATGGGTCAAGATTTGAGGTTTTCAGTGACCATAAGAGTTTAAAGTATTTGTTTGATCAGAAAGAGCTGAATATGAGACAGAGAAGATGGTTAGAGTTTCTGAAGGATTATGACTTTGGTTTGAATTACCATCCGGGTAAAGCAAACGTAGTGGCTGATGCATTGAGTCGGAAATCATTGCATATGTCTATGCTAATGGTTAAGGAATTGGATTTAATTGAGCAGTTTAGAGACTTGAGTTTGGTGTGTGAGAGTACTCACAATAGTGTTAAATTGGGAATGTTGAAGTTAACAAGTGGTATTCTGGATGAGATCAGAGAGGGTCAGCAATCTGATATGCTTTTGGTTGATAAGTTGACTCTAGTGAATCAAGGTCAAGGTGGCGAATTCAGAGTTGACGAGAATGGTGTTTTGAGATTTGGTAGTCGGGTGTGCGTTCCGGATGTTACCGAACTTAAGAAGAGTATTCTGGAAGAAGGACATCGTAGTGGGTTGAGTATTCATCCTGGAGCTACGAAGATGTATCATGATTTGAAAAAGTTATTTTGGTGGCCGGGAATGAAAAGAGAAATTGCAAGTTTTGTCTATTCTTGTTTGACTTGTCAGAAGTCAAAGATTGAGCATCAGAAGCCGTCTGGGCTAATGCAACCGTTGGCTATTCCAGAGTGGAAGTGGGACAGTATCAGTATGGATTTTGTTTCTGGGCTACCAAGAACAATTAAGAATTTTGAAGCTATTTGGGTGATTGTTGACAGATTGACGAAGTCGGCTCATTTCATTCCGATTAGAATGGATTATCCGTTAGAGAGATTTGCTGAGTTGTATATTGAGAAGATTGTAAGTTTGCATGGTATTCCGTCTAGTATTGTTTCGGACAGAGATCCTAGATTTACATCGAAGTTCTGGGAAGGTTTGCAGAGAGCTTTGGGAACTAAGCTGAGATTGAGTTCTGCATATCATCCGCAGACTGATGGTCAGACTGAGAGGACGATTCAGTCACTAGAGGATCTTTTGAGAGCTTGCGTTTTGGAAAAGGGAGGTGCTTGGGATTGTTATTTACCTTTGATTGAGTTTACCTACAACAATAGTTTTCATTCGAGCATTGGTATGGCGCCGTTTGAAGCTTTGTATGGTAGGAGATGTCGGACACCGTTATGTTGGTATGAGTCCGGTGAGAGCGCTGTGGTTGGACCGGAGATTGTTCAACAGACTACAGAAAAGATTAAGATGATTCAGGAAAAGATGAGAATTGCTCAGAGTCGTCAGAAGAGTTATCATGATAAGAGGAGGAAGTCACTTGAGTTCCAAGAGGGAGATCATGTGTTTCTTCGTGTTACTCCGATAACAGGTGTTGGTCGAGCTTTGAAGTCGAAGAAGTTGACACCGCGATTTATTGGTCCTTATCAGATTCTGGAGAGGATAGGAGAAGTAGCCTATCGTATCGCTTTACCGCCGTCACTTGCGAATTTGCATGAGGTTTTTCATGTGTCTCAGTTGAGGAGGTACATTCATGATCCGTCGCATGTAGTCCAAGTAGATGATGTACAGGTGAGAGACAACCTGACTGTTGAGACATCGCCTATGAGGATTGAGGATCGAGAGTTGAAGCAGTTGCGGGGTAAAGAGATTGCCTTAGTGAAGGTAGCTTGGGGAGGACCAGCAGGTGGCAATGTGACTTGGGAACTGGAGAGTCAGATGAAAGAGTCCTATCCAGAGTTATTTGCTTGAGGTATGTTTTCGAGGACGAAAACTCTTTTAGTGGGGGAGAGTTGTAACACCCCAAATAAAGAAAAAGAATTATTTAATTAGGTTGATAATATATTTATTAATTTAATTAAATAAAATTGAATTATTGGATTATTATTATTATTTGGAATAATAATTATTATTGGAAAATATATAAGTGGAATAAGAGAAAAGGTTTTCATTTTGGAAAAGGTTTTTACGTGAAAAGTTGAGAAGCGGCAGAAAAGAGGAAAAGGGCAAGAGAAAAACTGAAGAGCACGGTTGAAGAACGGAAAAGCTAAAGCTTAGAGAATTGCCGGATTATCTCAGGTAAGGGGGGTTTATCGTCGTTTAATGGGTATTATCGATTAACATGTAATGGGTAGTGATAAGCCGTCGATTGACCCTAATTGGGATTTAGAATGCTGAGAAATTATGTTGAATAAGTTGTATTAAAGCTGAAATTGAATTTGTGTTTGAGTGTATTGTGAATTTCTGAGCGTATAGCTTTTTACGGAAGTTGAATCGGAGGTCCGGAAGTCCTCCAACGGCGGAAAATGCGGAAACTCTGCATTCTGCCTAGTGTTAGCGCAGGAACTGCTGTTTCGCCTGCGTTAACCGGTTAACCCAGGGTGTTAACCGGTTAACACTGTTATAAATTGTGAAAAATGTTGAGTTTTGCCTGCGTTAACCGGTTAACCTATAGCGTTAACCGGTTAACACTGTTGCGTTTTGCCAGAAATGGTATTTTTGTCCTGCGTTAACCGGTTAACCTATAGCGTTAACCGGTTAACACTGTTGCAGTATGTAAAAATGGTTGATTTTTATGATGTAAGTGTAATTGGTGATTGGCCGATTGTATCCAATTGTGATAAATAAATTCGTGGAGTCTATGTTGCGAAATGTTGATGCAAATATGTTGATAAGTTGTGTTGTGGAAAATATTAAGTTGTAGGCTGATGAGCCAAAGTTGAACATAAGTTGTTTTGTTGAAAATGCTGAGTTGTAGGCTGATGAGCCAAAGTTGATTTTTAAGTTGTTGTTGCTGAAAAAGCTGTTATGTTGTCGTTGTTATTATGTTGTTGAACTTTCAAGTCGTACATACCATATACATTCATATGCATTGAGTCGGGGCTTTTGCTCACACCACGTTGGCCTGGATTGGCAAAAATTATGGGGCTTTTGCTCACACCACGTTGGCCTGGATTGGCAAATTTTTAAGTTGAAAGTTGAAGGCTTATGCCTTGATGCCCACTAAACTGGCAATGATTTTAAGTTGGGAGTTTTACTCCAAATGGTACCACATGCATGAAGAGTCGAGTCTCATTGAGTTGCATTTTATGTTGTTATTGAGTTGCCTTTTATGTTGTTATTGAGTTGCAGTGTATGTTGTTGTTGAGTTGTATTTACGTTGTGATTGAGTTGATTATGCCGTTACTAAATGTATGATATGATGTGGGTGATTAACGTGTAAAGTTACTTAACATAACATGATGATTTATAATATTTGTTATATCGATTGAGGAACTCACCCTTACAGTTATATTTTTCAGGTAGCGAGCAGTGAGTCGAATAGAAGCTAGTGCTTGAAGTCTAGTGTGGTTAGAGGGTCATGCTCTGATAGATGTAACATCGGGACGGGATGTTGAATTGTTGAATAAATGTTAATTTTGATGAATTACAGATGTTGAAATATTTTATCCGCTGCGTATTGTTAAAGAAGTTTTTATGTTGAATAAAATTGAGTATGACTGCTTTTATGTTGAAATTTGTGAAGAAATTGTTATGTGACACCCTTGAGTTGCAATATTTACTCTGATATGTATGATTTAATTGTTGTTGTTTTAATTAATTAATTGGGGTATTTAGAAGGGTGTTACATCATACACTTATGAAATACCTATGTCTTTAGTAATGGTCAAACACCCACTATTAAAGGCATAGGGGAGTTGGAAGAGGCTTTGGATAGGGTGAATCAAGAGAGGGATGATTGGGAAGACAAATTTCATACTTCACACCTTTAGAAAGTAGAATTGCAGAAGCAGTTAAAAGAAAACGACAATTTGATAGAATTGCTTGAGCAACATGCTGTGAAGAGATCAAGGGACCAAGAGGATTTATTTTCCTCTAACAGTTCATCATCTACTCATCCTCCCACTTTCGGTGCTTGGAAATGCATTGTAGACCAGCTCGTGATAGAGAAGGATGCTATGAAAAGCAATTATGAAAGAGAGATCAAAAGGCTTCGTAAGAAGTATCAGCTTGGAGTCAGGTCGTCATCGGACATGATTCTCTATATCTAATTTCTTTTTATTTTTAATCATTGAAATTGTATTTCTGATTGTAATCATTTACGTTATTAATAAATTGAGTGTTCCAGTACATCAAAATGAGTTATTCCCATTATGATGTTTGTAATTTATGTCTTAAAGTTTTTTGGAAAATAATAATAATAACATTCACATTTGCATTTGCATATCATGCATCATGTTGCATCTTGGTCTTGCTTTGAGTAAGTTTGCCAGGGGTCTTATTTCTTTCTTGGTCTTCATCTAGATAAGATGTTTCACCGGTACAATACTCGAGCTAACCAGTTGACGAAAATGGATCGCCTAGAGCAAGAGAATCGTGAACTCTATGAAGACGTGACTACTTTAAGGGATAGTTATGAAAGGCTTACTGCTATGATGGAAACTCTGGTGGCTGCTCAGAATCAACCACCACCTCCTCCGACTCCGACTCTGCTTCATAGGACCGTGATTTCTGAAATTGTTTCTACACCCATCTCTGTGGCTTCAGCCAATGCTCTGTAGCACCACAGGCCTTCTAGTTTTCATTGGGGTGTTCCTCCTAACTTCTTGCCTAAAGAGTATCAACTTGTTGTTGAAGTTTCTATGGCCCAACCGATTATGTTTATACCACCTCCCATGGTTCATGTTGTTCCTTATATCGAAGAACCTGTTTTCCATGCCGACCAGAGTGAAACTGTTAGTGTCTACGAAAGAATGGAAAAGTTTCAAGCTATGCAAAAAGAGATCCAGGCTTTGAGGGGGAAAGATCTATTTGGGAAGAATGCTCATGATATGTGCTTAGTTCCTAATATGAAGATTCCACATGGGTTCAAGGTACCGGATTTCAAATAGTACAAGGGAAACTCTTGTCCTCTGAGTCAAATTGTGATGTATGCTCGTAAGATGTCGACTCAGACTGACAACCATCAATTGTTGATCCACTACTTTCAAGACAAATTGACTGGTGCTGCTTTGAAATGGTACATGGGGCTCTATAGCACTCAGATACGAACCTTCAATGGCCTACGTGAGGCGTTCGTTCGTCAGTACAAGTATAATATTGACATGGCACCAGACAAAGATCAACTCCGTGCTATATCCCAAAAGGATAAAGAAACTTTCAAGGAGTATGCATAGAGATGGCGCAATATTGCTGCACAGGTTAGTCCTCCGTTGGAAGAAAAGGAAATGACAAAGTTGTTCTTGAAGACATTGAGTCCATTTTACTATGATCGGATGGTTGCAAGCGCTCCTATTGATTCTACCGAGATGGTAAATATGGGTTTGAGATTAGAAGTAGGTGTCCGTGAGGGACGGTTGAAAGAAGGTGGTTCATCTGACAGTTCCAGAAAGTATGTGAATACGTTACCCAAGAAAAAGGTACATGATGGTAACATTATCTTATAAGAGAAACACGGGAGACTTCCGAGGAACAATCAGCGTCATCATCATGTGGTGTCAATGACTCCAGTTATTAATTCTGCTACGATTATTCAAGTAGCACCGAGTTATCAATCGCGTTTTCAACAAGTACAAATCAACATAATTAACATAATCATTCCAAGAGGCTCGCACAATTTGATCCAATTCCAATGACCTATACATAGTTATTTCATGCTTTAATGCATAAGAATTTGGTGCAAACAAGAACTCCACCAGCTATTCTGAAAGAGCTTTCGTGGTGGTATAAACCTGATCAGCATTATGCATTCCACCAAGGAGCACCCGGTCATGATATTGAAAATTGTTTTGCTTTGAAAGCTAAGGTGAAAAGGTTAATGCAAAGTGGTATTTTGTCTTTTGAATACTCTAGTCCAAATGTACAAGTTAATCCGTTGCCCAAACATGGTGGTGCAACTGTGAATATGGTCGAAGGATGTTTAGGAAAATATTGAGTTTTTGATGTCAACCTGATCAGAAGATCCTTGGTCGAAATGCACGCAACTTTGTGCGAGTTGAGCTATTATGAGCATGACCATGCTTCTTACCATATTTGTTCCACAGATCCCCGAGGGTGTGATATCGTGAAAAGAGACTTACAAGAAATGCTAGATCAAAATCTTATTCAGATTACAAGGGAGAGAAATGAAGATGAGCATGAGGTGAATGTCATAGTTCCTCGTTTTAATATACCATAACCAGTTGTGATTGCGTATAATGGTCAGAAGCCTGTTGTTTCTCTGTTGGTCATTCGTTTGGAGGGTCATACGCCCTACGAATCTGATAAAGATGTGCCTTACAAGTATAGTACTACCATGGTGAAATACGATAAAGAGGTGCATATTCCCGTTTTCTCGTCTATTTTAAACATTGCCGATGTAACCGGTGTGACCCGAAGTGGTCGACTATTTGTTGTTGCAGCTCCTAAAAGGACCGAAGATATGATGATAGAGAAATCGATTCAAGAGAAAACTCATGTTGTGTAAACTGGCCAATCCAGTAGTGTGAATCAGAGTTATGATCAAGATGAAGTGCTAAAATTGATTAAGAAGAGTGATTTCAATGTGGTGGACCAGTTGTTGCACACTCCGTCTAAGATATTCATATTATCTTTACAGATGAATTCAGAGGCTCATCAAGAGGCTTTGCAGAAGCTCCTGAAGCAAGCCTACGTGGACCATGACATAAAGATTGATCAATTTGATGGCATTGTAACCAATATTACAACATGTAAAAATCTGAGCTTAAGTATAAAGAGTTTCCCGAATAGAGGAGGAACCACAATTTGGCTATGCATATCTCTATGAATTGTCAGGAAGATGACATGTTCAATGTGTTGGTGGATACTGGTTCTTCTTTAAATGTTTTGCCTAAGACCACTATGTCTAAACTTTCTTATCAAGGTGCTCCGATGTGATTCAATGGGGTTATTGTGAAGGATTTCAATGGCTCAAGAAAGACTGTAATTGGAGAGGTTGATCTCATAATGAAGATAGGTTCGTACTTATTTCAGATCACTTTTCAAGTGATAGATATTCATCCGCCTATAGTTATCTCTTAGGACTTCCATGGATTCATGAGGTTGGGGCAGTGACATCGACTTTCCATCAGAAGCTGGAGTTTGTAAAGAATGGGAAGTTAGTGATCGTGGGTGGCGAGCAGGCCATGTTGGTAAGTCATCTCTCTTCATTTTCATACATTGATGTCGACGAAGCTGAGGAAACATCGTTTCAAGCTTTTTTTGTTGATGATATTATTGCTAGAAAGAATGAGGGATCCATGGCATCTTTGAGAGATGCCCAACATATGGTAGAGAATGGTCAATCTTCTATATGAGAACAAGTTGTTGAGCTTGCCGAGAACAAGAACAAGGCTGGTTTGGGCTTTTCACTCGGTACAACCCGAAGAGATTTGAAGCAAATTTAGGAAGTATTCCACAATGCTGACTTTATTCATTCTAAAAATCAGTTTGCTTCCGCCATCCTAGAGGACGGTGAATAGCAAGAAACGCCAAACTTGGTGACACATGGATAGATATGTCAAAATTGGATTGTTGTTGATGTTCCTTCTGTTATTCACTTATCAAAGTAATATGTTTTTATTGTTATTTTCAAAAATCATTTCACTATGCCCAAGGTAAAAGTGAATCTATGTGGGTTTTGTTTCAGATTTTTATCATCATTAATAAAATGTTATTTCGTTTATCCATATTATGTTTTCCCTTTTTTATTTTTTTCTGAAAAAAATGGTACCATAAAACACAAGATAATAATCACTTTTATATATGCATCACAATGTGAGTTTATCTGTTCATATTCTAAAATCAAGCATAAAATTATTATGCAGATTAATTGTTAAACCCATTGAAAATAATTACCATATGCCCTTTCCCAACTTTGAATTCCCTAATGGAAGAGGAGGATGTTGAAGAGATTTTTGATAAGATTTCTCGGTTTCTTGAGCACGAGGAGAAGACCATTCATCCTCATAAAGATTCGTTGGAAGTGATTAATTTGGGTTCTAAAGAGAACAAGAAAGAAGTCAAGATTGGGGCACTGCTTTGTTCAGATGTTAAGAAGAAGATGGTAGAGCTTCTTAGAGAATATATGGATGTGTTTGCTTGGTCTTATCAAGATATTCCAGGTCTTGATACGGATATTGTGGAGCATTGATTACCATTGAAGCCAGAATGTCCTCCGATTAAACAGAAGTTAAGAAGAACTCACCCTGATATGGCTGCCAAGATTAAAAAGGAGGTGCAAAAGCAGATTGATGTTGGATTTCTTGTTACTTCTGAGTATCCTCAACGGGTGGCTAACATTTTACAAGCTCCAAAGAAATATGGTAAAGTTCGGGTGTGTGGTGATTATAGAGACTTGAACAAAGCTAGTCTAAAAGATGATTTTCCCCTGCCACATATTGACATGTTGATGGATAATACAACTAAGTTCAATGTCTTCTCCTTTATAGATGGGTTCTCCGGTTATAATCAGATCAAGAAGGCACCCGAGGACATGGAAAAAACAACATTTATTACACCCTGGGGAACATTCTGCTATAGAGTGATGCCTTTCAGTTTAAAGAATGTTGGTGCAACGTACCAGAGAGCCATGACTACTCTTTTCCATGACATGATGCACAAGGAGATAAAAGTGTATGTCGATGATATGATTGCTAAGTAGAAGATGAAATAAGATCATGTTGAGTATTTGTTGAAGATGTTTCAACAGTTGAGAAAGTTTAAACTTCGCTTGAATCCTAATAAATGTACTTTCGGATTCCTTTCAGGGAAGTTGTTGGGTTTCATTGTCAGCCAGAAAGGTATTGAAGTAGATCCTGATAAAGTCTGAGCTATTCGAGATATGCCTACACCAAATACAGAAAAGCAAGTCAAAGGGTTCCTCGGGCGCCTAAATCACAGATCCGGATTTATATCCCACATGACTACCACGTGTGGGCCAATATTAAAGCTTCTTCGAAAAGATCAAGGTTATGATGGGACAGACAACATTAATGAGTATCTGCTTGAACCTCCTATCTTGTCTCCTCCAGTGGAAGGAAGACCATTGATTATGTATTTGACTGTGTTGGAAGAGTCCATGGGTTGTGTGATTGGATAACATGATGAAACCGGTAGAAAATAGCATACCATCTACTATCTTAGTAAGAAGTTTACAGATTGTGAGTCTCGATATTCCATGCTTGAGAAGACTTGTTGTGGTTTAGCCTGGGATGCCAAACGTTTATGCAAGTATATGGTCAATCATACCACTTGGTTGATATCCAAAATGGATCCAATCAAGTATATTTTTGAAAAGTCTGTTTTGACTGGAAGGATAACTCGTTGGTAGATGTTATTGTCTGAATATGATATTGAGTATCATACTCAGAAAGCGATTACAGGAAGTATTCTTGCAGATCATTTGGCTCACCAGCCGATCGATGATTATCAACCCATCAGGTTTGATTTCCCTGATGAAGATGTACTTAAAAGCTAAAGATTGTGATGAGCCATTGCCTGAAGAAGTACCAGATCCTGGATCCCGGTAGGGTTTAGTGTTTGATGGAGTTGTTAATGCTTATGGTAATGGAATTGGGGCAATCATTATTACTCCTAAGGATTCTCATATCCATTTCACTGAAAGATTGATGTTTGATTGTACGAATAATATGGCAGAATATTAGGCTTGTATCATGGGTCTTGAAGAAGCCATTGATTTGAGAATTAAAATCCTTGATGTGTATGGAGATTCAGCCTTAGTGGTTCATCAGATTAAAGGATGATGGGAGACTCGTCATCATGAATTAATTCCTTACAAGGATTATGCAAGGAGGTTGTCAACTTTCTTCAATAAAATAGAGTTTCATCATATACCTCGTAAAGAGAATTAGATGGCTGATGCTCTAGATACTTTGTCTTCTATGTATAAAGTAAATCGTTGGAATGACGCGTCAGGATCACGACTATGCACCTTGATAGGCCTGCTCACGTGTTTGCAGCAGAAGAAGTCACAGATGATAAGCTTTGGTATCATGCTATTAAATGTTTCCTCCAAGGTCAGGAGTACCCGCTTGGGGAATCCAGCAAAGATAAGAAGACTTTGAGAAGACTGGTTGGAAATTTCTTTCTGAATGAAGATGTGTTATACAAAATAAACTTTGACACGGTATTACTCAGATGCATGGATAGACACGAAGCATACATGTTAATTCAAGAAGTTCATGAAGGATCTCTTGGTACTCATGCCAATGGACATGCAATGGCTAAAAAGATGTTAAGGGTAGGTTACTATTGGTTGACAATGGAATCTGATTGTTGTAAATATGTGAAGAAGTGACATGAATGTCAGATTTATGCTGATAAGATCCATGTGCCTCTGATGCTTCTCAGTATTATTTCATCTCCCTGGCCTTTCTCTATGCGGGGAATCATGATTGAACCCAAAGCTTCGAATGGACATCGTTGCATCCTAGTAGCTATTGATTACTTCACCAAATGAGTTAAAGCAGCATCTTTCACTGATGTGAACAAGGAGGTTATGATCCGACTTATCAAGAATGAGATTATTTGTCGATATGGTGTTCCGAGTAAGATCATTACTGATAATGGGTCGAAATTGAATAATAAGATAGTGAAAGAGCTTTGTGATGACTTCAAGGTTGAACATCATAAATCTTCTCCTTACATACCCAAGATGAATGGGGTTGTTGAAGCTACAAATAAGAATATTAATAAGATGGTCGTGACATATAAAGGCTGGCATGAGATGCTCCCTTTTTCTTTGCATGGATATCATAAAATCTATCCGCACTTCAACAAGAGCGACCCCTTTCTCTGTTGTGTATGGCATGGAAGCAGTGCTCCCTGTATAGGTGGAGATCCCATCAATGCGAGTCTTGATGGAAGCCAATTTGTCTGAGGTTGAATGGTGTCAGAACAAATATGATCAATTGAATTTAATTGAAGAGAAAAGAATGAAGGCTTTGTGTAAGAGCCAATTATATCAAAATAGAATGAAGAAAGCATTTAACAAGAAGGTTCGATCTCGTGTATTCAGAGAAGGTAACCTTGTACTCAAGAAGATCTTGTCTACGCATATTGTAAATTGCAAGCAATGTTGTTGTTCCAATATACAAGTTCTTGTTTGAATATTAAAGCACAAAAAGAAAGTGGTAAATGATATAAAATTGAAAAAAGAAAAATACACGTTACCTTTCAATTTTTTTTTACCATTTTCCATTTTTTCAAGTAATATATTATCTCGGTTCTTTTATAAAATCGATGGGTTAAATGCCAAATTTCACCTCAGCTTTGTTTAAAAATCAAGGTGAAATTGGTTACTTTGATATATGTTTCTTAGCTTGTAGTATTCAACTTCACTTACCTAAAAAATATATAGTAAAACAACTCTCACATAATCCTAGCGAAGAGCTCTAATCAACGAGAATCCTAAACACGTATCATCCTCCAACTCCTGAAAAAGTAAGGAAATATGAAGATGATATGTGTTTAGGGATTTTGTTCTCTTCTTCTTCTTCTTCTTCTTCTTCTTCTTCTTCATCATAGATCTGATATGTCTAAAATCACCATTCATGTTACATTAATGTTATTGTTGTTGGTGTTGTTATTCTTGTTGTTGTTTGTTGTTGCTTTTAAGCCCCAAAACCTTAGATGTTTTAATCTTATTGTTATTTTTTAGACCAGTTAGAGGTTTAATCTTATTGTTGTTTAAACTAAGATTGATGTTATATATTGATGTTTTGGTATAAATAAACACGTTATAGGTTTATTGTTGATGTTGCTGTATTTTTGTTGAGAGATTGTTTTTTTAGTTGTTGTTTAGATTGAGATAATGTTAATGTTGTTGTTATTTATTGTTGTTTTTGATTTGTTGATGTTATTGTTGTTGTTGTTGTCTAGTTGGTATACTTAGTAAAATTTATATGTTTAGGGTTTAGTTGTTGTTATTGAGTTTGAGATTTAGACTAAGATTATGTTTTTTATAATTCTTTGTGCAACTTTCATTTTGTTTCTCTAAGCTTGTCAAAAGGACATTATAGTGACAGAAAATATAGTTGAGTTTATTATATCTAATGTCGATTGTTTGTTTCACTAATCCCTCTTTGAACATATAATGTATTAAATTATTTTTGGAATGATAATATGAACAATTATGTTGTAGTTGAAAAACATCTTATACTTATCAATATTTTCAGGCATTTTACAACTCATCATTCATCTCACGTTCTTTAATAGTTAACATCTCTCCAATTCTTCAAGTTTTCGTTCAACTTTCTTCCATACTTGTTGAACGAAACCTATGAGCATTTGAGAGATTTTAACCATTAAAGAACAAGAGATGAATGATGAGTTGCAAAATGGTCGAAAATCATAAATTAGTGTAACTGTAGTTTGTTCTTCATATATAATTCTTCATATGATGATTTTGTAAATTAATTTGAAAAATTATATGTTTAGCTAGGACTAAATAATACAAGTAATCCATATTAAGTATAATAAACTCATGTTTGTTTTATCCGTCAGTTATTTTTCAAAACCGAGAGAATAAGTTTTTTGACAACTAAAATTCTTTAAAGGATCTCACTAGAGATCGAAACCATGATCATTTCCACTTTATTCCTCAGTTGTTCAGAACCTAGTTGTTCAGAACCTGAGAGATAAATAAAAAATTTCATATTGTTCTTTGTTATCTCGCATGTGTAATTGAGATCGTCCAAAATAAGATATATTTTTTTTTATAGTAGTGAACTTTTTTATCACTAACATATAAACAGCATGATACAAATGTTTGAACCACAAAATCAAATTAACTTAATTTGGTACATCTATTAAAAAAAAATCATAATAATTCATTCAATCATATTAAAATGCATAACATTTCTTTTAAAAACATACTTTCGGCTAATAATTATGTTGTTTAATTCAATTGTGTGAATTTAATTTTATCTTATATTTCTTTAAATAATAAAATATATTATTTAATATATTTTATAAAATATAATATAATATAAGATGAAAATAAATGTTATCTCCTATAATGATAAACGTAATTTTTTAAAGGATTAAGTTTCTCATTTACAAAAGTGCAGCGACACAGTTTATTATATATCCACTTCTCTTTTAGTTATGTCTAATTATATTAACCACAAATTATTAAAAGAATCTAACACGCGATTGTATATTTTATTAGAGATTAATTAGTATGTATTGTCAGTGTAAAAAAATTTACACGATCAATTCATCAGAATCATCCATTTATATTATTTTATAGATTTTTAGACTCTTTAATTATTTATATCTTTATTTTTGTGATGTCTAATTATTTTATAATTTAACGAGTGATTTTTTTTTTTGAAATTAAACAAAATGATGAGAGTTATTGGGGATTAAATAGGAGAATAATTCAACCATTCCTATTCATTTTGGAGATAGATGAGTAATATTCATAAAATAGAAACAAAACAAAAGGAGAAAAATCACTTTTTGTTAGGCTTAGTAAATGTAAGATAATACACAAGTAATTTCAAGGATAATTATCACTGAATTTGATAGGCTTGATTATGATTCGATCCACCGCAAATGTCATTAGAAGATGATTGAAATCACTTATATTATAACGGATTCTCAAACCGAATTAATCGATTTAGTTGATTGGATCATGGTGCATGTGAGAAAAGAAAAAAATATACTTTTTAGGAGTAGGAATATAAAGCTAATATTCTTCTTAGCCCATGGTAAATAAATAGATGGCACCCCTTAAAATAATTCATAAGTTGACAATATTCTCCATGGGTTTCAAGAGCAAAGTGTATGTCATAATCATGGATGGCATCCCCTTCATGGGTATCTTTTTCTTATAGTATCAAATACAATACAGGATCATTTTTTATTTTCCCTAAACTTATAACCAGAACATAGAAGGATTACAAACGCAAATTGTATGTTATTGTCATGTCTTGGCTTTGATAACATATATCAAATTCTCCCTCCAAGGCTCCAACACAAAATGGACTTCAAATATTATTAATATTAACTTTGAGTTATAATAGTATTGAAAGAAAGTGAGATATGATATTTTGGGGGTATAGTTTCCATTATATCTTATAACTTTTGCTATATGATATCAGGTAAAATTGTAAGAATTTATTCCCCCACTATTTTTCTTGCCACTGCATTGAAAAAGTTGAAACTATACTTTCATCAATAATGGATACAATAATGGGAACTGCTGGATGACATTTTCTTTGGAACTTTATGCTAATCAATGGGGTCATCAACTTGTTATTATTAAACGACAATATAAAAGGTACCACATCACATCCAATTTATATTCTTAATTGAATACTACAATGAGTGAAAAAAGTTGAAGCAATAAAACATGTAACTGGGATTCCTCCGAATGATAGGTAAACTATGATTCTAGGTAAGTGCTCTTTACAACAACAAAAACAAGTAGGCGGAAGTGAAATAATTTCGCCATTAGTTGAATCAGAATTAGACAGTTGAATCGATTACCATTTTTTAACTAATCATGTTTAGTAATTGCTTGGATAAAATATTAATTTCTAAGTTGAAATAGGATATTCGACTATCAATTGCATGACAATTACTCGAAATAGAATCTATGACGATTAAATATGGCTACCAGTTCAAATATGATTGGAGGCGATTAAAGATTATATTTTTAATATGGCCACCAGTCCAAATATGGTTCAAAACTGGTTAATAATGAAATCAATTGATGCATGATCAACTGACGACTAAACGTGATTACCAAGATCAAATGCGTTTGGAAGATGTTTTAAGCTTTATTAGGCTCGTGGTAATCTGTACTTAGACTCCAAAAAGATGCAACATAGATCTAACCTAGTCAAAATTTGATATTACCACTTTTCTATATAGTGATAAAGGAAGCGGTTACAAGAGACAAAAGAAGATAAAATTGTCTTCAATATTGTTAATTCAATATTGTTAATTGTAATTCAGATTCATTTCAAGTTATATTTAGAGTTTACATTTAAATTTTATTCAGAGGTTTTAATATTATTTAAATTGAGTTTAGTTTATTTTGTAACTAATTTTGATTGTAATTATTTTTCATCCGAAAGTTAGTTATAAATTCAGTTTCTCTCTCTCTCTCTCTCTTCTTCTTTTTCTTCTTCTTCTTCTTCAATCTTGTGCTCCAACAAGAAGAAGAGGAAGAGGAAGAAGAAGAAGAAGATAATTCTCCTTTGGTCAGGAAAACAGGGGAAATAAAGAAGTTGGCTCAAGACCTGATGAAAGAATATGTTGTAAAAGGAGCGAAGCTGATAACATATGATCTGATGGATAAATATATGGAAGATCCTTCTATTGCTGAGGTTATGATAGAGCAAGCTTTGCAAGTAAAGGCGACTGCAAAAGATATTTTGAAGGATGTAGAGGAATCTGATGGTGCTTTAGAAACCCAAACTGCTATGGAAGAAGACACCCCTACTGAAGATATAGTTGGTGCAGAAACTGCAACCACATGTATGATTTCTGATCCTATCTCTGAGTCAGCTTTAAATTCTTCCAATCCTCAAAAACACCACCCCCTCATCAATCACCAACACAATACTCTGAACTCACTCCCTCGCCAAAACATGACATTATTATACCTTTAGAACATGTCATGTCTCCCCCCAAACTTCCGATGATTCAAATTCCATACAATTGCTCAGACTCTACACTCTTTCCAGACATCATATGTTATAGATGTACTGTCAAGACACCTAGTTGGTGAGTTCTCTTTAGAACATCCATCTGAAAATAACCAACTAGTGTGTATCTCTGAATCTGAACAACCTACCCCCCTTAACACCATCATTGAACCTGATCAACCCATAAACATACCATAAGATTATGACAAAAACATACCTTCTCCATCATATATCTCAAGTTCAAGCTCTGATTCTGATGGATCAAACTTCTAAAGAATCAACTCATGCAGGAACTTCTGAAAATGATTCTGATGATGAAGAAATGTCTTTCATAGTCAAAAGATTCATGTATCTGGCCAAGAAAAACAAAAGATTCTATGGTAGAAGCAATGACTTCAGAGGATCAAGCTCTAGAAAAAAGAAAGATGATCATAAGGGTTGTTTCAACTGCAAGAAGCTTGATCACTTCATTGTTGACTGTCTAGAGGTACAAAAGGACAAGTCAATAAAAGAAGCTATTAGAATGACAGCTTCAGAAACAAGTTTGAGAAGAGTCTCATGGTAACATGGGATGAACTTGACAATGAAGAAGACTATGACAAAGACGAGGAACAATCCAATCTATCTTTGATGACTCTTACATCTTCAGAAATAGAATCTAACTGAGATTCTGGATTAGAGTGTGAAGAAGAAGATGAGGTATGTTCTTAATTATCTCACTCTGATTTGATTACTTTTATTCAAGACCTTATGGGTCGTTGTCAAGAAAAATCCAGATATATGAAAATCTTGAAAAAACAATATGATCTATTGAAAGATGAATTAAAATCCTCTAAAAAACAAAAATGAAGCTTTAGAAAGAGATCATATTTCTCTAGTAAAAAAATGTCTGATAAACCTATTAATGAGCATGAAATGGCTCTTCAGGAGTTTATCATAACTGACTTTAATAGGATAAAACTTGCATCCATGATTTATGATGTAAGTAGGAGCAAAGGAGATGGTCTTGATTATTTAAAAAAACATTCATTCAAAGGTCTGGAACCTTGATTAAACCAATAAAACCTTTTTCTTCAAGCTCTGCTCAGAATAGGATAAATTTCTATTTTGTACCTGCTGCTGAAAAACCAAAGGTTCTGAACCAGTCAGAACCTAAAACTGTAGAGTAAAAGGTTTTGATGAAATCATAACCCGAGACTTAAAAGTCAAAGGTTCTGAAGAAACTAGGACCAAAAACTCTAAAGTCAAAGGTTCTGAAGAAACCAAAACCTAAGACATCATAGTATAAGGTTCTTAAAGGTTCAGAACCAAGGCTAAGATTTATTCATGGCATCAAACTTTTAAACCAAAAATCTTGAATGATCTTAAGTCTTTCTATATGAAATCTAAGGTACCAAATAATAAGAAACATGTTAGAACAAACACCAAAGGATCCATAAGACTATGGGTACCTAAATTTGAAATTGTTTTTGCAACAAATATGCTTCAAAGGAGAAGCAAAGCAACAATCTTGGTATCTGGACAGTGGCTGCTCACAACAAATGACAAGAGAAAAACATATGTTCTAAATCCTAACTATGAAAGAGGGAGGAAACGTGGGATTTTGAGGAAACCAGAAAGAAAAAATCATTGGTACAAGTACTATTGGTAATTCCTCTATCTCTATTAATAATGTTTGGTTAGTAGATGGATTAAAACATAACCTACTTAGCATCAGCCAATTTTGTGATAGTGGTTATGAAGTTATGTTTAATAAGAACAATTTTATAGTCATGAATGAGTCTGACAAATCCATAGTGTTCAAAGATAGCAGAAAAGATAATGTTTATAAAATTAATTTCTCTGAATTGGATGATCAGAAGGTACTTTGCCTTCTATCAATGGGTGATAAAAAAGTGGCTTTAAAACAGAAGGTGAGGTCATGCTAACTAGAGATTAATCTCTAAACTTAGCAAGTTAAAACGTGTTAAAGGATTGCCAAAATTTAATTATCACCCAGATGATCTTCCTGGAGCCTTTATGACATCCCTTCATTGCATGATTTCGGCCGAAGAAACGGATCAAAACAAGTTAAAGAGGAGAAAAAATGAAGAAGAAAGACCAAAGAATGAGGAAAAATATCTACATGTGGAGAAATAATGACTCAGTGAAAATCAGGTGAAAAGGGAGAAAAAGCGTGCAACCACTGGAATAATCACGCGCAGCATCACGCGCGCGAAAGTGAAGTAAAGGTTGCATTGCGTGTGATGTAAGTCATTACGTGCGCGATGACCACTTTTTCAATGGTTACGAATTTCTACACAAGGAATACGGGTTTACAACACCATAAGTGATTTTTTAGAGCATTGAAGGCTAATTCTTCAAGGGAATTCATATGTAAACTTTCATGATTGATTTTGGTATTGTAATTTTAATTATGAGTAGCTAAAACTCTCTAGGTTAGGTTGTGTTTGATGAACCTGTTTTGATATTGTTGGGACGTATGTTTGATTTGAGATTTCATGAATGTTTTGATCTATAATTCTATTCAATTGCTTCTTGTTTGTAATGCTTTTTATGTGAGATACTCTTTTAATATGATTTTGGGCACTTATGGGATACTGACTATTAGTCTATATGTTGGACCTAGAGAAATTGTTATGCTTATGCTGGTTGAATAGGGATAGGAGATCCCAAGTAATGGCTAGTGAATTAACATGTTGTTACATTGCCTAATCGTGTGTACGTTGGTGGACCAGGCATAGAAAACTCTAAGTATTGATTAATGACCCATATTGCAAAGGATTGGTTATAACGGTTTTGTTAATTCACTATGGAATTACAGTGACAATATCACTCATGTAATGCATCGAACATCAATAATAGAGAAGCAATGGATTCTATACACAACCTGGTCGCTTTCTTCTCATTGTCAGAACAACTTTATTTTATTTTTTCATTCAAACTCACCCCCCCCCAATTTACGGGTTTCTATGAATTTCATAATATTGTATTATTAAATAGAAGTCCCTGTGGATTCAGTCTTTTTTATTACTGCGACATTATCGGTACACTTGTCGAGAAGTCATCAAGTTTTTGGCGCCGTTGTCGGGGATTGTTTATTATTTCAACAAGGCAACGCTTATGCAATATTTTGTTTTTAGTTTTTTATTTTTGTTTTATTTTCTTGATAATTACGTATTAATCGGGTATTTCTTATTTGTGTACGCAAAGCTCAGGATCAACATTGACATCGTTTGATCCAGAAATTGAAAGAACTACACATGCAATCAGGAGAGCAGTTATAGAAGCAACTCTAGCTCAAAAGATCTTATTATAAGACAATCCACTTATTTCTTCTGACTCTGAAGAGAAAATCATTGTGGTAGTTGCACAACCCCAAACTATGGGGGATTACTGCAAAGAACCGATGAAGGACAAATTTCTAGAGGGTTTGTATCGTCAGACCCTACTAACTTTGATATTCAGAATTTTGTGCTTTTAGGTTTAAGAGACAGTCCGTTCAAAAAGAATGTGATTAGGGACTCGTGGGAGCATCTTACACACTTCTACGAAACAAATTCGATGTGCAAACCAAATGAGGTCACTAAATACCAGGTCAAGTTGAGGTTGTTTGGGTTCTCACTAATCAGAAGTGCCAAAGATTGGTTACTTTGCCTTCCAAATGGAAAAATATGAATATGGATGGAGCTAGAGGAAAAATTCTTAGAGAGATTCTTCACCACTACTCAGTTTGCTGAGCGAAGAGTGGAAATTGTAAATTTTGAGCAGCAGGAAAGTGAATCGTTGTATGACTCATGGGAAAGGTTTAAACTTTTGTTACACAGGTGCCCAAATCATAATATGAATAATATGGAGCAAATACATAATTTTATCAAAGGTCTCAAGAGTCAGACACACATGTTTCTAGATGCTTCTGCGAGAGGCACGATCAGATTAATGACCGAACTATAAGTTAAAGACCTGGTTGAAAATATTTGCTTGAACGAGTATCGTTCAAAGAGAGAAAGGTCAGTAAAAACTGAAACTGTAGGCACGACCAAAGGTATTTTAGTTGTTGATACTCATACTACACTGCTAGCCCAAATTGAATTATTAAATAAAAAGCTAGCTGAAAGCATCTTAAGTAAAGCTAACCGGAGTCAGGTACAAGCACTTAGGTGTGATTTATATGGAGGAGGACATGCAAACGAAAGGTTATCTTTTGAAGGGTCAAGTGAAGAAGCCCAACTTTCCAATTTCTAGAAGAATAACCCTTATTCCAACACCTACAATCTGGGATGGAAGGATCACCTGAATTTCCAATGGAGTAATAACCAAAATACAAGTGTTAGTCAAGGTACGCAGCAAAACCAACAATATCCAGTACAAAGAAAACCTTCACAATTGGAAGAGACCTTGCGAAAATTCATTAAAGCCACTCATAGTAGTTTTGATCAGGTGAATAAAAACCATAAGACAGTGAGTAGGAACCATGACGCGTCGATAAAAAATTTGGAGATGCGGATTGGTCAGTTATCTAGACAAATAACTTATTTACCTAGGTCGAGTGGAGGATTTACAGGTAACACTGTAAATAACCCTAAGAATGAGTCTTGCAAGGCTGTAGAAAATGATTTTGAGGTGATCACCAATAAGGGTAAGGATGAAATAGTTGAAGAAGGTTTGATGGAAAAATAACAAGGGAGGATTGAAAAAGAGAAGAGTAACAATCAAGGTGATCAATAGGAGAGAGGATTCACCATTGAGCAGTTAATAGATAGAAAATCCCCTTGGAGAAGAACTAAGAAGCATATCCTTAATGATCCCAATCCAGAACTACTAATTACATCAAACCACCTTATCCTATAATTAAGAAGAAACCAGTACATGAAGACGAGGCAAGAATTTTTGCAAAGTTTAAAGAGATGCTGACTACACTTTAGGTAAGTATTTCATTCCATGAGTTTTTAGAACTAATGCCTAAGTTTTCTAAATTTATGAAGTCATTACTAAAGGATACAAAGCATAAAGTGGTTAAGGAACAGGTAAACATGAGTGATAAGGAGTAGACAATGGTGCCTCAAATATTGCCACCAAAGCTAAAAGATCCAGGTAAGTTTACTATCTCTTGTAATATGGTCTAGTATAAATGTCATGCCACTAAACAAAGTTAAATATTTGAAATTGGGTGAGATCATATTGAGTAACATAACTCTCACTTTAGTTGATTCATCTATTACCCACCCGCCTAGTATCTTACAAGATGTGTTAGTGCATGTCAATGGTTTAGTTTTTCCTGAAGATTTTATGGTGATTGATATGAAAGGAGATTCAGGAGGGTAGATTATTCTCGGACACCCGTTCTTGGAAACCGGTAAGGCTTTGATAGATGTGGAAACTAGTGAACTTATCTTGAAGTTCAATAAAGAAAAAATGGTTTTTAATGTGTATGATTGGACACCGTATGTGGAGGATTTGAAGACCTACTACGAGCTGGAGGGAAAAGGTGGTATAGTTGACAAAGGCAAGGAAACAAGTGAAGTGATCAGCGTGAGGGTATCCATTTCTCCTGACGTGCCTTAGGCATGGACCATCAAGCTAATGATGGAAAAAAATGCTTGATGGGAGGCAACCTATTTAAGTAAGTACATATCACACACATGATAGAGATCTATCGCGCGTGTGATATGTGTATAACACGTGCGATAGAGACGTTGGGGAGAATCAGAGTACCATTATCATCACACACGCGATATATGCATAATGCGTATGATATAGATGTTACAGAGAGACGTTTGGAATACTATTATCATCACGCACACGATGGATGTATAATGTGCGCGATGGGTAACGACTAGTTGGCCTATAAATAGCGGTTTTTCAAATCACTTTCCCCATAATTCTTTTTCTTTCTTTCTGCTTTTCACAAACTCATTTGAGCATAATCTCTACATAATTCTTTTCTCTATGTAGTATTTTTTTGTGTTGTTATAGGTACAAATGGCTTCAAATAGAGGAAGATCAATAAGAGGCTCATCCTCAAGAGCTGCCCCTACTCCTAATGCTCCTACCTTCCCCAATCTTAAATTTCTTTCTAAGGCTCATGCTTAAAAGTACCTCAAATTGGTGGATTATCATATTATGAGGGAGAGAGAATTCACTTGTGAAGATCTTCAAGGTTTTGGAGAAGTGGTGGAGATGCCGTAACAAAGACATTGGGTAAGTTTCAACAATTTGATTTGTGATGCCAACAAAAACATAGGTCTAGAATTTTATGCAAACACGACATTTGGCGAGGTAGGCACCTATACATCTTATGTGCGAGGTAAGTATATTGATCACATTTTTCTTGTCTCTAATCCACTTCTTAATAGGAACTATTTCTTCCAGCTTCTCAGTTGGACATCTGTTGAGCATATATGCTGCAGTGGCAACAATTTCTCCCCACAAGGTGTGAGGAAGCTTTTTCTTCTTTAGCATGCTCCTCGTCATATCAAGCAAAGTTCAGTTTCTTTTTTCAACAAGACCATTATGTTGAGGAGTGTATGGAGTAGTAACCTCATTCTCAATTCCATTCTCCTCACTGAACCTTCTGAACTTTGTAGAGTTGAACTCACCTCCACCATCAGTTTTGAGAATTTTCAGCTTCTGACCACTCTATTTTTCAGCCTTCTCCTTGAACTTCTGAAACTTAACAAACACCTCATGCTTAAACTTGATGAGTGTTACCCATGTCATTCTTGTGACCTCATCCACAAATGACACAAAATACTTGTTTCCTCCAAGTGAAGGTACTTCAAATGGTCCACATACATCAAATTGCACTACTCCTAAAGCATGTCTTTCTCTTGGAGCTACTTCTAATGCAAATGGAAATCTAGGTTTCTTACCTTTCATACATATATCACATGACTTCTTAGGCTTCACAATCTTAGGAATACCATGTACTAGCTTCTTAGAACTCAGATTCCCTAAGCTTCTGAAGTTCATATGCCCCAATATCTTATGCCACAACTCATTGTCACCTTCAGTACCTTCCGAACTAAGGCACTTAGTTTCAGCTGTTTCCACATTCACCTTGAATGTTTTGTTGCTTCCCTATTTATACTGCATAATCAGATTCTGATCAGAATCATAACTCTTCAAGAGATTGTCCTTCATAGTAACTAAGAAACCTTTCTCAAATAGTTGACCTACATTCATCAGATTTCTCTTTATGCCAAGAACATACCAAACTTCCTTGATCAAAATAGTTTTCCCATTCTTCATTATGACCTTGAAATTTCCCATTCCTTCAGCATTCAGATACTTATCATCAGCACATTTGATTTATGTCCTCTTTCTAGAGTCAAAGTCAATGTGCCATTATTTGTTTCCACTTAGGTGATTTGAGCAGACAGACTCCATATACCACCAGTCTACCAAATAACCACCATCAGGTTCAAAAGCCATCAATAACACATGTTCATCATCAGATTCTCCTCTGGTAATGTTTTCTTTTTCTGATTTCCTTTCCTTGTTTGACCAACAGTCATCAGCAAAGTGACCAAACTTCTTACAACAGTAATATTGAGCCTTTTTTTGTCAAAATTATCCTTTCCTTTATGGTGTTTCTTCTCATCATAGTTAGAGGTTTTTGACTTATAATAAACACAATGTCTCTTCATGGCCTCAGACCAAGATTACTTCTAATTCTTCTTACAAGAAGATGCTTTTAGAGCATGCTCTACCTCTCTTTTAGATGTTCTCTCAGTCAAACACAACTTTTATACCTTTATACTTCTCTACAGCTCTTTAATTCTCATGGTGCTAAGATCCTTAGAATGATCAATTTCTATAACAATGTAATCAAACTGAGGAATATGGGATCTCAATACCTTCTAAGTGATTACTTGCCCATAAAGAGTTTATCCACAAGATTTTATCTCATTTGTGTTTAGAATCACGTTGGAGATGTAATCTGGTATCTTATCATTGTTCTTCATGTTGAGATTCTCATACTTCTTACATAGAGGATGAAGGTTAACCTTCATCACTGATGCATCACCGCTGTAGCAGCATACCAGTGTGTCCTACGCAGCCTTCATTGTCGTCGAATTAGTGATCTTATCAAACATATTCACATCCATACAATGATGGATATAGAATATAGATTTATGATCTTTCTTCCTCAACTCTCTATATTTGTTCCTTTGTGCCTCGGTTGCATCCGTTACAACCGCTGCATAACCGTCATTGACGAGATCAAGAACATCTTGTGTTCCAAACAACACATGCATTTGAATCATCCACCGATTCCAGTTCTTTCCATCAAATACTTGAACCTTTTTGTTCAAACTACTATTTCCACCATTCATCTTTGATCTTGTGCAAAAATTCATTCAAATCTCACCAAACACTCGTGTTTCCCAAACCCACAAAATCAGAAAATATGATTCTGTTCTGATTCTGATTATAAATTCAACATGAATTCAAGAAACAAAATCAATCACACACGTCTCACTGTTCATCCGTGTTTTCCTTGGTGTCTCTCGTGGATCCGAATCGGGTTTATAGATATCAATTAATGGTACACAAGAGGAAGAAGATAAAGATGAGAGAGAGAGAAAGAAGTTATAACAAACTTTAAGTAAAATTGAAATTTTGTTATGAAAAGATATGCTTATAAATGAAGCTAGGTTCTACTTATATACTAAGCAAAGTAAATGTAAATTCAAATGCAAGTTAAATTACATGTAAATGAAACAGAAATGAATTACAATCTAACTAGCTGAACATATAGCTATAGTTATCATTCTTAATGTTTTAAGTTCTCTTGGTTAGTTTTTAACTCTTTTTTTTATACTTTTTTTTGCTTCTTCTTATTCCGAAAAATTTCATCTAATTTTGTTTGAAAATAATTTTAATGTGTATCTGAAGTTGAAGCATGTTAACTTTTGTGTATGACAACTTTTTGTTATTATTGTTATGTTTTGTTTGTCAATGTTTTGTATGGATTAAATATAACTTATAATTTGTTTGAAAAATTGAATATGAAATAGACAAATAAAATTATATGGAATGTATTATTTAAAAAATAATAATAGAAAATACATTAAAAACATAATAGCGGAGAATACACAAGTTAATATAATTAAAATAAAAAAGCAATGTAAACCAATCAATTAATATTGATTTAGTTTCGTTTTTAAGAAATCATTAAAAATAAAACCAAAACAAACCAATGAATATGTTATCGATTCAGACATTTTTTTTTACTAAAAACCAATCCAAATCGAACGATTAACAATAATTAATTGTCCACTAAATAATAAATAATTTTAATATTAAAAAAAAGACAAATAACTTTTTTTAACGAACATGGTTTAGAGTTTAAGGAGTAATTATATATTGCTGACTCATGTTATAATTTTTATTTAAAATACATTTTCTAATAACTCTTTTAAATATATAGAGATTATTTTCTAGCAATATGAATTTAAATATTTATTTTTATTTAAATTAAAAATGAATAATTTATGTTGAAAAAAATTGTAATATTTAATTTATTTAAAGTAATTTTTTTTCTCTAATAGGGCAAAATCCTAAAAACATGTATCAATCACAAGAATGTGACTGACAGTTCTTTTCCTGCTTTCTGGTTGATGTCTCTTTCACTTCTATTTCATATGTTTTGATTAAAACCTAAGAAAAAATATAATATTTCTTCTATTTGAAAGATTTACTATATTTTAGGAATTACAATATTAAATTTAAAGATGTCATAAATGGATCTGGATTGTGCCAACGTCCCTCTACCTTTTCAAAGTTTTAGATTTGATAAATTAGATGATGTAGATTATGCCACGTGTCTATTTTTTCATTTTTTTACTTGTTAACCTTTCATGCAACCAATTGTTATTTTGGTGCAACCGATTGCACCTTAGACAAATTTGAAATATGTTGAATCCTAAACACTTTTTCACAAAACCACTTCATAACAACATTTCATTTTAAATGCATTCATCTTCAGCCAATATTTTTACTAACCATTGCCATAATTTTTGAAGAGTTGTTTTCACTCTATAAATTGACTTTCAATTTTCATTTTATTATAACCTCTTTCAATAAAAATTCTACAAAACTCTCTGCATAATTTTCATATAAACTTTCATACTCAGATGCTTTTTGAGAAAAAAATTCATATCATTCTAAAAGCATCATTGAGCCCTTAAAGGCATTTCTTCTTGAATCTTCATATTTGCAAGAAAAGAAGACTTAGTCATTTGATTAATTCTTGTTCATTATACTAACTTTCTTCTTATACAAATTATTGTTTTGTTAAAAATTCCTAAGTATCAAAGATTATTTGATATTATGTGTGATTGCTTATCATCCATAATTGTTGGAGATAAGGTTACAAGAAAATGATGGATTATTTTCTTTTCTTGTGGAACAAGTTTTAAGAGGAATGTTCTTGATAACTTGGTTAGAGTCTTTTTTAGGAAGATTTAACTATAATAAAATCTCTTACATGTTGTGAGGGGATTAAAGTACTCTCTGATTGTAAGGGGAATCAGGATAATTCCTGGTCTTCTTTATTTTTTCTATTTTACTGTTTTCCAAAACAACATCAAATTAGAAAGTTAAAAGCAAAGTTTCACTGAACCAAAAATCGATCAAAGTCCAAATTCACCCCCTCTTAGGAGCACTCATAACTTACAAAACTATTTTCTTCAACTTCTTAGTTGGACACCTATTAAGCATATATGTTGCAGTGGCAACAACTTCTCCCTACAAGGTGCGAGGAAGGTTCTTCTCCTTTAGCATGCTCATTGTCATATCAAGCAAAGTTATGTTTCTTCTCATCAGAATACTTTTGATAACCACCATGTTTCTTCTTGGCCTCAGACCAATAATACTTCTAACAAACTTTAACTAAAATTGAAATTCTATTATGAAAAGAAATGCTTATAAATGAAGTTAGGTTCTACTTATATGCTAATCAAAGTAAATCCAAATGCAAGATAAATTACATGTAAATGAAACTGATATGAATCACAATCTAACAAACCGAACAAATAACTATAGTTATCATTCTTCATTTTTTAAGTTCTCTTGGTTAGTTTTTAACTCTTTTTTTGCTTCTACTTATGCCGAGAAATTTCACCTAATATAGTTAGAAAATAGTTTTAATGTGTATTTGTAGTTGAAACATGTTAATTTTTATGTATAACATCTTTTTGTTATTATTGTTGTGTTTTGTTTGTCAGTGTTTGGTATGGATTAAATATAACTTGTAATTTATTTGAAAAATTGAATATGAAATAGACAACTAAGATTATATGGAATGTATTATTTTAAAAAATAATAACAGAAAATACATTAAAAAAACAAAATAGCAACGAATATACAAATTAATATAATTAAAAAAAAAAGAGCGATGTAAACCAATCAATTGATACTGATTTAGTTTTGTTTTTAAAAAATATTAAAAATCGAACCAAAACAAACCGATGAATATATTATCGATTCATACCTTTTTCTTTTACAGAAAACCAATCCAAACCGGACTATTAACCCTAATCAATTGTCCACTAAATAACAAATAACTTTAATAAAAAAGACAAATAACTTTTTTTAATGAACATGATTTAGTGTTTAAGGAGTAAATATTTATTGCAGACTCGTAGTATAATTTTTAATTTATTGTTTACTAACTTCAAAATAAATTGTTGACTAACTTCCAAAAAAAATTGTTGCCTAACTTAAATTAAAAAATTAATACACAACAGTTTTTTATTTAAAATACATTTTCTAATAACTCTTTTAAATATATAGAGTTCATTTTCTATCAATATGAATTTAAATCTTTATTTTTATTTAAATTAAAAATGAATATCTAATTTTAAAAAAGTTATAATATTTAATTTATTTAAAGTATTTTTTTTCTAAGAGTGCAAAAGCCCAATGTCTCTTTCACTTCTATTTCATATGTTTCAATTAAAATCTTAGAAAAAATATAATATTTCTTCTATTTGAAAGATTTACTACACTTTAGGAATTACAGTATTAAATTTAAAGATGTCAGAAACGGAACCGGATTGTGCCAATGTCCCTCTACCTTTTGAAAATTTTAGAGCGTTTGATAAATTAGATGATCTAGATTGTGCCACATGTCTATTTTTTCACTTGTTAACGTTTCATGCAATCGATTTTTATTTTGGTGCAATCGATTGCACTTGAGACAAATTTGAAAAATGCTTAATCCTAAACACCTTTTCACAAAACCACTTCATGGTAACATTTCATTTTAAATGCATTCATTTTCAGCCAATTTTTTTACCAATCATTGCCAAAATTTTTGAAGAGGTGTTTTCACTCTATAAATTGATTTTCAAATTTCATTTTACTATAACCTCTTTCAATAAAAATTCTACAAAACTCTCTGTATAATTTTTATACAAACATTCATACTCAGGTGCTTTTTGGGAAAAACTTCCATATCATTCTAAAAGCATCATTGAGCACTTAGAGATTATTTGTTCTTGAATCTTCATATTTGAAAGAGAAGAAGACTTTAGTCATTTGATTAAGACTTGTCCATTATACTAACTTTCTTCTTATACAAATTATTTTTTTTTTACAAATTCTTAAGTATCAAGGATTGTTTGATATTAGGTGTAGTTGCTTATCATCCAGGATTGTTGGAGATAAGGTTACAAGAAAAGGGAGAATTATTTTCTTTTCTTGTGTAACAAGTTTCAAGAGGATTGTTCTTGATAACTTGGTTAGATTCTTGTTTAGGAAGATCTAACTATAATAAAATATCTTACATGTTATGAGGGGACTGAAGTACTCTCGAATTGTGAGGGGAAACAGGATAATTCTCGATGTTCTTTATTTTCTATATTTTACTGTTTTCCAAAACACCACCAAACTAGAAAGTTAAAATCAAAGTTTAACTAAACCAAAAATCAATCGAAGTCCTAACTCACCCCCTTTTAGGTGCACTCATAACTTACATAACTATTTCCTAAGCTTTTGAAGTTCAGATGCCCCAATCTCTTAAGCCACAGATCACTATCAACTTCAGTACCTTCCACACTAAGGCACTTAGCTTCAGTTGTTTCCACATTCACCTTGAATGTTTTGTTGCTTCCCTATTTAGACTGCATAATCAGCTTCTGATCAGAATCATACGACTTCAAGAGATTGTCCTCATAGTAACTGAAAAACCTTTCTCAATTAACTGACCTACACTCATCAGATTGCTCCTTATGCCAGGAATATATCAAACATCCTTGATCAAAACAGTTTTTCCATTCTTCACTATGACCTTGACATTTCTCATTCCTTCAGCATTCACATACTTATCATTAGCACATTTGATTTTTGTCCTCTTTCTAGAGTCAAAATCAATCATCCATTATTTGTTTCCACTTATGTGATTTGAGCGCCATTTTCCATATACCACCAGCGTACCAAATATCCACCATCAGATTCATGAGCAATCAATAGCACAGGTTCATCATCATATTCTCCTCTTCCTATGTTTGCTTCTGAAATTCTAGTAACAGACTATCGATGTCACGCTGGATGTTATGACATCCAATTCTGCGTAGACAGGAATGATGCAGAACGTAAATGTAAAGGGCAGTAAATAACACAGAGAATTGTTTACCCAGTTCGGTGAAAAACACACCTACGTCTGGGGGCTACCAAGCCAGGGAGGAAATCCACTATAAGAGGTATTAATTCAGGACTTAAACCAACTGTTTAATCCTATCACTTAAGACCTACCCAATGCAATTTCAATCTACACTAAGACCTGAGTTCCTACTCACTCCCCCCTCAACCACCACAGTGATTACAACCTTTAATAAGTTTAAAGTCAATGGCGAAGTTATACTTCAAACAACTCTTGATTGTGCTTAAAAGCTTTAATCAAGAAACACAACACTCACGCTTAAAAGCTTAGAGTGACACAACAATTACAACTCAATGAACACCCTAGTCCAATGCAATCATCTAGGTGATAATTGCTTGGCTCACAAGTAAAATCTAATACAAGACACAATCACAGTACAACAGTGAAATATGATGATATAATAAATTCTTCACGCTTCAAACCCCTGAGTTGCTGAAAGTAGGATTGCTATCCTTTTATAATACAGCACTTGGGCCTTGTACTTGAATTTCCTAAAATTAAGGTCAAACAAGTTAACCTAATTTCCACATATTAGGGTGCTATCAAATAGGCTATTTGTTGGGTCTCTTAATTGTAGCACAGTTGTTAGTTTCCTGGATTTTAGCACAGCTGTTAGATTCCTGAAAAATAGCCTGATATAAATACTGAAACAGAAAAACTAACTAGCCTACACTTTAGCATATGCTGTCAGGAATGAATGTCATAACATTCAGTTTGACGTCCAGAACATAGGCCATATGCTAGGTCTCTTAATTCTAGCTCAGCTGTTGGTTTCCTGAAACAGCAGCCTGAAATAAATACTGAACTATACCAGAAAAACTGAATGGCCTATAATTCAGTATCTGATGTCAGGGATGAATGTCATAACATTCAGTTTGACATTCAGTAAATCCTGTATTAGCTAATCCTGTAGCATACTACTCAAGCATGTCATGACATCAGTCAAGACATCAGAGTACAGTTAGTGTTTTAACACAAAATGCAGCCAATCAAAAACATTTACAAACTCCCCCTTTGGCAAATTTTTGACTAAAACAACTTGGCATCACAACAGAGTTCACAGCAGCGGAAAGCACACATCCAAGCAGAGAATTAAATTAGCTAACACACTCAACACACATAGAAGTTAAACTTCAAATAGCAACACACTCAGCACACATAGAAGTTAAACTTCAAACAGCAACATAACCTCTTGTTTAGAGGACCTTCAACTTCAATGAATTCTGTTGTCCTGGGGTACATGTGTTACTCCCCCTTTTTGTCAAAAATGTTGCCAAAGCAACACTTAATATTATAGACCACCAAAAATAAAATTACAAGCAAATTTCAGAAACACAAGAAATGTTCTAGGCATCTAACTTAGAGTCAGCATCATCATCTGTGCCATCATCAGGACTGGCATCTCCCTCTTCACCTTGTCTTTCAGCTCCTTCTGCAGCAGCTGCACCAAGCACATCACCTTCATTCATCTCCAAAGTGCTAATCAATTTTTCCAAGTTTAGCTTCCTTGCCTCTAACTCCCTACAAGTTTCTTTAAGCATTGCAATGACAACAACTTTACCTGGTGGATTGCATACACGTGGTGTCTCACCTGTTGTCATGACAATGTCAGGAACATGGGTACCTAGGAACAGCCTATGATTGAAGGACATGGGGTTGTCTCTTTTCTTCACAGAATCATTCTCTGTCAAGATGTTTGGAAACTGATTCAACACAATACCACAGATGAGAGAGGGAAAGGCTATAGGTCCCTTCACACTGAAGCTTCCTGCATGCTTCAAAGTTTGATCAAAAATATATGATCCATAGTCAAAACTGGCTTTGGTTCCAACAACACATATAAACTTTCCAAGCATTACAGCAACTGTAGATTTATGATTGGTGGGCACCCAGTTAGCAGCTCCAATCTTGTGCAGCATTGCATACTTGACACTCAGTTTGCTGGCCACCAACTTTCCTTTGAGAGGCCACTTCCTGACTTGATTAGCAGTGATGACTTGATAGATTTTGTCGTCAGTCACCTCAAGCTGAGGTTGAGCTACATCAGGCCTTCCCAAGTACTTATTGATCATTGAGGGAGAGAAATTTACACACTTGCCTCGCACATACACTCTCCTGAATTCCTTAGACTTCCCATCAGCACATTCTTCAGACAAATTGACAATAAATTCCTTTACCAACATCTCATAGCATTTTGAGAACTGAGTCACAGTCTTCATTAAACCAGCCTCTTGAATAAGGTCCATAATATCCTTACATTCCAGGATATTCTGAGCTAATTCCCTTTCCAAAGCCAGCCTCTTCTGATAAACATATTTCCACCTGTTTACACTTGAAGCAAAATGAAAAGATATGTTGTCAATTGGTACCTCAGGGACACTAGCTACAAGCTTGCTAGTGGTTGGCTTCTTCTTTGACAGCGTGTCAGGGACATCACATGGAACATCTGAGTCAGACTCAACAACAACAAACTTGGTCTTCTTTTTCTTGGGCACCCCTTTGCTCCAAGATTTGGTTGGACCATGAACTTTCCTCTTGAGGGAACTCTCGACTGCCACCTTTGTATTGGAAGAGGTTGGAACATCAATCTTCTTTTTGGGGGACCTTTGAGCCACTGTTTTCTTTTCTCTCCTAGTCCTAACCCTTTTGGCTATGCTAGGGACGACTGAGGATAACAACTCATTATCAGAAAATTCCTCCAGGTCTACTGTTGCAGCCTCACAGTTAGGGTTGTTACTGACATCATGAGTGACATGAACTTCCTCACCAGCCACATTATCTAAGGGTTTGTCAACATTTGACTCCTTATGAGGATCAGTTTGCTCAACATCATCAGAGATATTCTTTCCTAAAGACTCAATATTTTCTTGATAAGCAACACTATCAGGTTCAATAGTGTTTAAGGGAATGGAAACCCCAAGGACCTTATGATTACCAGACAGTATTCCAGTCACCATAGTGGCAATGGCATTGTGAACATACCTGGAACCTTCTTTGGTTCGTTCCTCAAGAGCGATTGCTGAGGAGAAGCCTGATACATTTTATTTAGGTCTTCTTGCATGTGAGATATTCGCAGAGTCAGCAACAGGATCTTCTCTGTTAGGGTTGCTTGGTTCAGAGCTAGAGGAATTAGACATGTTCTTGGAGGAAGATGAGTTGGATTGTTGAGACATGCTGAGTATCTTAGAGTCGAAATGCAAAGTTTCTTTGAGAGAATGCTTGCGTGATTGAAAGTTGAAACAATGGATGAGGTAACGCTTGTTGCAAGAGTAATAGCTATTATTTGTTGACCAATCAGAGCATACTCTCAATTGTTTAATAATTTGAAATATTAAACAGTAAATACCTAACATCATTAGTTGCTAGAATTCCCCAGAAAGACATATTCCAACTTTTCCCCTTAAATTTTCAAACTGAGTAACATCCAAATCCTTTATAAATATGGCATCAAGTTGTAGTGCAGTTGCCACATGTTCCAAGGTAATCACTTGTCTTCTATCATATCTCTTATGAAGTGATGTCTAATGTCAATAAGTTTGATCCTGCTGTGTTGGATAGGATTCTTTGAATTGTTGATGGCACTGAGGTTGTCACAGAATAATGTCATGACATTCTAAGTGACATTGTACTCAGTCAGCATCTGTTTCATCCATACCAGCTGGTAACAACTGCTACCAGATGCAATGTACTCAGCATCTGCAGTGGATAATGATACACAGTTCTGTTTCTTCCATTCAACTACACCATTTTGCTGAGGAATAATAGGTGAGGACAACTCATGACTTTCAATCTGCATAGGTCCCATTAAGTCCATGTGCAAAAGTTCCAGAGTCTTGGATGTTGTAGGATGTCCAAGCGTAGGATGTGACATCTTGGTTTGCTTGCCAACCTGACATTCTCCACAGACTTTTCTTCCATCAGTAAGCAACTTTGGGATTCCTCTAACTGCTTTCTTGGATATGATCTTCTTCATTCCTCTTAAATGAAGAGGTCCAAGTCTTCTATGCCACAACTTCACTTCCTGTTCTTCCTTGGCTAAGGAGCACATTGAGGAGTAGTTTGAGACTTCAGGTTCCCATAGATAGCAGTTATCTTTGGATCTGGATCCTCTCATAACTTCCTTATTTTCTCCATTCTTCACAACACATTCTTCCTTAGTGAACTGTACATTGAAGCCTTGATCACATAACTGGCTTATGCTGATGAGATTAGCAGTTAGTCCTTGTACTAAAAGCACATCATTCAGTTTTGGAACTCCAGGACTGTCCAGCTTACCAACACCTTTGATTTTTCCTTTAACTCCATCACCAAAGGTCACATAACTGGTAGTATGAGGTTGTCTATCTACTAATAAGTTCTCCATCCCAGTCATATGTCTTGAGCAACCACTATCAAAATACCAGTCTTCTCTGGTAGATGCCCCTAGAGATGTGTGAGCTAATCTAGCAACCCATTGTTGTTTCTTGATGGGGGCATTATGCTTAGATGCCTTCTGCTTAGGTCTGACTTGAGGGGTCTGGTTAGGATAACCATGCAACCTGTAACATAATGGTTTTATGTGACCATATCTACCATAGTAATGGCATCTCTATCTTTGAAATTTCTTCTTTTAATGGTTAATCCTCCTGTTTCCCTGATGTTGTGACATTGGTTGTAACTTCTGCTTGATTTTTTGAACTTCGGCCTTTGAGCCTTTGAGTTTAGTTGAGGATTCCTTAACAAAGCCTAAACCAGACATGGTTCCTGATTTCTGTCCCACCTTTAGAATCTCTTCCAAAGTGTCAGTTCCTTTATTCAACATTCTGATGGATTTTGTTATTTGATCTAGCTTAGAGGTCAGCAAGGTTATCTCACCATTTAGACCATCTATGACTGTCAGATGCTTCTTCTTCTCATCTTCCAGCTCCCTGATGAGTTTCTTCTGCTTTTCTCCTTGTATATACACTTCTGCACTTTTGACACATAGCTCTTTATATGAAGCATCAAGTTCATCAAATGTAAGTTCATCTCCACTTGAGTCATCATCAGATGCACAAACACTAGTTAATGCAGTGACATGTTTTGCAGATTCTCCTTCTAATTCACTCTCAGAGTTTTTATCAGACCAGGTGACAGATAGTCCCTTCTTTTGCATCTTGAGGAAGGTAGGACATTCAGCTCTAATGTGTCCAAAGCCTTCACATCCATGACACTGGATTCCCTTGCCTTGGTTGAACTTTTCTTCAGATTTTGATCTTTTACTGATGTTAGATGATGAGTTCTTGACATTTGGTCTACCTTTTTGATCAACCTTCTTTATGAACTTGTTGAACTGTCTTCCAAGCATGGCTATAGCTTCTGATATGCTTTCATCACCACCAATGTTTCCTTCTTCTGAATCCTCTTCAGTATTTGATACAAAAGCTATTCTCTTGTTTTTCTTTTCAACATTCTCACACAAGCCCATTTCAAAAGTTTAGAGAGAACCAATAAGCTCATCAACCTTCATATTGCAGATATCATGAGCCTCTTCTATAGCAGTAACCTTCATGGCAAATCTCTTAGGCAATGATCTGAGAATCTTTCTTACAAGTTTTTCTTCAGACATTTTCTCTCCTAAGCCTCCAGAAGTGTTGGCAATTTCAAGAATATTCATGTGGAAGTCATGAATAGTCTCATCCTCTTTCATCCTCAGATTTTCAAACTTAGTGGTCAGCATCTGGAGTTTAGACATCCTTACCTTGGAGGTACCTTCATGAGTTGTTTTGAGAGTATCCCAAACTTCTTTGGCCAGCTCACAGTGATGCACCAGTCTGAAGATGTTCTTATTTATCCCATTGAACAGTGCATTCAAGGCCTTAGAGTTTCCAAGGGCTAATGCCTCTTGCTCTTTGTCCCACTCTTCTTCAGGAATTTGCATAATGATTCCATCTGTACCTGTCTTTGTTGGATGTTCCCATCCTTTGTTGACAGCTCTCCAGACCTTGCTATCCAGAGACCTCAAGAAGGCTATCATACGGGGTTTCCAGTCATCATAGTTAGAGCCATCCAACGCGGGTGGTCTATTTGAGAATCCTACATCCTTGTCCATGGTACTAGAAAGTAACGTCCCTAGATCTCATCCAGAAATTAACAGGCAGGGTGCCTGCTCTGATGCCAATTGAAATTCTAGTAACAGACTATCGATGTCACACTGGATGTTATGACATCCAATTCTGTGCAGACAGGAATGATGTAGAACGTAAATGTAAAGGGCAGTAAATAACATAGAGAACTGTTTACCCAGTTCAGTGACAAACACACCTACGTCTGGGGGCTACCAAGCCAGGGAGGAAATCCACTATAAGAGGTATTAATTCAGGACTTAAACCAACTGTTTAATCCTATCACTTAAGACATACCCAATGCAATTTCAATCTACACTAAGACCTGAGTTCCTACTCACTCTCCCTCAATCACCACAGTGATTACAACCTTTAATAAGTTTAAAGTCAATGGCGAAGTTATACTTCAAACAACTCTTGATTGTGCTTAAAAGCTTTAATCAAGAAACACAACACTCACGCTTAAAAGCTTAGAGTGACACAACAATTACAACTCAATGAACACCCTAGTCCAATGTAATCATCTAGGTGATAATTGCTTGGCTCACAAGTAAAATCTAATACAAGACACAATCACAGTACAATAGTGAAATATGATGATATAATAAATTCTTCACGCTTCAAACCCCTGAGTTGCTGAAAGTAGGATTGCTATCCTTTTATAATACAACACTTGGGCCTTGTACTTGAATTTCCTAAAATTAAGGTCAAGCAAGTTAACCTAATTTCCACATATTAGGGTGCTAACAAATAGGCTATTTGTTAGGTCTCTTAATTGTCGCACAATTGTTAGTTTCCTGGATTTTAGCACAGCTGTTAGATTCCTGAAAAATAGCCTGATATAAATACTGAAACAGAAAAACTAACTAGCCTACACTTTAGCATATGCTGTCAGGAATGAATGTCATAACATTCAGTTTGACGTCCAGAACATAGGCCATATGCTAGGTCTCTTAATTCTAGCTCAGCTGTTGGTTTCCTGAAACAGCAGCCTGAAATAAATACTGAACTATACCAGAAAAACTGACTGGCCTATAATTCAGTATCTGCTGTCAGGGATGAATGTCATAACATTCAGTTTGACATTCAGTAAATCTTGTATTAGCTAATCCTGCAGCATACTACTCAAGCATGTCATGACATCAGTCAAGACATCAGAGTACAGTTAGTGTTTTAACACAAAATGCAGCCAATCAAAAACATCTACAACTTCTTCTGATTTCCTTTTCTTGTTTGATCAACAGTCAGTAGCAAATTGGCCAAACTTCTTACAACAATAACATTGGACCTTCTTCTTGTTAAACTTATCATGTCCCTTCTGTTTCTTCTCATCAGAGTTGGAGGTTTTTGACTTCTCATAACCATCATGTCTCTTCTTGGCCTCAAACCAAGACTACTAATTTGTATTACTAGAAGATGCTTTTAGAGTCGGCTTTACCTCTCTTTCAGAGGTTCTCTCAGTCAGACGCAGCTCTTATGCCTTTAGACTGCTTAACAATTCTTCAATTCTCATGGTGCTCAGATCCTTAGAATGTTAATTTGCTACAACAATATAATCAAACTGAGGAATGAGAGATCTCAATACCTTCTAAATGATTAATTGTTCAGAAAAAGTCTTTCCATAAGATTTCATCTCATTTGTAATCAGAATCACTCTGGTGATGTAATCTAATACATTCTTATTGTTCTTCTTGTTGAGATTCTTATACTGCTTACGTAGAGACTGAAGTTTCACCTTCTTCACTGATGCATCACCGTTGTAGTAGCATACCAGTGTGTTATATGCAACCTTCATTGTCGTCGAATCAACGATCTTATCAAGCATATTCATATCCACATACTGATGGATGTAGAACATGGCTTTCTAATCTTTCTTCCTCAACTCTCTATACGTGTTCCTTTGTGCCTCAGTTGCACCCGCTGTATAACCGTTATTGATGAGATCAAGAACATCTTGAGTGCCAAACAACACACACATTTGACATCCACCGATTCCATTTCTTTCCATCAAATACTAGAAGTTTTATGTTCAAACTACCATTTTCACCGTTCATCTTCGATCTTGTGCAAAAATTCACTTAGACCTCACCAAACACTCGTGTTTCCCAATCCTGCAGAATCCAAAAAAAGTGATTCTGTTACGATTCTGGTCGTAAGTTCAAGAAACGGAAACAATCACACACGCCTCACCATTCACTCGTGTTTCCCTTGGTATTTTCTGTGGATCCGAACTGGATCTCTAGAGACTAATTGTTGGTGCAAAAGAGAAAGAAGATGAAGATGAAAGAGAAGGAGAGAGAGAGAGAGAGAGAGAGAGAGAGAGAGGTTCTAATAAGTTTTAACTAAAATTGAAATTTTGTTATGAAAAGATATGCTTACAAATGAAGCTAGGTTCTACTTATATACTAATCAAAGTAAATGTAAGTCCAAATGCAATGTATATTACATGTAAATGAAACTGAAATAAATTCTGTAGCGGTGTATTCGTCGCTATATGATTTATTGATTAAACCATAAGCAAAGCATACAATGAATCGAGTCGCCACCGCACTTTTATTTATCCAAAGGATTGGCTAAAAAGCGAACAAAAGCCTAAGAAGTTTTACACATAGAAAACTAATCAAAAGATCAGAGAGTCTGGGTAAGGGGTAAATTACGCAATGGAAAGGTGTTAGGCACCCACTACGTCCTAGGTACTCCTAAGGAGCCCTTTTCACACTTGTTGTACAAAATTGTTATTTGTTATGAAATATTTATTGTGCAAACATGATTGGGATGATGAGAAAAGAATGTACAATTTTTATTATTTTTGTGTTCGAACGGATGAACCTGTTGCCTACGTACCTTCCATCAAAGGTAAGGATCAAAACGCCGTAGTTCGGCTAAAATATTTCCAAAAGTTAGTGGATTCAATTTTAAATACAAGCCCTAAGGTCTTACGTTATCCACGGGAGAAAACTCAACCTTATACAAACAACAAGTCCACCATGTGAGAAAAGCTTCAACTTGCTAGTGAGGGGTTAACCCTATAATAAGCAAGGAAGACTTACAATTCAATCAACTAAGGACAAATAGGTGAGATTAACATCAACCAACTAGGATAAATCAAACCTACGACTAATGTATGAAAGCTTAACAAGAATGGACAAAGCCACAAAACAATTGAATGGGTGAAGTTAATTGATTATGATTATTCACAAAAGGAGGGTCAAAGTATGATTAAGATTGATTCAAAAGAAGTACTATGAAATGGAGTTTGAAAAAGTCAAGGACTTGGGGTCCAGGTTTTTAATTTAAAAGCATGAAGATGTTTGCACAATATTTATCTCAAGTTTTAAAAGCAACGTGTGAAAAGGTTTAGGACAAAGAGGGATGAATGGATGAAGATGGAGTGTAAAACTTCCTAGAAGGTTCACCTCTTGAAATCATATAGAAGATGACTCAAGTGTGTCCTTTGGAATAGGCAATAAGCAAAACAAGCAAAGCAAAAGAAGAAAGTCGACAAAAGCGGATACCGGATGCCAATCACTGGACTTATACCAATCTCCTAAAACAGAACTGGATATCAGAGGCCACTCTATGGACTTATACCAATCTCCTCAACGAAGGATTGAAAAGTGGATACCGGATGCCAATCTATCTGGGCTTATACCAATCTCCAACAAACAAAGCAAACACTTGGATGTCAGATGCCAATCTATCTGGGCTTACTCTAACCTCCAACATATGATCATGGGAAAACAAATGCCAAATTACATGGACTTACAATTGCATTCTCACATAGAACAAACAAATGCATCAAGCAAAGAGATGATGAGTGGCCAATGCAATGGTCTTATACTCACTTCCATATCATAGGAACAAATGGCCAATGAATGGTCTTACAATTGTCCTCAATGGGCAATCAACAAAGATATGTCACAAAGACAAATGAAATGATCATGCACTAATGAGCAATTAATGATGATAAATGCACAAAGCATGCAAGCAGACATGTACAAATGAACTAAGTAATCAATCAACCAAAGTCATTCAGCACACTCTATAACCAAACAATGAGGCTCATACAAAGGGTGGGCGTTGAAGCCAACTGGAATAGGGTTAATGGTGCTCTTAACCTTGACATTGAGAGCCAAGGAGAAGCAGATGAAAGGATATGAGGGGTGTGCCTCATGCTCTTATCCCTGGTCATGGAGAGCTTCAAATGATAGAAGGTGTGGGAGTTCAGAAAGTAGGAACTCTCTCCACAAGTTAGACTCGATAGATCTTTGGTTTTTACTCACTATGCATCAACACATGTGGTGTGAGCAAGGTGAGTGACACCCAGAATAGTAGGAGATAGGTTGCATATCTCTTGGATTCTACCAATTGCCTTATTTAAAGGACTTTTCCCTCTTGGGACAAAAGTAAACAAGCAAAAACATCGCCTCTTAAGGAGGACTTCAGACAGTTGCCTGGCCAAGTAACAGGCCAGGTCTTCCAGACTACATGAAGAAAAGAGATTCTACCTCAATGCAAATGCTATCAAGCAAAGCAAAGCAAGTTCTCAAAGAACTATTAGCAACTAAAGGTACCTGAAATCAATCAAATAAAATCAGTATACAACTCAAATTCAAAACCAATATAAGATAAGGATCAACAATCAACACAATCAGTCAAATGTGAAATGCACAAAGCTCAAAGGATATGAGCTAAGCATCCTACAAAACAAACAAGTTAGTTCATGATAATCAATCAAACTTAATCAACTTGCATAAGTCTCCTTAAGGCATTTGCTTCTAAACCTGAAAAGCAAACTTAAACATGAGAAACAAGACCACTAGGACAAGCCTAGGGTCAAAAAGAGATAAGAAATCTAAAACAGCAAGTGAAAGATATCCAAAATCAAGTTCAAACAATTAAGAAACAAACCCAAGTGGTTTCATGTTCATATCATTCATCATTATCATTTCACAAACAAATTAGGTCAAAACATGTCATATAGAACCTCAAAGAAGTCAACAGAAAGATTCAAGTCAAATCCAATCACAAACATTTCAATAAATCCTCAAATAATTCATGATCAAACATCATCCATAACATGATAAGCATACCAAATTTCAGCTCATTTGGATCAAAGGAAGTAGGTCAATGAAAATCAGAAAGTCAAAGCAAATTCAAGCAAACTCATACAAAGCATCAAAACATGCACCAACTTCATTTAATCATAAAACAGTGGTAAAACATGATAAATGAATGGGACCAAAGCCATGATAAACTTTAATAAGTCTACAATTCACATGTCAAATTTCAAGTCCATCCAATTAAGCATTAGAATTTCACAAACCATATAACATCATGTGTCACAAAAAGTCAACAAATGACCAAACAGGGGAGAAAATTCCAATCAAATAGGAAATGCCATCAATAATTCCAGAAAACTTCACATGTATTCTCAACATCCATAAGTACATTCATACAAAAATCTAGACCATTTTGAGTTCAATAAGCATGGTAATTAAAATCATGAAGTTGGACATGAATGGTGTGACACAAATTGTCACACCTCTATTCAAAAAATCATATCTCATCAACCAGCAAAGATAAATTCACAAACTCTATACCAAAATCACCATGAACATGTCTAGTTTAAGCACAAAACATTTCAGAGGCATTGGAATAAGTATCATCATTTCACAAGCAAAATGGCATGGCATACACAAAATGGGCACATATGAACAAACCCTAGCACATTTTAAAATCTACACATGCAAAAAATCTGGAAAAATCACCATAATAAACTAGAGATCATGAGGAGCATTTCACAAAAAATCCCATCAAATTTGGATTAAAATTGAAGAACTTATGAATTTTTGAAGATTGGCACACAAAATGAAATAAAATAGAAAAAAAGAAAATGATTTAATGAAATATTAAAACCGGCAGTGGCAATTTTGTAAATAGTTGGTCCCTTAAGTGAAACGCTGCGTTTCACTTAAGGATGTGTCGTGTGCTGATTGGTGCATGGCAATGGAACAGTGGATTCACATGCAGACAAAAGCTCCAGCAGCCAAAACACGACCTGGGTTTAAGAAATTTTAGGGTTTCTGCTACTGTTCATCGTGTTCATCAATCGTGATGAACTTTTTTCCCAGAATTTGGAAACAAATATACCATTCAAATCATCTAACAGTGTACATCACAAATTCAACCTTGATTTTCATTAATTCGAGCTAACAAGAAAGAAATAAGCAAGAACAACATTTGACCAACAAACTTTAAATCCATGTTTCTCTCTCAATACACAACCATTTTCCACGATTTAAAGTTCAATGCATTCATGGCAAAAGGATCTACAAGAAGCATGTCATGATTTCAGCAATGGCTAGGTTCGAATTGTTACCTAATTTGAAGAACAGTGATGGAACAGTGGTTCTTTGGTCACAGCAGTGCTTTGATGCTCTAGGAGGTGAATGGAAAACGAATTTTAGCTCAACAACCCTTGAGGCAGCTCCCATCAATATCTGCCATGGAAGAACTTCAATGCAACAGTGCGGTTCCTTGGCTTTACAGCTATGAAATAATGCTTGCAAATGCTTTCAAAAGAATGGCAGGTGATGAAACAATCAACAAGGCACGAGCTCTTTTGGAGATTTTCAGAAAAAACCAAGATGAAAAAAATGAGAGAGTTTGAGAGAAAATGAATTTTAGATCTCGTTTGGTGAATAGTGGCTAGGGTTTTTCAATCAGAAATGAGCCATATATACTCTGTTTAATGAAGCTTAAGTTTGGTTAGTGGAATGGTAATTGCATTTAGCTCAAATGAAGTGTTTTGGTTAATTGGTGAAATCCACTCAAATGGCATGTGCATGGCACTACAGTGGGAAAATGGGCTTAGGCATATCCAAAATGTAATTTCTGAACATTTACAATTGGTAAAATGTATTGGCAAGGCTTAATTTGAAAGTCCATTTTTCACCCCTCTCTTTTTTAATTCAATGCACTTGAAAAAGGCCATTTTGATTGGAAGATTTTTGGTGAAATGTGATGAAGGATTTGGATAGAGCACATCAAATATGACTTGTAGCAAAAAACCTCACTCAATTTGGCCAAATGGTTTGGAAGTTATCTCACTTTGAAGTTCAAAAATTCTTGAGAATGATTTGATCATAACTTGCCAACCACACATGAGAAATGAGTGTTCTTGGACTTTTTGGAAATGGGAGAACAAGATCTTCAACTTTCATGTTGGACAAAAATTCATTTGAAGCTTGTATGATGAAGTAATTTTGAGGAGAAGAACTTTCCATTTTTGGCAAATTCCAATTACAGGTCAACTTACTATTTTTGGAAATTTCTTGTCTGACTTCAAATTCTTCACTGTGGATGTTTGACATGTTATATGAGGCTTATATGGACATGAATGAGACCTCTCAAACCAATTCCCACCATCAAATCACTGATTAAATGCACAGTTGACCACAGTTGACTTTGCTAGGGTTTTGGTTGACTGAACCATGTTCTGATGAATTCCAAGCCCCTACCACCTGGGATCTTGGTTCAAAATGATGTCACAACTTATATGAACTCTTGATGAATGATCATGGTGCCCAAATTCTTCAAGAATGGCCACCATCTATTGCTCAATGACTGTTTTGACTGATTTGACCTAGCTTGCTTCATCTGCAAGTAACATGGTTAGATGACAATATTTTTGTACTTTTGGTTAATAGACAGATGAAAAGCAATGATATACAAATGCAAAACATGCTTGGTGATCAAGAACCACACTCACAAGATAACCCACCCACTAGGAGGGAAGCAAAGGTGCACAAAGATCCTTGAGGCAATGATATGGTATGATATGATGCCATGAGGGATCTTAGGGACAAAATTAGGGTCTTACAGATGCCCCTATTTAAGGTCATTCTAGCCGGAGAAGTGAAGTTTAGAAATCTTCATCTCGACGCGGTAGAATGGGCTTAAATAACAGTAATGAGACAAATTTTGGTCCCTAAGAGACCTCATGATGCAAATGTATGTATGCAAAAGACACAAACTCTGTGGGGAATATGATTCACACAGAAGAAAAGACGATCCATCGGAGTAATACACTCACCAGGAACAGAGACTCTAACAAGACTCTCGTTGGGGATAGTAAAAGAAAAAAGAATGCGTGAGCAGGACACGACTTCAAGTTGGGGAAAAACAAAACTGACACAGCGTGAACAAGACACGACTCTGATTAGGGGAATAACAGAAATCAGACTGGAGACCTCACTGGGGAGTGAAGGACTCACACTGGGGAAAAGAAAATCCCACAGGAAGAACATCCATTGGAAAGACACAAGCTGACTCCTGGGAAAAAGCAATAGGAAACTCCACTGAGGAAGTACCAAAGAATGAGATGTTACCGGTATAAGGGTAACAAACTCAGGAAGAATGAATATCTAAGACCGGTATAAGGGTGAGAGATATCAATCAACCAAACATCTGAGAAAGACCTGAAAAAGGTACATAAACTCAGGAAAATCTGACTCCACAGGGGACCGAGGTCATAATAGGGAGCAGAAAGGAAGGAACACCAGGGATACCGAGGTATATAATAGGTGACCGACCAAAGCGTGAATTGGTATATATGCCAAGACACTCATCATCCGAAAGGAGGGCTTGAAAAAGCAAATCGACTTACAGGATGGACATTCGAATCCACAACGGGAAAACGAACCTTACTCAACTGGGGACACAAACCCAAAGAGTGCATGAGATATAATATCCATTACCGGCAGACCGTGGATAAGAAAACTCGCATGAGATGTATTATCTATTACCGTCAGAACGTAGATAATAAACTCGCATGGTAAGAAACACCAGAGATACCAAGGTATATAATAGGTGGTCTACCGAAAACGTGGATTGGTATATATGCCAAAACACTCATCATCCGAAACACAAACTGGTTAAAGGATGGATATTCGATTCTACAGAGAATACGAATCTTGCTCAGCTGGGGAAAATCAACAAAGGATTCCAACTAAAGAGCGCATGAGACATATTATTCATTACCGGCAGACCGTGAATAATATACTCGAAAGGAAAAGATGCCAGAGATACCGAAGTATATAATAGGTGACTAACCAAAAAGAGAGACAATCGATACCAAGCATCCGGGTAAACGAAAGATAACTCAAAGGGATAAACTGCAAGCATCCGGCAATTATCCAACAATATTCGATGCCGCAAAGGGAAGTACGAATCTTACTCGACCAGGGAAACACAAAAGGCTTCGACTGAAGAGTGCATGAGATATATTATTCATTACCGGCAGACCGTGAATAACATACTCGCATGGAAGATTATCCACAACCGGTTACTGGGTTAATAAAGGATAAATCAACCGAAAAGAAAGGCATCGGGGTACCAAACTAGGTATATAATGATGACCAATCAAAGGGAACAACAACATTACCAACACAAAGGTAAATGAAAGGAGACCCGCTGGGGATGAATTGCAAGCATCCGGCAATTATCCAACTGTACCACAAGGCACAAACTCCGCTGGGGAGAAAAATCAACACCTGGGATTTACAACTACCGAATACGGGGTAGAAGACCACAAACTCAGCTGGGGATAGAAATCACCACAGGGAGACACCAACTCTGTTAGGGATAAAACCACAACAACAGGAATCCACTTACAATCAGGACGAACCACAAAGGTTACTCTGTAAGGGGAAAAGAGATAGGACTTACAACTACCGAATACGGGGTAATAGCCATACTCTGGTGGGGATAACCATGAATTGGGTTTACATCTACCGAATAAGGGGTAGAAAACCAAATTTGCCGAGGAATAAAAGGTATATAACCACCAATTTCCGCTGAAAGGGCAAAGAAAAATAGGACTTACAACTACCGGTATAGGGGTAGAGGCCCGAAAAACTCCGCTGGGGAACAACCCACTGGGAAGCACAAGACAATTGACAAATAGCCAATTCGGGAATAATCCGAAAAGACAGACTGAATCAAGAGACGTCCTAATGAGGATGTAGCTCAAATAGGAAAATCCATCCCAATATATATGTTGGGAGGAAACGGAAGAAACCGTCATCCACGAGGATATATCTCAGTGGGGAACTACAGAAGGAAAGACAACAGACACTTTCTGCTTATGGGGTTGACTCTATATGGAGAGATTTAACACCCGACATCTGCTAGGGGAGATCTATTGGGGATCTGCACCACCATAGCAAGGAACAATCAACAAAAGATATATGGCAAGAAATGCAACATGAATATCTGAATGTTTATGGATATGCATGAATATGCGTGATTTATGTTTGATGAATGCTGACAAAACAGACATATCTAACACAAACAGGTCCAGGAATCAAATGCCCGGTACTATACTTCCAGGGAAGAACCAACTGGAAAGCCAACCTGCGGAGATCTACATGTTATAAAGCATAGATCTGCGGGTACTGCTGGAGAGCAGAGGATCAGAGATATCAGGAAACACCAAATCTCTGAGTGATGGATCAGCAAACAACCCAACCAGGGTACAGAAAGTCACAACGGGCAAAACAGCCACCAAGACGAATCTGTTGGGGAACAAGAGAAAATCTCGAAGATCCGCAGGGGATCTCAGCGTCAACTGAGAAACAAAAAGTTTTGCAACTCCAAACAACTCTGGGGAACAACCCATTGAAGGAGAATAACATCATCCAAGTAGAATCCAACTGCAAAAGCAACTCTACTGGGGAAAACTGCTGCTGGAGAAAACTGAGTCTTCAACAACACTTTGCTTGCAACTATGCTGGGGAACAACCCCATCACAAGATCTGGAGAAAGAAGATACAACCAAACCAGGAATATGAACCAAATGTCTTACCTGTTGGAGATCATGCCACCCTTGGGAGAGCACTGAGATATTCTTGAGTATCCTTTCAACCTTGTGAATATTCACTTTGTTTAAAACAACAAATTTTGAAAAATTTGATTTGTTTAAAAACAATGATATTTTATCAATTAAAACATGCAAAACATTTGTTGAATTGAAACAAGTAAGAGTGCAAATAATTGGATAAAAGCTCAAATTCATTTGATGGAATGGTAGCCTGCAAATGGCAAGACTCCATAGATTTGTACAAATTTGAAATCAGTGATATATATTGGAAGAGGGCTACTTTGAACATAATGATCCTTTCTCTACCAATTTGAATCTCGATGTATTCGAAGCTTCAGTTGACGATGAATCGAGAATTCTCTGACGAAATGACAGTTGTGGAACAGAAAGTCTTGTCAGGATGCAGTTGCTTGCCAAATCCCTAATTTTTGCCTAGATTGCCCCAGAGTGAGGTACTCAATCTAGCGGGATGCAAATATTCTTTTTTTTTTCAAGTCTCTAATTTTTGCCTGGATTACCCTTGCAGGTTTTCCACCGAGACGCTCATTTTTGCCTAAGCCGCCCTTTCGGGTTTTCAACTTAGCGAGCTATTCTGTTTTTTCTTTTGCATACTTTTTTTTTCTAGGCAAAGTATTTCTTGACTGCATCTGAATTCACAGGACGAGTGAAATCCTCCCCATCCATTATTGTAAGCATCAATGCTCCGCCTGAAAAGGCTCTCTTAACAACATATGGACCCTCGTAGTTTGGAGTCCACTTGCCCCTGGAATCGGGCGCAAAGACAAAACTTTCTTGAGCACGAGGTCACCTTCTCGGAACACACGAGGCTTGACCTTCTTATCGAATGCTTTCTTCATTCTCTGCTGATATAACTGACCATGACACATGGCAGTTAATCGCTTCTCTTCAATCAAATTCAATTGGTCATAACGACCCTGAATCCATTCAGCATCAGTCAACTTGGCTTCCATCAAGACTCTCATTGATGGGATCTCCACCTCTACTGGGAGAACAGCTTCCATGCCATAAACAAGAGAGAAAGGGGTTGCCCCTGTTGAAGTGCGTACCGACGTACGATATCCATGCAAAGCAAATGGCAGCATCTCATGCCAATCTTTGTACGAGACAGTCATCTTCTGGATAATCTTCTTGATATTCTTATTAGCAGCTTCAACAGGCCCATTCATCTTAGGTCTGTAGGGAGAGGAATTATGGTGTGCAATCTTGAATTCAGCGCACAACTCATCCATCATCGTATTATTCAGATTAGATCCATTATCAGTAATGATCCTCTTTGGCACACCATAACGGCAAATCAGTTGGTTTTTGATAAACTTCACAACCACCTGCCTGGTTACATTCGCGTACGAAGCGGCTTCAACCCATTTGGTGAAGTAATCAATTGCTACGAGAATAAACCGGTGTCCGTTGGATGCTTTCGGCTCAATCATGCCGATCATGTCGATTCCCCACATAGAGAAAGGCCATGGTGACGAAATCACATTCAGAAGTGTCGGAGGAATATGAATCTTATCCGCATAAATTTGACACTTGTGACATTTCTTCACATACTTGCAACAGTCAGACTCCATTGTCAGCCAATAGTAGCCTGCTCTCAACATCTTCTTAGCCATGGCATGTCCATTGGAATGAGTACCAAATGAACCCTCATGGACCTCAGTCATCAACAGGTTTGCTTCGTGTCTATCCACGCATCTGAGCAAAACCATATTAAAATTTCTCTTATACAGCACTTCACCACTGAGGTAGAAACTGCCTGACAACCTTCTCAACGTTTTCCTATCTTTCACAGATGCCCCAGGCGGGTAGACTTGGTTCTGGAGGAAATTCTTGATATCAAAATACCAAGGCTTGTCATCTTTCACTTCTTCGAATGTAAATATGTGAGCTGGTCTGTCCAAGCGCATCACAGTAATATTGGGGACATCATTCCACCATCTGATTACAATCATGGAAGCAAGCGTAGCAAGAGCATTTGCCATCCGATTATCCTCTCGAGGAATGTGATAAAATTCAACTTCTGTGAAGAATGTTGAAATTCTCCTTGCATAATCTCTATATGGGATGAGACCAGGTTGATTCGTCTCCCATTCTCCCTTGATCTGATTAACAACCAGGGCCGAATCACCATACACATCAAGATACTTGATTCTCAAATCAATGCATTCTTCAAGTCCCATAATACAGGCTTCATACTCCGCCATATTATTCGTGCATTTGAAAGTTAGCCTTGCTGTAAACGGAATGTGTGAACCTTGAGGAGTAATGATCACTGCCCCAATTCCATTTCCATATTGGTTAACAGCGCCATCAAACACCATCGTCCATCTGGAACCAGGTTCCGGACCTTCATCAAGTGTAGGCTCATCGCAATCTTTCATCTTCAAATACAGAATTTCCTCATCCGGGAAGTCATACTGAACAGGCTGATGATCTTCAATCGGTTGGTGCTCTAAGTGGTCAGCCAAGATACTACCTTTGATAGCTTTTTGAGCTCGATACTCAATATCATACTCAGACAACAACATCTGCCAACGGGCAATCCTCCCGGTTAAAGCAGGCTTCTCGAAGATGTACTTAATTGGATCCATTCTGGATATCAACCAAGTTGTATGATTTATCATGTACTGGCGCAAACGCTTAGCAGCCCAAGCCAAAGCACAACACGTCTTCTCAAGCATAGAGTACCGAGACTCACAATCAGTAAACTTCTTACTAAGGTAGTATATAGCAAATTCCTTCTTCCCTGATTCATCTTGTTGACCGAGTACACAACCCATCGAGTCTTCAAAAACTGTCAAATACATGATCAGAGGTCTTCCTTCCATAGGCGGAGACAATATCGGAGGTTCAGACAGATATTCTTTGATACTGTCGAAGGCTTTCTGGCAATCCTCGGTCCAATCATGAGACTGATCTTTCCGGAGGAGCTTGAATATCGGCGCACATGTGGCAGTCATGTGGGATATAAATCTGGAAATGTAATTCAAGCGGCCAAGAAAACCTCGGACTTGCTTCTCAGTTTTGGGTGCAGGCATCTCTTGTATTGCTTTGACCTTTGCAGGATCAACCTCAATACCTCTTTCACTTACCACAAAACCCAACAACTTGCCAGAACGGACTCCAAATGTACATTTGTTCGGATTCAGGCGAAGTTTAAACTTCCTCAAACGCTGAAAAAGCTTCAACAAATGCTCAATATGCTCAACTTCCGTTCGGGACTTAGCAATCATATCATCAACATAGACCTCTATCTCCTTGTGCATCATATCATGAAACAAGGTAGTCATAGCTCGTTGATACGTGGCTCCGGCGTTCTTCAAACCGAAGGGCATCACTCGATAACAGAATGTTCCCCAAGGTGTGATGAATGTTGTCTTCTCCATATCCTCTGGTGCCATCTTGATTTGATTATATCCGGAAAACCTGTCCATAAAGGAAAAGACTTTGAATTTAGCTGTATTGTCTACCAACATATCAATGTGTGGTAGAGGAAAATCGTCTTTCGGGCTAGCCTTATTCAAATCTCTGTAATCAACGCACATACGGACTTTTCCGTCCTTCTTAGGAACAGGCACAATATTGGCCACCCATTGAGGATATGTAGAAGTCACCAGAAACCCCGCATCAATTTGCTTCTGAACTTCCTCTTTGATCTTCACTGCCATATCTGGATGAGTTCTTCTGAGCTTCTGCTTCACAGGCACGCACTCAGGCTTTAAAGGCAGGAAATGTTGCACAATATCTGTATCTAAACCCGGCATATCTTCATAGGACCAAGCAAAGATATCTGAATATTCTCGTAGCAAACTGATCAAATCTTCCTTGACAGACCCTTCAAGAAGTGCCCCAATCTTCACCAGACGAACACAATCCTCAGACCCCAAGTTGACTGTTTCCAAGTCTTCGAGATGCGGCTGAATGATCTTCTCTTCGTGCTCAAGGAGACGGGTAATCTCATCAGGAATCCCCTCAACGTCATCTTCCTCTGCCTCAAATACAGGGAATTCAAAATTGGGAGATGGCGTTGGATCATTATGTTCAATGGGTTTTAGGATCAACCTGCATAATGATTTTGGTTAATGAAAAACTTTAACATTTAAACAAGCAAACCATTATGCAGATGAAAAAGATTGTTTTTATTCTTGTTTTTTATGGGTTTTTTGTGATCACTGATTTCATGCAAAAAAGAAAAAAGTGAAAACAAAGGAAAAACAAATGTTTAACAATGCATTAATTGAATGAAAACATCATTGTATATATGCTTTGCCAACAATGTCATCACTTCTCCTTTTGGCATGGGAGAAGGGTTTTAAACAAAGTGAACAATTACTCTGATCTATGGATGACCGTAGGAACATCTACAGCGACCCAATTGTGGCAGACACCACCAGGAATAACGAAGTTGTTCACGTCTTCTGCATCCTCTTCTAAGATAGCAGCAGCTTCCTCCTCAGGTTGATCAGCATGGATGAATCCTCCACTTGTGAACAAACCTTGCTCATTACATGCCCCAGAACAGTAGCCAATGCCAGCCCGGGATCTATTGTCTTCAAGTTCAATCACCTTCCCTAAACCAGCAACTGCACCACATTCAATGGCCAGCTTCGCATCTTTGTAGGAAGTGAATGAAGGAGACTTCTTCTCGATTGGTTCATCAATAGATAAAGCTTGGAACGGAGTTCCAACTTCATCCTCAGCGTCAATGTACGAGAAAGAAGACAGATGGCTAACCAGGAGAGCCTTTTCTCCCCCTACTACAACCAATTTCTTATTTTTGACAAATTTCAACTTTTGGTGTAGGGTGGATGTCACGGCGCCAGCCTCGTGAATCCATGGTCTGCCTAAGAGACAGCTATAAGATGGGTGGATATCCATTACCTGGAAGGTAACTTGGAAATCACTTGGTCCAATTTTGATAGGGAGATCAACTTCCCCAATCACGGTCTTACGCGACCCATCGAATGCCTTCACAACAACCCCACTCTGCCTCATGGGAGGTCCTTGATATGACAATCTGGAGAGTGTGGTTTTTGGCAATACATTTAGAGAAGATCCAGTGTCCACCAGCACATTGGACATTGCATCGGATTTGCAATTCATGGAGATATGTAAAGCCATGTTGTGGTCTCTTCCCTCCTCAGGGAGATCAGCGTCACAAAAGCTCAAAGTGTTGCAAGCGGTGATGTTTGCAACAATACTATCAAATTGCTCAATGGTGACGTCGTGATCAACATACGCCAGATCCAAGACTTTCTGCAGAGCCTCCCTATGGGGTTCTGAATTCAGCAGCAGAGAAAGAATGGAAATCTTGGATGGCGTTTGTAGAAGCTGGTCTACAACATTGTACTCACTCTTTCTGATGAGCCTCAGCATCTCATCAGATTCTTCATCTACAATGCCACTCGGGCCAACTGAAGAAGTAGGAGTTTTGTATACAGAGGAGGATGGTTTGGCAACATCACGTGCCTGATTCTGAACATTCACAGCGGTCCCAACCGGACGCTCGACAGTATCAGAAGCAACAGCCTTAGGAGGCGCAGAAAACACACGACCACTTCGGGTCAATCCGCTTACATCAGCAACGTTGGTCACGGAAGTTGAAGGCAAAGGCACTTCTACCCCATTTTGCACAGCGACAGGATTGTATCTGAATGGTACGGCTCTGTCTGAAGAGTAAGGCACATGGCCTGCAGGTTTAATGACCAAAGAAGGGGAAGCCTTCGGCTTGCTGCCATTGTAACGAATAACAACAGGCTCGGGCAGTTTGAACACTGGTGAAATCACATTCACCCCAGGCTCGTCTTTGTCAACATTGCGATTCTGCAGAATCTCAATGGTACCCTCATCCAACAGCTTTTGGAGTTCTCTTCGTACTTGATCGCAACCCAAGCGGTTAACCGAGCAGACGCGGCATTTGTCGTGGTTATGCTCTAAGTAGCTGTACTGACACAGCAAACGATGTAATTCAACCAACGACTGCCTAATATGGCTTACATATCTAACCTTGTACTTCCCAAGGCATTCCTGAACCATATTAACTGACTTCCCATGCGCAGGCAATGGGTTCTTGGTGACATTCGGGCCTGAATCTTCAAAACTCAAGATTCCACATCTCATAAGATCTTGAACCTTAGTCTTGAGTGGGTAGCAATTCTCGATGTTGTGGCCCGGAGCACCGGAATGGTAAACACAATGTTGATCTGGTTTGTACCACCATTGTGGATTTGCAGGAATGGCAGGAGGATCCCTGGGAGAAACCAATTTCCTTTCCATCAAGGAAGGATAAAGCTCTGCATATGTCATAGGAATTGGATCGAAGCTGATCTTCTTCCTATCATAACCCAAGTTAGCTTGATTGGTTGTACTGCCACGAGGCTGGTAAGCCTGTTGTTGTGGACGGTGTTGTTGCTGATACTGAGGCTGTTGATATTGCTGCTGATGCTGATATTGCTGATGTTGCTGAGCATTGTCTTTGAAGACAGGTGCTATATGAGCCATCTGGTGCTGATGACCGGCACGACGTGCAGGCTTCCTCTGAGCAGAGGGTCTTCTGTGCTTGGGATGGGATTTCACAGCATGTGCCTCCCCATCCTTCCTCTTAAACGCTCAATATCGTTTAGAGGAAAAGCTCTCATCTTTCGCCAATCGTCCTTCACGGACACCTTCCTCAAGACGCATCCCCATGTTCACCATCTCGGTGAAATCAGAGGGAGCGCTTGCTACCATCCGCTCATAATAGAATGAGCCAAGAGTCTTCAAAAAGATCTTGGTCATTTCTTTTTCCTCCAGCGGTGGAGTAATCTGAGCTGCCAGCCCTCGCCACCTCTGGGCGTACTCCTTAAAAGTTTCCTTGTCCTTCTGCGACATGGACCTGAGTTGATCTCGGTCAGGCGCCATATCGACGTTGTACTTATACTGCTTGACAAAGGCTTCGCCAAGGTCATTGAAGGATCTGATATTGGCACTGTCTAAGCTCATGTACCATCTGAGCGCCGCACCGGACAGACTGTCTTGAAAATAATGAATCAGAAGCTGATCATTATCAGTCTGGGTAGACATCTTCCTGGCGTACATGACCAGGTGAGCGAGTGGATAGGTGTTCCCTTTATACTTTTCAAAGTCAGGTACTTTGAATTTAATCGGTATCTTCACACCGGGAACAAGGCACAACTCGGCAGCAGACTTGCCGAACAAATCTTTACCTCGAAGAGTCTTCAATTCCTTTCTCAGCTCAAGGAATTGGTCGTTCATGGCGTCCATCTTTTCATAAACGTCCGGGCCCTCAGACGGCTCGGAGTGATAGATGGTGTCGTCTACCCTTGGCATGGTATGCACGACAGGAGGAGCGGGAACAGGGACCGGGCTAGATGCCGGCATGTGAGCAAAAGTTGGCGCAGGCCGATCAGGCATAAAACCTGGAGGCATCCCCCAAGGGAACCCGGCTGGCATAGCATTGGGCACCTGATGAGCACTGACTGGCACAGTCGAAGTGACGAACTCTGAGAGACCGTCCTCTGGGCAGGAGTTGCAGGCGGTTGAGCAGGTTGATTTTGAGCAGCGAGGAGTTGCTCCATCAAAGCGCCAAGTCTGGCGACCTCTTTTTTCAGTTCTCTGTTCTCTTGTTCTAGCTGCTCCATGACTCTTGCAGAATTGACTCGAGTATAATACCGGTGAGTCAGCTTGTCTTCAAAATAAATGAAGAACACAGAGTTAGGACAAGAAGACCAGAAACAAAGGGTACCTGCTTATGCAAAAATGATGCGTGAAATGCTTGTGCAGATGCTTTGTTTTTTTCAAGGAACCCTTAGGGTATTATTTGCAGTATTTTGAATAGTTAAAACATTTTAATTTCTCACGGAAAATATTTCATTCAATATATCGAGACAAAGGAGTACAACATTTTTGATCATTACAAAGAGAAAAGGGAAATAAACATCCTATGGATCCCTAGAAGCTCAGGATGCTGGAAGACGAGAAGTACACAGCTTCTTGATCTCTCTCTCATAGGCCGCTTCCATATCTTCTTTCTCCTTTGCAAGTCGATCATACCTCCTTTTCCAGAATTTGGAAGACTGAGGAAGCAGAGAGGTCCAAGTGTCGTTCGGGTCGTCGATCACTCGATGCTCGAGGAACTCAATCATAGCGTCCTTCTCCTTAAGCTGCTGAAGCAATTCTTCTCTTTCACGGATCCAAGCACGTGAAAGGTCTTCTTCTCTCAACTCCTCTACACGTTGGGTAGGGAGGGTTGAAGGCCCAGCCACATCCAACAGTGTAGGTCTCGGATGATAATATGGCATTAAGTACACGGCAACTCTCTGTCTGACCCAAGAGGTGTATGGCTCCAAAGCAATGCAGTTCTTTGGACCCAACTCGTTCCTACTCTTCTTGTGAATACTGCGCCAAGCACGGACAAATCTGGCTTTCAGGCCTTGGGGATCTTTACCCTCCTGAAAGAACACACCTTCTAACAGAATGTTATGAGGTTTATCCTTCAGGGGGAACCCAAGCTGACGTCGTGCGAGAATGGGATTGTAGCTGATCCCACCACATGTGCCAAGAAGAGGCACATTAGGGAATTCACCACAATAGTCAATGATCTGGACGATATCATACACGCGATCATACCAAGAGATATCATCATTAGTGAGAGACATAAGTCTCTGAGACCACCGTAGACATCCCTTGTTCTCCTTGAAAGCAACTGTCTGCGGCAAGTGCGAAATAAACCACTTGTACAGCAGGGGTAGACAGCAGACAATAACTCCTCCACCCTTTGCGTTCCTCAGATGCAAAGAGACATAGGCATCGCCCAACAAAGTCGGAACGGGATTAAGAACTGAGAAGATCCTAATGGCGTTCATGTCCACGAACTTGTCGAAATTGGGAAACAACACCAATCCATAGATGAGCAGCACAAACAAAGCCTCAAAGGCATCCTCACTCCTGGCTTTCCCATAAAAGGTAGCTTGGGCAATGAGGAACTCGGAAGGAAAACCCTGAATTCCGCCTTTAGTAGTCAGATTAGCCCTAATCAAGTCTTCATCTATGTGCAACAAGTTGGCAATCTCTCGAGCAGTCGGAATACTCTCTAGGCCACTGAACGGCACTTGATCCAGAATCGGAATCCCAATGAGATGAGAATACTCCTCCAAGGTAGGCAGCAATTGGAAGTCCGGGAAAGAGAAGCAGTGATACAGCGGATCATAAAACTGAGCCAGAGTACTCATCAACCCTTCGTCAACCTGAGTAGTCAGCAGAGGTAGAAGCTTCCCATAGCGAGCTTTGAAACCCAAGGGATCTAATACATAAGATGTCAGATTCCTTAACTCTTTTACATCGGGCTGTCTAAAGCTGTACTTCTTCGTATGTCTTTTTGGTCTTTCCATGTCTGAAAATTTTGCAAATAAACCCTTTTAAGTTCCTTGAAAATTTTCTTTTTCTGATGACATGAAGTGCAGATGAATGCATGAATGCATGAATGCAACAATCACACTCAAGGATCAAACAAGTCACACCAAACAAAGGTCATGGGAAAGCTCATTGTATCCCTAATATCAATCATCCATTTTGGTGGATTTAGGTTTTCACCTTATCGACACCCAAGTTCCATTGATATTAACGGTACATGAACCGGCTCGAACATCCTTAATATCAACCATCCGTTTTGGGGGATTTAGGTTTTATACCTGATCAACGCCCAGGTTCCATTGATATTAAGGTTGTCTGAACGACTCAACCACGAATCACGGGTTTGCTGAGAGTCACGAGCATGGAGTCTCGGTTAAGAACCACCCCAAAGGGAGTGTACTAGGGTTTAAACCTGCCAGACATGTTCTACCAGAGGTTCCCATAATCATCGTTCCATCTTTCGAATATTATCGGAGGAACGAATACTCGTATTCCAAAAATATTCTCAAGAGAAACTCTTATGAGTGTAGTATCGCGTAACAATCGCATCAGAACTTACATCTGAACGACCTCCTCACTACGTCCTAAGAATAGGCCAAGATGGGTTTGGTAAACTACGGTCATTGGCTTCTGCGGCACATGATTGAAAGAATAATGCCTAACCACAAATAACTTGTGTGACATTATTAATCCAACATGACCTCCACCAAGTGAATGGACTCGCAAGTCAACTGGCTAAGGAATACTCCACACCAGTCAACAAGACTATGTCATTCTCCTATCCTAGAGTGCACTCGAGTTCGGGTATAGAACTCATCTCACAGATCACCAAAGCAAACAGCAATTGTATATCAAGCAATTCACACATTACAATCAATACAGTTATCCCAAATTGTACAAAAATATGTCATATAACAAATAACAATATAGCACACAACAAGGGTGAAAAGTAGGCAATACCACCAAGGATTTTATCCCCAGCAGAGTCGCCACTTTTCTGTAGCGGTGTATTCGTCGCTATATGATTTATTGATTAAACCATAAGCAAAGCATACAATGAATCGAGTCGCCACCGCACTTTTATTTATCCAAAGGATTGGCTAAAAAGCGAACAAAAGCCTAAGAAGTTTTACACATAGAAAACTAATCAAAAGATCAGAGAGTCTGGGTAAGGGGTAAATTACGCAATGGGAAGGTGTTAGGCACCCACTACGTCCTAGGTACTCCTAGGGAGCCCTTTTCACACTTGTTGTACAAAATTGTTATTTGTTATGAAATATTTATTGTGCAAACATGATTGGGATGATGAGAAAAGAATGTACAATTTTTATTATTTTTGTGTTCGAACGGATGAACCCGTTGCCTACGTACCTTCCATCAAAGGTAAGGATCAAAACGCCGTAGTTCGGCTAAAAGATTTCCAAAAGTTAGTGGATTCAATTTTAAACACAAGCCCTAAGGTCTTACGTTATCCACGGGAGAAAACTCAACCTTATACAAACAACAAGTCCACCATGTGAGAAAAGCTTCAACTTGCTAGTGAGGGGTTAACCCTATAATAAGCAAGGAAGACTTACAATTCAATCAACTAAGGACAAATAGGTGAGATTAACATCAAGCAACTAGGATAAATCAAACCTACGGCTAATGTATGAAAGCTTAACAAGAATGGACAAAGCCACAAAACATTTGAATGGGTGAAGTTAATTGATTATGATTATTCACAAAAGGAGGGTCAAAGTATGATTAAGATTGATTCAAAAGAAGTACTATGAAATGGAGTTTGAAAAATTCAAGGACTTGGGGTCCAGGTTTTTAATTTAAAAGCATGAAGATGTTTGCACAATATTTATCTCAAGTTTTAAAAGCAACGTGTGAAAAGGTTTAGGACAAAGAGGGATGAATGGATGAAGATGGAGTGTAAAACTTCCTAGAAGGTTCACCTCTTGAAATCATATAGAAGATGACTCAAGTGTGTCCTTTGGAATAGGCAATAAGCAAAACAAGCAAAGCAAAAGAAGAAAGTCGACAAAAGCGGATACCGGATGCCAATCACTAGACTTATACCAATCTCCTAAAACAGAACTGGATATCAGAGGCCACTCTATAGACTTATACCAATCTCCTTAACGAAGGAATGAAAAGTGGATACCGGATGCCAATCTATCTGGGCTTATACCAATCTCCAACAAACAAAGCAAACACTTGGATGTCAGATGCCAATCTATCTGGGCTTACTCTAACCTCCAACATATGATCATGGGAAAACAAATGCCAAATTACATGGACTTACAATTGCATCCTCACATAGAACAAACAAATGCATCAAGCAAAGAGATGATGAGTGGCCAATGCAATGGTCTTATACTCACTTCCATATCATAGGAACAAATGGTCAATGAATGGTCTTACAATTGTCCTCAATGGGCAATCAACAAAGATATGTCACAAAGATATGTCACAAAGGCAAATGAAATGATCATGCACTAATGAGCAATTAATGATGATAAATGCACAAAGCATGCAAGCAGACATGTACAAATGAACTAAGTAATCAATCAACCAAAGTCATTCAGCACACTCTATAACCAAACAATGAGGCTCATACAAAGGGTGGACGTTGAAGCCAACTGGAATAGGGTTAATGGTGCTCTTAACCTTGACATTGAGAGCCAAGGTGAAGCAGATGAAAGGATATGAGGGGTGTGCCTCATGCTCTTATCCCTGGTCAGGGAGAGCTTCAAATGATAGAAGGTGTGGGAGTTCAGAAAGTAGGAACTCTCTCCACAAGTTAGACTCGATAGATCTTGGGTTTTTACTCACTATGCATCAACACATGTGGTGTGAGCAAGGTGAGTGACACACAGAATAGTAGGAGATAGGTTGCATATCTCTTGGATTCTACCAATTGCCTTATTTAAAGGACTTTTCCTGCTTGGGACAAAAGTAAACAAGCAAAAACATCGCCTCTTAAGGAGGACTTTAGACAGTTGCCTGGCCAAGTAACAGGCCAGGTCTTCCAGACTACATGAAGAAAAGAGATTCTACCTCAATGCAAATGCTATCAAGCAAAGCAAAGCAAGTTCTCAAAGAACTATTAGCAACTAAAGGTACCTGAAATCAATCAAATAAAATCAGTATACAACTCAAATTCAAAACCAATATAAGATAAGGATCAACAGTCAACACAATCAGTCAAATGTGCAATGCACAAAGCTCAAAGCATATGAGCTAAGCATCCTACAAAACAAACAAGTTAGTTCATGATAATCAATCAAACTTAATCAATTTGCATAAGTCTCCTTAAGGCATTTGCTTCTTAACCTGAAAAGCAAACTTAAACATGAGAAACAAGACCACTAGGACAAGCCTAGGGTCAAAAAGAGATAAGAAATCTAAAACAGCAAGTGAAAGATATCCAAAATCAAGTTCAAACAATTAAGAAACAAACCCAAGTGGTTTCATGTTCATATCATTCATCATTATCATTTCACAAACAAATTAGGTCAAAGCATGTCATATAGAACCTCAAAGAAGTCAACAGAAAGATTCAAGTCAAATCCAATCACAAACATTTCAATAAATCCTCAAATAATTCATGATCAAACATCATCCATAACATGATAAGTATACCAAATTTCAGCTCATTTGGATCAAAGGAAGTAGGTCAATGAAAATCAGAAAGTCAAAGCAAATTCAAGCAAACTCATACAAAGCATCAAAACATGCACCAACTTCATTTAATCATAAAACAGTGGTAAAACATGATAAATGAATGGGACCAAAGCCATGATAAACTTTAAGATGTCTACAATTCACATGTTAAATTTCAAGTCCATCCAATTAAGCATTAGAATTTCACAAACCATATAACATCATGTGTCACAAAAAGTCAACAAATGACCAAACAGAGGAGAAAATTCCAATCAAATAGGAAATGCCATCAATAATTCCAGAAACATTCATATGTATTCTCAACATCCATAAGTACATTCATGCAAAAATCCAGACCATTTTGTGTTTAATAAGCATGGTAATTAAAATCATGAAGTTGGACATGAATGGTGTGACACAAATTGTCACACCTCTATTCAAAAAATCATATCTCATCAACCAGCAAAGATAAATTCACAAACTCTATACCAAAATCACCATGAACATGTCTAGTTTAAGCACAAACAATTTCAGAGGCATTGGATTAAGTATCATCATTTCACAAGCAAAATGGCATGGCATACACAAAATGGGCACATATGAACAAACCCTAGCACATTTTAAAATCTACACATTCAAAAAATATGGAAAAATCACCATAATAAACTAGAGATCATGAGGAGCATTTCACAAAAAATCCCATCAAATTTGGATTAAAATTGAAGAACTTATGAATTTTTGAAGATTGGCACACAAAATGAAATAAAATAGAAAAAAAGAAAATGATTTAATGAAATATTAAAACCGGCAGTGGCAATTTTGTAAATAGTTGGTCCCTTAAGTGAAACGCTGCGTTTCACTTAAGGATGTGTCGTGTGCTGATTGGTGCATGGCAATGGAACAGTGGATTCACATGCAGACAAAAGCTCCAGCAGCCAAAACACGACCTGGGTTTAAGAAATTTTAGGGTTTCTGCTACTGTTCATCGTGTTCATCAATCGTGATGAACTTTTTTCCCAGAATTTGGAAACAAATATACCATTCAAATCATCTAACAATGTACATCACAAATCCAACCTTGATTTTCATTAATTCGAGCTAACAAGAAAGAAATAAGCAAGAACAACATTTGACCAACAAACTTTAAATCCATGTTCCTCTCTCAATACACAACCATTTTCCACGATTTAAAGTTCAATGCATTCATGGCAAAAGGATCTACAAGAAGCATGTCATGATTTCAGCAATGGCTAGGTTCGAATTGTTACCTAATTTGAAGAACAGTGATGGAACAGTGGTTCTTTCGTCACAGCAAGTTGAAACAGCAGTGCTTTGATGCTCCAGGAGGTGAATGGAAAACGAATTTTAGCTCAACAACCCTTGAGGCAGCTCCCATTAATATCTGCCATGGAAGAACTTCAATGCAACAGTGCGGTTCCTTGGCTTTACAGCTATGAAATAATGCTTGCAAATGCTTTTAAAAGGATGGCAGGTGATGAAACAATCAACAAGGCACGAGCTCTTTTGGAGATTTTCAGAAAAAACCAAGATGAAAAAAATGAGAGAGCTTGAGAGAAAATGAATTTTAGATCTCGTTTGGTGAATAGTGGCTAGGGTTTTTCAATCAGAAATGAGCCATATATACTCTGTTTAATGAAGCTTAAGTTTGGTTAGTGGAATGATAATTGCATTTAGCTCAAATGAAGTGTTTTGGTTAATTGGTGAAATCCACTCAAATGGCATGTGCATGGCACTACAGTGCGAAAATGGGCTTAGGCATATCCAAAATGTAATTTCTGAACATTTACAATTGGTAAAATGTATTGGCAAGGCTTAATTTGAAAGTCCATTTTTCACCCCTCTCTTTTTTAATTCAATGCACTTGAAAAAGGCCATTTTGATTGGAAGATTTTTGGTGAAATGTGATGAAGGATTTGGATAGAGCACATCAAATATGACTTGTAGCAAAAAACCTCACTCAATTTGGCCAAATGGTTGGAAGTTATCTCACTTTGAAGTTCAAAAATTCTTGAGAATGATTTGATCATAACTTGCCAACCACACATGAGAAATGAGTGTTCTTGGACTTTTTGGAAATGGGAGAACAAGATATTCAACTTTCATGTTGGACAAAAATTCATTTGAATCTTGTATGATGAAGTAATTTTGAGGAGAAGAACTTTCCATTTTTGGCAAATTCCAATTACAGGTCAACTTACTATTTTTGGAAATTTCTTGTCTGACTTCAAATTCTTCACTGTGGATGTTTGACATGTTATATGAGGCTTATATGGACATGAATGAGACCTCTCAAACCAATTCCCACCATCAAATCACTGATTAAATGCACAGTTGACCACAGTTGACTTTGCTAGGGTTTTGGTTGACTGAACCATGTTCTGATGAATTCCAAGCCCCTACCACCTGGGATCTTGGTTCAAAATGATGTCACAACTCATATGAACTCTTGATGAATGATCATGGTGCCCAAATTCTTCAAGAATGGCCACCATCTATTGCTCAATGACTGTTTTGACTGATTTGACCTAGCTTGCTTCATCTGCAAGTAACATGGTTAGATGACAATATTTTTGTACTTTTGGTTAATAGACAGATGAAAAGCAATGATATACAAATGCAAAACATGCTTGGTGATCAAGAACCACACTCACAAGATAACCCACCCACTAGGAGGGAAGCAAAGGTGCACAAAGATCCTTGAGGCAATGATATGGTATGATATGATGCCATGAGGGATCTTAGGGACAAAATTGGGGTCTTACAAATTGCAATCTAACAAACAGAACAAATAACTATAGTTATCATTCTTCACGTTTTAAGTTTTCTTAGTTAGTTTTTAACTCTTTTTTTAATACTTTTTTTTTCTTCTTCTTATGCCAAGATTTTTCATCTAATTTTGTTAGAAAATAGTTTTAATGTGTATTTGAAGTTGAAGCCTGTTAATTTTTGTGAATGACAACTTTTTGTTATTATTGTTGTGTTTTGTTTGGCCGTGTTTTGTATGAATTAAATATAACTTATAATTTGTTTGAAAAATTGAATATGAAATAGACAAATAAGATTACATGAAATGTATTATTTCAAAAAATAATAATAAAAAATGCATTAAAAAACATAAAGCGGAGAATACACACATTAATATAATTAAAATAAAAATAGCAATGTAAACTAATCCATTAATATTGATTTAGTTTCGTTTTAAAAAAATTATTAAAAACTAAACCAAAACAAACCGATGAATATATTATTGATTCATACTTTTTTTTTACTAAAAACCAATCTAAACCAAACGATTAACCCTAATCAATTGTCCACTAAATAACAAATAACTTTAATAAAAAAAGATAAATAATTTTTTTAATGAACATGGTTTTGAGTTTAAGGAGTAATTATATATCGCAGACTCATATTATAATTTTTAATTTGTCATTGACTAACTTCTAAAAAAATTATTGGCTAACTTAAATTAAAAAATTAATACACAAGATTTTTTTAATTTAAAATACATTTTCTAATCACTCTTTTAAATATATAGATATCATTTTCTTTGTCACTGTGAATTTAAATATTTATTTTTATTTAAATTAAGGATTTAATTGATATACACTGATATTGTAAAATGATTTTACACCGTCAGTTAATCCTATCCATTGGATATTGAAATAAATTTGATTTTCATTTTAAAAACCTATAAAAAAATCAAACAAATGATGGTGATGAATCGACGGTGTGAATCTTTTTACATTGACAATATATAGTAATTAATCCCTTAAATTAAAAATGAATAACTCTGGTGCTATTGGTTACGATTCTTTAAATGATGTTTATAAAATCATCATAGCTCCTTTCTTTTATGGCGCATGGAAAGTTGAAGTTCTTTCTTTAAATTCCAACTCATGGAGGAAGCTTCCTGATGATGCCGAATCTCCTCCGTATTACATGGAACATTTTCGTCCTCATCGACAACCTGTGTCTATAAATGGTGCCATTTATTGGATTGCAGATGATCATTTCTCCTACGATCGTTTCCCTGTGATTGTTCGTTTTGATGTATGTCAGGAGAAGTTTTTACGTGTGCCAGCACCACCTTGTGACACCAGAAGAAGAATACATTGGATTGGTGATATCAACCAGTCGCTTTGTAGGCTTTACTATGATAACCAGAGCTGCATTCATATATGGTCAACACGAAATGATTTCAATTGGGTAAAACTCATCACTTTTCCCAAGATCATTGAACCTAACCCTTGGGCATTATCCCTTTATTATGCTCCATTGTGTTTCAATGAAAATGGAGAACTACTCATAAGTGTTCGTGGTGCTGGGTGTTCTTATGATCGAAGGCGTGGTTTGGTTGTTTATGATACAAAGGAACAAAGTTATAGAAGATTTGTTTTGGAGGAAAACACATGCTGGATGGAAGAAACTGTGTACAGTGACAGTTTGGTTTTCCCCAATGAACCCTTAGATCAGAGATGTTCTCCTTCTTCTTCGGGTTCCTGACAGAAGGAAGCAAATCTTTTATAACTTCTGTGTTTTATTTAGAGTATATCCTTGGTCTTTATATAGACTCAGAAACTTCAGCTATTCTAGGAAACATAATTATTAGTAAATACTATTAATAGGCCACTATCTCTTAACCTTCCAACTACAACAGACTCTTAATCTCTCCACTAACTTATTAATAGAAACCCACTAACTATAACATTAAAGTTTATTCAACAAAACTCCTCTATAAACTTAAATGTTTCTTCTATTCATCATGCCTATCAATTTCTTGCCTCTGTCGAAGATTTCTTTTGATAGTGGTTTTGTAAAAATGTCTGCTGCTTGATCCTTACTTGCTACATGCTTCAGTTCGACATTTCCTTCCTTCACGTGTTCTCGAATGAAGTGGAAGCGAACGTCAATGTGTTTGCTCCTTTCATGGTTTACTGGATTCTTTGCTAACTCAATTGCTGACTTGTTGCCAACTTGTATTATTGTTGTACCTTTCTATTTTAGCTCCATTTTACTCATCAATCTTCTGAGCCATATTGCATGACAAACGCACCAGGATGCTGCTACATATTTTGCTTCACATGTCGAAAGTGTTACTATTGGCTGCTTTTTAGAAAGCCAAGTGAATGCAGTACTTCCCATGAAGAACACATATCCAGAAGTGCTTTTTCGATCGTCTATGTCTCCGCACCAATCATTGTCAGAGTAACCAACCAACTTGTATTTGTCTGAATTCGAGTAGAACATCCCAAGTGACATTGTTCCTTGGATGTACCTCAGAATTCGCTTCAATGCTTTCCAATGTGTGTAAACTGGCTCCTTCATGAATCGACTTACAATGCCTACACTTAATGAGATATCTGGTCTTGTACATGTGAGATAGCGAAGACTTCCTGTCGCAGCCTAAAAAATATAGTATGCGAAAAAACAACCGGCGAAGAAGAAATGACAGAAGAGTCGCCACCGTGCGTTATTTATCCCAAAGGAGGGAAAGGGAACGCTCGAAGTAAACCTGGAAAAAGGAAAGGAAAAGACAAGGTCTCGCAACCAAATCTTGGTTTCGGGAGCCGATTATGCAAAGGGAAGGTATTAGCACCCCTACGCATCCGTAGTACTCTACGGGATCCACTCTTGTTGTTCTTGTCTAAAGGGTGTGGGTTTATCTAATGTACTATTTACTAAAAGTGGGGTTAAAAGAAAATGACTCGCACGGATGTCGCATCCACTGCATACGTATCTCATCTGAATATGAGAATCAGAGTCTTCGTAGCTCGGCTACCTATGGGTTAAAGAGGAGTGTGCTCTGTTAGTTGTAAATTTACGTGTCGGGTTTTTGTTATCGTATCCACAGGGATTGTAAGATATCACCGCCGTTCGATGGTTGTATTAATTCTAGCTCAAGTAACAATAGGGTTTTGATTGGTTGTCACGTTATCTTGCATAAAAAGGTATTAAATTGCGGTAAAAGTTATGTTTTGAATAAATGAGAAATATTGTCAAAGTTAGGGTTCAATGATTACTTTGCATGTATTTGTTCGGTCAACAATCTTATAAACTCCTTTAGATGATAAATCATTTCACAAAGTCCTCCCAATATGTTTCTCTCGAACACACATTGTGAGTTTTCCCATTTTGATCCATTGTTTCTCTCGAACACAATCTATCAAAATGACAACTTTTTGGTTCAACCTTATGGTGAACAAAATCATTCATTACTATCTCTAGCTAACAAACAAGTTTGGATGAAAACCTAGGTCAAGAGTTGGTAAACATCTCTCGATCATAAACCAACACAAAGAGTTTTAAATAGAAACAAAGTTTTCATCATATATTCACCATTAAAGAGTTTACACATGAAGATCCTTACATTTACACCCAAAGCTAGTAATCACCTACATCTAACCTTGACAAATGGATGACTTAGCTACTCATTTTCATGGTAGCTTGGTCGGCAAGTTTCGGAAGAAGGTTGATCAACATCCAAGTCGGATAATCGAGATTGGATGGGAATCCACCTTCTTTTTGTAGAAGATGGTTACAAGATGAAGAGAAATGAAATCTAGGTCAAAAATATCTCTAGAGCAAAAGCTGGAAAAATAAAGTAAAACTAAGGTACTGAGGTATGGTGCTCAAAAGTGGCACTTGCTACTTATAGACATGTGCTGGGCTGTCATGCTCGCTAGGCGAGCAGAATGGCTCGCCTAGCGAGAGTCTAATTGTGGCACACAAGGCACCTGCGCCCAGAGAAAACAGACTAACTCAAACTGTCATGTTCGCCTAGCGAACACACCTTCGCCTAGCGAAGGACACGCTCCAACCTTCGCCCCAGCGAGGTTGAGAGGTTTTGCTACTGGAATGCTCGCTGGGGACTCGCTAGAGCCTCGCCTAGCGAGTGAGTGCTGGCTGCGCTTTTCACCAAAACTGAACGAACTCGCCACCACCTTCGCCAGCAGCTCGCCTGGCGAATTTATTGACAATTTACTGGAGCTTTTCGCTTGGAGCTCACCTAGCGAAGCAGTGCTTCGCCACAGCCCTCGCCTAGCGAGCAGGCTGATGAGATGCTTGTATTCTTTGGTTCCTTTGCCAATTTTCTTGTATCTTCATTTTCAATTAGTTCATGCCCTTTTTCCTGCACAATAACACACAAATCAAAGGCACCAAGCTTGTTTATCAATGTAATGCATTTCATGTAAAACAATTGTGGTTTTGACAATTTTAGCAAGGAAATAGAGTGAAAGATACCCTTAATTGATGGCTCAAATAAGCACTTTTGGGTATCTAACAACTCTCCCTAACTAGATTCTTGCTTGTCCTCAAGCAAAGTATGCCTCTTGAAGGACAAGAGGATTTGCTTTAAGAAAATGGTTTCTCCGAAGTTGGATAAACGGCTCAAACACAAGCGAAATCAGCATATACAAGTTTCCAACGGTTCGAATAAAATAATACACAAGAACTAAAACTTAAATAGCAATGCAAAATATTTATCTATCAACAACAATACTATTCTGAATGAATCATCCTATCTCTCCTCTTCGAATAAGGAATGGAGATTTTACGCGTTTGCAACCGCGGGAATAATCTCACTCTCTAACAAACAATGAAGAAATCAAATAGATTCATACAATGTCTAACAATTATAAATGGTACTGTGGAAGCATAAAGATCACTAAGGGCTTTTCGGTTGAAGCTTGGTTAGGTTAACAAACAAGGGTCATTTCTAAGGCCATTGAACGAAAGTGCCGATGCAAAAGAGACATTCACAGTATTATTCACACATCTCGACTTTGTTTCATTTGTTTCTTATTTGAAACCTTCACAACACATATTCCACAACTCAATTTTTATTTTTCACTATTTTTCTTCCAAGCAAGCATTCATTTTCATTCTTTCTATTTTGTTCTTTTCTTTCACATCAAATATACAAAACAGATGTTTCTTTTCTATATTTTCTATACATATATTTTTTTATGCTTGCTCGGTTTTTCTTTTCTTTTTCAAGAGTTGTGGTACTTACCGATTCTTTTTCGTTCTCCCCAACTTATTTCTTCCTCACCCTAAGTGAATGCTCTTAACTTTTTACGGCAAAAGAACAATAATCAAGATTTTCCGGGTTGTAAAAAAAAAGATTTTTGAGATCTCGCTTTATTTCAAGCCGAGATTCAACTGTTTAAGCTCAAAGGGGTTAACAAATACTCTCTCTGCTCACAGGTAAGTTGTTTTTGGATGTAGTTGTGCTCAAAAGAAAACAAGTGCCTTGATCATTTCTAATTGCTTCCACAATTTCACATTAATAAAAGACAAAGCATGAATCACATGAATCAACAAAACTTATTAGAATCCAGCATTTAAGTGTACAATGGAGGTTTCCTCACAATTTGTGGTTTTAAGTTCTAGATGAAACATTCATTCAATTATGTTGCAAAAAGACAATATTCAATTTACCAAAAAGAGTAAAGTTCCTAATGCATTCTAAAATTCTAGCCGGAGGTAACCATGTACCTTAGCTTCATTCACTTGTTTATTCTTATCATTACCATCCAAGCTCGGATGCACCTTCATTGGGTACTTCTTGAGGAGCAACCAATCTAGAAGGTTTGCCACTTAATCACCCAAAAATTTATTAAACAAACAAAATTAAAAATAGAAATAAATAACATTAACTGAAAATATAAATTTGTTCATGGGGGACAAAACACCCCAATAGTACAACACCAAAGTCAAGATACAAAATTCGAAAATACAAATAAAAATAACATGAAAACTGAAAAGTACAAAAACTTAACCCTCTAAGGGCTCAGGACTCCTCCTCGCTACCGGCATCAGAACCGGTAGCCTCATCATCAACATCATCATCATCATCATCAGCGCCCACCCCCTCACCATAGACAGGCCTGTCCACAGGCCAGTTGGCGTTAAGCAGAAACTGCTCACGCGCCAACAATGCCTGAGCACCGGTGGGGTCATTCCCTCGCAGTTCTAACCTCTGCATACAGTTGTGCATATCTGTCATGGCTCTCTGGGATGCCGCCATCCACTCAAAACTGTAGTCGCACATAGCTCGGAGGTAGGGATCAAGTCCAGGAGTAGAAGTACTAGGACCATCAGAAGCCTTGGTACTCCCTGTAGCAGCACTGCCTCTAGCATTCTTCGCTCTACAGTATTTGGCCACATACCGGTCATCGATAGGTGGCGGGATCCTTACCTGCCCCCGAGACGGAAGTCTCACCCTTGCCTGAATGCATAAACTCATGATCAAGCACGGGAAAGCTAGGGGACAATTAACACGAGCCCCCGACTTTAGCCCGCTCTCGATCACGGACTTCAGCTCATTTGCGATGATCCTCGCCACATCGATCTCGACGTTGGTGAGGATAGAATGGACCAAATGTGCCACTGAGATCGGCACAGTAGAGGTGTGGGATTTAGGCTGGATGTTGGTCAAAACCAAGAGCAGTATCAGTTGAGCCATGGGAGTCATGTCCTCCCGGTGATACCTCATTGGAACCCCAGATGGGTTCAGCTCAACAAATTTCCCTGGTAAAAGCAGGGCGGCAGTAATGGCAGGAACATCACGGTGAAGCCGTAGGTCTGTATGGTATGCGTCCTTCTCTTCAGCTCCCAGCTGGAGCGGTTCCCCAAGGATTCGGTTGATGGCATCCCGATCAAATGCAATTGGACGCCCGACCACTTTAGATACCCAAGTAAAGGGCTCGTCGTCATCGGGCAGTGCGTTAGCATAAAATTCACGCACTGTAGCTATGTCGTAATGCTCTAAGGGATTAATCAACCGATCCCATTTCTTCGCGTCAATCAACCCGACAAAATTTCTGTTCGTGCCCTGAGGGTTGATGACGAACCGCTTCTCTGGAAGAATTTTCCTCTTCTCCAGAGCGATGTACCTTGCAGCCTGTTTTGGACCGACAAACTTGTCGGTATCGAATTGGATAGGCACAGTCCGGGACATAGTTGCTCCCTTTCTTTTCTTAGCCGCTCCAGACCTTGACTCCATCTGCAAAATATGAGAGGAAACAACACACACCAAACAAACAGATTAGACATCAAAGCAATATTCAAAAGACTGACATGCTCGCTGCTGCTTCGCCTAGCGAAGTGGCAGCGAACGCTCGCCCCAGGTTCGCCTAGCGAGTGCTAGCGAACCTTACGGGTTTTGGGATTTTTCAGCATGTTCAGAGATTCTCCCCCAAAACCCATACTCAAATGGTTCCAACATCAGATCCTAATGATTTAACAAGTAAATAATCGTTCTATATTATTGGGGATTACATATTTGCATTCAAAACCTAAAATCCCCAATTCTAAAACCTAAAATCCGAATTTGCAAAACCTAAATTACCACATGCAAACCTAATGTTTCCCATACTCCATTCATCCTAATTGCAATTGAAATTGGAAATTTAGAGTTCAAACAAAAAGAAAAATGTAGTAGGGCAAACCTTAGTTACACGGATTTGGAAATGTGAAGTGAGTAGAGTTTGCAATCGACCGAGTAGGAAGAGAGTGTTAGTGAGAGAGATGCAAATGAGAGATTGTGGAGAGCTCTTGAGAAAATTTTTGCAGCAGGGTTGCAAAACAGCAAATTTGTGTTAGGGCAAAAATGAGTGCCCTGCTGAGTTTTTAAATAAGTGCTGTCATGCAGCGCTCGCTGCTGCTTCGCCTAGCGAGCAGCTAGCGAATCCGCTCGCTACTGCCTCGCCTAGCGAGCAGCTAGCGAGCATGACAGCAAGTGCTTTTTCAAAAGCAGCAATTCATGTTCATACAGCATGGTTTTAGCACAAAGAAACCCAACACAACACAACACAAAAATAGTAAATACTTACAATGTTGGGGTGCCTCCCAACTAGCGCTTGTTTAACGTCGGCTAAGCTCGACGGTGTGATGCTCACTGAGGAGCATCAAGCGGAACTGCACAACTCTCGCGATCCACATGACCGCCGAGATACACTTTCAATCGTTGGCCATTCACTGTCCAACTATCTTTCTTGTCTATGTCTTCAATGACAATAGCCCCGTACTCCTTCACCTCTTTCACCCGAAATGGCCCGGACCATTTTGATTTCAACTTCCCGGGAAACAATTTCAACCGGGAGTTGAACAATAGGACCAATTGTCCGGGCACAAATTCTTTGTTACGGAGCTTCTTGTCGTGATACTTTTTTGCCTTTTCCTTGTACAACCAACTTGAGTGGTATGCGGCATTGCGCATCTCCTCCAACTCAAGTAGTTGCACTTTCCTTTTGTCACCGGCCAACTCATTCTCAAAATTTAAAAATTTTAGGGCCCACAAGGCCTTGTGCTCCAATTCAACCGGCAAATGACAAGTTTTACCAAATACCAATTGAAAGGGAGTTAGGCCAATTGGAGCTTTAAAGGCCGTACGGTAGGCCCATAATGCTTCGTCCAATTTTTGGGACCACTCCTTTTTTGAATTAGACACGGTTTTTTCGAGGATTCTCTTAATCTCACGATTAGAGACCTCAGCTTGCCCGTTAGCCTGTGGGTGATACGAAGTTGTCATCCTATGCGATACACCGTAATGTTTTAAAATAGTTTCCAAAGGTGCATTACAAAAGTGTGACCCTCCGTCACTTATCAACACTCGGGGGGTTCCGAAACGGGAAAATATGTTTTTCTTCAAAAAAATTATCACCGTTTTCGCATCCGCCCGAGGTGAGGCAATCGCCTCAACCCACTTAGAGACATAATCGACAGCAACAAGCATGTACTCGTTCCCATAAGAGGGTGGGAAAGGTCCTACGAAATCTATGCCCCAACAATCAAATACTTCCACTTCTTGGATATTTTGGAGAGGCATTTCATCTCTCTTACCTATCCCACCGCTTCTTTGGCAACTGTCACAACTTTGCGCATGGGTATGTGCGTCTTTGAAAATAGTGGGCCAATAAAATCCCGATTGAAGAATTTTAGTGGTCGTTCTAACCCCATTATAATGTCCGCCGTAAGGCGAGTTGTGACAATGCCAAAGGATGCTCTGGGCTTCATCTCCAGTTACGCATCTCCTTAATAGGTTATCACTACCCAACTTAAACAAGTATGGGTCATCCCAAACATAATACTTCGCATCCGAAAGGAACTTCCTTTTTTGGTTCGAAGTTAGGTCGGAAGGCACAAAACCACTAGCCTTGTGGTTTGCAAAGTCTGCAAACCACGACCTAACTTGAACCTTAAACAGTTTTTCATCAGGAAATTCTTCCCGGATTTCCTTTTCAGATGCGGTAACCTCCACATTCACTAAGCGGGATAAATGATCCGCTACCAAGTTTTCCGATCCCTTCTTGTCTTTGATTTCCACATCGAATTCTTGTAACAAGAGGATCCAACGGATGAGCCTTTGCTTCGAATCCGGTTTGGTTAGCAGATATTTAATCGCCGCGTGGTCGGTGTACACAACGACTTTAGACCCTATAAGATAAGACCTAAACTTTTCTAGCGCATACACTATTGCAAGTAATTCTTTTTCCGTTGTGGCATAATTTATTTGAGCCTCGTTAAGAACCTTACTCGCATAATGTATCGCATGAAAAGTTTTGTCTTTTCTTTGGCCAAGTACCGCTCCAACAGCATAGTCACTCGCGTCACACATTAGTTCAAAATTTTCATTCCAATCGGGAGCGACTATTATTGGAGCGGTAACCAATTTTTCTTTTAAAACCTCAAAAGCTTGCAAACAATCTTCGGTGAAGAGAAATACCTGGTCCTTGGCGAGCAAATTGCTCAAAGGCTTAGCCACCTTTGAGAAGTCCTTGATAAAGCGCCGGTAGAACCCGGCGTGCCCCAAAAAGCTACAGATGCCCTTCACATTCACCGGAGGGGGTAATTTTTCAATCACTTCAACCTTAGCTCTATCCACTTCAAGCCCCCTTCTGGAGACTTTGTGGCCTAGCACAATCCCCTCGGTCACCATGAAGTGACACTTCTCCCAATTAAGCACCAAATTGGTCTTCACACATCTTTCCAACACCGTCTTCAAATTTGCCAAGCATAGACTAAACGTCCCACCAAATACCGAGAAGTCATCCATGAAGACTTCCATTGTTTTCTCTATCAGATCGGCAAAAATGGCTTGGACACATCGTTGGAAGGTCGCCGGTGCATTGCACAGCCCAAAGGGCATTTTTCGGTATGCGAACACTCCAAACGGACACGTGAAAGCCGTCTTCTCATGATCAACCGGGTCAACTGCAATTTGGTTGTACCCGGAGTAGCCGTCCAAAAAACAATAGTATTGTTGGCCCGATAGTCTTTCGAGCATTTGATCCATAAATGGGAGTGGAAAATGGTCCTTTCGAGTCGCGGTATTCAACCGTCTATAATCTATACACATTCTCCACCCCGTTGCAACTTTAGTAGGGATCAATTCGTCCTTGTCATTTCGGATTACGGTCATTCCACCCTTCTTCGGAACCACGTGCACGGGACTAACCCATGGACTATCCGAGATCGGGTAAATCATTCCCGCATCCAATAGCTTCACCACTTCCTTTCTTACAACCTCCTTCATCGTAGGATTTAAGCGGCGTTGTCGTTGAGCCATCGGCTTAAAATCTTCCTCCATCAAAATCTTGTGCATACAATAGGATGGACTAATTCCTTTTAGATCGGAAAGAGTCCAACCCATGGCATCTTGATTTGTTTTTAGCACAACGATTAGACGGGCTTCTTCTTCGTTTGTCAAAAGGTTGCTTATGATGACCGGCTTTGCCTCGGTCTCATCTAGGAACACATATTTCAAAGTAGAGGGTAGCACTTTCAATTCAATTGGCGCTTTTTCGTCAATAACCTCCTTTTTCAAGTTTTCCTCCTCTACTTCCCATGGTTGTAGGTCGTCTAAACTATCAAGTTCCTTTAAGCATTCCTCAAGAGCTAGCTCTTCTTCAACAGTGAAAACCTCCAATGAGTCGTCAAGAGCTAACTCCATAGGAGATATCTCATGAATATGCTTTGAAACCTCCATAATAGCGTCTTCGATCACATCGATGCGGAAGCTATCATTTCTATCTTTTGAATGCTTCATTGCCTCGAATAGATCGAATGTCACTTCCTCATTTTGAACTCTCACCTTCATTAAACCGTCATCAACATCTATCATCATTCGCGCGTTCTTCATGAACGGTCGGCCCAAGATGAGCGGAGCATCATCATCTTCCTCCATATCAATAACAATAAAATCAACCGGGAAAAAGAATTTGTCGACCTTCACCAAAACATCTTGGGCTACGCCATGAGGATGGGTCGTCGACTTATCCGCCAATTGCAACGTCATTCGGATGGACTTAATCTCAATGTTGCCAAGCCTCTTGATAATTGACAAAGGTATAAGATTAATGCTCGACCCCAAGTCAATAAGTCCTTTCCCGACATAAACGTCACCAATTTTAACCGGCAATGTAACTCTTCCCGGATCAACCTCTTTCTTAGGAAGCGTCCTTTGAATAATGGCACTACAGCTCGCATCAAGGACGATGGTCTCCGGTTCCGTATACCTCCGCTTTTTGTTAGTATGTCCTTCATGAATTTGGCATACTTGGGCATTTGTTCCAAGGCTTCGGCAAACGGAATGTTGATTTGCAACTGTTTAAAAATATCCATGAACCGGGCGTAATGTCGTTCATTCTCCCTTTTGGAAGGAGCATGAGGATAAGGAAGGTTTTGGATAGGAGTAGCGCTCACTACCTCCTTTCCCTTTGCAATTCTAGCACTCTTCCATCTAGGCTTTTTCACTACCTCCCTTATTACCTCATCACTTGTATTTTTCCCCATCTCCACACCTTTTTCTTTTTCAACTTCACCATTATTTTTATTCTTTTCAACTTCTTCTCCCTCACTCCACTCTCCTACTTCACCATCAACATTTTCCTCCAATATTCCCTCCTCAATTTCTTTCTCTTTCTCTTTTTGTTCACTCTCAACTCTTTTTTCATTCTCACTACCCAACTCCCTCCCACTTCTCGTCATGATCGCCTTACAATGTGCATTAGGATTTGTTTGCGTGTTTGCCGAAAAGGAAGGACCGGTTTGTTGTTCCGCGAGTTGCTTAGCAAGTTGCCCAACTTGAGTCTCGAGAATTTTTATGGCCGCGTCATTGCTCTTTTGGTTAGCCATTGACATTTGCATGAATTGCGTCAATGTCTCTTCCAATTTAGAAGTCACGACCGGCGGTTGTTGAGGTTGAGGTTGATAAGGATTTTGGGGAGGGTTTTGACGGCTAGAAGAACCACCTCCATAACCTTGGTTATGATAATAGTTGCTTCTAGGTTGGAACCCTTGGTTCCCTTGGAATTGTTGTTGTTGATTTTGAGGGTGCGGTTGATAAGGTTGTTGTTGTTGTTGTTGTTGTTGTCTCGGTTGATAGTCCCGTTGATTGGCCATGTAGTTTACTTTGTCAAAACCGGGAGGTGGACAAAATCCGGTGTCATGTTCACCTTTACAAAGTTCACAACAAGCTATTTGTTTAGCTTTTGACGGTTCTCTTAACTCTTTGATTTGTTGCGTTAAGAGTTCCACTTGTTGTGAGATGAGCTTGTTTTGGGCAAGGATGGCATCGTTCGTCCCTAGCTCAAGCACTCCCGCCTTCTTCAAAGAATTTCCTCGACTTTGACTCTGAAGATCATTCAAAGCCATTCGATTTATAATGTTCGTGGCTTCTTCGGCACTTTTTGACAATAAAGAGCCACCCGAGGTAGCATCCAACAACGTTTTGCAGTTTGGTTGAAGTCCATTTCTGAAGATATGGATTTGAGTCATTTCATCAAATCCATGCCCTTTACATTTCCGAAGCATGGACTTGAATCTTTCCCACGCTTCATTTAATGATTCACTGGTTCCTTGTGAAAACACTGAGATGGCCGTCTTGGATTCCATGAATCGGTTATGGGAGAAAAATCTTTCGATGAATTTCTCTTCTAACACGTTCCAGTCTGTCATTACGGCTGGTGTTTGATCTAGGTACCAATCCTTTGCTTTACCGAGCAAAGCGTGGGGGAATAATCGTCTGAACAACGGAAGCTCTTGAGCCTGATCCACTCTGGAAGCCAATGCTATCTCATAAAATTTTGTGAGAAAAGCAAATGGGTCTTCATGGTCCATTCCGGTGAATGGACTTCCATATAATAGATTTAGAGTTCCCGTTTTCATCTAAGCTTGCCTTCCGGTGTGGTTGGCAAACTGAGCGGTGTTCCTTGGACTATTGATGCATGGAGTAGAAATAGGTGGTGGTGGTTGTGGCTCCATGTTTGGTATGAATGGGTGTGGATTTGTGGTTGAAGAACTTTCTCCTTGCTCTTGGCGTTGTCTAGCCTGTTGCCTCCTACGTCTCGTTTTGCTATTGAGCCTCCTTGCGGTTCTCTCGATCTCAGGATCAAAAAGAAGTTCGTCCACAGGGATTTGCCCTCGCATAAAACGTAAGCTGCACACTAAACCAAACAATTTACAAGCACAAGTCAAAAATTCACAAGCTAAAACTTAAACAACCATTGCGATGCTCGCAATATCAATTTACAATCCCCGGCAACGGCGCCATTTTGTTAGTTGTAAATTTACGTGTCTGGTTTTTGTTATCGTATCCACAGGGATTGTAAGATATCACCACCGTTCGATGGTTGTATTAATTCTAGCTCAAGTAACAATAGGGTTTTGATTGGTTGTCACGTTATCTTGCATAAAAAGGTATTAAATTGCGGTAAAAATTATGTTTTGAATAAATGAGAAATATTGTCAAAGTTAGGGTTCAATGATTACTTTGCATGTATTTGTTCGGTCAACAATCTTATAAACTCCTTTAGATGATAAATCATTTCACAAAGTCCTCCCAATATGTTTCTCTCGAACACACATTGTGAGTTTTCCCATTTTGATCCATTGTTTCTCTCGAACACAATCTATCAAAATGACAACTTTTTGGTTCAACCTTATGGTGAACAAAATCATTCATTACTATCTCTAGCTAACAAACAAGTTTGGATGAAAACCTAGGTCAAGAGTTGGTAAACATCTCTCGATCATAAACCAACACAAAGAGTTTTAAATAGAAACAAAGTTTTCATCATATATTCACCATTAAAGAGTTTACACATGAAGATCCTTACATTTACACCCAAAGCTAGTAATCACCTACATCTAACCTTGACAAATGGATGACTTAGCTACTCATTTTCATGGTAGCTTGGTCGGCAAGTTTCGGAAGAAGGTTGATCAACATCCAAGTCGGATAATCGAGATTGGATGGGAATCCACCTTCTTTTTGTAGAAGATGGTTACAAGATGAAGAGAAATGAAATCTAGGTCAAAAATATCTCTAGAGCAAAAGCTGGAAAAATAAAGTAAAACTAAGGTACTGAGGTATGGTGCTCAAAAGTGGCACTTGCTACTTATAGACATGTGCTGGGCTGTCATGCTCGCTAGGCGAGCAGAATGGCTCGCCTAGCGAGGGTCTAATTGTGGCACACAAGGCACCTGCGCCCAGAGAAAACAGACTAACTCAAACTGTCATGTTCGCCTAGCGAACACACCTTCGCCTAGCGAAGGACACGCTCCAACCTTCGCCCCAGCGAGGTTGAGAGGTTTTGCTACTGGAATGCTCGCTGGGGACTCGCTAGAGCCTCGCCTAGCGAGTGAGTGCTGGCTGCGCTTTTCACCAAAACTGAACGAACTCGCCACCACCTTCGCCAGCAGCTCGCCTGGCGAATTTATTGACAATTTACTGGAGCTTTTCGCTTGGAGCTCGCCTAGCGAAGCAATGCTTCGCCACAGCCCTCGCCTAGCGAGCAGGCTGATGAAATGCTTGTATTCTTTGGTTCCTTTGCCAATTTTCTTGTGTCTTCATTTTCAATTAGTTCATGCCCTTTTTCCTGCACAATAACACACAAATCAAAGGCACCAAGCTTGTTTATTAATGTAATGAATTTCATGTAAAACAATTGTGGTTTTGACAATTTTAGCAAGGAAATAGAGTGAAAGATACCCTTAATTGATGGCTCAAATAAGCACTTTTGGGTATCTAACAACTCTCTAAGACATCGCGTCTTATGCCTACGTATCTCATCTGGAATGAGAATCAGAGCAAGCCGTAGTTCGGCTAACTACAGGTTAAGGGTTGTGTTTTTTAGGTGAACGATGTTACTACGCAATCTACCGGATGCTCGACCTTTGGAGACTTACTCGCTTGTAGTAGAAGGAGTTAACGTGTTCTTAGGAGAAGAAAAATCAATGAGTTTGTTTGTTTTTTAGGAATGCTCATGCAAAAAGGAAGTCCTAGACGAAGGAACAGTGCTACCTTAATAGACATGCAACGAGAGACTATACGAAGCCTAGCAATCCTATGGGGAGACGATCACACCATACAAAACAAACATGCATAAAGTAAACGCGCCAACGAGGGGGCTCAAACATACATGGGTAGGGCTTTAGTCAAGAGGGGTCATATCAACCTCGACAAACAAGCCATGGAAAGGTAATCAAATGGGCTCTTAACCACTGACATTGAACGTCAGGGTGAGCAGATCAAAAGGGTAATGAGGATAAGACCTCATAGCTCTTAACCCTGGACAGGGTGAGCTCATGACAAAAAGTGGGGATTCAGAAAGGTGGAACCCTCTCCACTGACTGACCGGACAAAAGATCTTGGGCTTTTGTTCTGAAGCATCAACACGTAGTGCGAGCTTAAAGAACGACACACTGAATAACGGTGGATTGACTACTAATCCCTTTTATCCGTCAATTGCCTCTTCGGGAGGTCTTTAGCACTGATGCCTCTTCCTGGAGGTCTTTAGGCACAAAAGTAAACAAACAAAAGAAAACATTGCCTCCTATTGAGGTCTTCCAGCTAAGAAAGCGGTAAAATGCGGGAAAGATGAAGGGATCAAGAGATCTATCACACGGATAAAAATCCGAAGTAACAGCAACTAAAGAAATAAGAAACCCAAAGATCTCTCAAGCTGGCACCATCAAAGAAAGCAAGTCAATATAGGTAATCAGAATAAATCTCCAAATGGTATCCCACAAATAAAGTGGAATGCCAAGCAAGCTATCTCTTCCAGAGTCATGTGAGCCCTCACAAAAACTCAACAAACAGGTTAGAATAACAAGACGGGGTGCAATCAAGAGTTGCACCAAACAAAGGAAACATGACAATAAAGCGTCAGGTAAACAGTGCCCGGAGGCAAGAGAGAGCATGTCATAACAATCACCAAACAGATTAAAGAACAAAAAACAACTTTTGTCACGCTCGCTACTGCTTCGCTTAGCGAGGTGCTAGCGAAGCTTCGCTACACATTCGCTTAGCGAGGTGCTAGCGACTGCCTGCGGGTTCTGGGTTCTTCTTTGATAACAGTGCAGTTTCAGAAACCCCAAACCCTATGGCACACATTTCAGAAATTAAACGATTAAACATTCAAGGCGTTGTTTTACACATTCATGCATATCTACCCGTGGGCAAAACCGAACGATACCCACTCTTCCAAATTCACCATAATACCTCATACATTTAGAAATTTCACATTGAAAGCATAAAATAATGGGAACAAGACAAACCTGATTGAAGAGATCGAATGAAATAGAATTGCCCGGTTGGGTTTGCAAAGCAATCTTAGGGTTTATATGAGGTAGAATAGGTTCTTTGCAGATGAGTTCCCTTCAGTGTCCGGAGGCTGCTCTGAATTCTGTCAGCTCTTCCCTTCTTCTCTCTTCCAGGGTTTTGTTTCACTGAAGTTTGGAATTTATAGCCTGATTTTCATGGCTTTGTGGGCTCAAATGAGAGAGGTCCAAGTCCAAGATTTTTCTGTTATATTTTGAAAACGCGTGCGTTTCGCCTAGCGAAGAATTTTCTCGCCTAGCGAGCATGACAGTTCAGACTTGCTAAGCGAACCACGATGCTCACCTAGCGAGCATGACAGCTCAGGAACAGACTTTTGCTCCTTCAAGGTTAGCGTTTTGAATGATGAATAGACCCCATTTGAACATGTTGGACGTAACTCAAGTCCTTCCTTTGTGTTGACCGATCATCTAAATAGAACCCACAAAGTGTCTTGGATGATATTCAAGCTTCTTGGAGCTAATTCTGATTGACATGATGCAATGTGTCGCAATCTGAAAAATGAAATGCGAAAAAAAACAACCGGCGAAGAAAGACAGGAGAGTCGCCACCGTGCGTTATTTATCCCAAAGGAGGGAAAGGAAAGGACAAGATAGGGTCTCGCAACCAAATCTTGGGTTCGGGAGTCGATTATGCAAAGGGAAGGTATTAGCACCCCTACGCATCTGTAGTACTCTACGGGATCCACTTTTGTAGTTCTTGTCTAAAGGGTGTGGGTTTATCTAATGTGTTATTTACTAAAAAAAAGGGGTCAGAAGAAAATGACTCGCACGGATGTCGCATCCACTGCATACATATCTCATCTGAATATGAGAATCAGAGTCTTCGTAGCTCGGCTACCTAGGGGTTAAGGGTAATTGTGCTCGCTAAGACATCACGTCTTATGCCTACGTATCTCATCTGGAATGAGAATCAGAGCAAGCTGTAGTTCGGCTAACTACGGGGTTATGGATTGGGTTTTGGACGAACGACGTTACTACGCAATCTACCGGATGCTCGACCTTTGGAGACTTACTCGCCTGTAGTAGAAGGAGTTAACGTGTTCTTAGGAGAAGAAAAATTAATGAGTTGGTAGGGTTAGGGATGCTCATGCAAAAAGGCAGTCCTTGACGAAGGAACCTGTAAAAAAAAAACACACCAAAACATTGCCTCCTATCGAGGTCTTCCAGCTAGGAAAGTAGTAAAATGCGGGAAAAATGTAAAAGTACCACGCGGATAAAGATCCGAAGTAACAACAATTAGAGGAATGGGAAACCCTGAGATCCTCCCAAGCTAACACCATCAAAGAAAGTGAGACAGTACAGGTAATTGGAATGAAACCTCCAGGCGGTATCCCACAAATAAAGTGGAACACCAGGCAAACCATCTCTGCAAGAGTCATATGAGCCCTCACACAACAAAACTCAACAAACAGGTTAGAGAAACAAAATAGGGTAACCAAGAGTTGCTCCCAAATCAAAATGTAACCACATGAATCATGCCATTAAAATTCACAAAAAGCTCACAAAAAGCAACCAAGGGTAGGAGGCCTAAACCTCTTGTCAAACACATGTATCAAAAGGGTATCAAATTCACCCATAATACCTCAAACATTCAGAGTATTCAAATTCAAAGCTCAAAGGTAATGGGAATAAGGGCAAACCTGATTGGAGAGCTTGATTGAAATTGAGTTGCACCCGTGAGGTTTACAAAACCATCTTTAGAGTTTATGTGAGGCAGAGGTGATTCTGTGCTGTTGAGTTCCCTTCAGGGTTTGGAGGCTACTCTGAGTTCTCTGTCAGGTTTCTCTCCAGGTTTTGTCCAGGGTTTTGTTCCAAGGAAACCTCAGAGTATTTTGCTTCTCTTCCTTTTTCTGTCTATTCTGTTTCAATGAAACTCTAGTATTTATAGACTAATATTGGTAGCTTATTGGGCTTTTGAGAGAGGTCCAGGTTTGAGATTTTTTTATTTTTATTTATTTATTTATTTAATTAATTAATTAATTTTTTTTTTCGTTTTTTTTTTAAAATAAAGTTTCTTGGATCTGATTCTGATTGACATGATGAAATGCAATATGAAATGTTAAATGACCTAAAAACGAATGCATGAATGAGGAGGGCAAATTTTGGGGTGTTACAGCTGCCCCTATTCGATCATCAGCTAACCCGAGCAGGATGAAACCGAACAGCTTATCAGACAAACAGGGTGAGCTGTGATTGAATACCAAAGACAGACCGAAAATTTGCGCTCCGAGAACACCACAAAAATGCTGAAATACATCGCGCTGTTTATTTCTCTTCCGATCCTCTAGCTGAATCTGAATCAGTCTTCTGACTTAATCTGGAGTTTCGATCCTCTGGCTGAATCTATACTCAATTTAGTCCTCTGGTTGGATGTTAATTTTGATCCTCGAGCTGGATACGGTTTCAATCTTCTGGCTAGATCTTCTTCGATCTTCTGGCTAGATCTCCTTTGTTTCGATCCTTTGGCTGAATCTATTTCCTTTGATTCTCTGGCTGAATCTACTTCGATCTTCTGGCTAGATCTGAATCGTTTTGATTCTCTGGCTGAATCTATTTCCCGTCTTCGGGCTAGAACTGACTTCGATCTTCTGGCTAGATCTTCTTCGATCTTCTGGCTAGATCTCCTTTGTTTCGATTCTCTGGCTGAATCTATTTTCTTTGATTCTCTGGCTGAATCTACTTCGATCTTCTGGCTAGATCTGAATTGTTTCGATTCTCTGGCTGAATCTATTTCCGGTCTTCGGGCTAGACTTGACTTCGATCTTCTGGCTAGATCTTCTTTGATCTTCTGGCTAGATCTGAATTGTTTCGATTCTCTGGCTGAATCTATTTTCTTTGATTCTCTGGATGAATCTATCTATTTTTCGGTCTTCGGGCTAGACCTGACTTTGATCTTCTGGCTAGATCTGGATTGTTTTGATGATAAATTCCCATCATCAGGATCTCGCATCTGGGGCATGCGCTGGTTGACCCTCTTTCGAAATCTACAGTCTTCATGTTAGATATGCAGCTTCGAGAATATCCCACTTTTGGGGGCTTCGTACATATTCTTCAGGCTAGAACATGTTATAACGACTCTTTGATTAGACTTTGTTTTTTTAATGCGATCCGCGAGCTGGATCCTCTTGTAGGTTGATTTTCTTTTGAGCTGTCAATCTATTCCTCCAGCTGGCTTGCTGGGGAAATAACGCTTGTAGTCGACTCTCTGGCTGAATCTTCGAAATGACCCTCAGGCTGGATCTCTGGAAAACGATTCTCAGGCTGAATCTTCGAAATGACCCTCATCCTGGGTCACACACACACTTGATCCTCTGGCCGAATCTCATGACTTTGGTTGTAAAGTTATTTTTCAGTCTGCTTTGAAGAACCTGTTTATCAGCTTATGTGTATGTTTGATATGCATGCAAATGCAAATGCAAATGTTATGCATGGTGCAAAAGAAAAAAGAAATTTGCTTGGGGAAGCAACTCTGGCAGGGAGCGGATCGCTGTATCAATCCTTGAATGCTCTGTGGGGAACGATCCGTCTGCCAGGACCGGGGAGCCACCGAAAATAAATCGGCCTTTTTTGAAAAGTTGACCTTGCTGGGGAAGTATCAACTATGGAAACTTTGCTTGGCGAGGCTCTGCGAGGAGAGTCTGTGAGGAAAGCACTTCCTGGGGAAATGTCGTAGGAATCGACCTTTGCTGGGGATATGAACTTGCTAATCGTCCTCAGGCTGGGGATTAAAACAAATCTGTTAAAAAAATAATAATCTGCTGGGGACGAGATGAACACTGGGAACACCACCCTCTTGTCTGTTGGGTATGCGACTACTCCGCTATTGCTGGGAAGATACAGTCTGGCACTATCGACTCCGCTGGGGATATACAGTCTGGATACTGTCAACTCTACTGGGGATATACAGTCTGGATACTGTCAACTCTACTGGGGAACCTGCTATGTAGAGGAGAGGCTTTGTCAACCGCTTGGGGGTGAGGATTCATGACTTGGCATCCGGTTCCTGTGACCTGTAACCAAAAAATACACGTATGCCCCAGGGAATTACTCGGTTTAAATTCACCGTCCGGGATTAAGCACATTGAAAGCAATTTTGACTGTTTTCCTACGCAAGTCATCTGCAAAAGCCACCATTACATTCAGATGCAATATGTTTCCTCAAGAATTCAGACATCTTTTGCAAACAAACTGATAAATGAAAAGTAAAGAGGCTTTTTAACTGAATTATTCGACTTTTGTTGGTTGAAAAATTTGTGCCAGGAATAGGCGAGTACATCAGGAAGCTGATCCCTAGAAAGAGGCGATCGCTATAAATTGAACAAGAGAAAATATCCTAATGGCAATGTGGAAACGGGGTCCCACCGAGTTTCGACTCTGCTATGGCTCGTATGTCCTCAAGACGCTCTGCTCATCTTGCTTTCTGAAGTGGATGATTAGTCGATCTTTTACCTTCGAAGATTGCCGGATTGAATGAAACGGTGATATAACACGGATGAACTCAGATCGCAGTTATTCGCTTATTCCCTAACTTTTGCGTGGACCGCCCTTTTGGGTTTTCAATCCACCGGGATACCCTTTTTTGCCTGAGCCACCCTTTCGGGTTTTCGACTCACCGGGTGTACATTTTTTTTGATTTTTATATCCCTAATTTTTGCCCGAACCTCTTCATTCTTTTTTTTTGGTTCGTCGGGATGCCCCTTTTTTGCCTGGACTATTCTTTTTATTGTCCAGCGAGTGTATTTTATGCGAAGTATTTTTTAACTGCGTTTGAGTTGATAGGGGACGGGAAGTCTTCGCCATCCATGGTTGTTAGCAACAGAGCTCTGCCAGAGAAAACTCTTTTAACCACGTATGGACCCTCGTTGTTCGGTGTCCATTTTCCCCTGATCTGTGTTGGGAGGAAGAATTCTTTTGAGTACCAATTCACCGACTCGATACTCCCAAGGGCTCACTTTCTGATCAAACGCTCTCTTCGCCCGTCTCTGATATAGCTGGTCATGGCATATAGCTGCTAGTCTCTTTTCCTCAACTAGGCTTAGCTGATTGTATCGAGAACGGACCCATTCTGCTTCGTCCGGCTTCATTGTTGGTGCAGGGAAAAGTTATTCTGGCACAAAATGGCATATGAACCCCCTCCGGTGTGATCAACACTGCACCAACTCCGCGACCATTGACGTTGACCGCCCCATCAAACATCATAATCCATTTGGATTCAGGGTCAGGCCCCTCCTCCGGGAGTGGTTCCTCGCAATCTTTCGATTTGAGAAACATGATGTCCACATCAGAAAAGTCGAACCTCATAGGTTGGTAATCATCAATCGGTTGCGCGGCAAGATAGTCTGACAAGACACTTCCTTTGATGGCTTTTTGTGAAGTGTATTGGATATCATACTCTGTCAGCATCATTTGCCACCTAGCAACCCTGCTGGCTTTTCAAAAATATACTTGACTTGATCCATCTTTGATATCAATAGAGTCGTGTGAGTCAACATATACTGTCTTAGTCGGCGAGCAGCCCATGCCAAAGCGCGACAAGTTTTCTCAAGCAGTGAGTATCTTTGTTCACAGTCGGTAAACTTTTTGCTAAGGCAGTATATTGCATGCTCTTTTCGACCTGACTCGTCATGCTGACCGAGCATACAACCCATTGACCTTTCTAACACAGTCAAGTACATGATCAACAGTCTTTTCCTCTCGGCTTGTAGACTGACCCCGATCTTGATCTCTTTCTTGTCGTCTTCGGTACCAATGTTGATGGTCTCAACCACCTCCTGATAAGGTGTGATAGCTCGGTCCTCCTGTTTCAACAACCTGGCTAACTCCTCAGGCAATTCACAATCTTCCTCAACCCCTTCTTCGGCTTGATAGATAGGATTGTCGAAGTCATACTTGGCCATAGCAGTGTCGTTAGCAGTGAGATCCGGGTGATCAGTTTTACGAGGTGTTTTTTGGAAAGAAAAACGAAAAAGAAACATGAAAAAGAAACATTGCCGTTTTTGTAAAAGTAAAAATAATTGAAAGAAAGAGAACACAAAATTGTTTGCAAAAGTTGTCCTTTATCGATGATGAAAATAATTGCGAAATGTAACTAAATGGATGGCCCTACAGATGAGTCATTACACCTTGTTCAAAGTGTAAGACTTTGTTATGCATGTGATAAAAGGAAAACAATAAAAATTACTCCTTCAGTAGAGTAAACCGGACGACTTTTTCAGACGACCAATTGTCGAGCTTTTCTCCTGGGACACACGGGTGAATCCAGCTATCTAAGTCACAGTCGCTGTCAGCCTTGTCTTCATCTGCAGCATTGACGGTGTGGGGATAAACCAAACCCCCGCTGGAGAAAGTACCGAGTTCATTCTTCTGAGACCCCGGAGTATACCCTAATCCAAACTTGTCTTCTTTTATGATTGGCTCCACAAATTTTCCCCAGCCTTGGGCATTACCAGCCTTAACCACTTCAACAACTTGCTTGTATGAAGAGATAGAAGTCTCGACCTTCTCAAACTCAGGTGAAAAGACAGCTTCGGGCACGACCTCACTGATGTTTATAGCTTCGAAGCCCTGACACAGCATCTCATGCATCTCGCCATCCATCTCCACATACTTAAATGTAGACAGGTGGCTTACAAAAATATCCTCTTCACCACAGACAGTGACGATCTGTCCTTCTAGTCCATATTTGAGCTTCTGGTGGAGGGTAGAAGTAACAGCACCGGCAGCATGAATCCAGGGCCGACCTAGCAGACAGCTATAAGCAGGCTGGATATCCATCACATAAAAGGTACTCTTGAATACCTGTGGTCCAATCTTAACTGGAAACTCAACTTCGCCACAAACAGCTCGCTTAGAGCCATCAAAAGCCCTTACAACTAAATTACTCGGCCTAAGGGTGGCGTCATTGCAATCCAACTTCGTTAAGGCTTTCTTTGGGAGAACATTCAGAGAAGAACCTGTATCAACCAAAACATAGGAAAGCACCGTCCCTTTGCATTCCATTGTGATATGCAAGGCTTTGTTGTAATTCCTTCCCTCAGATGTTAGGTCATAATCGGTGAAACCTAGCGCATGGCCAGCGTTTACATTTGAAACTACCGACTCCAACTGGTCAACAGTTATCTCTGGGGGAACATAAGCCATATTCAGTACTTTCAACAAGGCTGCTTTGTGTGCCTCAGAGCACCTCAATAGTGAGAGAATGGAGATCTTTGAGCGTGTCTGATTTAGCTGGTCGACTACCTTGTAGTCACTTTTCTTGATAATCCTCATAAACTCATCCACTTCCTTCTCGAATGCGGTCTTAGGAGAAGCTTCCTCGGTAGTAACCTCTTCGGTGGATACCTGTTTTCCTTTAGCCTTGGCAACTGCCTCAGCTTCAGCATTCGTGCGCAATGTTGATGGTGCAAATAGGCGTCCACTGCGAGTGAAGCCACCAATTCCTCCAACATTGTCTACAGCGGAGCTACCAATGTCAATGTCTTCTTCGTTAACTTTCTGCCCCTGGCAGTAGATATCAGCCCCATAGTGCCACGGGATAGCGCTGTCTTTCTCATACGGAACAGGTCCTGGTACCGTGATGGTGACCGGACCAATCAAAGTCGGTTGAGGGTTGTCAGAGTAAATTGGTGCTGGACTTTCTGGGAAATATATTATTGTCGGAGCGGGTCTCTTGGGAACATATATTTCTTTAGGAGTGAAATAAAACGTTACTGTCGACACATCATTCTTCACTGGACGAGTCTGATCGAACTGAAGACAACCTTCATCTATCAGTTGCTGAATACCCCTTCTCAAGCTATCACATCCGTTCTCGGCATCTTGACAATTTCTGCACTCTTCCCCACAACCCAGGAAAATCCGTCCTTTCAAGAGTCGGTCTTTGACCACCGATAGCGAAGTCTTCACTTTAGTCACATCAGAAACCAAATTCAAAGTTTCCCCATTATCAACAACATTAATCCTCTGCCCGCTGTGAGCTGCCTTCGGGTTTTGAATAACATTAGGCACCGGAGAAAAATTGATGGCCTGGGCATCTCTCAGATCTTGTACCTTTAGCTGGAGAGCCTTGCAATTATCTGTAGTATGGCCAGGTGCGTTGGAGTGAAAAGCACATCTGGCGTTGACATCATAACCTCTAGGCATATTGTTGGGATCGACCGGTGGGGCCAGAGTTCTCAACGTAACCAGATTCATGTCAATCAGCTTGGGAAGTAATACAGAATAAGGCATTGGAATTGGCTCAATGACCCGGTCCGCCTGCCTTGGACGTTGTTGATAGGGTCCCTGCTGACCCGGATTACCTCCTTGTTGTTGATTGTTGTACCTGGGTTGTTGTTGCGGATGATACTGCGGTTGAGGAACAGGTGTTGGAATAGTGACTGCGGCCACTTGATCTTGATAATAATTAGGGTGTCCTCTGCCCCTGCCTCTGCCGACATATACAACGCTCGTCTCTGAAGGAGAATTGCGGTCCAAAACGCAGCGGAAATTAAAATTTTCTCCTTTAGAGATCCTTACGAATGGTCATGATCAGTGATAGGATATTTACCTCTTGTGACGACTGAAACCTTTGGTGCAGATCTCTTGTGACAATCAAAACGTTTGATGCAGATCCACGGAGCGATCACGAACGTTGAACGATGACAACGTCTCTACTCAGTCCACACGAACGGGTTCCTTCAATCTCAGTGCTAGCTGGTACGAATGAAGGCTTTGAGTGAGAGAGAGAGAGAGAGTGAAAACGAAAAGAATGCAACCGCAAATTTTTGCTTCTGCACAAGGGTTCTATTTATAGAACCACTTGTGTGGGCTTCAAGCTAAAATCCCAATTAAGTGTATTTTGGCCCATATCTTATAATATGCCCAAAATCACTTAAGCTCATGGTACCTTACCATATTTCGTATTCTACTCAAGTACATCGTACCTTACTGTAGCGGTGTATTCGTCGCTATATGATTTATTGATTAAACCATAAGCAAAGCATACAATGAAATTCGAGTCGCCACCGCACTTTTATTTATCCAAAGGACTGGCTAAAAAGCGAACAAAAGCCTAAGAAGTTTTACACGTAGAAAACTAATAAAAAGATCAGAGAGTCTGGGTAAGGGGTAAATTACGCAATGGGAAGGTGTTAGGCACCCATCACGTCCTAGGTACTCCTAGGGAGCCCTTTTCACACTTGTTGTATAAGATTGTTATTTGTTATGACATAAGTATTGTGCAAACATGATTGGGATGATGAGAAAAGAAATATACAATTTGATTATTTTTGTGTTCGAACGGATGAACCCGTTGCCTACGTACCTTCCATCAAAGGTAAGGATCAAAACGCCGTAGTTCGGCTAAAAGATTTCCAAAAGTTGGTGGATTCAATTTTAAACAATAGCACTGAGGCTCTTCATTATCAATGGGAGAAAACTCGACCAAGACCAACATCCACCATGCGAGGATAGCTTCGACGTACTAGAGGGGTTAGCCCTGTTTTCAGTACGGAAGTCTTATAGTCGACTCACTAAGGATAAGGTGAGGTTTACATCAACCACAAAGATAATTGAAACCTATGGCTAATGCATGAAAAGATTAACAATGGACAAAGCCAAAACAAGTGAATGGGTGGAGTTAATTGATTGTGATTGTGAAAGTAGGGTCAAAGTATGATTAAGATTAATTCAAAGAAGTATTATGAAATGGAGTTGAAAAAGTCAAGGACTTGGGGTCCAGGTTTTTAGTTTGAAAGCATGAAGATGTTTGCACAATATCTATGTCAAGTTTGAAAGTAATGTGTGAAAAGGTTTAGGACATAATGAGGATGAATGGATGAAGATGGATTGTAAAACTTCTTAGAGGGTTCACCTCTTGAGATCATATAGGAGATGATTCAAGTGTGTCCTTTGGGAATGGGCAATAAGCAATAACAAAGTAAGCAAACAAATGATACCGGATGCCACTCAATGGTCTTACTCCAATCTCACAAACGAAAAGCGGATATCGGATACCAATAAATGGATTTACACCAATCTCCTAAAAAGGAACTGGATATCAGAGGCCACTCTATAGACTTACACTAATCTCCTCAACAAAGAAATAAAAAGAATGGATACCGGATGCCAATCTGTCTGGACTTATACCAATATCCAACATATGATCATAGGAAAGCAAATGCCAACTTGCAGGGACTTACAATTGCATCCTCACATAAACAAAGAAAAGCAAAACATGGATGTCAGATGCCAATCTATCTGGGCTTACTCTAACCTCCACAGTATGGTCCTAGGAATACAAATGCCAACTTGCAGGGACTTATAATTGCATCCTCACATACAATCAAACAAATGCATCAAGCAAAGATAAGATGAGTGGCCAATGAAATGGTCTTACAACTCACTTCCATATCATAGGAACAATGGCCAATGAATGGTCTTACAATTGTCCTCAATGGGTAAACAACAATGATAATGTCACAAAGACAAATGAGATGATCATGCAATAATGAGCAATTAATGATGATAAATGCATAGAGCATACAAGCAAACATGTGCATATGAAGCAACAACCAATCAATGACAGCATTCAGCACACACTATAACCAAACAAGGAGGCTCATACAAAAGGGTTAGGCATTGAAGCCAACTGGAATAGGGTCAATGGTGCTCTTAACCTTGCCATTGAAGGGCTAAGGTGAAGCAGATAAAAGGATATGAGGGGTGTGCCTCATTGCTCTTATCCCTGGTCAGGGAGAGCATTTGAATATCAGAAGGTGTGGGAGTTCAGAAAGTAGGAACTCTCTCCACATATTAGACTCAATAGATCTTGGGCTTGGATCTCAATGCTACAACCATGTAATGGGAGCAAGGAGAAGACTCACAGAATAGTAGGAGATAGGTTGCATATCTCTTGGATTCTACCAATTGCCTTATTTGAAGGACTTTTCCTGCTTGGGACAAATGTAAACACACACAAGCATTGCCTCTTAAGGAGGACTTCAGACAGTTGCCTGGCCAAATAACAGGCCAGGTCTTCCAGACTACATGAAGAAAAGGGATTATACCTCAATGCAAATTGCTATATAGCAAAGCAAAGCAAGTTCAAAGAACTAAGCAACTAAAGGTACCTGAAATAGTCAAACAGAATCAGTACACAGTTCAAAAGTCAAAGCAAAATGATGTAGGAATCAACAGTCAAAATAAACAGACAAATGTGCAATGCACAAGTCTCAAGGCATATGAGCCAAGCAACCTACAAGACAAAGAGGTTAGCACATGATAAACAAATAAACTTATTCAACTTGTATAAGTTTCTTTGAGGCAATTGCTTCTCAACCTGAAAACATGAACTCAATCATAAGCAATAAGACCACTAGGACAAGCCTAGGGTCAAAAGAGAATGAGAAAGTCAAAACAGCAAGTGATATCCAATCAAAATCAAGTTTAAACATTTAAGAAGCAAACTCAATTGGTTTCATGTTCATATCATGCATCATCATCATTTCATAAGCAAAAGAAGTCAAAGCATGGCAAATGAAAGCTCATAGAAGTCAACAGCAAGACTTAACTCAAAACCAATCATAAACATTTCTAAAAATCATCAAATAATTCATGATCAATCATAATCCATAACATGACATGCATATAAAATTTCAGCTCAATTGGATCATGGGAAGATGGTCAATAAAAATCAGAAAGTCAAAACAATTTCAAACATGCTCAAAGAAGGCAACCAAACATGCATCAACTTCAAAAATTCATAAATCAGTGATAACATATAAGAAATGAATGGGATCAACACCATGGCAAAGCTTAAGATGTCTACTAATCACATGTCAAATTTCATGTCCATCTAATAAAGTATGAGCATTTCACAAATGAAATGGCATGATGTGTCACAAAAAGTCAACATAAGACCAAACAGGGGAGAAAAATCTCAATCAATTGGAAAATGCCACAAACAAATCCACAAAAAATCACATGTAATCTAGACATACTCAAGTACATTAATGCAAAAATTCAATCCATTTTGAGGTCAAGAAGCATGGCTATGAAAATCATCAAGTTGCACATCAATGGTGTGACACAAATTGTCACACCCTAATTCAAAAATTCATAACTCACAATCCAGATAAGATAAATTCACAAACTCTATACCAAAATCACCATGGATGTGTCTAGTTTAAGCACAAAAAATTTCAGGGCCATTGGATAATTCATTGTCATTTCACAAAGGTTTTGGCAAAAGGTACAAAAAATGGATACATGTCACAAAACCTAATACCATTTAAAATCTACTCATGCAAAAATTCTGGAAAAATCATGATAAATAAGTAGAGATCAAGCAGAGCATAATGCAAAAAATTTCATGAAATTTGGATCACAAATGGATGAGATATGAATTTTGTAAATTGGTGTAACAAAATGAAATGAATATTGAAACAAAAAACATGAAATAATGGATTAATTGGACACGATGGCAGATTTGTAATTCCTTGGAAATGTTAGTGAAACGGTGCGTAGCGTTTATAAGCGTGGCAAGCAGTGATAGGCAGCATGGCAATGTAACAGGGCAAGGTTCATGCAAACAAAACGACAACAGCAGCCAAACGCATTTTGAAAAGAAAATCTGGAAAAGTTTTTTAGGGTTTGCGCATACAGTACCATCATCATCACTTCCAAAATCGTGAATGGAATTATTGTCACAGAAATGAGTAAATGGCATATCATTCTAATCAGCAGACCAAGCACAATCATAATCCAACATCCATATTCATTAAACCAAGCTAAACAAGAAGCAACAAGCAAAAACAATTTTGAACATGAAACCTTAAAGTCAGATTTCTCTCAGCACAAGCAACCAAAATGCATGATTCAAAGCTTAATGAAACCAGCAAAGTGAGATCTATTGGAAGCATGGCATAATTTAGCAGAATAAGGAGGTCGAAATCTTACTTGTTCTTGAAGGAGATAGTGAAACAGTTGGAATTTGGCTTGGTTTGCTTGAAACAGTTGCTCACAAAGTTTCCAAATGATGAATGCTTGAAGGATTTTGGCTCAATGATGTTTGTTTTTGCTCGAAACCAACTCTGCCATTGATGAGTTCATGGAGAAAACAGAACTTGAAGCTGGCTTACAGTTGGGATTCATGGCCATAAAATGCTTCCAATGTGTTGGTTAAGGAGGGAACAAACAAGCAAATTCGTGCTTCTTTGGTGTTTTGAGCAGAAATCCAAAATGAATAAATTGAGAGTTTTTGAGAGAATGAGTTTCTGTTTGTGTAATGTTGGCTGCTAGGGTTGCAATGAGCAGAAAAAGGAGTATTTGTATGCTGTTTAAGGTGCTCAGTAGGATTGCTAATCACAATTAGCTTAAATGAATCAATTTTTATCATTTGCTAAAATTCCACCAAGTTGGTAATGGGGTGTAAGTCTGCACGAAATGGGCTTTGTAACATGTTTCAAATGACATTTCAGACCTATTCCAATTGGCCAAATGTGTTAAAATTGGTTATTTCACAAAAATCACTTTTGCACCACACTTGAAATTAATTAATGCAAGTCCAAAAAGGCCATTTTGAATGGTGATGTTTTGATGCATGATAATGACATTTTTGGAAAGAGGGGATCAAATATGACTTGTAGGAAAAAACCTCACCAAATTTGGCCAAATGGTTTGAGAGATATGGCCTTTTGAAGTTCACAAATTTTTGAAAATGAATTGATCATATCTTGCCAACCATACATGGGAATTGAGTGTTCTTGGACTTTTTGGAAATGGGAGAACAAGATCTTCAACTTTCATGTTGGGAAAAAATTCATTTGAAGCTTGTATCATGATGTAAGTTTAGGATCAAGAAGTTTCCATTTTTGGCAAATTCCAATTACAGGTCAACTTTCTATTTCTGGAAATTTCTTGTCTGACTTTATTTTCTTCCATGATGATGTTTGACATGATGTATGAAGCTTGTATAGACATGAATGAGACCTCTCAGACCAATTCCCATCATCAAATCACTGATCAAATGGACAGTTGACCAACAGTTGACTTTCTAGGGTTTTGGATGACTGAACCATGTTCTGATGAATTCCAAGCCCCTACCACTTGATATCTTGATTCCAAATGATGTCACAACTCATGTGAACTCTTGATGATTGATCGTGGTGCCCAAATTCTGCAAGAATGGCCACCATCCATTGCTTAATGGCTGATTTGACTGTTTGACTGTAGATTGCTTCATCTGCAAGTAACATGGTTAGATGACAATATTTTTGTACTTTTGGTTAGTGAACATATGAAAAGCAAAGATATACAAATGCAAAGCATGCTTGGTGATCAAGAACCAACTCACAAGGCAACCTACCCACTAGGAGGGAAGCTAGGGCATGCAATGATCCTTGAGGCCATGATATGATACGCTATGGGCCATGAGGGATCTTAGGGCCAAAATTGGGGTCTTACAGATGCCCCTATTTAAGGTCATTCTAGCCGGAGAAGTGAAGTTTAGAAATCTTCATCTCGACGCGGTAGAATGGGCTTAAATAACAGTAATGAGACAAATTTTGGTCCCTAAGAGACCTCATGATGCAAATGTATGCATGCAAAAGGCACAAACTCTGTGGGGAATATGATTCACACAGAAGAAAAGACGATCCATCGGAGTAATATGCTCACCAGGAACAGAGACTCTAACAAGATTCTAGTTGGGGATAAACAAAACTAATACAGCGTGAACAAGACACGACTCTGATTAGGGAATACAGAAAACAGACTGGAGACTTCACTGGGGAGTGAAGGACTCACACTGGGGAAAAGAAATCCAAAGGAAAATAAATCCATTGGAGAGACACAAGTTGACTCCTGGGGAGAAGCAACAGGAAATTCCACTGGGGGAAGCACCAAAGAACGAGATGTTACCGGTATAAGGGTAACAAACTCAGGAAGAATGAATATCTAAGACCGGTATAAGGGTGAGAGATATCAATCAACCAAACATCTGAGAAAGACCTGAAAAAGGTACATAAACTCAGGAAAATCTGACTCCACAAGGGACCAACGTCATAATAGGGAGCAGAAAGGAAGGAACACCAAGGATACCGGGTTGTAGGTATGTAACAGGTGACCGACCAAAGACGTGAATTGGTGTGTGTTCCAAAACACTCATCATCCTGAAGAGAGCGAAAGCAAACTTGTTTATAGGATGGATATTTGATTCTGTAAAGAATGTAAATCTTACTCAGTTGGGGAAACAAAACAAAGTGTTCGACAAAAGAGTGCATGAGATATATTATCTATAGCCGTCAAAACGTAGATAATGTACTCGCATGGAAAATTATCCTGAACCGGGTTGTAGGTTGTTTATAGGATAAAATCTGAAATCGTGAATTGGTTTGTGTTCCAAAACACTCATCACCCTGAAGAAAGCTAGAACAGCAGACTTGTTTATAGGATGGACATTCGATTCCACAAGGAATACGAATCTTACTCTGCGGAGAAAACAATCAAGAGATTGACCCAAGAGCGAACGAGATATAATATCCATTGCCGTCAGAACACGGATAGAATACTCACATGGAAGATTATCCTGAACCGGGTTGTAGGTTGTTTATAGGATAAAATCCGAAATCGTGAATTGGTTTGTGTTCCAAAACACTCATCACCCTGAAGAAAGCTAGAACAGCAGACTTGTTTATAGGATGGATATTCAATTCCACAAGGAATATGAATCTTACTCGACTGGGGAGGATCAACAAAGGATTCCGACCAAAGAGCGCATGTGACATATTATTCATTACCGGCAGACCGTGAATAATATACTCGAAAGGAAAAGACACCAGAGATACCGAAGTATATAATAGGTGACTAACCAAAAAGAGAGACAATCAATACCAAGCATACGGGTAACGAAAGACAATCTCAAAGGATAAATTGCAAGCATCCGGCAATCATCCGACAACAAAGAAATATTCGACTCCGCGAAGGGGAATAACGAATCTTACTCGACCAGGGAAACACGAAAGGCTTCGACTGAAGAGTACATGAGATATATTATTCATAGCCGTCAAAACGTGAATAATAACCTCGCATGGAAGATTATCCTTAACCGGGTTGTAGGTTGTTTATAGGATAAAATCCGAAAAGAAAGGCATCGGAATACCAGAATAGGTAGATAATGATGACCATTCAAAGGGAGCAACAGACATTACCAACAAGAGGGTGAATGAAAGAAGACTCGCTGGGATGCATTGATGACAATCAATGATCCGGGGAACACAATCACTGACAAAAGGTGAAAGGACCCGCTGGGGATAAAATTGCTAGCGTACGGCAATTATCCACAAAAGACTTGCTAGGGATATAAGTGTTAATCTGAGCAACTTATCCAAGCAAAGGAAAATCAACATCAAGAACTAGATGAAGATAACCACAAGGGGGAAATTGTCATCGGTTGGGATGAACAACAAAGTTAACTCTGCAAGGGGAGAGAACGGGGTTTACAACTACCGGTTTGTAGGTAGAAAAACCGCAAAGATAGGACTTACGACTGCTGGTTTGTAGGCAGAAGGCCAAAAGGGTGGAGGTGACCACAAAATTAGGGTTTACATCTACCGAATACGGGGTAGAAGACCAACAACTCCGCGTGGGAATAGAATAAATCACAAATCCACACAGGAAACCAAGATAGGGTTTATAACAAACCACAAACTGCTGAAGAGCAGGAAAAATAGGATTTACAACTACCGACTGTTAGGTAGAAAACCAACAACTCTGGCTGGAGAATAAAAGGTGTATAACCACAAATTCTGTCAAGAAAGCCAGGAAAAATAGGACTTATAACCACCGGTATGAGGGTAGAGGCCCGAAACTACTCCGCTGGGGAACAACCCACTGGGAAGCACAAGACTTGTGACAAATAGCCAATTCGGGAATAATCCGAAAAGACGGACTGAATCAAGACATGTCCTAATGAGGATATAACTCAAATAGGAACATCCATCCCAATATATGTGTTGGGAGGAAACGGAAGAAACCGTCATCCACGAGGATATATCTCAGTGGGGAACTGCAGAAGGAAAGGCAAACATTTCTGCTTATGGGGTTGACTCTATATGGAGAGATTTTAAACACCCGACATCTACTTGGGGGAGATCTGTAAAGAGATCTGTATCACCCGAAAGCAGGGAATAACCAACAAAGGGTACATGGCAAGAAATGCAACATGAATATCTGAATGTTTATGAGTATGCATGAATATGCGTGATTTATGTTTGATGAATGCTGACAAAACAGACAATTCTAACACAAACAGGTCCAGGAACCAAACGCCCGATATTATACTTCCAGGGGAAAAACCAGCTGGAGAGCCAATCTGCGGAGATCTACATGCTGTAAAGCAAAGATCTGCGGGTACTGCTGAAGAAGCAGAGGGTCGGAGATATCAGGAAACAACCCAATCAGGGTACAGAAAGTCACAACAGGCAAAACAGCCACCAAGACGAATCTGTAGGGGAACAAGAGAAGTCCCAAAGTATCCGCAGGGGATCCCAGTGTTAACTGAGAAACAAAGAGTGCATTGTACCAGCACGAGCTGCTGTAGAAGCAACTCCAAATAACTCCGCTGGGGAATGACCCACTGAGGGAGAATGATATCATCCAAATAGAATCTAACTGTATAAGCAACTCTACTGGGGAAAACTGTCGGCTACTTCCTTAGGGAACAACCCAACTGAGGGAGGACAGATCAAACAAGTAGATTCTGCAACGAACCACTCCACTTGGGGAGAATATACATAGCAAACTGATCACAACAGGTAGATTCGGCAATATAAGCCACTATACTGGGGATCACAAACAGTCAGGAAATCAATCCGTTCACTGGAGGCCAAAGCCATCATCCGACCATATTGGGGATTGAAGGAGTATTCAATAGGCAAAACTGCCACAACAAACGCTCTGCAGACTCAGCTGAGGAAAAGATGGATGCAATACTGGGATATCAACCCAAATCAACCACTGAGTAGGAAAATAAATCCTGCTCTGCTGAAAGAATAACTCTGATGGAGAGATAACAACAAATTCCGCAGACGACTTTGCCGGGGAAAGGGTAAAGTACCGGGTATCAAACCACTGACTTACCAAGTCTTCAAAAGGAAAGCGATCGTGCTGAGGAGACAGACAACTCCGCTGGCAACTGCACTGGGAAGAGTGACAACAACTCTACTCGCGATTCCGATGGAGATATCAACAACAGCTCTACTCGTGGCTGTGTTGAGGAGACAAATAAAGTCTGGGAATATCGACCCACTGGAGAAAGCGACGGGGTACCAAGATGACAAACCAATCAACCGCCGAAACTCACAAGGAAAGCACCCATGCTGGGGAAAACTGCTGCTGGAGAAAACGAAGTCTTCAACAACACTCTGCTTTGGGGAACAACCCCAACAACAACTCTGTTTAAGGAACAACCCCAACAAAGATCTGAAGAAAGAAGATACAACCAAACCAGGAATATGAACAAATGTCTTACCTGTTGGAAATCATGCCACCCTCGGGAGAGCACTGAGATATTCTTGAGTATCCTTTCAATCTTGTGAATGTTCACTTTGTTTGAAAAATGATTTTGAAAAGATTTGTTTTGTTTAAAACAATGATATTTTATCAATTAAAAACATGCAAAACATTTGTTGAATTGAAACAAATAAGAGTGCAAATAATTGGATAAAAAGCTCAAATTGATTTGAAGGAATGGTAGCCTGCAAATGGCAAGACTCCATAGATCTGTACAAATTTGAAATCAGTGATATATATTGGAAGAGGGCTACATTGAACATAATGATCCTTTCTCTACCAATTTGAATCTCGGTGTATTCGAAGCTTCAGTTTGACGACGAATCGAGAATCTTCTGACGAAGTGACGACTGATGAACAGAAAGTCTTGTCAGGATGCAGTTACTTGCCAGATCCCTAAATTTTGCCTAGATTGCCCCAGGGTGAGGTACTCAATCTAGCGGGATGCAAATATTCTTTTTTTTTTCAAGTCTCTAATTTTTGCCTGGATTACCCTTGCGGGTTCTCCACCGAGACGCTCATTTTTGCCTAAGCCGCCCTTTCGGGTTTTCAACTTAGCGAGCAGTTCTGTTTTTTTTTTTTTTTTTTTTTTTTTTCATTTGCATATACTTTTTTTTTAGGCAAAGTATCTCTTGACTGCATCTGAATTCACAGGACGAGTGAAATCCTCCCCATCCATTGTTGTAAGCATCAAAGCTCCGCCTGAAAAGGCTCTCTTAACAACATATGGACCCTCGTAGTTTGGAGTCCACTTGCCCCTGGAATCGGGCGCGAAAGACAAGACTTTCTTGAGCACGAGGTCGCCTTCTCGGAACACACGAGGCTTGACCTTCTTATCGAATGCTTTCTTCATTCTCTGCTGATATAACTGACCATGACACATGGCAGTCAATCTCTTCTCTTCGATCAAATTTAACTGGTCATAACGACTCTGAATCCATTCAGCATCAGTCAACTTTGCTTCCATCAAGACTCGCATTGATGGGATCTCCACCTCTACTGGGAGAACGGCTTCCATGCCATAAATAAGAGAAAAAGGGGTTGCCCCTGTTGAAGTACGTACGGACGTACGATATCCATGCAAAGCAAATGGCAGCATCTCATGCCAGTCTTTGTATGTGACAGTCATTTTCTGGATAATTCTCTTGATATTCTTATTAGCAGCTTCAACAGCCCCATTCATCTTAGGTCTGTAGGGAGAGGAATTATGGTGTGCAATCTTGAATTCAGCGCACAACTCATCCATCATCTTGTTGTTCAGATTGGATCCGTTATCAGTAATGATCCTCTCTGGCACACCATAACGGCAAATCAGCTGGTTTTTGATAAACTTCACAACCACCTGCCTGGTTACATTCGCATACGAGGTGGCTTCAACCCATTTGGTGAAGTAGTCAATTGCTACGAGAATAAACCGATGTCCATTGGACGCTTTCGGCTCAATCATGCCGATCATGTCAATTCCCCACATAGAGAAAGGCCATGGTGATGTAATCACATTCAGGAGTGTCGGAGGAATATGAATCTTATCCGCATAAATTTGACACTTGTGACATTTCTTCACATACTTGCAACAGTCAGACTCCATTGTCAGCCAATAGTAGCCTGCTCTCAACATCTTCTTAGCCATGGCATGTCCATTGGAATGAGTACCAAATGAACCCTCATGGACCTCAGTCATCAATAGGTTTGCTTCGTGTCTATCCACGCATCTGAGCAAAACCATATCAAAATTTCTTTTGTACAGCACTTCACCACTGAGGTAGAAACTGCCTGACAACCTTCTCAAAGTTTTCCTATCTTTCACAGATGCCCCAGGCGGGTAGACCTGGTTCTGGAGGAAATTCTTGATATCAAAATACCAAGGCTTGTCATCTTTCTCTTCTTCAATTGCAAATATGTGAGCGGGTCTGTCCAAGCGCATCACAGTAATATTGGGAACATCATTCCACCATCTGACCACAATCATGGAAGCAAGCGTAGCAAGGGCATCTGCCATCCGGTTATCCTCTCGAGGAATATGATAAAATTCAACTTCTGTGAAGAATGTTGAAATTCTCCTTGCATAATCTCTATACGGAATGAGACCTGGCTGATTCGTCTCCCATTCACCCTTGATCTGATTGACAACCAAGGCCGAATCACCATAGACATCAAGATACTTGATTCTCAAGTCAATGCATTCTTCAAGTCCCATAATACAGGCTTCATACTCCGCCATATTATTCGTGCATTTGAAAGTTAGCCTTGCTGTAAACGGGATGTGTGAACCATGAGGAGTAATAATCACTGCCCCAATTCCATTTCCATATTGATTAACAGCGCCATCAAACACCATCGTCCATCTGGAACCAGGTTCCGGACCTTCATCAAGTGTAGGCTCATCGCAATCTTTCATCTTCAAATACAGAATTTCCTCGTCAGGGAAGTCATACTGAACAGACTGATGATCTTCAATCGGCTGGTGCGCTAAATGGTCAGCCAAGATACTACCTTTGATAGCCTTTTGAGCTCGATACTCAATATCATACTCAGACAACAGCATCTGCCAACGGGCAATCCTCCCAGTTAAAGCAGGCTTCTCGAAGATATACTTAATCGGATCCATTCTGGATATCAACCAGGTTGTATGATTTATCATGTACTGGCGCAAACGCTTAGCAGCCCAAGCCAAAGCACAGCACGTCTTCTCAAGCGTAGAGTATCGAGACTCACAATCAGTAAACTTCTTACTGAGGTAGTATATAGCAAACTCCTTCTTCCCTGATTCATCTTGTTGACCGAGTACACAACCCATCGAGTCTTCAAGAACTGTTAAGTACATGATCAGAGGTCTTCCTTCCACAGGCGGGGACAAAATCGGAGGTTCAGACAGATAATCTTTGATACTGTCGAAAGCTTTCTGGCAATCCTCGGTCCAATCATGAGACTGATCTTTCCGGAGGAGCTTGAATATCGGCGCACATGTGGCAGTCATGTGGGATATAAATCTGGAAATGTAGTTCAAGCGGCCAAGAAAACCTCGGACTTGCTTCTCAGTTTTGGGTGCAGGCATCTCTTGTATTGCTTTGACCTTGGCAGGATCAACTTCAATACCTCTTTCACTTACCACAAAACCCAACAATTTGCCGGAACGGACTCCAAATGTACATTTGTTCGGATTCAGGCGAAGTTTGAACTTCCTCAGGCGCTGAAAAAGTTTCAACAAATGCTCAACATGTTCAACTTCCGTTCGGGACTTAGCAATCATATCATCAACATAGACTTCTATCTCCTTGTGCATCATATCATGAAACAAGGTAGTCATAGCTCGTTGATACGTGGCTCCGGCGTTCTTCAAACCGAAGGGCATCACTCGATAACAGAATGTTCCCCAAGGTGTGATGAATGTTGTCTTCTCCATATCCTCTGGTGCCATCTTGATTTGATTATATCCGGAAAATCCGTCCATAAAGGAAAAGACTTTGAATTTAGCTGTATTGTCTACCAACATGTCAATGTGTGGTAGAGGAAAATCATCTTTTGGACTAGCTTTATTCAAATCTCTGTAATCAACGCACATACGGACTTTTCCGTCCTTCTTAGGAACAGGCACAATATTGGCCACCCATTGAGGATATGTAGAAGTCACCAGAAACCCCGCATCAATTTGCTTCTGAACTTCCTCTTTGATCTTTACTGCCATATCTGGATGAGTTCTTCTGAGCTTCTGCTTCACAGGCACGCACTCAGGCTTCAAAGGCAGGAAATGTTGCACAATATCTGTATCCAAACCCGGCATATCTTCATAGGACCAAGCAAAGATATCCGAATATTCTCGTAGCAAGCTGATCAAATCCTCCTTGACAGACCCTTCAAGAAGTGCTCCAATCTTCACCAGGCGGACACAATCCTCGGACCCCAAGTTGACTGTTTCCAAATCTTCGAGATGTGGCTGAATGATCTTCTCTTCGTGCTCAAGGAGACGGGTGGTCTCATCAGGAATCCCTTCAACATCATCTTCCTCTGCCTCAAATACAGGGAATTCAAAACTGGGAGACGGCGTTGGATCATTATGTTCAATGGGTTTTAGGATCAACCTGCATAATGATTTTGGTTAGGGAAAAACTTCAGAATTTAAACAAGCAAATCACTATGCAGATGAAAAATGTTTGATTTTATTTTTGTTTTTATGGTTTTTTGTGATCACTGATTTCATAACGAAAAGCAAAAAGTGAAAACAAAGGAAAAACAAATGTTTAACAATGCGAAAATTGAATGAAAACATCATTGTATATATGCTTTGCCAACAATGTCATCACTTCTCCTTTTGGCATGGGAGAAGGGTTTTAAACAAAGTGAACAATTTACTCTGATCTATGGATAACTGTAGGAACATCCACAGCGACCCAATTGTGGCAGACACCACCAGGAATAACAAAATTGTTCACATCTTCTGCATCTTCTTCAATGATAGCAGCAGCTTCCTCCCCTTCAGGTTGATCAGCATGGATGAATCCTCCACTCGTGAACAAACCTTGCTCATTGCACGCCCCAGAACAGTAGCCAATGCCAGCCCGGGATCTATTATCTTCAAGTTCAAGCACTTTCCCTAATCCAGCAACTGCACCACATTCAATGGCCAGTTTAGCATCACGGTAGGAAGTGAATGAAGGAGACTTCTTCTCGATTGGTTCATCAATAGATAAAGCTTGGAATGGAGTTCCAACTTCATCCTCTGCGTCAATGTACGAGAAAGAAGACAAATGGCTAACCAGGAGAGCCTTTTCTCCCCCTACTACAACCAATTTCTTGTTTTTGACAAATTTCAGCTTCTGGTGTAGGGTGGATGTCACGGCGCCAGCCTCATGAATCCATGGTCTGCCTAAGAGACAGCTATAAGATGGGTGGATATCCATTACTTGGAAAGTAACATGGAAATCACTTGGTCCTATCTTGATCGGGAGATCAACTTCCCCAATCACGGTCTTGCGCGACCCATCAAATGCTTTCACAACAACCCCACTCTGCCTCATAGGAGGACCTTGATATGACAGACGAGAGAGTGTGGATTTCGGCAATACATTTAAAGAAGATCCAGTGTCCACCAGCACATTGGACATTGCATCTGATTTGCAATTCATGGAGATATGTAGAGCCATGTTGTGGTCTCTTCCCTCCTCGGGGAGATCAGCGTCACAAAAGCTCAAAGTGTTGCAAGCGGTAATGTTTGCAACGATACTATCAAACTGCTCAAGGGTGACGTCGTGATCAACATACGCCAGGTCCAAGACTTTCTGCAAAGACTCCCTATGGGGTTCTGAATTCAGCAGCAAAGAAAGAATGGAAATCTTGGAGGGCGTGTGTAGAAGCTGGTCTACAATGTTGTACTCACTCTTTCTGATGAGCCTCAGCATCTCATTAGATTCTTCATCAACAATGCCACTCGGGCCAACTGAAGAAACAGGAGTCTTTTGTACGGATGAGGAGGGTTTGGCAACATCAAGTGCCGGATTCTGAATGCTAACAGCAGCTGTCCCCACAGGACGTTCAACAGATTCAGAAGAAACAGCAGGAGCTTTGGCAGGTGCAGAAAACACACGACCACTTCGGGTCAACCCACTGACATCGGCAACATTGGTCACGGAAGTGGAAGGCAAAGGCACTTCGACCCCATCCTGGACAGCAACAGGATTGTACCGGAATGGCACAGCTCGATCAGATGAATAGGGCACAGGGCCGGCGGGTTTAATAATCAAAGAAGGGGAAGCCTTCGACTTGTTGCTATTGTAACGAATAACAACGGGCTCAGGCAACTTGAACACTGGTGATATGACATTCACTTCAGGTTCGACTTCATCAACATTGCGATTCTGGAGAATCTCAATGATACCTTCATTCAACATCTTCTGAAGTTCTCTGCGGACCTGACTGCAACCCAAACGGTTAACCGAGCAGACGCGGCACTTGTCGTGGTCATGCTCCAAGTAGCTGTACTGACACAGCATACGGTGTAATTCAACCAACGACTGCCTGATATGGCTGACATATCTGACCTTGTACTTCCCAAGGCATTCCTGAATCATATTGACAGATTTCCCATGCGCAGGCAATGGGTTCTTGGTAACGTTCGGGCTTGAGTCCTCAAAACTCAGAATTCCACTTCTCATAAGGTCTTGCACCTTAGTCTTCAGCTAGAAGCAATTTTCTATGTCATGGCCCGGAGCGCCAGAATGATAGACACAATGTAGGTCAGGCTTATACCACCACTGAGGGTTGACCGGTATAGCTGGAGGATCTCTTGGAGAAACCAACTTCCGCTCTATTAGAGAGGGATATAACTCTACATAAGACATGGGAATCGGATCAAAACTGATCTTCTTCCTTTCATAACCCATGTTTGCTTGATTACTCGTACTCCCACGAGGCTGGTAAGCCTGTTGCTGTGGACGAGATTGTTGCTGATGGTACTGCGGTTGTTGATATTGCTGCTGATGCTGATACTGTTGATGTTGATACTGCTGATGTTGAGGAGTATTGTCCTTGAAAACAGGTGCTACGTGAGCCACCTGATGCTGATGACTGGCATGTCGTGCAGGTTTCCTCTGAACAGAGGGTCTTCTATGTTTTGGCTGAGACTGCACAGCGTGTGCTTCCCCTTCTTTCCTCTTAAACGCCCCATATCGTTTAGAGGAAAAACCATCGTCCTTAGTCAACCGTCCTTCACGGACACCTTCTTCAAGACGCATCCCCATGTTCACCATCTCGGTGAAATCAGAGGGAGCGCTTGCTACCATCCGCTCATAATAAAATGAGCCAAGAGTCTTCAGAAATATCTTGGTCATTTCTTTCTCTTCCAGCGGTGGAGTGATTTGAGTTGCCAGCTCTCGCCATCTCTGGGCGTACTCCTTGAACGACTCTTTGTCTTTCTGTGACATGGACCTGAGTTGATCTCGGTCAGGCGCCATATCGACATTGTATTTATATTGCTTGACGAAAGCTTCGCCAAGGTCGTTGAAAGATCGGATGTTGGCACTGTCCAGGCTCATGTACCATCTGAGCGCGGCACCGGATAAGCTGTCCTGAAAATAATGAATCAGGAGTTGATCATTATCAGTCTGTGTTGACATCTTCCTGGCGTACATGACCAGGTGAGCTAGTGGATAGGTGTTCCCCTTGTATTTTTCAAAGTCTGGGACCTTGAATTTGATCGGTATCTTGACACCGGGAACTAAACAGAGTTCGGCTGCAGACTTGCCGAAGAGATCTTTGCCTCGAAGAGTCCTCAATTCCTTTCTCAGCTCAAGGAATTGATCGTTCATAGCATCCATTTTTTCATGAACGTCTGAGCCCTCAGATGGCTCAGAGTGATAGATGGTGTCGTCTACCCTGGGCATGGTATGCACGACAGGAGGAGCGGGAACAGGGACCGGGCTAGATGCCGGCATATGAACGAAGGTTGGAGCTGGCAGATCGGGCATAAAGCCTGGAGGCATTCCCCAAGGGAACCCGGCTGGCATGGCATTGGGCGCATGGGCGCTGACTGGCACTGTAGAAGTGGCTATCTCTGAGATGACTGTTCTCTGAACAGGCGTTGCTGGCTGTTGAGCAGGCTGATTCTGAGCAGCAAGGAGTTGCTCCATCAAAGCGCCAAGTCTGGCGACCTCTTCCTTTAGTTCTCTGTTCTCTTGTTCTAATTGCTCCATGACCCTTGCTGAATTGACCCGCGTATAATACCGGTGAGTCAGCTTGTCTTCAAAATAAATGAAGAACAGAGGTTAGGACAAGAAGACCAGAAAAGGAGTACCTGTTTATGCAAACATGATGCATGAAATGCTTGTGCAAATGCTTTGTTTTCAAGGAACCTTTAGGGTATTATTTGCAATATTTTGAATATTTAAACATCTTAATTTCTCATGGAAAATATTTCATTCAATATATTGAGACAAAGAAGTACAGCATTCTTTAATTATTACAAAGAGAAAAGGTAAATGACATCCTATGGATCCCTAGAAGCTCGGGATGCTGGAAGACGAGAAGTGCACAACTTCTTGATCTCTCTCTCATAGGCCGCTTCCATGTCAGCTTTCTCCTTTGCAAGTCGATCGTACCTCCTCTTCCAGAATTTGGATGACTGAGGAAGTAGAGAAGTCCAAGTGTCGTTCGGATCGTCGATCACTCGGTGCTCGAGGAATTCAATCATAGCGTCCTTCTCCTTGAGCTGCTGCAGCAATTCCTCCCTTTCACGGATCCAAGCACGCGAAAGGTCTTCTTCTCTCAACTCCTCTACACGTTGGGTAGGGAGGGTTGAAGGCCCAGCCACATCCAACAGTGTAGGTCTCGGATGATCATATGGCATCAGGTAGGTGGCAGCCCTCTGTCTGACCCAAGAGGTATAAGGCTCCAAAGCAATGCAGTTCTTTGGACCCAACTCGTTCCTACTCTTCTTGCGAATACTGCGCCAAGCACGGACAAATCTGGCTTTCAGGCCTTGGGGATCTTTACCCTCCAGAAAGAATACGCCTTCTAACAGAATGTTATGGGGTTTATCCTTTAGGGGGAACCCAAGCTGACGACGTGCGAGAATAGGATTGTAGCTGATCCCACCACATGTGCCAAGAAGAGGCACATTAGGGAATTCACCACAATAGTCGATGATCTGAACGGTATCATACACGCGATCATACCAGGTGATATCATCATTGGTGAGAGACATGAGTCTCTGAGACCACCGTAGACATCCCTTGTTCTCCTTGAAAGCAACTGTCTGCGGCAAGTGCGAAATAAACCACTTTTACAGCAGGGGTAGACAGCAGACAATAACTCCTCCTCCTTTCGCATTCCTGTAGTGCAAGGAAACGTAAGCATCGCCCAACAAAGTCGGAACTGGATTAAGAACTGAGAAGATCCTAATAGCATTCATCTCCACGAACTTGTCGAAGTTGGGAAATAGCACTAATCCATAGATGAGCAGCACGAATAGAGCCTCAAAGGCATCCTCACTCATAGCCTTCCCATAGAAGGTAGCTTGGGTAATGAGGAACTCGGAAGGAAAACCCTGAATTCCACCTTTGGTAGTCAGATTAGCTCTAATCAACTCTTCATTTATGTGCAACAAGCTAGCAATCTCTCGAGCAGATGGAATATCCTCTAGGCCACTGAACGGCACTTGATCCAGAATCGGAATCCCAATGAGATGAGAATACTCCTCCAAAGTTGGCAACAACTGGAAGTCCGGGAATAAGAAGCAATGATACAACGGATCGTAGAACTGAGCCAGAGTACTCATTAGCCCTTCGTCAACCTGAGTAGTCAGTAGAGGCAGAAGCTTCCCATAGCGAGCTTTGAAACCCAAGGGATCTAATACATACGATGTCAGATTCCTTAACTCTTTTACATCAGGCTGTTTGAAGCTGTACTTCTTTGTATGCCTTTTTGGTCTTTCCATGTCTGAAAATTTTGCAAATAAACCCTTTAAGTTCCTTGAAAATTTTCTTTTTTCTGATGACATGAATGCGGATGAATGCGTGAATGCATGAATGCAACAAACACACCCAAGGATCAAACAAGGCACATCAAACAAAGGTCATGGGAAAGCTCATTGTATCCCTAATATCAATCATCCATTTTGGTGGATTTAGGTTTTCACCTTATCAACACCCAAGTTCCATTGATATTAACGGTACATGAACCGGCTCGAACACCCTTAATATCAACCAGCCGCTTTGGTGGATTTTAGGTTTTACACCTGATCCGGGATCCATTGATATTAACGGTGTCTGAACGACTCAACCATGAATCAAGGGTTTGTTGAGAGTCACGAGCATGGAGTCTTGGTTAAGAACCACCCAAAGGGAGTGTGCTAGGGTTTAAACCTGCCAGACATGTTCTATCAGAGGTTCCCATAATCATCGTTCCATCTTTCGAATATTATCGGAGGAACGAATACTCGTATTCCAAGAATATTCTCAAGAGAAACTCTCATGAGTGTAGTATCGCGTAACAATCGTATCAGAACTGACATCTGAACGATCTCCGCACTACGGTCCTAAAAATAGGCCAAGATGGGTTTGGTAAACTAAGGTCCTTGGCTTCTGCGGAACATGATTGAAAGAATAATGCCTAACCACAAATAACTTGTGTGACATTATTAGTTCAACATGACCTCCACCAAGTGAATGGACTCGCAAGTCAACTGGCTAAGGAATACTCCACACCAGTCAACAAGACTATGCCATTCTCCTATCCTAGAGTGCACTCGAGTTCGGGTACAGAACTCATCTCACAGATCACCAAAGCAAACAACAATTGTATATCAAGCAATTCAAACATTACAATCAATACAGTCATTCCAAATTGTACAAAAATATGTCACATAACAGATAACAATATAACACAACAAGGGTGAAAAGTAGGCAATACAACCAGGGATTTTACTTTCCCCAGTGGAGTCGCCACTTTTCTGTAGCGGTGTATTCGTCGCTATATGATTTATTGATTAAACCATAAGCAAAGCATACAATGAAATTCGAGTCGCCACCGCACTTTTATTTATCCAAAGGACTGGCTAAAAAGCGAACAAAAGCCTAAGAAGTTTTACACGTAGAAAACTAATAAAAAGATCAGAGAGTCTGGGTAAGGGGTAAATTACGCAATGGGAAGGTGTTAGGCACCCATCACGTCCTAGGTACTCCTAGGGAGCCCTTTTCACACTTGTTGTATAAGATTGTTATTTGTTATGACATAAGTATTGTGCAAACATGATTGGGATGATGAGAAAAGAAATATACAATTTGATTATTTTTGTGTTCGAACGGATGAACCCATTGCCTACGTACCTTCCATCAAAGGTAAGGATCAAAACGCCGTAGTTCGGCTAAAAGATTTCCAAAAGTTGGTGGATTCAATTTTAAACAATAGCACTGAGGCTCTTCATTATCAATGGGAGAAAACTCGACCAAGACCAACATCCACCATGCGAGGATAGCTTCGACGTACTAGAGGGGTTAGCCCTGTTTTCAGTACGGAAGTCTTATAGTCGACTCACTAAGGATAAGGTGAGGTTTACATCAACCACAAAGATAATTGAAACCTATGGCTAATGCATGAAAAGATTAACAATGGACAAAGCCAAAACAAGTGAATGGGTGGAGTTAATTGATTGTGATTGTGAAAGTAGGGTCAAAGTATGATTAAGATTAATTCAAAGAAGTATTATGAAATGGAGTTGAAAAATCAAGGACTTGGGGTCCAGGTTTTTAGTTTGAAAGCATGAAGATGTTTGCGCAATATCTATGTCAAGTTTGAAAGTAATGTGTGAAAAGGTTTAGGACATAATGAGGATGAATGGATGAAGATGGATTGTAAAACTTCTTAGAGGGTTCACCTCTTGAGATCATATAGGAGATGATTCAAGTGTGTCCTTTGGGAATGGGCAATAAGCAATAACAAAGTAAGCAAACAAATGATACCGGATGCCACTCAATGGTCTTACTCCAATCTCACAAACGAAAAGCGGATACCGGATACCAATAAATGGATTTACACCAATCTCCTAAAAAGGAACTGGATATCAGAGGCCACTCTATGGACTTACACTAATCTCCTCAACAAAGAAATAAAAAGAATGGATACCGGATGCCAATCTGTCTGGACTTATACCAATATCCAACATATGATCATAGGAAAGCAAATGCCAACTTGCAGGGACTTACAATTGCATCCTCACATAAACAAAGAAAAGCAAAACATGGATGTCAGATGCCAATCTATCTGGGCTTACTCTAACCTCCACAGTATGGTCCTAGGAATACAAATGCCAACTTGCAGGGACTTATAATTGCATCCTCACATACAATCAAACAAATGCATCAAGCAAAGATAAGATGAGTGGCCAATGAAATGGTCTTACAACTCACTTCCATATCATAGGAACAATGGCCAATGAATGGTCTTACAATTGTCCTCAATGGGTAAACAACAATGATAATGTCACAAAGACAAATGAGATGATCATGCAATAATGAGCAATTAATGATGATAAATGCATAGAGCATACAAGCAAACATGTGCATATGAAGCAACAACCAATCAATGACAGCATTCAGCACACACTATAACCAAACAAGGAGGCTCATACAAAAGGGTTAGGCATTGAAGCCAACTGGAATAGGGTCAATGGTGCTCTTAACCTTGCCATTGAAGGGCTAAGGTGAAGCAGATAAAAGGATATGAGGGGTGTGCCTCATTGCTCTTATCCCTGGTCAGGGAGAGCATTTGAATATCAGAAGGTGTGGGAGTTCAGAAAGTAGGAACTCTCTCCACATATTAGACTCAATAGATCTTGGGCTTGGATCTCAATGCTACAACCATGTAATGGGAGCAAGGAGAAGACTCACAGAATAGTAGGAGATAGGTTGCATATCTCTTGGATTCTACCAATTGCCTTATTTGAAGGACTTTTCCTGCTTGGGACAAATGTAAACACACACAAGCATTGCCTCTTAAGGAGGACTTCAGACAGTTGCCTGGCCAAATAACAGGCCAGGTCTTCCAGACTACATGAAGAAAAGGGATTATACCTCAATGCAAATTGCTATATAGCAAAGCAAAGCAAGTTCAAAGAACTAAGCAACTAAAGGTACCTGAAATAGTCAAACAGAATCAGTACACAGTTCAAAAGTCAAAGCAAAATGATGTAGGAATCAACAGTCAAAATAAACAGACAAATGTGCAATGCACAAGTCTCAAGGCATATGAGCCAAGCAACCTACAAGACAAAGAGGTTAGCTCATGATAAACAAATAAACTTATTCAACTTGTATAAGTTTCTTTGAGGCAATTGCTTCTCAACCTGAAAACATGAACTCAATCATAAGCAATAAGACCACTAGGACAAGCCTAGGGTCAAAAGAGAATGAGAAAGTCAAAACAGCAAGTGATATCCAATCAAAATCAAGTTTAAACATTTAAGAAGCAAACTCAATTGGTTTCATGTTCATATCATGCATCATCATCATTTCATAAGCAAAAGAAGTCAAAGCATGGCAAATGAAAGCTCATAGAAGTCAACAGCAAGACTTAACTCAAAACCAATCATAAACATTTCTAAAAATCATCAAATAATTCATGATCAATCATAATCCATAACATGACATGCATATAAAATTTCAGCTCAATTGGATCATGGGAAGATGGTCAATAAAAATCAGAAAGTCAAAACAATTTCAAACATGCTCAAAGAAGGCAACCAAACATGCATCAACTTCAAAAATTCATAAATCAGTGATAACATATAAGAAATGAATGGGATCAACACCATGGCAAAGCTTAAGATGTCTACTAATCACATGTCAAATTTCATGTCCATCTAATAAAGTATGAGCATTTCACAAATGAAATGGCATGATGTGTCACAAAAAGTCAACATAAGACCAAACAGGGGAGAAAAATCTCAATCAATTGGAAAATGCCACAAACAAATCCACAAAAAATCACATGTAATCTAGACATACTCAAGTACATTAATGCAAAAATTCAATCCATTTTGAGGTCAAGAAGCATGGCTATGAAAATCATCAAGTTGCACATCAATGGTGTGACACAAATTGTCACACCCTAATTCAAAAATTCATAACTCACAATCCAGATAAGATAAATTCACAAACTCTATACCAAAATCACCATGGATGTGTCTAGTTTAAGCACAAAAAATTTCAGGGCCATTGGATAATTCATTGTCATTTCACAAAGGTTTTGGCAAAAGGTACAAAAAATGGATACATGTCACAAAACCTAATACCATTTAAAATCTACTCATGCAAAAATTCTGGAAAAATCATGATAAATAAGTAGAGATCAAGCAGAGCATAATGCAAAAAATTTCATGAAATTTGGATCACAAATGGATGAGATATGAATTTTGTAAATTGGTGTAACAAAATGAAATGAATATTGAAACAAAAAACATGAAATAATGGATTAATTGGACACGATGGCAGATTTGTAATTCCTTGGAAATGTTAGTGAAACGGTGCGTAGCGTTTATAAGCGTGGCAAGCAGTGATAGGCAGCATGGCAATGTAACAGGGCAAGGTTCATGCAAACAAAACGACAACAGCAGCCAAACGCATTTTGAAAAGAAAATCTGGAAAAGATTTTTAGGGTTTGCGCATACAGTACCATCATCATCACTTCCAAAATCGTGAATGAAATTATTGTCACAGAAATGAGTAAATGGCATATCATTCTAATCAGCAGACCAAGCACAATCATAATCCAATATCCATATTCATTAAACCAAGCTAAACAAGAAGCAACAAGCAAAAACAATTTTGAACATGAAACCTTAAAGTCAGATTTCTCTCAGCACAAGCAACCAAAATGCATGATTCAAAGCTTAATGAAACCAGCAAAGTGAGATCTATTGGAAGCATGGCATAATTTAGCAGAATAAGGAGGTCGAAATCTTACTTGTTCTTGAAGGAGATAGTGAAACAGTTGGAATTTGGCTTGGTTTGCTTGAAACAGTTGCTCACAAAGTTTCCAAATGATGAATGCTTGAAGGATTTTGGCTCAATGATGTTTGTTTTTGCTCGAAACCAACTCTGCCATTGATGAGTTCATGGAGAAAACAGAACTTGAAGCTGGCTTACAGTTGGGATTCATGGCCATAAAATGCTTCCAATGTGTTGGTTAAGGAGGGAACAAACAAGCAAATTCGTGCTTCTTTGGTGTTTTGAGCAGAAATCCAAAATGAATAAATTGAGAGTTTTTGAGAGAATGAGTTTCTGTTTGTGTAATGTTGGCTGCTAGGGTTGCAATGAGCAGAAAAAGGAGTATTTGTATGCTGTTTAAGGTGCTCAGTAGGATTGCTAATCACAATTAGCTTAAATGAATCAATTTTTATCATTTGCTAAAATTCCACCAAGTTGGTAATGGGGTGTAAGTCTGCACGAAATGGGCTTTGTAACATGTTTCAAATGACATTTCAGACCTATTCCAATTGGCCAAATGTGTTAAAATTGGTTATTTCACAAAAATCACTTTTGCACCACACTTGAAATTAATTAATGCAAGTCCAAAAAGGCCATTTTGAATGGTGATGTTTTGATGCATGATAATGACATTTTTGGAAAGAGGGGATCAAATATGACTTGTAGGAAAAAACCTCACCAAATTTGGCCAAATGGTTTGAGAGATATGGCCTTTTGAAGTTCACAAATTTTTGAAAATGAATTGATCATATCTTGCCAACCATACATGGGAATTGAGTGTTCTTGGACTTTTTGGAAATGGGAGAACAAGATCTTCAACTTTCATGTTGGGAAAAAATTCATTTGAAGCTTGTATCATGATGTAAGTTTAGGATCAAGAAGTTTCCATTTTTGGCAAATTCCAATTACAGGTCAACTTTCTATTTCTGGAAATTTCTTGTCTGACTTTATTTTCTTCCATGATGATGTTTGACATGATGTATGAAGCTTGTATAGACATGAATGAGACCTCTCAGACCAATTCCCATCATCAAATCACTGATTAAATGGACAGTTGACCAACAGTTGACTTTCTAGGGTTTTGGATGACTGAACCATGTTCTGATGAATTCCAAGCCCCTACCACTTGATATCTTGATTCCAAATGATGTCACAACTCATGTGAACTCTTGATGATTGATCGTGGTGCCCAAATTCTGCAAGAATGGCCACCATCCATTGCTTAATGGCTGATTTGACTGTTTGACTGTAGATTGCTTCATCTGCAAGTAACATGGTTAGATGACAATATTTTTGTACTTTTGGTTAGTGAACATATGAAAAGCAAAGATATACAAATGCAAAGCATGCTTGGTGATCAAGAACCAACTCACAAGGCAACCTACCCACTAGGAGGGAAGCTAGGGCATGCAATGATCCTTGAGGCCATGATATGATACGCTATGGGCCATGAGGGATCTTAGGGCCAAAATTGGGGTCTTACACTTACGATGTTCTATAACTCACTTAAGGGCACCGTACCTTACGGTATTCCTTAGTTACTCTATCTCTCATCAATCCGTCCTTTGTGTGTGACCCTGTAGGTTTTCGTGACGTTGGCAATTATATTAAATCACGCATTTAACATAATAAACAGTGAGCGGTATCTAGCAACACATCACTGCTACCCAAGACACGAAAATGTCATGTGATCTGACAATTCCTTCTGTGATAATAATTATGTGTATAATTACCCTTTTGCCCTTATGTCTATATTGAACACAAGGCATATACCGTGTCATCCTTGTCCAGTTCAATATTGGGCCCATAGACATTTATCATGTTATGCAGGATAGGCAAATTCCATCTAGGTCACTCATGTCCCTCAGCATGCTTTGTGGAGTACCCATCAACTGTCTTTATGGTTATCCAGTTACGGACAACGTTGGATCAGCAATAAAGCACTCAACTCTACATCTAGGATCCATAGTGGTTTCAGGTCGAAGAGTGGAATACACTATTATCACCATGAGAATAACTTATGACACCTTGCATAACTTTCTATATAGTATTCTCATAGCGGGTCAATCCGGTATAAATATTACTCCTAATATTCATACCTATGTTTAAGACTTGATAACTCTTTATCCATGATCCATGAGATGTGATCATCAGTCTACAAACATAATAGTCTTAATGCTTTAATGTTATCCCACTTCACACTAAAGCTCGACTACGGATACTTTAGGAATAGTGTCCTTATGTTTAATGTGTTCTCATGATTAAGTCACACTTAATACATTAAACGGACTATCTATTCCAGGGACTTTATTAATCAACCATAATAAAGAGAATGCCTTTTATTATTCGATACAAGTACCAAAATGTATTGGCCTCTAGGGCTTACACCAACAATCTCCCACTAGCACTAGAGCCAATCAGGCATACCCTTATGCCCATTGATCTAGTATGGCCATCATGCTTCTGCTGCGCAAGAGGCTTTGTCAGTGGGTCAACTATATTGTCAAGTGTAGGTACTTTACATATTTTCATACAACGTCTAAGTATGTGTTTGGATCGTTGGTGAGATCTAGGCTCCTTGGCTTGTGCGATAGCACCATTGTTATCATAATAGAGACCAATGGGATCCACAATGCTAGGGACTATGCCAAGTTCACTAATGAACCTTTTGATCCAAACAACTCCCTTTTCTGCATTTGAGGCAGCAATATACTCGGCCTTGGTTGTAGAATCAGCAACTGTATCTTGCTTTGAACTTTTCAAGCTCACAGCGCCACTATTTCAGCAAAACACATAACCATTGGAATCATTCATATTAAAGCATCTCAGCACCTTGTCTATGTACTCTGACTTAGGCCAAGCATTTTATGATCTATCTCTATAGATTCTGATTCCTAATATATAGGCTGCTTCACCTAGGTCCTTCATAGATAAGCATTTCCCCACCCAAGACTTTGCTTGTTGCAGGGTAGGGATATCATTTCCAATAAGTAATATGTCATCTACATATAATACCAGGAATACGATCATGCTCTCACTAACCTTCTTGTAGACACAAGGCTCATCTTCGTTCTTGATGAATCCATACAGTTTTACTGTTTCATCAAGGCGAAGATTCCATGAGTAGGTCACAGGCTCATCTTGATCCATGAGTAATACATCACCTTGATCAGATATCCATATATCTCAGGTAGGTGACGTATCCTGCCTGACCTACGCTGGTCTTGTTCTACTTGAGCAGGTTGCTCTTACACAACCACTTGTGTTTCCTGCTCTAATTCCTCCATAGGTGTATCGATAATTTGTGATTCTTGAATTTCTTCAAGTTCTACTTTCCTCCCACTGATTCCTTTGGAAATAAAATCCCTCTCTAGGAAAACTCAGGTTCGAGCGACAAACATTTTGCCCTCAGAAGGATTGTAGAAATAATATCCTCTTGTTTCGTTAGGATACCCCACAAATAAGCATTTGTCAGATTTGGGCTCAAGCTTAGTTGAAACTTGTCATTTCACATAAACCTCGCAACCCCAAATCTTTATGTAAGACATATGTGGTTTCTTACCACTCCATATCTCATATGGTGTCTTCTCAACCCTTTTGGATGGAACACGGTTAAGTGTGTAAGCTGCTGTCAATAGTGCATGTCCCCAAATGGAGTTTGGAAGATCGGCGTGACTCATCATGGATCGGACCATGTCTAACAGGGTTCGATTTCTTCTCTCAGATACACCATTCCATTGTGGTGTTCCAGGAGGAGTAAGTTGGGATAGGATCCCACACTCTTTCTGATGGTCATCAAACTTTAGGCTTAAATACTCACCGCCTCGATCTGATCGAAGAGTTTTAATATTCTTACCTAGTTGGTTTTGTACTTCATTCTTGAATTCCTTGAACTTTTCAAAGGACTTTGATTTGTGTTTCATTAAATACACACAACCGTATCTACTGAAATCATCGATAAATGAAGTACTGAAAACCTCCTCTGGCTGGAATGTTCAGTGGTCCACATACATCAGTATGTATGAGGGCCAAAAGATCATTAGCTCTTTCACCTTTTCCTGTGAATGGAGATTTTGTCATCTTCCAAGTACTTTGGGCAGTTTCTCTTCCGGTGTCCGGTCTTACCGCAATGGAAGCAGGTGCCTGCCTTTGTTATGCCTCCACTAGGCTTCAAAACAGTAACAGTGGGTCTGGGTGTGGCAACTTCCTTGCCCTTCCCTTTATCACCCTGCCTGGTGGGCCTTTTGTTCTGTCTCTTTCCATTTCCGATCATCAGAATGGACTTCCCTTTTGTCTTCAGATTATGCTCGGCAGTTCTTAACATGGCGAGCAGTTCAGGAAGAGATTTGTCCATATCAATCATATTGAAATTTAGGACAAATTGACTGAAACTATCTGGCAACGATTGCAAGACCAAATCAGTCGCAAGTTCCTTTCCGAGGGGAAAACTCAACCTTTCAAGCTTTTCCATATACCCAATCATCTTGAGCACATGGGGACTTATAGGGGCTCCCTCAGCTAACTTGCCTTAAAAAAGGGTTTTTGAAGCTTCAAACCTCTCATGCCTTGCTTGCTCTTGATAGAGCATCTTCATGTGTTCGATCATATCGAACGCTGTCATGTTCTCATGTTGCTTTTGTAACTCTGAGTTCATGACATCCAGCATGAGACAAGCAGTTTCATTGGCATCATTGACATGCTTCTTATAAGCATCTCTTTCTGCCTTAGGTGCAGAACTAGGAGGTTCCTCTTCAGGAACAGGTGTCTCCAAGACATACAGCTTTCTATTATGTTTGAGGACAATCCTCAAGTTTCGGTGTCAATCCAGAAAATTTGTCCCAGACAATTTTTCCTTATCAAGGATTGATCTCAAGATGTTGTTAGAGGTGTTTGCTGTCATGGTTATCTACATAAGGATTAAGAAAATATAAGTATCATTGACATATTTAATTAGGCCTTTAGTCAAATATGCTCCCACTATTTTACTCAAAACAAATGACCCTCATCATTTGATTCGGAAAATCCCGTTGGAAGATTTTCTAGTGGGTCGAGATCCATATTTCACTTCGTTCTAAGTCCGCGTAGGCGGATTACACAAAACTAGGTTATTTAGGTAGGAACTCCTTCCAATTGTATCTCATACAACTCTCGAAAATTTCAATTGGGTGAATAACTCCTTATTCCAATCCATCATATGGATTATTCCCAACTCTTGCTTCTAAACATATATAATAAAATTATAATTAAGTTTGACTCATCGTTTTAGCAGTTGGATATTACAATTATCCCATCGCACCTTGACTAATACAAAACATGCACCTCGCGTAGGCGAAACCTACATATCCGATACCAGTCTTGATGAGTGCTAAAACTTGGAAAGCAAACACATATAATATTATTATAATTTGTTTAGTTAAGTTTGACCCATTGTTTTAACAGTTGGATATTACAATTATCCCATCGCACCTTACTAATATATAGATCATGCACCTCGCGTAGGCGAAACCTACATTATCCATTACTAGTCTTGATGAGTGTTAAAACTTGGAAAGCATAAACTTAATATTTAATTTTGAGGGAATTGCAATTGTACTGATCTCACCGGCTTGTTTATCATATAAATCGTCTCTCACATGCATCAACATACATTCACATACATTCACATGCATCAACATACATACACAATGAAACAGTTATGGCCCCTAGCGCAATTGTTCTCCCAAGCCAATGAGAGAACCTAAGCTAACCTAATAACGATCTAAGCTTCTCCAAGCAAGATCTTCAAGGTTGTCCTCCTTTGATCTTCAAGGTTGTCCTCCTTTGATATTGAAATCTTCTCTTTCTTCATAACATTGTCTTCTTCTCTTTCTTCATAACATTACATTCCAGAAGAAACTCGTTTTACATACGAGAGATTGAGATGAGAAAAGAAGTTACATTAAGAGATCAAAAGGAGAGGCACGACACGCAGGTCGTATTTAAAAACCCAAAACAAAATAAAGGACAACTAAGGCCATAACTGATCACCACAAGGCAATAATAATAAACACATTGTTATTATTAAATTTTAATTCCTTTAATTAATTAAAACCAAATTAAATTTTGGCGACCGATCACACTACGCAGAGTTGGTCGGGGGTTCCGCTGCCCGGTCAGCGGACGGTGGTTCATTTGAAATGGACATTGTTTTTGCATCCACACAACTCTTGCGCAGGCACAAAACAGAGACCCCAAAATTTTTGACTCTGTGAGTGTGACGACCGTCACAGGCGTGTGACGACCGTCACAGGCCATGTGAGTGTGACGAGCGTCACAGGACACGTTACGACCGTCACAGGTCAAAAACAAAAACGCCTAGAATTCTGTGAGTGTGACGACCGTCACAAGGCATGTGACGACCGTCACGTCCTTGTTACGACCGTCATGGGCGTGTTACGACCGTCACACATCCAGTTTGTTACGCTTGTTACGCTCGTCACACGAGCTTCACGCGGCCAAAATAACAGACTTTGAAACAGTCAACACGCTCGTCACACGAGCTTCACGCAGCCAAAATAACAAACTTTGAAACAGTCAACAGACGTGTTCCAAAAGCCCTAAATTCACAACTCTTTGACGGCACATCCCTTGCGCCGTCACCAACCCTAATGCGCCAATTTCAGACCGTCAAACACACCTCGATTGTTGATTCAGTATGATTGATCAACAGGTCATTGCTTCACCATACTAATGTCGGATTCCGAAGCAAATGACCATTGATCGCTCAAAGGAAAACAATCATTTAGTGTTCGAATGAATGAAACAGAAACAGTATATCACATATACCGTACTTTGCATTAGGATTACTTATATCATATATAAGTTGATCGGTCTCAATTGCGTAACCTATGGACGATCGATGTATCGCTGCTTCACCATACTAATGTCGGATTCCGAAGCATAGTCAACATCAATCATCCAACTCGTACACTCATGATGCCAAATTTAATTACCCTTTTAATTAATCGATTCATTCTGTCTTTTAATCATATTAATACAGAAAATAAACAGCTATCCGAGTCATGGTTTCGTAAGTGGCTCTGATACCACTGAAGGAGAATTGCGGTCCAAAACGCAGCGGAAATTAAAATTTTCTCCTTTAGAGATCCTTACGAATGGTCATGATCAGTGATAGGATATTTACCTCTTGTGACGACTGAAACCTTTGGTGCAGATCTCTTGTGACAATCAAAACCTTTGATGCAGATCCACGGAGCGATCACGAACGTTGAACGATGACAACGTCTCTACTCAGTCCACACGAACGGGTTCCTTCAATCTCAGTGCTAGCTGGTACGAATGAAGGCTTTGAGTGAGAGAGAGAGAGAGAGAGTGAAAACGAAAAGAATGCAACCGCAAATTTTTGCTTCTGCACAAGGGTTCTATTTATAGAACCACTTGTGTGGGCTTCAAGCTAAAATCCCACTTAAGTGTATTTTGGCCCATATCTTATAATATGCCCAAAATCACTTAAGCTCATGGTACCTTACCATATTTCATATTCTACTCAAGTACATCGTACCTTACGATGTTCTATAACTCACTTAAGGGCACCGTACCTTACGGTATTCCTTAGTTACTCTATCTCTCATCAATCCGTCCTTTGTGTGTGACCCTGTAGGTTTTTGTGACGTTGGCAATTATATTAAATCACGCATTTAACATAATAAACAGTGAGCGGTATCTAGCAACACATCACTGCTACCCAAGACACGAAAATGTCATGTGATCTGACAATTCCTTCTGTGATAATAATTATGTGTATAATTATCCTTTTGCCCTTATGTCTATATTGAACACAAGGCATAGACCGTGTCATCCTTGTCCAGTTCAATATTGGGCCCATAGACATTTATCCTGTTATGCAGGATGGGCAAATTCCATCTAGGTCACTCATGTCCCTCAGCATGCTTTGTGGAGTACCCATCAACTGTCTTTCTGGTTATCCAGTTACGGACAACGTTGGATCAGCAATAAAGCACTCGACTCTACATCTAGGATCCATAGTGGTTTCAGGTCGAAGAGTGGAATACACTATTATCACCATGAGAATAACTTATGACACCTTGCATAACTTTCTATATAGTATTCTCATAGCGGGTCAATCCGGTATAAATATTACTCCTAATATTCATACCTATGTTTAAGACTTGATAACTCTTTATCCATGATCCATGAGATGTGATCATCAGTCTACAAACATAATAGTCTTAATGCTTTAATGTTATCCCACTTCACACTAAAGCTCGACTACGGATACTTTAGGAATAGTGTCCTTATGTTTAATGTGTTCTCATGATTAAGTCACACTTAATACATTAAACGGACTATCTATTCCAGGGACTTTATTAATCAACCATAATAAAGAGAATGCCTTTTATTATTCGATACAAGTACCAAAATGTATTGGCCTCTAGGGCTTACACCAACAGTCTCACCTTCTCTTCTTCGCTGACCGTTACCAGCAAACGGTTTCTTGGAAACTGATGAGTTGGAAGCACTATTGTCTTGAATTCGGCCCATCTTCAACAGACTCTCGATCCTTTCTCCAGCAATCACTATCTCTGCAAAGCTGATTGACGGGCAAGCAGCCAATCTCTCGATATAATTGCCTTGAAGAGTGTTCATGAACATGTCCACCATCTCCCTTTCAGACATAGGGTGTTGGACGAATGCAGCAATCTGTCTCCAACGTTGAGCATATTCTCTAAAGGTCTCCTTTGCATTCTAAGACATTCCTTGCAACAAGGTCCGATTTGGAGCCATGTCCAAGTTGTATTGATATTGCTTGACAAAAGCCTCTGCGAAGTCTTTCCAGCTCTTGATGGTAGTACGAGACAAATGAGAATACCATTCACGAGAAGCTCCAGTTAAACTGTCTTCAAAATAGTACATCCACAACTTTTCATCTTCAGTGTGAGCTCCCAACCTTCCCAGATAAGATTGGAGATGAGTGCGTGGGCAAGAAGTCTCGTTGTATTTCTCAAAAGTAGGGGGTTTGAACTTGTGAGGGTTCCTTACTCCCTGAACCAGGCCAAGATTGGTGACATCAAAACCTAAGGAATTTTGAGACTCCAAAGATTTGAGCTTCTCAGCAAGCTCATCTATACGACGAGTGGTCTCGAGGGCCTCGTCGTGCAAAGAAAATTGATCATACTGACAATCTTCAGTAACGGGGCGCCCGTTAATCCGAATTCCTTGATTCACATCGTACCTTCCGCCAATGCCATTTCCAACATTCCCCGTGTTGCCAACATTTCCCGGGTTTCCATCAGCATTTGTGTTACCCGCGTTTCCAGTGTTCACATGGTTATCAGCGTTCCCAGGGTTACTAGGGTTCCCCTTAGCACTTGGTATTTCCACCTCTGGATCGGGCCTCGATTGCTCAACCAATTCCTTCAGCTTCGCCTGGCCTTCTGCCATACCAGTCATCAATGTCATGAACTGATCCATCCTTTCACGCATATCAGCCAGTTCTTTCTGTATCTGGTCCATTGCTAGTCGTGGACGGTTTTCCTTTGTCGGGTACCTGTGAACTCACTTGGTACCAATAACTGCCTGCAACAGGGAACAAACATTAGACACTGCGGTGACACCTGCAAAATAAACAAGGGTTAGTATGCATGGTATGCGATGCACTGCTTATTCGATTTTAAGGCCCCCCCTTAAAAAGGGAATACCCTATAAATGAATAAGCATGAGATGTTGGATGCAAATATGCAGATGATGTTATGCAATGCAATGACATGTTAATCAGAATTGATGGATCCGCTTGAACATTTGTCAGGTTGCACTGCCTGGAGAGAAATTAAGAGGATCAAGCAAAGCACACCAAACAAAGGTCATGGGATGGATCATGTTATCCTTAATATCAACCATCCATTTTTGGTGGATTATGGTTTACACCTTATCAACACCCAAGTTTCATTGATATTATGGATACCTGAACGGATCAACCATGAATCAAGGGTTTGTTGCAAGTCACGAGCATGGAGTTTAGGTTAAGAACCACCCAAAGGGAGTGTACTAAGGTTTAAACCTTCCAAACATGTTCTACAAAAGGTTCCCATAGTCATAATCCCATCTTTCGGATATTATCGGAGGAACGACTACTCGTATTCCAAAAATATTCTCAAGAGAGACTCTTATGAGTGTAGTATCACGTAACAATCGTATCAAATCTTACACTTGAACGACTTTCGCACTACGTCCTACGAATAGGCCAAGATGGGTTTGGTAAACTAAGGTCCTTGGCTTCTAAGGTCTATATTGGAAAAAGTAATGTCTAACCAAAACTTACTTGTGTGACATTATTGATCTCAACATGACCTCCACCAAGTGAATGGGCTTGCAAGTCAACTTGCTAAGGAATAACTCCACACAAGTCAACAAGACTATGCCATTCTCCTATCTTAATTGCACTCGAGTCCGGGTATAGAACTCATCTCACAAACAGAACCAGCAGATACAACAGTCATATGTACACAATGCAATAAAGCAGGTAAATGCTGAAAGATAAATAACTGTACAAAAGAATAAACACCCAATAAACAAACAACCTACAAAAGCTAGGAGGGACTCGCTTAGGGAAATCGGATCCCCAGCAGAGTCGCCAGCTGTCGCAACCTGAAAAATGGAATGCGAAAAAAAACAACCGGCGAAGAAAGACAGGAGAGTCGCCACCGTGCGTTATTTATCCCAAAGGAGGGAAAGGAAACGCTCGAAGTAAACCTGGAAAAAGGAAAGGACAAGACAGGGTCTCGCAACCAAATCTTGGGTTCGGGAGTCGATTATGGGAAGGGAAGGTATTAGCACCCCTACGCATCCGTAGTACTCTACGGGATCCACTTTTGTAGTTCTTGTCTAAAGGGTATGGGTTTATCTAATGTGTTATTTACTAAAAAAAGGGGTCAGAAGAAAATGACTCGCACGGATGTCGCATCCACTGCATACGTATCTCATCTGAATATGAGAATCAGAGTCTTTGTAGCTCGGCTACCTAGGGGTTAAGGGTAATTGTGCTCGCTAAGACATCGCGTCTTATGCCTACGTATCTCATCTGGAATGAGAATCAGAGCAAGCCGTAGTTCGGCTAACTACAGGGTTATGGATTGGGTTTTGGACGAACGACGTTACTACGCAATCTACCGGATGCTCGACCTTTGGAGACTTACTCGCCTGTAGTAGAAGGAGTTAACATGTTCTTAGGAGAAGAAAAATCAATGAGTTGGTAGGGTTAGGGATGCTCATGCAAAAAGGCAGTCCTTGACGAAGGAACCTGTAAAAAAAATACACACACCAAAACATTGCCTCCTATCGAGGTCTTCCAGCTAGGAAAGCAGTAAAATGCGGGAAAAATGTAAAAGTACCACGCGGATAAAGATCCGAAGTAATAGCAATTAGAGGAATGGGAAACCCTGAGATCCTCCCAAGCTAACACCATCAAAGAAAGTGAGTCAGTACAGGTAATCGGAATGAAACCTCCAGGCGGTATCCCACAAATAAAGTGGAACACCAGGCAAACCATCTATGCAAGAGTCATATGAGCCCTCACACAATAAAACTCAACAAACAGGTTAGAGAAACAAAATAGGGTAACCAAGAGTTGCCCCCAAATCAAAATGTAACCACATGAATCATGCCATTAAAATTCACAAAAAGCTCACAAAAAGCAACCAAGGGTAGGAGGCCTAAACCTCTTGTCAAACACATGCATCAAAAGGGTATCAAATTCACCCATAATACCTCAAACATTCAAAGTATTCAAATTCAAAGCTCAAAGGTAATGGGAATAAGGGCAAACCTGATTGGAGAGCTTGATTGAAATTGAGTTGCACCCGTGAGGTTTACAAAACCATCTATAGGGTTTATGTGAGGCAGAGGTGATTCTGTGCAGTTGAGTTCCCTTCAGGGTTTGGAGGCTGCTCTGAGGTGATTCTGTTACACAATGCAATATGAAATGTTAAGTGACCTAAAAATGAATGCATGAATGAGGGGGGGGCAAATTTGAGGTGCTACAGCTGTCCCTATTCAATCAACTAGAGACCCGAAAAGAAGAAAGCAGCGGCTTTCGCACTTTCGAGGTATCAAGGGATTGAATACAATAAAAGCCTGAAAATTTGCACTGAAGTGAGGTGAAGTAACAATGCCTGTCAGAATCGGCAAAAAGGTGGTCTTGAAAGAAGAATTCGTCTGGTACGGTGAGAGTCGGTCTAAATACCGGAAAAGAATGTTAACCTGGATACCAAAATAAATGGTAACACATAAATAACCATGGCCTGAATGTCGCTCATCAGTCTGAATACTGGAAATGACTTCGATCTGAGCATCGGAAGATATGAGAATATTGATATCGGTCTGAACACCGAGAGGCTGGCCCGAATGCCACTTCGGTCTGAATACCGGAAAAACTGGCCTGAATGCCACAAGTTGCGTCGACCTGAACGTCGGAAACTTCTTCGATCTGAACATCGGAAAATCCGCCTGAATGCCACTTCGGTCTGAATACCGGAAAATTGGCCTGAATTCCACTTCGGTCTGAATACCGGAAAATCTGGCCTGAATGCCACAAGTTGCGTCGACCTGAACGTCGGAAACTTCTTCGATCTGAATATCGGAAAATCGGCCTGAATGCCACTTCGGTCTGGATACCGGAAACTTGGCCTGAACGCCACTTCGGTCTGAATACCGGAAACCTGGCATGAATGCCACTTCGGTCTGAATATCGGAAAAACTGGCCTGAATGCCACAAGTTGCATCGACCTGAACGTCGGAAACTTCTTCGATCTGAACATCGAAAAACTGGCCTGAATGCCCCTTCGGTCTGAATACCGGAAACCTGGCCTAAATGCCACTTCGGTCTGAATACCGGAAACACTTTCATGCCCGTCAGTATCGGCAGAAATAGGGAAAATGATAATTGAGGCGGCGCGTGGGCCAACGACCTATGCTGGGGATAGTAGGTCATGAACAACCTTCAGTCTGAGCACTGGAAAGAAGTTCTGGCTTATCACTTAGGATACCGAGAATGCCTTATGCTTTACATGCGTATGTTTGGATTTTTCAATGGCGTAATGCTCCATGAAAATGGAAATGCTACGCGATTTGGGAGGATGCAATGCAATATGATTCTACATGCAGGGATACGAAATGTCGGGGAGAATGCCAAGCCGAGGCAAGGAATTCTGCTGGGGAAATGATCACCATCTTCTGGACCCTAGCAAGACTGTTGGAGATGCACAACACAAAGAACTCTGTGGGGAAATGAACAACCACGCGTGTTCTGGCAATAAAAAAATACCGAAGCTCTGACTGAGGAGAGAACGACACTGAAAACTTGTTGTTGAGGAAAGCGACGACGGTTCTAGTAACCATAATCTGCGAGAGAGACGACTCAGCAGGGGAAGCAAACACCGATACGGTACCGAGATTCCGCTTCAAGGAAAGAGACCATGGATTTAGCGCCGAGATCATCGATCTGGCATCGAACTCTGAGGAGCAGCCGCTTCTGCTGGGAAGATACAGTCTGGCACTGTCAACTCCGCTGAGGATATATAGTCTGGCACTGTCAACTCTACTGGGGAGTGTATAGTCTGAAACAAATGCTTGGGGAAGTACAACAGTGAGGTTGCTGGGGGTTGAAGAATCCAACGCTCGGACCAGCTCTGCATGGATGAGATACCAAATACCAACTGTTGAGGAAAACATCCGCGATCATCTGATGGGGACCTTAAGGAAATGTCCCGAGTGTACCTGTTCTGAATAGAAGATCCAAAGCACTTAAAATTTACAGCAATTTTAAATGTTTATTAAGCATGTATCTGTAAAGCTCTTATGTTTCATGATGCAATGTTTATCAAAAATTCGGACGTCATTTTTGCAAACAAAATAGTAAAATGAAAATGAACACAGAAATGTACTAAATAATCATATTTTTATTGATTGAGTGGCCTCTGAATAGGCATTTACATCAGGAAGCAATCCCTGGAAAGAGGTAATCGCACAAAAGATAAAAACAGAAATTAATCTAATGGCAATGTGAAATGGATTCCTATCGGGTTCCAATTCTGCTATGATTCGCTCGTCATCAAGATCCTCCAAATGATAAACTTTCTGAAAAAGGTGATTGGACTGTTTCCTATCCTTCGGAGGTTTCCGGTTATCGACACGAGATGATATTCAGAAGTACTCAGAATGCAGTCATTCGCTTAATCCCTAACTTTTGCCTGGATCGCCCTTTTCGGGTTTTCAATCCACCGGGATACCCATTTTTGCCTAAGTTGTCTTTTCAGGTTTTCAACTTACCGGGTGTACAATCTTTTCATTTTTAATCCCTAATTTTTTCCCGAACCTTTTCATTTTCTTGGTTCGTCGGGATGCCCATTTTTTGCCTGGACTACTCTTTTTATTGTCCAGCGGGTCTATTTTTATGCGAAGTTTTCACCATCCATAGTTGCAAGCATTAAGGCCCCACCATCGAAAATCTTGGTGATAATGTATGGTCCGTCATAGTTAGGAGTCCACTTGGCCTTGTGATCTGTCTGAGGAGGAAGGATCCTTTTCAACACTAAATCTCCTACTTGGAAAAGTCGAGGACGCACTCTCCGATCAAAGGCTCTCTTCATCCGACTCTGATACAACTACCCCTGACAAATGGCTGCCATTCGCTTTTCTTCGATAAGAATCAACTCGTTGAACCTTGTCCGAATCCATTCAGCTTCATCTAACTTGACATCCAATAGGACTCTTAGAGAAGGAATCTCCACTTCAACAGGTAGGACTGCTTCCATACCATACACAAGGGAATAAGGGGTTGCCCCGGTCCATGTACGTACTGAAGTACGGTACCCATGCAAGGCGAAGGGTAGCATCTCATGTCAATCTCTGTACGTAACAACCATCTTCTGCACAATCTTCTTTATGTTCTTATTTGCTGCCTCAACAGCGTCGTTCATCTTAGGGCGATAAGGGGAAGAATTGTGATGCTGAATGTTGAAGTTCTGGCACAACTCCTTCATCATTTTGTTATTGAGATTAGAACCATTATCAGTAATGATTCTTTCGGGAATCCCATAATGACAAATGATTTCTTTCTTAATGAATCGGGCAACCACATGTTTGGTGACATTCGCGAATGACGCTGCTTCGACCCACTTGGTGAAATAGTCAATGGCAACAAGGATGAAGCGATGCCCATTGGAGGCGATCGGCTCAATCTTTCCAATCATATCAATGCCCCACATAGAAAAAGGCCACGGTGAAGACATCACATTCAAAGGATTTGGCGGCACATGTACCTTATCAGCATAAATCTGGCATTTATGACACTTTCGAGCATATTTGAAACAATCAGATTCCATGGTCATCTAGTAATAACCTGCTCTCAACAATTTCTTAGCCATTGCATGTCCGCCGGCATGAGTACCGAAGGAGCCTTCATGAACTTCCTGCATTAACATGTCTGCTTTGTGTCTATCCATGCATCTGAGCAAAACCATGTCGAAGTTCCTCTTATACAGCACATCATCTTTGTTCAAGAAGAAACTGCCTGCCAATCTTCTCAAAGTCTTTCTATCATTGTTGGATGCCCCTGCAGGGTACTCTTGATTCTTCAGAAAGCACTTGATGTCGTGGTACCAAGGCTTGTCATCAACTACCAGTTCAGCAGCAAACACATACGCGGCCCTATCAAGGCGCATAACATCGATCCTGGGAGCATAGTTCCACCGAGTCACTTTGATCATGGAGGATAGAGTGGCAAGAGCATCTGCCATCTGATTCTCATCACAAGGTATATGATACAGCTTTACTGTTGTGAAGAAGGTCAACAGTCTTCTCGTGTAATCTCTATAGGGGACCAAAGTAGGCTGGAGAGTATTCCAGTCACCATTCACTTGATTGATTACTAGAGCTGAATCTACGAAGATGTCCAGAGTCTTGATTCTCAAATCAATGGCTTGCTCAATACCCAAAATACAGGCTTCATACTCAGCTTCATTATTAGTGCACTCAAAAGTCAGACGAGCGGTGAAAGGCATGTGGGCACCTTTCGGAGTAGTAATGACAACACCAATTCCACTTCCTCTGGCATTGACAGCCCCATCAAACAACAAAGTCCACCTTTCGTCTGGATCAGGTCCCTCCTCAACAACTGGCTCTTCGCAGTCTTTCATCTTGAGGAACATGATGTCTTCATCTGGAAAATCAAACTTCATCAGCTCATAATCTTCAACCGGCTATTGAGCAAGATAGTCTGACATAATACTCCCCTTGATGGGTTTCTGGGATGTATACTGGATATCGTACTCTGTCAGTACCATTTGCCAACGAGCAACCCTTCCGGTGAGAGCTGGCTTCTCGAATATATACTTGACTGGATCCATCTTGGAGATCAATAAGGTCGTGTGAGTCAGCATATATTGTCTCAAACGCTTAGCAGCCCATGCAAGTGCACAACATGTCTTTTCAAGCATTGAGTATCTCGATTCGCAATCTATGAATTTCTTACTCAGGTAGTAGATGGCATGCTCTTTTCTACCTGTCTCGTCGTGTTGACCGAGAACACAACCCATGGAATTGTCAAGTACTGTCAAATACATAATCAGCGGTCTCCCTGGGACCGGAGGCATGAGGATAGGAGGATTCTGCAAATACTCTTTTATCTTTTCAAAAGCCCTTTGGCAATCATCGTTCCACCTGATAGCCTAATCTTTCCTCAACAATTTGAATATTGGCTCACACGTGGCTGTTAGGTGAGAGATGAACCTTGCAATGTAGTTCAACCTCCCTAAGAAACCACAGACTTGTTTTTCTGTTCTTGGCTCAGGCATCTCTTGTATCGCTTTCACTTTGGCCGGATCCACCTCAATCTCTTTTTCACTAACAATAAAACCCAACAATTTTCCAGATCTCACCCCGAAAGTACACTTGTTTGGATTAAGCCTCAGCTTGAATTTTCTCAAACGCTCAAACAGTTTCTGCAAATTCACCAAATGTTCTTCTTCCGTCTGAGATTTTGCAATCATATCATCAACATAAACCTCGATTTCATGATGAATCATATCATGGAAAAGAGTTACCATAGCTCGTTGATATGTTGCCCCAATATTTTTCAGACCAAACGGCATCACCTTGTAGCAGAAGGTGCCCCATGGGGTTATGAAAGTTGTCTTCTCCATGTCTTCTGGTGTCATCTTAATTTGATTATAGCCAGAAAAGCCATCCATGAAGGAGAATATCGAGAACTGAGTTGTGTTATCCGCCAAAACGTCAATGTGAGGTAATGGGAAATCATCCTTAGGGCTGGCTCTGTTCAGATCCCAGTAGTCGACACACATTCGTACCTTTCCATCCTTCTTAGGTACCGCAACGATGTTTGCAACCCAAGGCGGATAATTGGTAACCGCTAGAAACCATGCATGCAATTGTTTTTGCACTTCTTCCTTTATCTTGACAGCCATCTCTGGTCTTGTTCTTCTGAGCTTCTGCTTGACCGGAGGACAACCTTCTTTGAGAGGCAAGCGGTGTACCACGATGTCTGTGTCAAGCCCTGGCATGTCCTGATAAGACCAAGCGAAGATGTCAACATATTCTTGCAGCAATTCAATCAACCCATTCTTCATATCGTCTTCCAAAGCAGCCCCTATCTTGATTTCTTTCTTGACGTCCTCGGTGCCAAGATTAATCACTTCAGTAGACTCTTGATGCGGTTGAATGACCCTTTCCTCTTGCTTTAATAGCCTGGCAAGTTCTTCAGGGAGTTCACAGTCTTCATCACCCTCTTCTTCAGTTTGAAAGATCGGATTTTCAAAGTCGAAGCGAGCCATAGCAGAACCGTTATCAATAGGATCCGGTGATGTGCATCTGCATGAGTGATGGTATGTGCTTATGAGTGTGAACAAGGAATGAAAGCTAAACAAAACATTGCCAAAATGTATTTTTTATTTTTTTTAAAACTGCAAAAATAGAAAGACAGTGAACAAAATATTTGAATGCAAAAAGACATCCTTTATTTATGATAAAAATGCAGGTATTCGCATAGATGAGCCCTACAATGAGTCATTACGCCCTGGGCAGAACGTAAGACTTAGACATGCATGAATAAACAAGAAAAATTACTCCTCCAGAAAAGTGACTTGGACAATCTCCTCAGAAGACCAATTGTTGATGACTTCACCTGGGATCCTCGGACGCACCCAGTTATCGATGTCGCAATCACTATCCCCATCCTCTTCGTTGATTGCAGAGACCTGGCCATATTGGATGATGCCAGCGCTGGAGAAAGTGATCGGCCCCTGACGGGTCTGAGGCGCTGAAGTTGTAGAAGTCAGAGCTGGCTGATACCCAATCCCGAACTTGTCTTCTTTCATCGGTAACTCCAACAGATGTCCCCAACCGGGGGAAACACCTGAATCTACCAAGGCCTGTGCCTGCTTGAAGGACGAGATAGAGGCACCTACTTTAACCTCTTCCACCGGAGCTACGTCCTTGATCTGAACTGCCTCAAAGGCTTGATATAGGGTCTCATGAAATTCACCTTCTACCTCTACATACTTGAATGTAGACAGGCTACTGACCAGAATATCCTCCTCACCACAGACGGTGATAATCCTTCCATTGACTGGGAATTTAATCTTCTGATGTAACGTTGAAGAGACCGCCCCAGCATTGTCGATCCAAGGACGACCCAGCAGGCAACTATAGGAAGGACTGATATCCATCACATAGAAGACGGTGTTGAAGGTTTGTGATCCAATCAGAATTGGCAATTCTACCTCTCCAAACACCGACCTCTTAGAACCATCAAAGGCTCTCACAATAAGATCTGAAGGCTTCAGGACCAAACCCTCTACTTCTAACCTTGATAGGGCTCTCTTGGGCAGCACATTGAGAGAGGAACCTGTATCCACCAGAACATGAGATAGCACGGTGTCTCTGCATTCCATCGAGATGTGCAAAGCCTTGTTATGGTTGCGTCCAGCTGGTGTTAAGTCAGAATCAGTAAAACCTAACCCGTTGCTTGCATGAATTTTAGCAACGATCCCTTCTAGTTGGTTCACCGAGATCTCCTGAGGCACATATGCAGCATTTAGGACTTTCAGCAGTGCCTCCCTGTGCGCCTCCGAACACAATAGGAGTGAGAGAATGGATATCTTGGACGGAGTCTGAATCAACTGATCGACTACCTTGTAGTCGCTTTTCTTTATAATTCTCAAAAGCTCGTCCACATCATTCACAAAAGTGGGCTCAGAACCAGCCTGGGGTACAAAGGCACCCTCATTCGCGACTTGCTTGCCTTTGGCTTTCGCCGCAGCATCAACACTATCAGGTTGGGTAACGGGTGGTGAGAACAGTCTACCACTCCTGGTGAATCACCCGATTCCACCAACATTGTCCACTGCGGGACCTTCAACTTCAACTTTGGACTTCTGACCCTCTTCTACCTTCAGCAGCCGTTCCACCCCATGATCATGCGCGTATACATTCCCCCCATAATGCCAAGGAATGGGCCTTTCGCTGGTGAAAGGTAAAGGACCAGGGGTCGTGATGGTTGTTGAAATGTATATTTTGTGTCGGGTTTTTGTTATCGTATCCACAGGGATTGTAAGATATCACCGCCGTTCGATGGTTGTATTAATCTTAGCTCAATGTAACAATAGGGTTTTGGTTTTAATCAAGTTATCTTGCATAAAAAGTAATAAATTGCGGTAAAAGTTATGGTTTGATTAAATGAGAAATATTGTCAAAGTTAGGTTTCAATGATCACTTTGCATGTATTTTCTCGGTCAACAATCTTATAAACTCCTTTAGATGATAAATCATTTCACAAAGTCCTCTCAATATGTTTCTCTCGAACACATATTGTGAGTTTTGCCATTTTGATCCATTGTTTCTCTCGAACACAATCTATCAAAATGACAACTTTTTGGTTCAACCTTATGGTGAACAAAATCATTCGTTACTATCTCTAGCTAACAAACAAGTTTGGATGAAAACCTAGATCAAGAGTCGGTAAACATCTCTCGATCATAAACCAACACAAAGAGTTTTAAATAGAAACAAAGTTTTCATCATATATTTACCGTTAAAGAGTTTACATATAAGGATCCTTACATTTACACACAAAGCTAGTAATCACCTACATCTAACCTTGACAAATGGATGACTTAGCTACTCATTTTCATGGTAGCTTGGTCGGCAAGTAAGGAAAGAAGGTTGATCAACATCCAAGTCGGATAATCGAAGTTGGATGGGAATCCACCTTCTTTTTGTAGAAGATGGTTCTAAGATGAAGAGAAAATGAAAACTAGGGCATAAAGATCCCAAGAACAATGCTGCAAAAATATCTAGAAGAAAGTACAAAAGTGGAAAAAGTTGGTAAAAATGAGGTATGGTGCTCAAAAGTGGCACCTGCTACTTATAGACCACTGCTGGGCTGTCATGTTCGCTAGGCGAGCAGAATGGCTCGCCTAGCGAGGGTCTAAAATGGGCACAAAAGGCCCCTGCGCCCAGAGAAAACAGGGCCTGCTGAACTGTCATGTTCGCCTAGCGAACATACCTTTGCCTAGCGAAGGACACGCTTCAACCTTCGCCCCAGCGAGGTTGAGAGGTTTTGCTACTGGAATGCTCGCTGGGGACTCGCTAGAGCTTTGCCTAGCGAGTGAGTGCTGGCTGCGTTTTTCACCAAAACAGAATGAACTCGCTACCACCTTCGCCTTCAGCTTGCCTAGCGAATTAATTTGACAATTTACTGGAGCTGTTCGCCTGGAACTCGCCTAGCGAACCAATGCTTCGCCACAGCCTCGCCTAGCGAGCAGGCTGATGAAATGCTTGTATTCTTTGGTTCCTTTGCCAATTTTCTTGTGTCTTCATTTTCAATTAGTTCATGTCTTTCCTGCACAATAACACACAAATCAAAGGCACCAAGCTTGTTTATCAATGTAATGCATTCCATGTAAAACAAATGTGGTTTTGACAATTTTAGCAAGGAAAAAGAGTGAAAGATGCCCACATATGATAGCTCTAATAAGCACTTTTGGGCATCTAACAACTCTCCCCAACTAGATTCTTGCTTGTCCTCAAGCAAAGTATGCCTCTTGAAGGACAAGAGGATTTGCTTTAAGAAACTGGTTTCTCCGAAGTTGGATAAACGGCTCAAACACAAGCGAAATCAGCAAATACAAGTTCCCAACGGTTCGAATAAAATAATACATAAGAACTAAAACTTAAATAGCAATGCAAAATATTTATCTATCTACAACAATACTATTCTGAATGAATCATCCTATCTCTCCTCTTCGAATAAGGAATGAAGATTTTGCGCGTTTGCAACCGCGGGACTAATCTCACTCTCTAACAAATAATGAAGAAATCAAATAGATTCATACAATGTCTAACAATTAAAAATGGTACTGTGGAAGCATAAAGACCACTAAGGGCTTTTCGGTTGAAGCTTGGTTAGGTTAACAAACAAGGGTCATTTCTAAGGCCATTGAAACGAAAGTGCCGATGCAAAAGAGACATTCACAGTATTATTCACACTACTCGACTTTGTTTCATTTGTTTCTTATTTGAAACCTTCACAACACAAATTCCACAACTCAATTTTTATTTTTCACTATTTTTCTTCCAAGCAAGCACTCATTTTCATTTTTTTCTATTTTTGTTCTTTTCTTTCACATCAAATATACAAAACAGATGTTTCTTTTCTATATTTTCTATACATATATTTTTCTATGCTTGCTCGGTTTTTCTTTTCTTTTTCAAGAGTTGTGGTACTTACCAATTCTTTTTCGTTCTCCCCAACTTATTTCTTCCACACCCTAAGTGAATGCTCTTAACTTTTTACGGCAAAAGAACAATAATCAAGATTTTCCGGGTTGTAAAAAAAAGATTTTTGAGATCTCGCTTTATTTCAAGCCGAGATTCAACTATTTAGGCTCAAAGGGGTTAACAAATACTCTCTCTGCTCACAGGTAAGTTGTTTTTGGATGTAGTTGTGCTCGAAAGAAAACAAGTGCCTTGATCATTTCTAATTGCTTCCACAATTTCACAATAATAAAAGACAAATAATGAATCACATGAATCAACAAAACTTATTAGAATCCAGCATTTAAGTGAACAATGGAGGTTTCCTCACAATTTGTGGTTTTAAGTTCTAGATGAAGCATTCATTCAATTATGTTGCAAAAAGACAATATTCAATTTACCAAAAAGAGTAAAGTTCCTAATGCATTCTAAAATTCTAGCCGACGGTAACCATGTACCTTAGCTTCATTCACTTGTTTATTCTTATCATTGCCATCCAAGCTCGGATGCACCTTCATTGGGTACTTCTTGAGGAGCAACCAATCTAGAAGGGTTTGCCACTCAATCAACCAAAAATTTATTAAACACACAAAATTAAAAACATAAATAAGTAACATTAACTGAAAATATAAATTTGTTCATGGGGGACAAAACACCCCAATAGTACAACACCATGGTCAAAATACAAAATCCGAAGATACAAATAGAATTAACATAAAACTGAAAAAAAATACAAAAACTTAACCCACTAAGGGCTCAGGACTCCTCCTCGCTACCGGCCTCAGAACCGGTAGCCTCATCATCATCATCAGCATCAGCGTCCACCCCCTCACCATAGACTGGCCTGTCCACAGGCCAATTAGCGTTAAGCATAAACTGCTCACGCGCCAACAATGCTCGAGCACCGGAGGGGTCATTACCTTGCAGTTCCAACCTCTGCATACTGTTGTGCATATCAATCATAGCTCTCTGGGATGCCGCCATCCACTCAAAACTGTAGTCACACACCGCTCGTAGGTAGGGATCAAGCCCGGGAGTAGAAGCACTAGGACCATCAGAAGCCCGAGTACTTCCTGAGGCTGCATTGCCACCGGTAGTCTTTGGTCTACAATACTTAGCCACATACCGATCATCGATAGGTGTCGGGATCCTAACCTGCCCACGAGACGGAAGTCTCACCCTTTCCTGAACGCATAAGCTCATGATCAAACACGGGAAAGCCAGGGGACAATTAACACGAGCCCCCGACTTAAGCCCGCTCTCGACCACGGTCTTCAGCTCATTGGCGATTATCCTCGCCACATCTATCTCGACATTTGTGAGGATGGAATGGACCAAATGTGCCACTGGGATCGGCACAGTGGAGGTGTGTGATTTAGGCTGGATGTTGGTCAAAACCAAGAGCAGTATCAGCTGAGCCATGGGAGTCATGTCCTCCCGGTGATACCTCACTGGAACCCCAGATGGGTTCGGCTCAACCGATTTCCCAGGTAAAAGCAGGTCGGCGGTAATGGCAGGGACATCATGGTGAAGCCTTAGGTCGGTGTGGTATTGGTCTCTCTGGTCAGCTCCCAGCTGGAGCGGTTCCCCAAGGATTCGGTTGATAGCATCCCGGTCAAATGGAATTGCACGCCCGGCAACTCTAGAAACCCAAGTAAAGGGCTCGTCGTCGTCGGGCAGTGCGTTAGCATAAAACTCCCGCACTGTCGCAATGTCGTAATGCTCTAAGGGACTTATCAACCTATCCCACTTCTTTGCGTCTATCAACCCGGCGAAAGTTCTGTAAGTGCCCTGTGGGTTGATCAGAAATCGCTTCTCTGGAAGTATTTTTCGCTTCTCCAGAGCGATGTACCGTGCAGCCTGTTTTGGACCGACAAACTTGTCGGTATCGAATTGAATAGGCACGGTCCGGGAAGTAGTTGCTCCCTTTCTTTTCTTACCAGCTCCAGACCTTGACTCCATCTGCAAAATATACAAAGAAACAACACACACCAAACAACAGATTAGCCAACAAAGCATAATTTTAAAATACTGCCTTGCTCGCTGCTGCTTCGCCTAGCGAAGTGGCAGCGAACGCTCGCCCCAGGTTCGCCTAGCGAGTGCTAGCGAACCTTACGGGTTTTGGGGTTTTCTGCATTTTCAAAGTTTTTTCCCCCAATACCCATACTCTAATGGGTCCCACATCAGAACCTAATGATTTCTCAGGAAAATTAATCGTTCTATGCTATTGGGGATTGCCTAATTGCATGCAAAACCTAAAGTAACACTAAATCCCCAATTTGAAAACCTAAATCTCCAAAAATTGCAAACTCCAAAATACCACATGCAACCTCAATGTTCCCATACCACACTCATCCTATTTGCCATTCACATTTGGAAATTAAGAGTTCAAACAAAAAGAAAAATGTAGTAGGGCAAACCTTAGGTACACGGATTCGGAATTGTGAAGTGAGAAGAGTTCGCAATCGACCGAAACGAGCAAGTGTTGGTGATAAAGATGCAAATGAGAGAGTTTGAGAAGCCTAGCACAAATTCCTCAGCAGAGCCGTTCAGAAATTTTTTTGAAGGTTTGGGGCAAAATGGCCCTGCTGAGATTTAAATAGTAAACAGTACTGCAGCGCTCGCTGCTGCCTCGCCTAGCGAGCAGCTAGCGAGCATGCTCGCTACTGCCTCGCCTAGCGAGCTGCAAGCGAGCATGACAGCAAGTGCATTGGCAAATGCAGCACTTGCAAGTCATCCAGCATGGGTTTAGCACAGTGTACTCAATACAACATAAAACATAAAACAGTAAATACTTACAATGTTGGGGTGCCTCCCAACTAGCGCTTGTTTAACGTCGGCTAAGCTCGACGGTGCGATGCTCACAGAGGAGCATCGAGCGGCTGAGCACAACTCTCGCGATCCACATGACCGCCGAGATACACTTTCAATCGTTGGCCATTCACGGTCCAACTATCTTTCTTGTCCATGTCTTCAATGACAATGGCCCCGTACTCTTTTACTTCTTTCACCCGAAATGGCCCGGACCATTTTGATTTCAACTTCCCGGGAAACAACTTCAATCGGGAGTTGAACAATAGGACCAATTGTCCGGGCACAAATTCTTTGTTACGGATCTTCTTGTCGTGATACTTCTTTGCTTTTTCCTTGTACAACCAACTTGAGTGGTATGCGGCATTGCGCATCTCCTCCAACTCAAGTAGTTGTACTTTCCTTTTGTTACCGGCCAACTCATGTTCAAAATTTAAAAACTTTAGGGCCCACAAGGCCTTGTGTTCCAATTCAACCGGCAAATGGCAAGTTTTACCAAATACCAATTGAAAGGGAGTTAGGCCAATTGGAGCTTTAAAGGCCGTACGGTAGGCCCATAATGCTTCGTCCAATTTTTGGGACCACTCTTTTTTAGAATTAGATACGGTTTTTTCTAGGATTCTCTTAATCTCTCGATTAGAGACCTCCGCTTGCCCGTTAGCCTGAGGGTGGTACGGAGTTGTCACCCTATGCGATACACCATAATGTTTTAGAATTGTTTCCAAAGGTGCATTGCAAAAGTGTGACCCTCCGTCACTTATCAACACTCGGGGGGTTCCAAAACGGGAAAATATGTTTTTCTTTAAAAAATTTATCACCGTTTTGGCATCCGCCCGATGTGAGGCAATCGCCTCAACCCACTTAGAGACATAATCAACAGCAACAAGCATGTACTCATTCCCATAAGAGGGTGGGAAAGGCCCTACGAAATCTATGCCCTAACAATCAAACACTTCCACTTCTTGGATATTTTGGAGAGGCATCTCATCTCTCTTACCTATCCCACCGCTTCTTTGGCAGCTGTCACAACTTTGCGCATGGATATGTGCGTCTTTGAAAATAGTTGGCCAATAAAATCCCGATTGAAGAATTTTAGTGGCCGTTCTAACCCCATTATAATGTCCGCCATAAGGCGAGTTGTGACAATGCCAAAGGATGCTCTGGGCTTCATCACCAGTTACGCATCTCCTTAACAGGTTATCGCTACCCAACTTAAACAAGTATGGGTCATCCCAAACATAATACTTCGCATCTGAAAGGAACTTCCTCTTTTGGTTCGAAGTTAGGTCGGCAGGCACAAAACCACTAGCCTTGTGGTTTGCAAAGTCTGCAAACCACGGCCTAACTTGAACCTTAAACAGTTTTTCATCAGGAAATTCTTCCCGGATTTCCTTTTCAGATGCGGTAACCTCGACATTCACTAAGCGGGATAAATGATCCGCTACCAAGTTTTCCGACCCCTTCTTGTCTTTGATTTCGACATCGAATTCTTGTAACAAGAGGATCCAACGGATGAGCCTTTGCTTCGAATCCGGCTTGGTTAGCAGATACTTAATCGCCGCGTGGTCGGTATACACAACGACTTTAGACCCTATAAGATAAGACCTAAACTTTTCTAGCGCATACACTATTGCGAGTAGTTCTTTTTCCGTTGTGGCATAATTTATTTGAGCCTCGTTAAGAACCTTACTCGCATAATGTATCGCATGAAAAGTTTTGTCTTTTCTTTGGCCAAGTACCGCTCCAACAGCATAGTCACTCGCGTCACACATTAGTTCAAAATTTTCATTCCAATCGGGAGCGACTATTATTGGAGCGGTAACCAATTTTTCTTTTAAAACCTCAAAAGCTTGCAAACAATCTTCGGTGAAGAGAAATACCTGGTCTTTGGCGAGCAAATTGCTCAAAGGTTTAGCCACCTTTGAGAAGTCCTTGATGAAGCGCCGGTAGAACCCCGCGTGCCCCAAAAAGCTACGGATGCCCTTCACATTCACCGGAGGGGGTAATTTTTCAATTACTTCAACCTTAGCTCTATCCACTTCAAGCCCCCTTTTAGAGACTTTGTGGCCTAGCACGATCCCCTCGGTCACCATGAAGTGACACTTTTCCCAATTTAGCACCAAATTGGTCTTCACACACCTTTCCAACACCGTCTTCAAATTTGCCAAGCATAGACTAAACGTCCCACCAAATACTGAGAAGTCATCCATGAAGACTTCCATTGTTTTCTCTATCAGATCGGCAAAAATGGCTTGGACACATCGTTGGAAGGTCGTCGGTGCATTGCACAGCCCAAAGGGCATTTTTCTGTATGCGAACACTCCAAACGGACACGTGAAAGCCGTCTTCTCATGATCAACCGGGTCAACCGCAATTTGGTTGTACCCGGAGTAGCCGTCCAAAAAACAATAGTATTGTTGGCCCGATAGTCTTTCAAGCATTTGATCCATAAATGGGAGTGGGAAATGGTCCTTACGAGTCGCGGTATTCAACCGTCTATAATCTATACACATTCTCCACCCCGTGGCAACTTTAGTCGGGATCAATTCGTCTTTGTCATTTCGGATTACGGTCATTCCACCCTTCTTCGGAACCACGTGCACAGGACTAACCCACGGACTATCCGAGATCGGGTAAATCATTCCCGCATCCAATAGCTTCACCACTTCCTTTCTTACAACCTCCTTCATCGTAGGATTTAAGCGGCGTTGTGGTTGAGCCACCGGCTTAAAATCTTCCTCCATCAAAATCTTGTGCATACAATAGGATGGACTAATTCCTTTTAGATCGGAAAGAGTCCAACCCATAGCTTCTTGATTGGTTTTTAGCACAATGATTAGACGGGCTTCTTCTTCTTTTGTCAAGAGGTTGCTTATGATGACCGGCTTTGCCTCGGTCTCATCTAGAAACACATATTTCAAAGTCGAAGGTAACTCTTTTAATTCAATTGGCGCTTTCTCGTCAATGACCTCCTTCTTCAAGTTTTCTTCCTCTACTTCCCACGGTTGTAGGTCTTCCAAACTATCAAGTTCCTTTAAGCATTCCTCAAGAGCTAGCTCCTCTTCAATAGTGAAAACCTCCAATGAGTCGTCAAGAGCTAACTCCATAGGAGATATCTCATGAATATGCTTTGAAACCTCTATAATAGCGTCTTCGATCACATCGATGCGAAAGCTATCATTTCTATCCTTGGAATGCTTCATCGCCTCGAATAGATCAAATGTGACTTCCTCATTTTGAACTCGCACCTTCATTAAACCGTCATCAACATCTATCATCATTCTTGCGGTCTTCATGAATGGTCGGCCCAATATGAGCGGAGCATCATCATCTTCCTCCATATCAATTACAATAAAATCCACCGGGAAAAAGAATTTGTCGACCTTCACCAAAACATCTTGGGCTACGCCATGAGGATGGGTCGTCGACTTATCCGCCAATTGCAACGTCATTCGGATGGACTTAATCTCGATGTTGCCAAGCCTCTTGATAATTGACAAAGGTATAAGATTAATGCTCGACCCCAAGTCAATAAGTCCCTTCCCGACATAAACGTCACCAATTTTAACCGGCAATGTAACTCTTCCCGGATCAACCTCTTTCTTAGGAAGCGTCCTTTGAATAATGGCACTACAGCTCGCATCAAGGACGATGGTCTCCGGTTCCGTATACCTCCGCTTTTTGGTTAGTATGTCCTTCATGAATTTGGCATACTTTGGCATTTGTTCCAAGGCTTCAGCAAACGGAATGTTGATTTGCAACTGTTTAAAAATATCCATGAACCGGGCGTAATGCCGTTCATTCTCCCTTTTGGAAGGAGCATGAGGATAAGGAAGATTTTGGACCGGAGTAGCGCTCACTACCTCCTTTCCCTTTGCAATTCTAGCACTTTTCCATCTAGGCTTTTTCACTACCTCCCTTATTACCTCATCACTTTTATTTTCCTCAATCTCCACACCTTTTTCTTTTTCAACTTCACCATTATTTTTATTCTTTTCAACTACTTCCTCATCACTCCACACTCCTATTTCACCATCAACATTTTCCTCCACTATTTCCTCCTCAATTTCTTTCTCTTTCTCTCTTTGTTCACTCTCAACTCTTTTTTCATTCTCACTACCCAACTCCCTCCCACTTCTCGTCATAATCGCCTTACAATGCTCCTTAGGATTTGTTTGCGTATTAGCCGAAAAAGAAGGACCGGTTTGTTGTTCAGCGAGTTGCTTGGCAAGTTGCCCAACTTGAGTTTCAAGATTTTTTATGGCCGCGTCATTACTCTTTTGATTGGCCATTGACATTTGCATGAATTGCGTCAATGTCTCTTCCAATTTAGAATTGACGACCGGCGGTTGTTGAGATTGATACGGATTTTGGGGAGGGTTTTGACGGCTAGAAGAACCACCTCCATAACCTTGGTTATGGTAATAGTTGCTTCTAGGTTGGAACCCTTGGTTCCCTTGGAATTGTTGTTGTTGTTGTTGTTGAGGGTGCGGTTGATAAGGTTGTTGTTGTCTCGGTTGATAGTCCCGTTGATTGGCCATGTAGTTTACTTCGTCAAAACCGGGAGGTGGACAAAATCCGGTGTCATGTTCACCTTTACAAAGTTCACAACAAGCTATTTGTTTAGCTTTTGACGGTTCTCTTAACTCTTTGATTTGTTGCGTTAAGAGTTCCACTTGTTGTGAGATGAGCTTGTTTTGGGCAAGGATGGCGTCATTCGTCCCTAACTCAAGCACTCCCGCCTTCTTCGAAGAATTTCCACGACTTTGACTCTGAAGATCATTTAGAGCCATTCGATTGATAATGTTGGTGGCTTCTTCGGCACTTTTTGACATCAACGAGCCACCCGAGGTGGCATCCAACAACGTTTTGCAGTTTGGTTGAAGTCCATTTATGAAGATATGGATTTGAGTTAATTCATCAAATCCATGCCCTTTACATTTCCTAAGCATGGACTTGAATCTCTCCCACGCTTCATTCAAAGATTCACTGGTTCCTTGAGAAAACACCGAGATGGCCGTCTTTGATTCCATGAATCGGTTATGGGAGAAAAATCTTTCAATGAATTTCTCTTCTAACACGTTCCAGTCTGTCATTACGGCTGGTGTTTGATCGAGATACCAATCCTTTGCTTTACCGAGCAACGCGTGGGGAAATAATCGTCTGAACAACGGAAGCTCCTGAGCCTGATCCACTCCGGCAGCCAATGCTATCTCATAAAATTTTGTGAGAAAAGCAAATGGGTCTTCATGGTCCATTCCGGTGAATGGACTCCCATATAATAAATTCAGAGTTCCCGTTTTCATCTCAGTTTGCCTTCCTGTGTGGTTGGCAAACTGAGCGGTGTTCCTTGGACTATTGATACATGGAGTAGAGATAGGTGGTGGTGGTTGTGGCTCCATGTTTGGTATGAATGGGTGTGGATTTGTGGTTGAAGAACTTTCTCCTTGCTCTTGGCGTTGTCTAGCCTGTTGCCTCCTACGTCTCGTTTTGCTATTGAGCCTCCTTGCGGTTCTCTCGATCTCAGGATCAAAAAGAAGTTCGTCCACAGGGATTTGCCCTCGCATAAAACGTAAGCTGCACACTAAACCAAACAAATTACAAGCACAAGTCAAAAATTCACAAGCTAAAACTTAAACAACCATTGCGATGCTCGCAATATCAATTTACAATCCCCGGCAACGGCGCCATTTTGTTGAAATGTATATTTCGTGTCGGGTTTTTGTTATCGTATCCACAGGGATTGTAAGATATCACCGCCGTTCGATGGTTGTATTAATCTTAGCTCAATGTAACAATAGGGTTTTGGTTTTAATCAAGTTATCTTGCATAAAAAGTAATAAATTGCGGTAAAAGTTATGGTTTGATTAAATGAGAAATATTGTCAAAGTTAGGTTTCAATGATCACTTTGCATGTATTTGCTCGGTCAACAATCTTATAAACTCCTTTAGATGATAAATCATTTCACAAAGTCCTCTCAATATGTTTCTCTCGAACACATATTGTGAGTTTTGCCATTTTGATCCATTGTTTCTCTCGAACACAATCTATCAAAATGACAACTTTTTGGTTCAACCTTATGGTGAACAAAATCATTCGTTACTATCTCTAGCTAACAAACAAGTTTGGATGAAAACCTAGGTCAAGAGTCGGTAAACATCTCTCGATCATAAACCAACACAAAGAGTTTTAAATAGAAACAAAGTTTTCATCATATATTTACCGTTAAAGAGTTTACATATGAGGATCCTTACATTTACACACAAAGCTAGTAATCACCTACATCTAACCTTGACAAATGGATGACTTAGCTACTCATTTTCATGGTAGCTTGGTCGGCAAGTAAGGAAAGAAGGTTGATCAACATCCAAGTCGGATAATCGAAGTTGGATGGGAATCCACCTTCTTTTTGTAGAAGATGGTTCTAAGATGAAGAGAAAATGAAAACTAGGGCATAAAGATCCCAAGAACAATGCTGCAAAAATATCTAGAAGAAAGTACAAAAGTGGAAAAAGTTGGTAAAAATGAGGTATGGTGCTCAAAAGTGGCACCTGCTACTTATAGACCACTGCTGGGCTGTCATGTTCGCTAGGCGAGCAGAATGGCTCGCCTAGCGAGGGTCTAAAATGGGCACAAAAGGCCCCTGCGCCCAGAGAAAACAGGGCCTGCTGAACTGTCATGTTCGCCTAGCGAACATACCTTTGCCTAGCGAAGGACACGCTTCAACCTTCGCCCCAGCGAGGTTGAGAGGTTTTGCTACTGGAATGCTCGCTGGGGACTCGCTAGAGCTTTGCCTAGCGAGTGAGTGCTGGCTGCGTTTTTCACCAAAACAGAATGAACTCGCTACCACCTTCGCCTTCAGCTCGCCTAGCGAATTAATTTGACAATTTACTGGAGCTGTTCGCCTGGAACTCGCCTAGCGAGCCAATGCTTCGCCACAGCCTCGCCTAGCGAGCAGGCTGATGAAATGCTTGTATTCTTTGGTTCCTTTGCCAATTTTCTTGTGTCTTCATTTTCAATTAGTTCATGTCTTTCCTGCACAATAACACACAAATCAAAGGCACCAAGCTTGTTTATCAATGTAATGCATTCCATGTAAAACAAATGTGGTTTTGACAGTTTTAGCAAGGAAAAAGAGTGAAAGATGCCCACATATGATAGCTCTAATAAGCACTTTTGGGCATCTAACAATGGTCATAGTGGACGGTCACGCTGGTGGCACCGGCTGCGCTTCTGGTACATTGATCTGATTAGTTGGGTAGAAAATGGTGATAGTAGCAACGTCATAGTCATACTCTGAAATCTCATTCATTGAAATGCAAGCATCGGCATCAAGTTCAATTACATCAGAATCAACCCCATTGGAAAAATCAACTACATCATCATGGATTACAGAATCAGTAGGAACAACGTCTGCGAATTCATCAGTAGCGTCTTCAAACACCTCTCCCTCAACCCCTTCCACAGACTCTTGGACAGACAAATCTTCAACCTGGAGGGTACCTTTGTCGAGCAAGGGCCGGATACCCTGCTGCAACTTCAAACAATCTCCGCTCTGAGTAGCACAATCCACACAACCTTTCCCACAACCGGGGAAAACATCGGCCTTCAGCAAGTAGCCCTTGATATCCAACAACGGAGTCTTCAGCTTCAACACATCTTTGAAGGATCTGGATTCCCCTTCCATCATTTTAACATTCACACTACCATACTGGGGCATGGGATTGTTGACGACATTCGGAGCCGGTGCAAGGTCGATGGCCTTTGAATCTATGAGGTCCTGAACTACGTGCTTAAAAGCTTTGCAGTTCTCAATATTGTGGCCAGGTGCCCCAAAGTGGAAGCTACACCTAGCTTTGGCATCATATCCCGCTGGAAGCCTACCAACAGGAGGAGCCAGAGTGCGTAACTGCACAAGTTATAGTTGTTGAAGACTAGAAAGCAACTGAGCGTACGACATTGGAAGAGTGTCGAAACCCCGGTCCATCATCCTTTGCCTCTGTTGATAGGCGGGTCTGCTACCCGGTTGTTGTTGTTGGTACTGAGTTTGCTGACGTGGTGGTTGTTGTTGTTGTAGTGGTGCTGCAGCTGGAATGGTCACAGCCGCAACATACGGTTGTTGATGATAGTTCTGAAAGTTATTCCTCCGGTTACCCCTGTTCTGATAAAAAGATATGGCATTTGTGTCCCCTTCTCTCCTCTTTTGTCCCTGAATGAACGGCTTCTTCACCCCTGATAAAGATCCACCTCCACTCTGGATCTTGCATGTCTTCAAATAGTTCTCCACCCTCTCACCGGTTGAGACTACATCAGCAAAGTTGGAGGCGTTGCAACCCACCAGGCGCTCCAAGTAAGGTCCGGGCAGAGTGTTCATGAACATGTTAGCCATTTCCTTCTCCATCATAGGAGGTTGAACACGGGAAGCTGTCTCCCTCCAGCGTTGAGCGTATTCCCTGAAGCACTCATTGCTTTTAAGAGACAGATTCTGAAGTTGAGTTCTGTCCGGAGCCATGTCTGCATTATACTGATACTGCTTCACGAAAGCCTCAGCCAAATCCCTCCAGCAACGGATGTGGGCTCTGTCCAGTCTCATGTACCATTCCAGGGATTCCCCAGCTAGGCTATCCTGGAAAAAGTACATAAGCAACTTTTCATCGTCAGAATATGCAACCATTTTATGGAAATAGGCTTGCACATGGGTCTTCGGGCAAGAGTTGCCACTGTATTTGTCAAATATCGGGACCTTGAATTTCGGTGGCACCTTCACGCCTAGGACCAATCCCAAGTCAGCAACGTCTACTCCCAGAGGATTCTGTCCTTCCACTGCCTTCAGCCTCTCCTCCAGTCTCCGAAACATAGGGTCCATGCCATGACTCATACCAAAGTTCTCCTGAAGCAGGGGGAATTGATCGTCCTGATCATCATGAATGGGTGGTTGATCAGGGTTGTTACGTGGGATCGGGATAGGCCCCGATCCACTGGGTCCGTTAACCTCTCCAGCTGGAGGATCAGTCAACGTCTCTGGTTGAGTAGTGGCGGGATTCCTTTGCATCATCTTCCTGAGCTCTTGCTGTCCCTGAGCCACCCCTTGAACCACATCCATGAATTGGGTCATGTGGATCTTCATCTCGGCGAGCTCTGCTTGCAGGCTTTCCATTACTCTCTGTTGATTCCTTCGAATACCGTATCGGTGAATGCCTGAGTTAGCTATCCTGCTAGTGGAACACCAAATAATATGAGAACACCGCAGCGGTACCTGTTATACAAGATATGCAAATGAATATGTAAATGCAATGACATGTTTATCAATTCCAAATGGTATTCTACCCCCTTGATTTCAGTCTCACATCAAACAGAAAACACAAGAAGACCGAGTTATGGATAAACTTCTGAGATCAAGATGCGATAAGGAAACCATCAAATAAATGAGTTCAAGAAGGGAAAGGCCTTAGCCAACAGTACATCACAAGGATCTCCATAACAAGCCTGTGGATCATCACTACAATATAGTAAGTAAAGAGAGGAACAAAAATCAGGAATCAACCTCCTGTGTACAACCCATACGGACCGCTCCTCACTTCAGCCAGTAGTGCCACTGTGTCAGGATGATCTGGAGATTCTGTCAAACGCCGGATAAGCAGATAACTCCATCTAACTCGTTGATGTGCTCTCTGTAGTAATTCCCATCATCTTCTCCGAATACCTCTTCAAGTCTGGATTTCTTCAAACCTGCCAGCACTTTGAGTTCCTCAATCTGTCCTTGAGCTCTGTTGAGTTGATCTGTGATATAACCATTGGTTGAACGGGCACACAGAAGCTCATTGTTCTTCTCCTTCAGCAAAATCTTCAACTTCTCCATCTGACCAGTCAAATCGGCCACCATCTCCTCCTCCTTTACCTTCCTAGAAGCTGAAAATGTATCCCATTGCTCTTGCCAACCAGCTAGCTTACCAAGAGCATCTATTAACTGCTGTTTGACTCGCCTCATCTCAGAACTCAATGATCCCGAGGCTTTGTCTGTCTTCCTAAAGAGATCCACCTCCACAACTAATTTCCTCTCTGCTTCCTCTTGTAATCTGATAGCTTCCCCCTTCTGATATTCCGCCTCATGGTATAAGTGCATACAGTCTTGCAACTTCACACTCAACTCCGAGTTTTCAGTTTGAAGTTTCTCCATGGCATTCTTCAATTTATCATACTCCTCTCGGCTCACCATTGTTGATTGCTCAAGAGTAGGTGGACACAAAGGTTCTTCAATAGGAAACGGCAGACCAAACTCTTCGACTCTTCCTTGAAGCCACTCTTCATACTGAGGGTAAGTTCTACAATCTCCTTTTCCAAGTACATTTCTTCCTCTCTTGATCACCTTGAGCCAAGCCTCAGCTGCCTTACGGGATACAGTCAAATCAGATGAAGAATGGAAAAATAGAGATTCTTCCACATCCTTTTCCAAAGGCGGAGTTCTTAAAGCATATCCAAACTGTCTAACTGCCAGCGAAGGATTGTAGTTAATACCTCCTCTTCTTCCCACCAACGGTACATTCGGGAAGTTCCCACAACTGTGAATGATGTCTGCCCGAAGCAAGCTCCGGTCTGACCACCAAGAAATATCTTTAGCTCTTATCCCCATCAGTCTCTTTGACCAACTCAACGAGTTCTTGACATCAACGAACACTCCTGATTGGGGTAGGTGGGAACTGAACCACTTATAAAACAAAGGCGTACAACAATTCACCACTCCTCCCCTTCTATTCTCATTCCTGTGATGCACTGAATGAAAGAAGTCTCCCAACAAGGTCGGCACCGGATTTCCCAACACGAAGAGGCGTATGGCGTCTACGTCCACAAATTTCGCCACATTAGGGAACATGACAATCCCGTACACACAAAGAGCCAACACAGCATTGAAACCCCTCTGATCACCTTCTTCAAGCTTCTTCTTTGCTTCTCCCTCTAAGAAACTCAGATGAAAACCATTAACTCCTCCCTTCTGACACATATTAGCCTTCAAGACTGACTTCCCCAAATATGTGGCTGAAGCAACCATGTTGAGATCGGGTAGAAACTCGGAACTATAGAATAGCAACTGCGACTTGATAGGAACTCTGAGAAAACTAGCAACCTCCTCCAAAGTAGGGACCAAAATATAATCTGGGAACGTGAAACACCTCAATGGAGGGTCATAGAACTGCAACAGTGTAAAGAGAGCATCACGTTGATCTTTGGAGAGAACCGTAATGAAACTTAGAATCAAACCATAATCCTTCCGGAATCCTTCTAGAGAATCATGACCATTGACTTCATCAGCTGCTGAATGGGATCCAAACAAACAACAGGGAACTTGTAGGCAACATGTCTCTTTCTGCAAATATCCATCTTAGGAGAACCAGAGAACCCCGACCGGAATCAAGAGGAAGATGTAAACCCCTAGTAATAGATAAACATGTGTTAAATGATATGAATGCAAAATGATGTGATGCAATGCAGTGACATGGGAATCAGGACTGCTGTATCTGCTTGAACAACTGTCGGGTCGCACTGTCTGAAGAGAAAACCACTGAGGAATATAATACAAGATCAAATCTCTGCTCCTGAAAACCGGGTTGGTTGAAGGTCAAGGTTTCCTGAATTTAGCCTGCCCCTCACTGGTAGGTTCTAAGAACAGAAGTTCGTCAGTTTCAGCCCTTCAGTCGAGAATAATACATTTACCACTGAAGGTTTGGCATTATTACGGGATAAAAGACCTCCACTGACTCCCCTCAACAGGACATCCTAAAGCAAGTTCCCAGTCTCGGGGTCCTCGGATTGAGCAGCGAGAATGCGCCCACCAGAGCTAACATAAACGCGTCTCGGAGGAGAGGCCTCGACTGAGTTCTCGGGAAATGGTTACCAGAGTCGACGATTTCTAGAGGAATATCTGTCGTTATGGAACACCCATAGGACAGAATATATCCAAAAGAAACCTCGTCTGGATGTGGGTCTTCATGAACGACTTAACGTAGCAACATGCCACGCAAGCCTCATGACTATCCACTCTAACACTTATGTGTACGCTCAAGCCTGGGTAGTGGGCTTATCTCTCATAGAACATCCCATCCCAACAAACAAACAACCCACAGAGCCAACAGATACAAGCAATGATATGTACACAATGCAATAAGATAAAGCAGATAAATAAATAACTGTACAAAAGAAATAAACACCCAACCACCAAGAAACTACAAAAGCTAGGAGGGACTCGCTTAGGGAAACCAGAGATTCTGGGTTCGTTCCCCAGTAGAGTCGCCAGCTGTCGCAGCCTAAAAAATATAGTATGCAAAAAAATAACCGGCGAAGAAGAAATGACAGAAAAGTCGCCACCATGCGTTATTTATCCCAAAGGAGGGAAAGGGAACGCTCGAAGTAAACCTGGAAAAAGGAAAGAAAAAGACAAGGTCTCGCAACCAAATCTTGTGTTCGGGAGCCGATTATGCGAAGGGAAAGTATTAGCACCCCTACGCATCCGTAGTACTCTACGGGATCCACTCTTGTTGTTCTTGTCTAAAGGGTGTGGGTTTATCTAATGTACTATTTACTAAAAGAGGGGTTAAAAGAAAATGACTCGCACGGATGTCGCATCCACTGCATACGTATCTCATATGAATATGAGAATCAGAGTCTTCGTAGCTCGGCTACCTATGGGTTAAAGAGGAGTGTGCTCGTTGAGACATCGCGTCTTATGCCTACGTATCTCATCTGGAATGAGAATCAGAGCAAGCCGTAGTTCGGCTAACTACGGGTTAAGGGTTGTGTTTTTTAGGTGAACAACGTTACTACGCAATCTACCGGATGCTCGACCTTTGGAGACTTACTCGCCTGTAGTAGAAGGAGTTAACGTGTTCTTAGGAGAAGAAAAATCAATGAGTTTGTTTGTGTTTTTAGGAATGCTCATGCAAAAAGGAAGTCCTAGACGAAGGAACAATGCTACCTTAATTGACATGCAACGAGAGACTATACAAAGCCTAGCAATCCTATGGGGAGACGATCACACCATACAAAACAGACATGCATAAAGTAAACGCGCCAACGAGGGGGCTCAAACATACATGGGTAGGGCTTTAGTCAAGAGGGGTCATATCAACCTCGACAAACAAGCCAGGGAAGGTAATCAAATGGGCTCTTAACCACTGACATTGAACGTCGGGGTTAGCAGATCAAAAGGGTAATGAGGATAAGACCTCATAGCTCTTAACCCTGGACAGGGTGAGCTCATGACAAAAAATGGGGATTCAAAATGGTGGAACCCTCTCCACTGACTGACCGGACAAAAGATCTTGGGCTTTTGTTCTGAAGCATCAACACATAGTGTAAGCTTAAAGAACGACACACTGAATAACGGGGGATTGACTACTAATCCCTTTTATCCGTCAATTGCCTCTTCGGGAGGTCTTTAGCACTGATGCCTCTTCCTGGAGGTCTTTAGGCACAAAAGTAAACAAACAAAAGAAAACATTGCCTCCTATTGAGGTCTTCCAGCTAAGAAAGCGGGTAAATGCGGGAAAGATGAAGGGATCAAGAGATCTACCACACGGATGAAAATCCGAAGTAACAGCAACTAAAGAAATAAGAAACCCAAAGATCTCTCAAGCTGGCACCATCAAAGAAAGCAAGTCAATACAGGTAATCGGAATAAATCTCCAAATGGTATCCCACAAATAAAGTGGAATGCCAAGCAAGCTATCTCTTCCAGAGTCATGTGAGCCCTCACAAAAACTCAACAAATAGGTTAGAATAACAAGACGGGGTGCAATCAAGAGTTGCACCAAACAAAGGAAACATGACAACAAAGCGTCAGGTAAACAGCACCCGGAGGCAAGAGAGAGCATGTCATAACAATCACCAAACAGATTAAAGAGCAAAAAACAACTTCTCTCACGCTTGCTACTGCTTCGCTTAGCGAGGTGCTAGCGAAGCTTCGCTACACATTCGCTTAGCGAGGTGCTAGCGACTGCCTACGGGTTCTGGGTTCTTCTTTGATAACAGTGCGGTTTCAGAAACCCCAAACCCTATGACACACATGTCAGAAATTAAACAATTAAACATTCAAGGCGTTGTTTTACACATTCATGCATATCTACCCGTGGGCAAAACCGAACGATACCCACTCTTCCAAATTCACCAAAATACCTCATACATTTAGAAATTTCAAATTGAAGGCATAAAATAATGGGAACAAGGCAAACCTGATTGGAGAGATCGAATGAAATTGAATTGCCCGGTTGGGTTTGCAAAGCAATCTTAGGGTTTATATGAGGTAGAATAGGTTCTTTGCAGATGAGTTCCCTTCAGTGTCCGGAGGCTGCTCTGAATTCTGTCAGCTCTTCCCTTCTTCTCTCTTCCAGGGTTTTGTTTCACTGAAGTTTGGAATTTATAGATTGATTTTCGTGGCTTTGTGGGCTCAAATGAGAGAGGTCCAAGTCCAAAATTTTTCTGTTATATTTTGAAAACGCGTGCGCTTCGCCTAGCGAAGAATTTGCTCGCCTAGTGAGCATGACAGTTCAGACTCGCTAAGCGAACCACGCTGCTCGCCTAGCGAGCATGACAGCTCAGGAACAGACTTTTGCTCCTTCAAGGTTAGCGTTTTGAATGATGAATAGACCCCATTTGAACATGTTGGACGTAACTCAAGTCCTTCCTTTGTGTTGACCGATCATCTAAATAGAACCCACAAAGTGTCTTGGATGATATTCAAGCTTCTTGGAGCTAATTCTGATTGACATGATGCAATGCAATATGAAATGTTAAGTGACCTAAGGGGGGGCAAATTTGAGGTGCTACACTTCCTACCAATCTTCGATATTTTCCTGCTTCAACACGTTCTCCTCCATCAAATTTCGACAACTTTGTTCCTGGTTCCATTGGCGTCGAAGCCGGATTACAGTTTTCCATCTTATATCTTTTCAAGATTTCTTTTGCATATTTTTCTTGTGAGATGAAGATTCCCGTTTCTTCTTGTCGAACCTCCATACCAAGAAAGAATCTCATCAGGCCTAAGTCTGTCATCTCGAATTCACGTGTCATTGTGATTTTGAATTCTCCTATCATCTGATCATTACTGCCCAGAAAAATAAGATCATCGACATAGAGAGAAATAAGTAATACATTCCTTCCATTTTTCTTCACATAGAGGGCATGTTCGTACGGACATTGCTCGAACTCGTTCTCCTTGAAATATGTGTCGATACGTGTGTTCCATGCCCGCGGTGCTTGCTTCAGCCCATATAGCACTTTCTTCAATTTCAGTACCTTCTTCTCTTCTCCAGATTTCATGTACCCGAGTGGTTGTTCAACATAGACTTCTTCTTCGAGTACACCATTCAGAAAAGTTGTTTTGACATCCATTTGAAATATTGGCCATTTGAATTGAGCAGCTTGAGATATGAGTAATCGAATTGTCTCCATTCTTGCAACAGGTGCAAATACTTCGTCATAATCAACTCTTGCTTTCTGTTTGTATCCCTTCTCAACAAGTCTCGCTTTGTATCGTTCTATTTCTCCTTGAGCGTTCATCTTTTTCTTGAATACCCACTTTACACCAATGGGTTGACTACCTTTTGGCAATTCAACTAGCTCCCAAGTATTGTCGTGGTTAATCGCCCTGATCTCTTCGTCCATGGCACTTTTCCACTTCTTGTCTCGTACTGCTTCTTCAAAACTGATGTTTTCAGCATCTGCCAAGAGACATACAAGGTGCACTTCACTTGTCGAATCATACAGATCTTACAAACTTCGCATTCTGGGTTGTGGAGGTTCATCTTCATTGTCAGAGTCTTCAAGTTTTGTTGAAATGTTTGGTGGTACAACGACAGATGATTCTTCAACTTCGACGATAACTTTTGTCGAACTATTCCAGTCTCACTTACTTGCTTCGTTTATTCGAATGTCTCTACTCACTATCACCTTCTTTCTTATGGGATCGAATAGCTTGTACCCTTTTATTTTCTCATCATACCCAATGAGTATGTATTTCTGACTTTTGTCTTCAAGCTTCGTTCTTCGTTGATCTGGTACGTGTGCATAAGCCACACTACCAAATACTTTGAGATGAGATCTGGTACGTGTTGGCTTCTGTCCGCTCCACGCTTCTTGTGGTGTTTGATCTTCTAACTTCGAATGTGGACATCAATTCTAAACATAAATGGCACATTGTGCAGCTTCTGCCCAAAATTCCTTTGGCATGTTCTTGCTTTTAAGCATTGACCGAACCATGTCAAGGACTGTTCGATTCTTCCTTTCAGCCACCCCATTTTGTTGAGGTGAGTATGTTGCAGTTAGAAATCTCCTTATGCCCTGCTCTTCACAATACTTCATAAAGGCTGTCGAAGTATACTCACCACCTCTATCAGATCGAACTACTTTAATGTGTCTGTCGGATACCTTCTCCACCATTACTTTGAACCTTTTGAACACCTCGAATTCTTCAGACTTTTCTTTTAAGAAATAAACCCATGTCTTCCGTGAGTAATCGTCGATAAAGGAAATAAAGTATCTTTTGCTACTGAAAGATTCTGGCGTGATTGGCCCACATATGTCGGTGTGAATCAATTCAAGGATATGCTTAGCTTGATATTCTTCCTTCTTTTAAAATGAATTTCTTGTTTGTTTGCTAAGCACACATTCTTCACAGAACTTTCCTTCATAATCCATATCTGGTAGTCCATGCACCATGTTCTTTTTCGCCAACCTTTTTAAACCAGCATGATGTAGATGACCAAAGCATAAATGCCATAGTGACGCTTTGTCTTCGACATTTACTTGTAAACATTTTTCTCAAACGTTTATCAGATTCAGTTTGTACATTCAATTTCTCTCCATTTCGACATGAGCAATCAGATGTCCCAGTTTGTCCTTCAAATGCAGTATCCGTTCTCTCATAAGTATCGAATAACCTTTTCTGTAAGTTGTCCCAAACTCGAGATGTTGGTCTCAATATTTGGTACATAATAAACATCTTGAATTGATCCAATCAACCCATCCTTCTGCAAGTAACGGATCGTTCCCTATCCTTCGACATTCACTTTCGATGCATCTCCGAAAGACACATTGCCATTTTCAATATTTCTCATTTCTTTAAACAAGTGTTTGTGACCACACATATGGTTACTTGCTCCTGAGTCAAGATACCAAACATTGTCATTTGTGTTGATCTCATTTTGAGCCATCAAGAGAAAACCTTCATTTGCTTCAGCTTCCAAAGTTAGATTGGTTGTTTCTTCTACCTTCTTTTCGATTCGACAATCTTTTGCAAGATATCCCACTTTATCACAGTTATAGCATTTGAATGAGTTGCAATCCTTCGCATAATGACCATACTTGCCACACTTGTACCATTCAAAGTTGGAATGGTTTGACCTACCACCTCTTTGACCACGTCCTCTGCCACGCCAATTTTGTTGGCTCGACTGTCCTCTCTCGAAGTTGCTGCCTCTACCACTTCGACCACTGTCACGTCCTTCACGACCACATCCTCTTCCTCGAAATTTTTGAGAAAAGAGTACCTCTTTGTCTTTGATTTGCTCCTTGGTTTGATTTGCATCCTCTACTCCTTCTTCCTTCTTTTTCATCTTACGTTGTTCGTGTGCTTCGAGGGAACCAGCGACCTCTTCGGCTGAGAGCGTCGAAAGGTCCTTCGACTCTTCTATTGCGCACATAATATTCTCAAATTTATCTGTTAAAGATCTCAAATTTACCCTTCATTTTTTTCTTAGAAGCATGGGATTATGTTTTACACTTCATTGGCATCATACTAGGTCATACTCATTACATACTGCATTAGTGACTTGGAAGTCAGGTTTTGACTGATCACTCCTTAACAAAAGGAGCCCACACAAAACAAGATTGATAATTGGACCTCATTCTCTAAGTATACAAGTCTCAAGGGTCTCAGGGGGTTCCAGGTATCCTATTATGGTCCTCAGTCCATCAGTGAAGGATTCAGAGTTATCAGAGTGTTCATCTGGATTTAATCAGGAAATTAGAGTTTCATGGCTACCTGCAACAGGCAATGTTTGGTTGGAAGTAGAGGAGCTTATCCATGTCATTATTGGAGAGGCATCTTGGCCTAGGAAGACTCACAATCATCTCAGAAGGATCCATTGGCAAGCAGTGTAATCAGTTCCCGATCAATTTTGCCCTAAAATTAGGGTTGGGTATAAAATCAGTTTATTTCTGATTCTTTGGGTGAAACTCTTTTCCATGATCTTCCATATGTCCACAAGGGTCTACATACAAAAATCAGCTTTTTATTTGAGCCAGAAGTGCTTCAATTGATCACTGGAATCGGGAATCAGACAGTTTGGGAAAAGTCAACTGTGGGGCCAGAAAAGTCAACTCCTGACTTTTTGAGAGTGGAATCTCAAAATTCATGCCTAGGGGAGCCTACATGTGAAATTTGATCAAGGTTGGATCATGGATTCATCATTTAATCAGGAATTGGAAAAGTTACTTAATTTGGAATTGGTTGACTTTCCATTCAGGGCAAGTTTTTATGATTTTTGCACTCACTTTAAGCCCATTTTCCATCAAGATAAAATCTCCATTTGAAACTTTCTCCAACATGAAAGTTGTTCCTCTTGTTCCAAGCTTTTTAGAGATATAAAGTTTTCTCCATTTGGATCAAAATTGAGAAAATTATGCTTAGTCAAAGTGGGACATATTTTTAGGACACTTAGAAAAATTTCTAAGTCTCAAAATCTTCAAAGTTTATCAAGACTTCTTGGCCAGTTTTCTTGCATTTTAAGGCATCATTTGAAAAACAATTCTTCACAACAATTGTACTTTTCCATGTCCTCTTTCACCTCCTTTTGGAATCATCTCATTTGGATCCATAATTTGAGAGATACATTCACCTAAAGTGGGCACCATGACTTGATTTTCTAGGCAGATTTTATGCCTAGCTTGCCCAACCAGTTTTGCATGGTGCAACATGATCTTGAGGGCCATTTTTCACCTTCTTCCATTCATCATTTCCATTTATTCTCAACATGAAACATGCTAAACTCCATGAGATCTTTCTACTGTTTGCATTGTCTTACCAATTGGTCATGTTCTCATCAAGTTATGAAGCCACAAAGTCATCATCTTGGACTGTTTTCTTGCTTGCCAAACCAGACCAAAGTTATGTTGCATAAATCCAACCCATGTTTGTTTCCTCATTTGGCCATGCACCTTTATTTCACTCACTTAAACTTTGCCAAAATAAGTATCTCAAGTGCCTTTTCCTTTTTCTACTACACCTCACCATTTGCAACCAAAATGCACCATTTGCTCACATCATGGACAAGTTATTTCTGAGTCCATTAAGGGGCATGAAACCCACCATATTTAAAGACATAAACCCTAAACCTGATGGAGGCAGTGGATTTTCGAAAAAAGTAAGCAAAGAGTTCATTAGAGTCAGATTGCATTTCTTTTCCATTTCTCAAGTTGAAGCTCTTGAAGTGAGGCATCAAGGCAGACCTTTCTTCTTCCATTCTCTCCATAACCAAGGGGCAGTGGACTAAGATTCCACTAGGTAACCTTCATTACTTCATTTCCATGGCTATTTTTTTGCTCATTCCATGCTTATTATCATTACTGTTTGCCATGTTATATCCATGCTAATCATCATTACCATGCCAATCATATGCTTGTGCTTGCTTCTGAAGTCCTCAGTATGAGGCATTGTTCATGTTGTTTGAGTTTGTGCTGTTGCTTGTTGCTCATATCCGTGGCCATATGGACATCTTGTTGACAATATTTCTCCATGATTAAGCCATCATTTCACTCAAACTAAGACACCACGTTAATCTTCACACTTCATACTTGATAACTGGGTTTTATTTCATGTCATTTGGTGCCCTATAGTGCTAGCATTCTTGAGTGAAAGTTGAACAAAATCCACTGCATTTTCACGTTTTTTGCATGGTTATGGTGTTAGGGCAAGGTTTGGTGGAGAAGACGACCATGTGTCATCGTGAAAACCGTTAGATCCAAGGCTTATGTTTTAATCTTGGCCGCCCATCCTTATTTTGTCTTTTAGTCACTTAAATGAAATGTGACCAATTGATACAAGGTTACATGATTTTATTTTAATTAATTGTTATTTCACTTGTGTCACACCCTGAATAATTGCTTGGACTATGGGCCTGCGTGATCTGCTTTCCACACCCCTGCGTTTCTGGCCCATCAGCACTAATCCACCTCTTTTCATTTTCTCATTTTTAATTCACATTTATTTTCTGTTTTGATTTTAATTGATTTAAAATATTTTCTTTATTCATAAAAATACCCAAAAATATTTTCCACATTTTTTAATGCCTTATTTAATTTTATTTAATTTTTATTTTCGTATTTATTTAATATTAATATTTTATTTCAATTATTAATTCTAAATGGTCCATTTTAACACACATTTAACTCTTGATTTTATTTTCATGACTTAGAATTATTTTTAGCTTTTGATTTTTGGAATGAAGGTTAACCACTGTCCCATGGTCAACCTGACCTTTTCTTGGGATTTTATTTTTCATTTTCAATTTATTCTTGATTTATCTTTAACCTAGTCTTGTTGGTTGACTTTTGGTTTGACTTTTGTTTTATTTCAATTAATTTATGAACCAATTTTCATTATTTTTGAAATATTTTTTGGGGATGATGATATCTTGACCCCACCTTATTTAGTTTAATTTTTCATAATTTTTTTGATCAATTTGCTATTTATTCTTGATTTATTTTTAACCTAGTCTTGTTGGTTGACTTTTGGTTTGACCTCTGTTTTATTTCAATTAATTCATGTACCAATTTTTATTATTTTTGAAATATTTTTGGGGGATGATGATGTCCTGACCCCACCTTACTTAGTTAAAATTTTCATAATTTTCTTGATTAATTTTCTATTTATTTGATATTTATTAAGTTGGCTCGATTTTTCAGTTGACTTCTTTATGATCGATGTTTGACTTAGGGATTGCTTATGGCAATTGAAAAGATCTTTTGATCCTCCCTTGTTCATCTCATAGGCCATGTATTAGAGGTCTTTCATCTTAATTTTATTTGGTCCTTACATCATTTCCTGATTAAATCATTTCAGTGGACCCTTTTTGTGCATCTTTTCATCTGTCTGGTTCATCTGTTATCTGTTATACTTGTTTCTTTCATCCATGCTTACTATTGCTTGATTGTTTAACATGATCATACTTCCCATGCCTTGTTTAATGCTCCATTATTTCATTCTTTGATTCTTTGGCTTGATTATACACTTGTTTACTTATCTAATTTGATTGGTTATGTAACACCCCGATAAAATATGCTAATTATTTAATTTAAGTTAATAGAATATTTATTAATTTAATTAAATAATTGGAATATTATTTGGAATTATTATTATTATTGGAATAATAAGTTGGAATATATATAAAGAGTTCCATTTGGTAAAAAGGGTTTTTTCACGTGAGAACCAGAGAAGCGACAGAAAGTGAGAAAAGGGCAAGGAGGAAGAGCAAGAGAACGAGGGTTGAAGAAGGGAAAAGCTTGAAGCTAAAGGATTTGCCGGATTAACTCAGGTAAGGGGGTTTATCGTCGTTTAATGGGTATTATGGGTTAACATGTAATGGGTAGTAATAAGCCGTTGAATTGACCCTAATTGGGATGATGAGTGCTGAAAAATTGTGATGAATAAGTTATGTTAAAACTGTGATTGAATCTATATTTGGATGAGTTGTGATTTTCCGAACGTGTAGCTTTTTACGGAATTGGAATCGGAGGTCCGGAAGTCCTCCAACGGCGGAAAATGCGGAGAATTCTGCATTCTGCTTCGTGTTAGCGCAGGAACAGCTTTCTGTCTTGCGTTAACCGGTTAACCCAGGGTGTTAATCGGTTAACACTGTTATGAATTGTGAAATATTGTTGTCTGTCTTGCGTTAACCGGTTAACCCAGGGTGTTAACCGGTTAACACTGTTGAAATGTGCCAGGAAGCGTGTTCTGTGTTGCGTTAACCGGTTAACCCAGGGCGTTAACCGGTTAACACTGTTGGAAAAGTGGAAATTTGATATTTAAATATTGTGGACATATTTGATGATTGGACTATATTGGTGTATGATATAGTAGGGATCATTTCCCGTTATTTTGAGCAGTATAGGTATTAGTAGAGTGTGCTAATACTGTGATTTATTATTTTGCATGACATGATATGCTTCTGTGATAAATATGTTGATGATGTATGTTGGTATGCATAATGCTGTGAATATATCTATTATGTATGCAATTGTGGATGGACTGTTTATGGCTTAGAGTGTGAGCATATGTCCATTGTGGATTGTTGTTGATGTTGCATGCTAGGTGATTTAGCGTGCATAGTATGGCCTTTATGGTGGTAGCTAATTCCCATGGTGAGGAATTAGTGATGAGTTATTGTGGATTGTTATTGATGTTTGCATGCTAGGTGATTTAGCGTGCATAGCATAGCCCTTGGGGTGGTAGCTAATTCCCATGGTGAGGAATTAGTGATGTGAGTCACTAGGTCTCAAATGAGTGGGACTAGTGAGCTTGGTAGCCGTATCTGGATTTGATCGGTGAGGTTGAACTATATGTTCACGAATAGTCGGTACCGCATGCATGGAGTCTCATTGCATAATGTATGTATGGCGTATAATATGAATGGATGTATTCCAATATTATACGTGTGTTCTGTGTTGGGTGAGTATGATTATGATTTTGAGTTGATGTTGCCGTTGCTGAATGTGTGATCTGATTTGGGTGATGAAATGTGTTAAATTACTTAGCATTACATGATATTTTATAATGCTTATTATATCGATTGAGGAACTCACCCTTACAACTATGTTTCAGGTAACGAGCAGTGATTGAGTAGAAGCTAGTGCTTGGAGTATAGTGTAGTTCCTTAGTGGGTCATGCTCTGGTAGATGTAACATCGGGATGGGATGTTTTACCTTGTTTCATTTGTTGGTTGTTGAACAGTTTTACATGTAATGTGTTACATGGTTTGCATACTGTTAGATCTTCTATCCGCTGCGAATTGTGCAATGTCTTAATTTGATTTATAAATGAGCATGACAAGCTATTTTGATGAATGGTGTGAAGTGTCAAGTGTGACACCCTTAATTGCATATTTACTCTGATTTATATTTGTTGTTTTCATTATTATTGGGGTATTTTAGAAGGGTGTTACATTAGTGGTATCAGAGCATAGTCGGTCGAGTCGAGTCGTAATTATTCTGTTTCCCTGTACGTGATAGGTGTCGTATAACCCTATCAGTACTTATTGTTTTAGCTTGTTGGGTTTTCAGAATAGAGATGGCTGGAAGAGGTAGAGATGATGCTGCGATTGTTGAGGCTCTGGGTATGCTAGCTGGAGTACTTGGAGGAAATCCGAATGTTGTGGGAATGGGAGCTTCTCGTCAACTGAGTGAGTTCCAGAAGAACAATCCTCCAATGTTTAAGGGAGCATACGATCCAGATGGTGCTCAGAAGTGGTTGAAGGAGATCGAGAGGATCTTCCGAGTGACTGAGTGTGCCGATAACCAGAAGGTCAGGTTCGGTACGCATATGCTGTCAGAGGAAGCAGATGATTGGTGGGTTGCTGCCCGCACTGAGTTGGAAGCTGCTGGGAGTGCTGAGATCACTTGGGCGGTGTTCAGAGAGAGATTCCTGAGGAAGTACTTTCCAGAGGATGTCAGAGGAAAGAAAGAGATAGAGTTCTTAGAATTGAAGCAGGGCAACCGGTCTGTTACTGAGTATGCTTCTAAGTTCACAGAGCTGTCGAAGTATTACACTCCCTATGATGAGGCTACTGGGGAATTTTCAAAATGTGTGAAGTTTGAGAACGGGTTACGTCCCGAGATCAAGCAGGCTATTGGGTATCAGCAGATTAGAGTGTTTTCTGACTTGGTTGACTGCTGCAGGATTTTTGAACAGGATACCAAGGCCAGAACGGAGAGCTATCAGCAGAGGGTTGATAGGAAAGGCAAGAATCAGAATGATCGTGGGAAACCGTATGCAGCTGGCAAAGGTTTCCAGAGACAGATTGGGATGAAGAGACCTAGTGGAGGAGACTCCAGTGCCCCTGCTAAGTGTTACAGATGTGGTCAGGCTGGACATCGTTTCCATGAGTGTACCAGTAATGAGAAGAAGTGTTTCAAGTGTGGCAAAGGTGGTCACTTGGCTGCAGAGTGCCGGTTGAAGACTATGACTTGTTTCAACTGTGGAGAGGTGGGTCATATTAGCCCACAGTGTCCTAAGCCGAAGAAAGAGAACCATTCGGGAGGCAAGGTCTTTGCTTTATCGGGTTCTGAGACTTCTGCAGATGATCGTTTGATCCGAGGTACGTGTTATATTAATGGCTTTCCTCTTGTAGCTATTATTGACACAGGTGCGACTCATTCCTTTATATCTTTGGATTGTGCTGTGAAACTTAAATTAGAGATATCTGAGATGCATGGGAGTATGGTGATTGATACTCCTGCGAAGGGTTCAGTGACTACTACTTCAGTTTGTTTAAATTGCCCTTTGAGTATTTTTGGTAGAGACTTTAGGATGGACCTCGTGTGTCTTCCACTAGTGCAGATTGATGTTATCCTGGGTATGAACTGGTTGGTGTTTAACCGAGTTTATATCAACTGTTTTGATAAGACTGTGATTTTTCCTGAGATTGAGGAAGGAAAGAGTTTGTTTCTATCAGCAAGGCAGGTGAATGAGGCAGTAGCAGATGGGGCAGAGTTGTTTATGTTGTTAGCGACTTTGGAGGCTAAAGATAAACTGGCGATTTACGATATAGCCGTGGTGTGTGATTTTCCTGATGTGTTTCTGGAAGAAGTGAATGAATTACCGCCAGAGCGTGAAGTTGAGTTCTCGATTGATTTGGTACCTGGTACTAGGCCGATATCGATGGCTCCGTACCGTATGTCTGCTGTTGAGTTAACTGAATTGAAGAGTCAGCTGGAAGATCTGTTGGATAAGAAATTCATTCGTCCGAGTGTGTCACCGTGGGGCGCACCAGTGTTATTGGTTAAGAAGAAAGAAGGTACTATGAGGTTGTGTGTGGACTACAGGCAACTGAATAAAGTGACGATCAAGAATCGGTATCCTTTGTCGAGGATTGATGATTTGATGGATCAGTTGGTTGGTGCGAGTGTGTTCAGCAAAATAGATTTGAGATCAGGGTATCATCAGATACGTGTGAAAACTGAGGATATTCAGAAGACTGCTTTCAGAACAAGGTATGGACATTATGAGTATTTTGTAATGCCTTTTGGTGTGACTAATGCGCCTGGGGTATTTATGGAGTATATGAATAGGATTTTCCATCCGTACCTAGACAAGTTTGTTATGGTGTTTATTGACGATATTTTGGTGTATTCGAAATCTGAAGAAGAGCATGCTGAACATTTGAGAGTGGTTTTAGGAGTTCTACGAGAAAAGAAGTTATTTGCTAAACTGTCCAAGTGTGAATTTTGGTTAGAAGAGGTTAGTTTTCTTGGTCATGTGGTTTCAAGAGGTGGTGTTGTTGTTGATCCTTCTAAGATAGAAGCGGTATCTAAGTGGGAAGCTCCGAAGTCAGTTTCTGAGATAAGGAGTTTTCTTGGACTTGCAGATTATTATAGGAAATTCATTGAAGGATTTTCTAAGTTGGCGTTACCGTTGACGATGTTGACTAGAAAGGGGCAAGCGTTTGTTTGGGACTCAAAGTGTGAAGAAGGTTTCCAAGAGTTAAAGAGAAGGTTAACTACTGCTCCTATTCTGATATTACCGAGTCCGTCAGAACCATTTGAGGTTTACTGTGATGCTTCATTGTTGGGTTTGGGTGGTGTTTTGATGCAGAGTAAGCAGGTTGTAGCTTATGCTTCGAGACAACTAAAGGTTCATGAGAGGAACTATCCGACGCACGATTTAGAGTTGGCAGCTGTGGTATTTGTTCTGAAGTTATGGAGGCATTACTTGTACGGGTCAAGATTTGAGGTTTTCAGTGACCATAAGAGTTTAAAGTATTTGTTTGATCAGAAAGAGCTGAATATGAGACAGAGGAGATGGTTAGAGTTTCTGAAGGATTATGACTTTGGTTTGAATTACCATCCGGGTAAAGCAAACATAGTGGCTGATGCATTGAGTCGGAAATCATTGCATATGTCTATGTTAATGGTTAAGGAATTGGCTTTAATTGAGCAGTTTAGAGACTTGAGTTTGGTGTGTGAGAGTACTCACAATAGTGTTAAATTGGGAATGTTGAAGTTAACGAGTGGTATCCTGGATGAGATTAGAGAGGGTCAGAAATCCGATGTGCTTTTGGTTGATAAGTTGACTCTAGTGAATCAAGGTCAAGGTGGTGAATTCAGAGTTGATGAGAATGGTGTTTTGAAATTTGGTAATCGGGTGTGTATTCCGGATGTTACCGAACTTAAGAAGAGTATTCTTGAGGAAGGACATCGTAGTGGCCTGAGTATTCATCCTGGGGCTACGAAGATGTATCATGATTTGAAAAAGTTATTTTGGTGGCTGGGAATGAAAAGAGAAATTGCGAGTTTTGTTTATTCCTGTTTGACTTGTCAGAAGTCAAAGATTGAGCATCAGAAGCCGTCTGGGCTAATGCAACCGTTGGCTATTCCAGAGTGGAAGTGGGATAGTATCAGTATGGATTTTGTTTCTGGTTTACCGAGGACAATTAAGAATTTTGAAGCTATTTGGGTGATTGTTGACAGATTGACAAAATCGGCTCATTTCATTCCGATCAGAATGGATTATCCGTTAGAGAGATTAGCTGAGTTGTATATTGAGAAAATTGTAAGTTTGCATGGTATTCCGTCGAGTATTGTTTCGGACAGAGATCCTAGATTTACATCGAAGTTCTGGGAAGGTTTGCAGAGGGCTTTGGGAACTAAGCTGAGATTGAGTTCTGCATATCATCCGCAGACTGATGGTCAGACTGAGAGGACGATTCAGTCACTGGAGATTCTTTTGAGGGCTTGTGTTTTGGAAAAGGGAGGTGCTTGGGATTGTTAATTACCTTTGATTGAGTTTACCTACAACAATAGTTTTCATTCGAGCATTGGTATGGCACCGTTTGAAGCTTTGTATGGTAGGAGATGTCGGACACCTTTATGTTGGTATGAGTCCGGTGAGAGTGTTGTGGTTGGACCGGAGATTGTTCAACAAACTACGGAAAAGATTAAGATGATTCAGCAGAAGATGAGGATTGCTCAGAGTCGTCAGAAGAGTTATCACGACAAGAGGAGGAAGTCACTTGAGTTTCAAGAGGGAGATCATGTGTTTCTTCGTGTTACTCCGATAACTGGGGTTGGTCGAGCTTTGAAGTCGAAGAAGTTGACACCTCGATTTATTGGTCCTTATCAGATTTTGGAGAGGATAGGGGAGGTAGCCTATCGTATCGCTTTACCGCCGTCACTTGCGAATTTGCATGAGGTTTTTCATGTGTCTCAGTTGAGGAGGTACATTCCTGATCCGTCGCATGTGGTCCAAGTAGATGATGTATAGGTGAGTGATAACCTGACTGTTGAAACATCACCTATTAGGATCGAGGATCGAGAGTTAAAGCAGTTGCGGGGTAAAGAGATTTCTTTGGTAAAGGTAGCTTGGGGAGGACCAGCAGGTGGCAATGTGACTTGGGAACTTGAGAGTCAGATGAAGGAGTCTTATCCAGAGTTATTCGCTTGAGGTATGTTTTCGAGGACGAAAACTCTTTTAGTGGGGGAGAGTTGTAACACCCCGATAAAATATGATAATTATTTAATTTAAGTTAATAGAATATTTATTAATTTAATTAAATAATTGGAATATTATTTGGAATTATTATTATTATTGGAATAATAAGTTGGAATATATATAAAGAGTTTCCTTTGGTAAAAAGGGTTTTTTCACGTGAGAACCAGAGAAGCGATAGAAAGTGAGAAAAGGGCAAGGAGGAAGAGCAAGAGAACGAGGTTGAAGAAGGGAAAAGCTTGAAGCTAAAGGATTTGCCGGATTAACTCAGGTAAGGGGGTTTATCGTCGTTTAATGGGTATTATGGGTTAACATGTAATGGGTAGTAATAAGTCGTTGAATTGACCCTAATTGGGATGATGAGTGCTGAAAAATTGTGAAGATAAGTTATGTTAAAACTGTGATTGAATCTATATTGGATGAGTTGTGATTTTCCGAACGTGTAGCTTTTTACGGAATTGGAATCGGAGGTCCGGAAGTCCTCCAACGGCGGAAAATGCGGAGAATTCTGCATTCTGCTTCGTGTTAGCGCAGGAACAACAGCTTTCTGTCTTGCGTTAACCGGTTAACCCAGGGTGTTAACCGGTTAACACTGTTATGAATTGTGAAATATTGTTGTCTGTCTTGCGTTAACCGGTTAACCCAGGGTGTTAACCGGTTAACACTGTTGAAATGTGCCAGGAAGCGTGTTCTGTGTTGCGTTAACCGGTTAATCCAGGGCGTTAACCGGTTAACACTGTTGGAAAAGTGGAAATTTGATATTTAAATATTGTGGACATATTTGATGATTGGACTATATTGGTGTATGATATAGTAGGGATCATTTCCCGTTATTTTGAGCAGTATAGGTATTAGTAGAGTGTGCTAATACTGTGATTTATTATTTTGCATGACATGATATGCTTCTGTGATAAATATGCTGATGATGTATGTTGGTATGCATAATGCTGTGAATATATCTATTATGTATGCAATTGTGGATGGACTGTTTATGGCTTAGAGTGTGAGCATATGTCCATTGTGGATTGTTGTTGATGTTGCATGCTAGGTGATTTAGCGTGCATAGTATGGCCTTTATGGTGGTAGCTAATTCCCATGGTGAGGAATTAGTGATGAGTTATTGTGGATTGTTGTTGATGTTTGCATGCTAGGTGATTTAGCGTGCATAGCATAGCCCTTGGGGTGGTAGCTAATTCCCATGGTGAGGAATTAGTGATGTGAGTCACTAGGTCTCAAATGAGTGGGACTAGTGAGCTTGGTAGCCGTATCTGGATTTGATCGGTGAGGTTGAACTATATGTTCACGAATAGTCGGTACCGCATGCATGGAGTCTCATTGCATAATGTATGTATGGCGTATAATATGAATGGATGTATTCCAATATTATACGTGTGTTCTGTGTTGGGTGAGTATGATTATGATTTTGAGTTGATGTTGCCGTTGCTGAATGTGTGATCTAATTTGGGTGATGAAATGTGTTAAATTACTTAGCATTACATGATATTTTATAATGCTTATTATATCGATTGAGGAACTCACCCTTACAACTATGTTTCAGGTAACGAGCAGTGATTGAGTAGAAGCTAGTGCTTGGAGTATAGTGTAGTTCCTTAGTGGGTCATGCTCTGGTAGATGTAACATCGGGATGGGATGTTTTACCTTGTTTCATTTGTTGGTTGTTGAACAGTTTTACATGTAATGTGTTACATGGTTTGCATACTGTTAGATCTTCTATCCGCTGCGAATTGTGCAATGTCTTAATTTGATTTATAAATGAGCATGACAAGCTATTTTGATGAATGGTGTGAAGTGTCAAGTGTGACACCCTTAATTGCATATTTACTCTGATTTATATTTGTTATTTTATTATTATTGGGTATTTTAGAAGGGTGTTTATGGAGTATATGAATAGGATTTTCCATCCGTACCTAGACAAGTTTGTTATGGTGTTTATTGACGATATTTTGGTGTATTCGACATCTGAAGAAGAGCATGCTGAACATTTGAGAGTGGTTTTAGGAGTTCTACGAGAAAAGAAGTTATTTGCTAAACTGTCCAAGTGTGAATTTTGGTTAGAAGAGGTTAGTTTTCTTGGTCATGTGGTTTCAAGAGGTGGTGTTGCTGTTGATCCTTCTAAGATAGAAGCGGTATCTAAGTGGGAAGCTCCGAAGTCAGTTTCTGAGATAAGGAGTTTTCTTGGACTTGCAGATTATTATAGGAAATTCATTGAAGGATTTTCTAAGTTGGCGTTACCGTTGACGATGTTGACTAGAAAGGGGCAAGCGTTTGTTTGGGACTCAAAGTGTGAAGAAGGTTTCCAAGAGTTAAAGAGAAGGTTAACTACTGCTCCTATTCTGATATTACCGAGTCCGTCAGAACCATTTGAGGTTTACTGTGATGCTTCATTGTTGGGTTTGGGTGGTGTTTTGATGCAGAGTAAGCAGGTTGTAGCTTATGCTTCGAGACAACTAAAGGTTCATGAGAGGAACTATCCGACGCACGATTTAGAGTTGGCAGCTGTGGTATTTGTTCTGAAGTTATGGAGGCATTACTTGTACGGGTCAAGATTTGAGGTTTTCAGTGACCATAAGAGTTTAAAGTATTTGTTTGATCAGAAAGAGCTGAATATGAGACAGAGGAGATGGTTAGAGTTTCTGAAGGATTATGACTTTGGTTTGAATTACCATCCGGGTAAAGCAAACATAGTGGCTGATGCATTGAGTCGGAAATCATTGCATATGTCTATGTTAATGGTTAAGGAATTGGATTTAATTGAGCAGTTTAAAGACTTGAGTTTGGTGTGTGAGAGTACTCACAATAGTGTTAAATTGGGAATGTTGAAGTTAACGAGTGGTATCCTGGATGAGATTAGAGAGGGTCAGAAATCCGATGTGCTTTTGGTTGATAAGTTGACTCTAGTGAATCAAGGTCAAGGTGGTGAATTCAGAGTTGATGAGAATGGGTTTTTGAAATTTGGTAATCGGGTGTGTATTCCGGATGTTACCGAACTTAAGAAGAGTATTCTTGAGGAAGGACATCGTAGTGGCCTGAGTATTCATCCTGGGGCTACGAAGATGTATCATGATTTGAAAAAGTTATTATGGTGGCTGGGAATGAAAAGAGAAATTGCGAGTTTTGTTTATTCCTTTTGACTTGTCAGAAGTCAAAGATTGAGCATCAGAAGCCGTCTGGGCTAATGCAACCGTTGGCTATTCCAGAGTGGAAGTGGGATAGTATCAGTATGGATTTTGTTTCTGGTTTACCGAGGACAATTAAGAATTTTGAAGCTATTTGGGTGATTGTTGACAGATTGACAAAATCGGCTCATTTCATTCCGATCAGAATGGATTATCCGTTAGAGAGATTAGCTGAGTTGTATATTGAGAAAATTGTAAGTTTGCATGGTATTCCGTCGAGTATTGTTTCGGACAGAGATCCTAGATTTACATCGAAGTTCTGGGAAGGCTTGCAGAGGGCTTTGGGAACTAAGCTGAGATTGAGTTCTGCATATCATCCGCAGACTGATGGTAAGACTGAGAGGACGATTCAGTCACTGGAGGATCTTTTGAGGGCTTGTGTTTTGGAAAAGGGAGGTGCTTGGGATTGTTATTTACCTTTGATTGAGTTTACCTACAACAATAGTTTTCATTCGAGCATTGGTATGGCACCGTTTGAAGCTTTGTATGGTAGGAGATGTCGGACACCTTTATGTTGGTATGAGTCCGGTGAGAGTGCTGTGGTTGGACCGGAGATTGTTCAACAAACTACGGAAAAGATTAAGATGATTCAGGAGAAGATGAGGATTGCTCAGAGTCGTCAGAAGAGTTATCACGACAAGAGGAGGAAGTCACTTGAGTTTCAAGAGGGAGATCATGTGTTTCTTCGTGTTACTCCGATAACTGGGGTTGGTCAAGCTTTGAAGTCGAAGAAGTTGACACCTCGATTTATTGGTCCTTATCAGATTTTGGAGAGGATAGGGGAGGTAGCCTATCGTATCGCTTTACCTCCGTCACTTGCGAATTTGCATGAGGTTTTTCATGTGTCTCAGTTGAGGAGGTACATTCCTGATCCGTCGCATGTGGTCCAAGTAGATGATGTACAGGTGAGAGATAACCTGACTGTTGAAACATCACCTATGAGGATCGAGGATCGAGAGTTAAAGCAGTTGCGGGGTAAAGAGATTTCTTTGGTAAAGGTAGCTTGGGGAGGACCAGCAGGTGGCAATGTGACTTGGGAACTTGAGAGTCAGATGAAGGAGTCTTATCCAGAGTTATTCGCTTGAGGTATGTTTTCGAGGACGAAAACTCTTTTAGTGGGGGAGAGTTGTAACACCCCGATAAAATATGATAATTATTTAATTTAAGTTAATAGAATATTTATTAATTTAATTAAATAATTGGAATATTATTTGGAATTATTATTATTATTGGAATAATAAGTTGGAATATATATAAAGAGTTCCATTTGGTAAAAAGGATTTTTTCACGTGAGAACCAGAGAAGCGATAGAAAGTGAGAAAAGGGCAAGGAGGAAGAGCAAGAGAACGAGGGTTGAAGAAGGGAAAAGCTTGAAGCTAAAGGATTTGCCGGATTAACTCAGGTAAGGGGGTTTATCGTCGTTTAATGGGTATTATGGGTTAACATGTAATGGGTAGTAATAAGCCGTTGAATTGACCCTAATTGGGATGATGAGTGCTGAAAAATTGTGATGAATAAGTTATGTTAAAACTGTGATTGAATCTATATTTGGATGAGTTGTGATTTTCCGAACGTGTAGCTTTTTACGGAATTGGAATCGGAGGTCCGGAAGTCCTCCAACGGCGGAAAATGCGGAGAATTCTGCATTCTGCTTCGTGTTAGCGCAGGAACAGCTTTCTGTCTTGCGTTAACCGGTTAACCCAGGGTGTTAACCGGTTAACACTGTTATGAATTGTGAAATATTGCTGTCTGTCTTGCGTTAACCGGTTAACCCAGGGTGTTAACCGGTTAACACTGTTGTAATGTGCCAGGAAGCGTGTTCTGTGTTGCGTTAACCGGTTAACCCAGGGCGTTAACCGTTAACACTGTTGGAAAAGTGGAAATTTGATATTTAAATATTGTGGACATATTTGATGATTGGACTATATTGGTGTATGATATAGTAGGGATCATTTCCCGTTATTTTGAGCAGTATAGGTATTAGTAGAGTGTGCTAATACTGTGATTTATTATTTTGCATGACATGATATGCTTCTGTGATAAATATGCTGATGATGTATGTTGGTATGCATAATGCTGTGAATATATCTATTATGTATGCAATTGTGGATGGACTGTTTATGGCTTAGAGTGTGAGCATATGTCCATTGTGGATTGTTGTTGATGTTGCATGCTAGGTGATTTAGCGTGCATAGTATGGCCTTTATGGTGGTAGCTAATTCCCATGGTGAGGAATTAGTGATGAGTTATTGTGGATTGTTGTTGATGTTTGCATGCTAGGTGATTTAGCGTGCATAGCATAGCCCTTGGGGTGGTAGCTAATTCCCATGGTGTGGAATTAGTGATGTGAGTCACTAGGTCTCAAATGAGTGGGACTAGTGAGCTTGGTAGCCGTATCTGGATTTGATCGGTGAGGTTGAACTATATGTTCACGAATAGTCGGTACCGCATGCATGGAGTCTCATTGCATAATGTATGTATGGCGTATAATATGAATGGATGTATTCCAATATTATACGTGTGTTCTGTGTTGGGTGAGTATGATTATGATTTTGAGTTGATGTTGTCGTTGCTGAATGTGTGATCTAATTTGGGTGATGAAATGTGTTAAATTACTTAGCATTACATGATATTTTATAATGCTTATTATATCGATTGAGGAACTCACCCTTCCAACTATGTTTCAGGTAACGAGCAGTGATTGAGTAGAAGCTAGTGCTTGGAGTATAGTGTAGTTCCTTAGTGGGTCATGCTCTGGTAGATGTAACATCGGGATGGGATGTTTTACCTTGTTTCATTTGTTGGTTGTTGAACAGTTTTACATGTAATGTGTTACATGGTTTGCATACTGTTAGATCTTCTATCCGCTGCGAATTGTGCAATGTCTTAATTTGATTTATAAATGAGCATGACAAGCTATTTTGATGAATGGTGTGAAGTGTCAAGTGTGACACCCTTAATTGCATATTTACTCTGATTTATATTTGTTATTTTAATTATTATTGGGGTATTTTAGAAGGGTGTTTATGGAGTATATGAATAGGATTTTCCATCCGTACCTAGACAAGTTTGTTATGGTGTTTATTGACGATATTTTGGTGTATTCGACATCTGAAGAAGAGCATGCTGAACATTTGAGAGTGGTTTTAGGAGTTCTACGAGAAAAGAAGTTATTTGCTAAACTGTCCAAGTGTGAATTTTGGTTAGAAGAGGTTAGTTTTCTTGGTCATGTGGTTTCAAGAGGTGGTGTTGCTGTTGATCCTTCTAAGATAGAAGCGGTATCTAAGTGGGAAGCTCCGAAGTCAGTTTCTGAGATAAGGAGTTTTCTTGGACTTGCAGATTATTATAGGAAATTCATTGAAGGATTTTCTAAGTTGGCGTTACCGTTGACGATGTTGACTAGAAAGGGGCAAGCGTTTGTTTGGGACTCAAAGTGTGAAGAAGGTTTCCAAGAGTTAAAGAGAAGGTTAACTACTGCTCCTATTCTGATATTACCGAGTCCGTCAGAACCATTTGAGGTTTACTGTGATGCTTCATTGTTGGGTTTGGGTGGTGTTTTGATGCAGAGTAAGCAGGTTGTAGCTTATGCTTCGAGACAACTAAAGGTTCATGAGAGGAACTATCCGACGCACGATTTAGAGTTGGCAGCTGTGGTATTTGTTCTGAAGTTATGGAGGCATTACTTGTACGGGTCAAGATTTGAGGTTTTCAGTGACCATAAGAGTTTAAAGTATTTGTTTGATCAGAAAGAGCTGAATATGAGACAGAGGAGATGGTTAGAGTTTCTGAAGGATTATGACTTTGGTTTGAATTACCATCCGGGTAAAGCAAACATAGTGGCTGATGCATTGAGTCGGAAATCATTGCATATGTCTATGTTAATGGTTAAGGAATTGGATTTAATTGAGCAGTTTAAAGACTTGAGTTTGGTGTGTGAGAGTACTCACAATAGTGTTAAATTGGGAATGTTGAAGTTAACGAGTGGTATCCTGGATGAGATTAGAGAGGGTCAGAAATCCGATGTGCTTTTGGTTGATAAGTTGACTCTAGTGAATCAAGGTCAAGGTGGTGAATTCAGAGTTGATGAGAATGGTGTTTTGAAATTTGGTAATCGGGTGTGTATTCCGGATGTTACCGAACTTAAGAAGAGTATTCTTGAGGAAGGACATCGTAGTGGCCTGAGTATTCATCCTGGGGCTACGAAGATGTATCATGATTTGAAAAAGTTATTATGGTGGCTGGGAATGAAAAGAGAAATTGCGAGTTTTGTTTATTCCTGTTTGACTTGTCAGAAGTCAAAGATTGAGCATCAGAAGCCGTCTGGGCTAATGCAACCGTTGGCTATTCCAGAGTGGAAGTGGGATAGTATCAGTATGGATTTTGTTTCTGGTTTACCGAGGACAATTAAGAATTTTGAAGCTATTTGGGTGATTGTTGACAGATTGACAAAATCGGCTCATTTCATTCCGATCAGAATGGATTATCCGTTAGAGAGATTAGCTGAGTTGTATATTGAGAAAATTGTAAGTTTGCATGGTATTCCGTCGAGTATTGTTTCGGACAGAGATCCTAGATTTACATCGAAGTTCTGGGAAGGCTTGCAGAGGGCTTTGGGAACTAAGCTGAGATTGAGTTCTGCATATCATCCGCAGACTGATGGTAAGACTGAGAGGACGATTCAGTCACTGGAGGATCTTTTGAGGGCTTGTGTTTTGGAAAAGGGAGGTGCTTGGGATTGTTATTTACCTTTGATTGAGTTTACCTACAACAATAGTTTTCATTCGAGCATTGGTATGGCACCGTTTGAAGCTTTGTATGGTAGGAGATGTCGGACACCTTTATGTTGGTATGAGTCCGGTGAGAGTGCTGTGGTTGGACCGGAGATTGTTCAACAAACTACGGAAAAGATTAAGATGATTCAGGAGAAGATGAGGATTGCTCAGAGTCGTCAGAAGAGTTATCACGACAAGAGGAGGAAGTCACTTGAGTTTCAAGAGGGAGATCATGTGTTTCTTCGTGTTACTCCGATAACTGGGGTTGGTCAAGCTTTGAAGTCGAAGAAGTTGACACCTCGATTTATTGGTCCTTATCAGATTTTGGAGAGGATAGGGGAGGTAGCCTATCGTATCGCTTTACCTCCGTCACTTGCGAATTTGCATGAGGTTTTCATGTGTCTCAGTTGAGGAGGTACATTCCTGATCCGTCGCATGTGGTCCAAGTAGATGATGTACAGGTGAGAGATAACCTGACTGTTGAAACATCACCTATGAGGATCGAGGATCGAGAGTTAAAGCAGTTGCGGGGTAAAGAGATTTCTTTGGTAAAGGTAGCTTGGGGAGGACCAGCAGGTGGCAATGTGACTTGGGAACTTGAGAGTCAGATGAAGGAGTCTTATCCAGAGTTATTCGCTTGAGGTATGTTTTCGAGGACGAAAACTCTTTTAGTGGGGGAGAGTTGTAACACCCCGATAAAATATGATAATTATTTAATTTAAGTTAATAGAATATTTATTAATTTAATTAAATAATTGGAATATTATTTGGAATTATTATTATTATTGGAATAATAAGTTGGAATATATATAAAGAGTTCCATTTGGTAAAAAGGATTTTTTCACGTGAGAACCAGAGAAGCGATAGAAAGTGAGAAAAGGGCAAGGAGGAAGAGCAAGAGAACGAGGGTTGAAGAAGGGAAAAGCTTGAAGCTAAAGGATTTGCCGGATTAACTCAGGTAAGGGGGTTTATCGTCGTTTAATGGGTATTATGGGTTAACATGTAATGGGTAGTAATAAGCCGTTGAATTGACCCTAATTGGGATGATGAGTGCTGAAAAATTGTGATGAATAAGTTATGTTAAAACTGTGATTGAATCTATATTTGGATGAGTTGTGATTTTCCGAACGTGTAGCTTTTTACGGAATTGGAATCGGAGGTCCGGAAGTCCTCCAACGGCGGAAAATGCGGAGAATTCTGCATTCTGCTTCGTGTTAGCGCAGGAACAGCTTTCTGTCTTGCGTTAACCGGTTAACCCAGGGTGTTAACCGGTTAACACTGTTATGAATTGTGAAATATTGCTGTCTGTCTTGCGTTAACCGGTTAACCCAGGGTGTTAACCGGTTAACACTGTTGTAATGTGCCAGGAAGCGTGTTCTGTGTTGCGTTAACCGGTTAACCCAGGGCGTTAACCGGTTAACACTGTTGGAAAAGTGGAAATTTGATATTTAAATATTGTGGACATATTTGATGATTGGACTATATTGGTGTATGATATAGTAGGGATCATTTCCCGTTATTTTGAGCAGTATAGGTATTAGTAGAGTGTGCTAATACTGTGATTTATTATTTTGCATGACATGATATGCTTCTGTGATAAATATGCTGATGATGTATGTTGGTATGCATAATGCTGTGAATATATCTATTATGTATGCAATTGTGGATGGACTGTTTATGGCTTAGAGTGTGAGCATATGTCCATTGTGGATTGTTGTTGATGTTGCATGCTAGGTGATTTAGCGTGCATAGTATGGCCTTTATGGTGGTAGCTAATTCCCATGGTGAGGAATTAGTGATGAGTTATTGTGGATTGTTGTTGATGTTTGCATGCTAGGTGATTTAGCGTGCATAGCATAGCCCTTGGGGTGGTAGCTAATTCCCATGGTGTGGAATTAGTGATGTGAGTCACTAGGTCTCAAATGAGTGGGACTAGTGAGCTTGGTAGCCGTATCTGGATTTGATCGGTGAGGTTGAACTATATGTTCACGAATAGTCGGTACCGCATGCATGGAGTCTCATTGCATAATGTATGTATGGCGTATAATATGAATGGATGTATTCCAATATTATACGTGTGTTCTGTGTTGGGTGAGTATGATTATGATTTTGAGTTGATGTTGCCGTTGCTGAATGTGTGATCTAATTTGGGTGATGAAATGTGTTAAATTACTTAGCATTACATGATATTTTATAATGCTTATTATATCGATTGAGGAACTCACCCTTACAACTATGTTTCAGGTAACGAGCAGTGATTGAGTAGAAGCTAGTGCTTGGAGTATAGTGTAGTTCCTTAGTGGGTCATGCTCTGGTAGATGTAACATCGGGATGGGATGTTTTACCTTGTTTCATTTGTTGGTTGTTGAACAGTTTTACATGTAATGTGTTACATGGTTTGCATACTGTTAGATCTTCTATCCGCTGCGAATTGTGCAATGTCTTAATTTGATTTATAAATGAGCATGACAAGCTATTTTGATGAATGGTGTGAAGTGTCAAGTGTGACACCCTTAATTGCATATTTACTCTGATTTATATTTGTTATTTTAATTATTATTGGGGTATTTTAGAAGGGTGTTTATGGAGTATATGAATAGGATTTTCCATCCGTACCTAGACAAGTTTGTTATGGTGTTTATTGACGATATTTTGGTGTATTCGACATCTGAAGAAGAGCATGCTGAACATTTGAGAGTGGTTTTAGGAGTTCTACGAGAAAAGAAGTTATTTGCTAAACTGTCCAAGTGTGAATTTTGGTTAGAAGAGGTTAGTTTTCTTGGTCATGTGGTTTCAAGAGGTGGTGTTGCTGTTGATCCTTCTAAGATAGAAGCGGTATCTAAGTGGGAAGCTCCGAAGTCAGTTTCTGAGATAAGGAGTTTTCTTGGACTTGCAGATTATTATAGGAAATTCATTGAAGGATTTTCTAAGTTGGCGTTACCGTTGACGATGTTGACTAGAAAGGGGCAAGCGTTTGTTTGGGACTCAAAGTGTGAAGAAGGTTTCCAAGAGTTAAAGAGAAGGTTAACTACTGCTCCTATTCTGATATTACCGAGTCCGTCAGAACCATTTGAGGTTTACTGTGATGCTTCATTTTTGGGTTTGGGTGGTGTTTTGATGCAGAGTAAGCAGGTTGTAGCTTATGCTTCGAGACAACTAAAGGTTCATGAGAGGAACTATCCGACGCACGATTTAGAGTTGGCAGCTGTGGTATTTGTTCTGAAGTTATGGAGGCATTACTTGTACGGGTCAAGATTTGAGGTTTTCAGTGACCATAAGAGTTTAAAGTATTTGTTTGATCAGAAAGAGCTGAATATGAGACAGAGGAGATGGTTAGAGTTTCTGAAGGATTATGACTTTGGTTTGAATTACCATCCGGGTAAAACAAACATAGTGGCTGATGCATTGAGTCGGAAATCATTGCATATGTCTATGTTAATGGTTAAGGAATTGGATTTAATTGAGCAGTTTAGAGACTTGAGTTTGGTGTGTGAGAGTACTCACAATAGTGTTAAATTGGGAATGTTGAAGTTAACGAGTGGTATCCTGGATGAGATTAGAGAGGGTCAGAAATCCGATGTGCTTTTGGTTGATAAGTTGACTCTAGTGAAAGAAGGTCAAGGTGGTGAATTCAGAGTTGATGAGAATGGTGTTTTGAAATTTGGTAATCGGGTGTGTATTCCGGATGTTACCGAACTTAAGAAGAGTATTCTTGAGGAAGGACATCGTAGTGGCCTGAGTATTCATCCTGGGGCTACGAAGATGTATCATGATTTGAAAAAGTTATTTTGGTGGCTGGGAATGAAAAGAGAAATTGCGAGTTTTGTTTATTCCTGTTTGACTTGTCAGAAGTCAAAGATTGAGCATCAGAAGCCGTCTGGGCTAATGCAACCGTTGGCTATTCCAGAGTGGAAGTGGGATAGTATCAGTATGGATTTTGTTTCTGGTTTATCGAGGACAATTAAGAATTTTGAAGCTATTTGGGTGATTGTTGACAGATTGACAAAATCGGCTTATTTCATTCCGATCAGAATGGATTATCCGTTAGAGAGATTAGCTGAGTTGTATATTGAGAAAATTGTAAGTTTGCATGGTATTCCGTCGAGTATTGTTTCGGACAGAGATCCTAGATTTACATCGAAGTTCTGGGAAGGTTTGCAGAGGGCTTTGGGAACTAAGCTGAGATTGAGTTCTGCATATCATCCGCAGACTGATGGTCAGACTGAGAGAACGATTCAGTCACTGGAGGATCTTTTGAAGGCTTGTGTTTTGGAAAAGGGAGGTGCTTGGGATTGTTATTTACCTTTGATTGAGTTTACCTACAACAATAGTTTTCATTCGAGCATTGGTATGGCACCGTTTGAAGCTTTGTATGGTAGGAGATGTCGGACACCTTTATGTTGGTATGAGTCCGGTGAGAGTGATGTGGTTGGACCAGAGATTGTTCAACAAACTACGGAAAAGATTAAGATGATTCAGGAGAAGATGAGGATTGCTCAGAGTCGTCAGAAGAGTTATCACGACAAGAGGAGGAAGTCACTTGAGTTTCAAGAGGGAGATCATGTGTTTCTTCGTGTTACTCCGATAACTGGGGTTGGTCAAGCTTTGAAGTCGAAGAAGTTGACACCTCGATTTATTGGTCCTTATCAGATTTTGGAGAGGATAAGGGAGGTAGCCTATCGTATCGCTTTACCGCCGTCACTTGCGAATTTGCATGAGGTTTTTCATGTGTCTCAGTTGAGGAGGTACATTCCTGATCCGTCGTATGTGGTCCAAGTAGATGATGTACAGGTGAGAGATAACCTGACTGTTGAAACATCACCTATGAGGATCGAGGATCGAGAGTTAAAGCAGTTGCGGGGTAAAGAGATTTCTTTGGTAAAGGTAGCTTGGGGAGGACCAGCAGGTGGCAATGTGACTTGGGAACTTGAGAGTCAGATGAAGGAGTCTTATCCAGAGTTATTCGCTTGAGGTATGTTTTCGAGGACGAAAACTCTTTTAGTGGGGGAGAGTTGTAACACCCCGATAAATATATGATAATTATTTAATTTAAGTTAATAGAATATTTATTAATTTAATTAAATAATTGGAATATTATTTGGAATTATTATTATTATTGGAATAATAAGTTGGAATATATATAAAGAGTTCCATTTGGTAAAAAGGGTTTTTTCATGTGAGAACCAGAGAAGCGACAGAAAGTGAGAAAAGGGCAAGGAGGAAGAGCAAGAGAACGAGGGTTGAAGAAGGGAAAAGCTTGAAGCTAAAGGATTTGCCGGATTAACTCGGGTAAGGGGGTTTATCGTCGTTTAATGGGTATTATGGGTTAACATGTAATGGATAGTAATAAGCCGTTGAATTGACCCTAATTGGGATGATGAGTGCTGAAAAATTGTGATGAATAAGTTATGTTAAAACTGTGATTGAATCTATATTTGGATGAGTTGTGATTTTCCGAACGTGTAGCTTTTTACGGAATTGGAATCGGAGGTCCGGAAGTCCTCCAACGGCGGAAAATGCGGAGAATTCTGCATTCTGCTTCGTGTTAGCGCAGGAACAGCTTTCTGTCTTGCGTTAACCGGTTAACCCAGGGTGTTAACCGGTTAACACTGTTATGAATTGTGAAATATTGTTGTCTGTCTTGCGTTAACCGGTTAACCCAGGGTGTTAACCGGTTAACACTGTTGAAATGTGCCAGGAAGCGTGTTCTGTGTTGCGTTAACCGGTTAACCCAGGGCGTTAACCGGTTAACACTGTTGGAAAAGTGGAAATTTGATATTTAAATATTGTGGACATATTTGATGATTGGACTATATTGGTGTATGATATAGTAGGGATCATTTCCCGTTATTTTGAGCAGTATAGGTATTAGTAGAGTGTGCTAATACTGTGATTTATTATTTGGCATGACATGATATGCTTCTGTGATAAATATGCTGATGATGTATGTTGGTATGCATAATGCTGTGAATATATCTATTATGTATGCAATTGTGGATGGACTGTTTATGGCTTAGAGTGTGAGCATATGTCCATTGTGGATTGTTGTTGATGTTGCATGCTAGGTGATTTAGCGTGCATAGTATGGCCTTTATGGTGGTAGCTAATTCCCATGGTGAGGAATTAGTGATGAGTTATTGTGGATTGTTGTTGATGTTTGCATGCTAGGTGATTTAGCGTGCATAGCATAGCCCTTGGGGTGGTAGCTAATTCCCATGGTGAGGAATTAGTGATGTGAGTCCCTAGGTCTCAAATGAGTGGAACTAGTGAGCTTGGTAGCCGTATCTGGATTTGATCGGTGAGGTTGAACTATATGTTCACGAATAGTCGGTACCGCATGCATGGAGTCTCATTGCATAATGTATGTATGGCGTATAATATGAATGGATGTATTCCAATATTATATGTGTGTTCTGTGTTGGGTGAGTATGATTATGATTTTGAGTTGATGTTGCCGTTGCTGAATGTGTGATCTGATTTGGGTGATGAAATGTGTTAAATTACTTAGCATTACATGATATTTTATAATGCTTATTATATCGATTGAGGAACTCACCCTTACAACTATGTTTCAGGTAACGAGCAGTGATTGAGTAGAAGCTAGTGCTTGGAGTATAGTGTAGTTCCTTAGTGGGTCATGCTCTGGTAGATGTAACATCGGGATGGGATGTTTTACCTTGTTTCATTTGTTGGTTGTTGAACAGTTTTACATGTAATGTGTTACATGGTTTGCATACTGTTAGATCTTCTATCCGCTGCGAATTGTGCAATGTCTTAATTTGATTTATAAATGAGCATGACAAGGTATTTTGATGAATGGTGTGAAGTGTCAAGTGTGACACCCTTAATTGCATATTTACTCTGATTTGTATTTGTTGTTTTAATTATTATTGGGGTATTTTAGAAGGGTGTTACAGGTTAACTGTTGCCTACTTGTATGATGATTGAGGCATATATTCTTTTTGATTGTTAACTGTTGCCTACTTGTATGATGATTGAGGCCTATATTCTTATTGTTTGGGTTTCCATGAACCATCCCCATTCATAACAAATGTACCCCTATCCCATAAAGTGTATAACATTTATTCTTTCATTCTTTATTCATCTGTTAATACAAGAATTAAAACGAACATCCGATAATCATTTCAAACCTTTGTGCATTAATCATTATTAATTTATATTCAAACCATTTTCATAACTAAAATCTGAAGAAAAATATTATCCTGGATGGAATATCCAGTCATAGTCCCGAATATTAGGCTCAAGCTGTAAGAGCTTGCAAGCCATAAATATTCGTCTTCTCTTCAAAACACTCCAATATTTAAATCATTTTCATAAGTAAGAAAAAGATTACCTGGATGGAATATCCAGTCGTAATCCCGAATGCTAGGCCCAAGTTGTAAGAGTTTGTAAGCCCTATGTATTTGTCTTCTCTCCAAAACACTTGTAAATATTCAAACCATTTCCTTAAGTAAATTTGGAAGAAAAAGATTACCTGGGTGAAATATCCAAACGTAGTCCCGAGTATTAGACCCAACCTGTAAGAGCTTGCAAGTCATAAGTACTCGTCTTTCAAACTCCAAAATACTTAATTCCTATCTTAACCCCTTTCAATAAAGATGGAAATGGAACGTGGTGGATACCACGCACTCCTGAGACTAGGATTCGAGATGGATATCTCGCTCATCCAAGTTCTCGCCATCACTCAAAATACATCCAACCAATCAAACTCCTTTTTTTCGCCGTCGTGCGATTGATCAGAAAACCCTTTTCATAAACGAAAGATATCTTGTCTTAAGGTGATGCAAAGCAATGTTTCGGCCACGATTGTTGAGTTGAGATAAGTGACGTTTTTCCGAATGTTGATTTGTAAATCCATTCGATGTGTGGTATACGTCCGCTCCTCATCTGTTTTGGATAAAACAATGTTTTCGTCGATTAATACAATATAGCTTTCGCTAAAATCGACCAACAAACAAACATTTTTCTACCCAGAACTACGTAAGCCTTGATTTCTCTGTTGAGATACGTAGGAGCAGGATTTGTAAATCTTGTCAGGCCCACTAATAAAAAACTTAGATTTAGTCCCTTTCGTTAAAAATCCAAAAACATTCTTCTCTCTTATATTTATTCTTTCCCTCATAATAACTTGAGAAGCCTAACATTTCAAACTAACACTAACGCACACAACTAACCTAATGGTTCCCGTTGAGTACAACGGACGTGAGGGGTGCTAATACCTTCCCCTTGCGTAATCGACTCCCGAACCCTGATATTGATTGCGACGATCATAATCATTGTCGTTCTTTCTTGGATTTTATCGATATTTCCCCTTTCCTTTTTAGGAATAAATAAAGTTCGGTGGCGACTCTGTTTAGTCCATCATGCGAGCGTGCGATTGCGCTTCGCTTAAGTCGTGTTCTCATTTTTTCGAGGTGCGACAGATGGCGACTCTGCTGGGTAACTCTGATGTCTCCCTAAGTGAGTCAAGCCTAGTTAGGTCGTTTGTGTACCTTTGTTTGTTAACTTGTGTGGATTTTCTTTCTTGCTTTTGCTATCTTTATTGTCATATTGATATAAATCTGTTGTGTTGGTTCCATTATGCTTTGGTACTTGGATACTCTGATTGCAAACCTTGTGGGAAAGACTTTTTACCCGAGTCTCGAGTAAAAACATAAGATAGGACGAGGTTGAGTAGTGCGGGTCCGCGAGATGAATTTCTCGTTGGGTCGGTGCGAGAACCTTACTTAGAGTAGATTCTTGAGAGGATGTTGTCGCTCGGCAAGTAAGTTGCCGTAAGCTTCGATATTTTCTTTAGGATCCATGACTCTGAGGACCATTTGTAGAACCTTAATTCTTTGTCCAACTAAGAAAGATGGTTGCGTAGCATGGGTCTGCGAGTTGAATTTCTCGTTGGATCGATGCGAAAACCTCACTTAGAGTAGATTCTTTAGATGGAGTTGATGCCTGACAAGGAAGTTGCCGCAGGTAGCAAACAGTCTAATGGATCCATGACTCTAGGAACTTTTTTTAATCCTAGATCATACCCGGTGAGAACCTATTCTTGGAAAGTAATCAGATTCATCAATACCTCAGACTTTTGAACCCGTGTATTGAGGAAAAAACAAATATGCATGGCTTGCATTGCATTTATTCACATCCCATTGCATATGCGTCTCATCATAATGCATGTCATTTTCCTACGTATCTCAACAATATAGGAGACAGGATGTAAGGATTGTGTAGCTCCCATGAGTTCTGTAATGAGCAATGTTAAATTGTCTTTATTTATATCTCAAACATGCCTCTCCATACCCAAGTCCCATTTCATGGTAAATCTGAACTTGTTTGGAGAGAAAAGTTAAAATAGACATATATCATGTTAATTTTATAGAACTTTTTTGAAACAGTAAAGCATGGTTAATCTGAATGCAATTCTAAATCAATGGTTTGATCCAAATCAGGTCTCCGAGCATGCAGTGTTATCAAATAGCGGTGTCATGGCCGCTATGGCGGATATACATGGCGGTTTTGGGCTCGCCACAATGGTAAATATCGGCTGATATTGCTGGTTTTTCGCCAAAATCCGCTATAACGGCGCCGCAAAGTAGCCGGTATGGCAGAATATTGGCTCTCCATCAACAACACTATGAGCATGTCCTTATCCTTAGTGTGTCATTGCCTGCAAAATTATGCAGCTGTATTGCTGCTGCTTCTTATGAGGTTTACTGATAGCTTTGCCAATCATATACTCAATTTATGAATAATTGGCCTTCCCATTCCATTAAGCCGTGTTACTATTTTGGAGGGAAAACAAATTTCAAAAAAACCAAATACTCTCATCCAAGTAAACCAGACCACTGAATAAAGAGATAGAAGAAAGCTCAAAATCACTATTCAACATTTCATTTTCGTCAAATCCATTCAACATGTAAGTTAACTATTTCCCCATTTTATTTGTGAAAAGCTAAAATCACAACTTGTTTCTTTCTCATTCATACTGATTTTCTCTTCCAAAACCGTGATTTCCAGACACCATTTTCAGCTTCCTTACTTCCATAACTTTCGAAATGACAAATGGCCTTAAACATATGACAAATGCTTGCTACTTGCTTTGTTTCTTTGCAACTTCCTTTATTTATTTGCAAGTTCATTTCTAAATCAGCGATAAGTTTCTCTGGTTCTTGCTAACTTTGGTCTAATGCTTTTTCATAAACTCTCCATTCATACTTTATAAAACTTTTTTTGTTGTTGCAGAGAAATGAAGAAACTTTGTTGTTCCAATATGAAGAAATTTGTTGTTCCAAAATGAAGAAACTTTTTATTTCAGTTCTTACAATGTTGTTGCTTCCAATATGAAGAAACTTTCCGTTCATACTTTATACTGGTTTATAAATGTTCCTACTGATTTTGATTATAAAAGTTCTATTTCCAATATGAACAATGGCACTGTGTTTTGATATTTCAAAGCTTTTGAAACTTTTGTTAATACATGTTTGGATATTTCAAAGCTAATGTTTCTTGGTAATATCTCATGTAATCTAATACATGTTTGGATTTTTTTTCTGCATTTCACTTCCTTATGTTCATGATTAAGACGGAAAGAAGTATGGGAAGAAATGGAAAGGCAATAATCACAATGGAAGTTGGTCTACTTAACATATGCCCTACCAAAATATTGAAGCACAAGGCACCTGAGGAGTGTTGGAGTGGCAAGAAACCTTTGGTTGGTCATCTATAAAATATTGAAGCACAATTACACCAGAAGAATATGCAGCATGTCAAATGTTGTGGATAGACTATTTTTATTTTGAAGTGCAGAAACCATTGCAACTGCATATTGATAACAAATCAACTATTCACTTAACTAATAATCCAGTCTCTCGTGTATAAGTAAACATATTGAGATTAGATTCCCCTTTCTATGCGATCAAGCGACTAGAGACAAATTAGAAGTAATTCATTGCCCAGCTGAAGCTCAAGTGGCTGACAGTTTTACAAAGGCAATCAAAATTGACATTATTGAGAAATTAAGATTTGAATTTGGAGGAACATTGTTGAAGAAACAATTGATTGAATTAAGAGAAAATGTTGGGAATAATTCAAACTATTGTAAAACGGAATAGTTGGTTAGTTAAAATTGTATGTAACTAACTCAGTGGCACCATAAAAATGCAACAATCTAAGAGTTTCAAAACAAGCTTAAAACCGTTTTTGTTAAAACCAAGGATTTTGGAAAGGTTTAAAGGGCGGGGAAAAGAAGTTATCATGCAATTATATCCAATATCAATGAGCAATATGTGTGTTTTGTTCCTCGGCCATAAAATCATTGGACCAACTACTGTTTGTTTGTCCTTTGTCGAAGGTTGTATGAGACAAGGTTTTGTTGTGGCTAAGTTCATCTTATAATAATAAATGAAAGTGTAGTTATAAAAGGAGTATAGAAAAACATTCTTTCCTACCCTCCATATTCCAATACTAAGCATGGGGCTCCAAGTCTCAACCCAATTTGTTTAATACATTTTATTTTAATTTCTGAAACAACAACATCATTCTAAATGCTTTATTGATTTGAGTTCATCGTATCCCAATACAGTTAGTACGATGAAAATCTCATGTGCATTCCATTTGGTGCTTGAACTCTAGGAAATTTCTCTAGTTTAGTTTCTCCTACTTCTTCCCACCTACAATTAACATTAAGTGCATAATAATAAAATATTAGAATCATCATAAATTTTAAGCTTTAGATTTTAGATTAGAAATTAATCACCTGTATCTAGTTAGAATGTAGTGCAAAAAAGTTGAAATTTCTGTGATTCCCAACTCTTTTGCTGGACAAAGTCTAGTGCCACCTCCAAATAGGAAGAAATAATTGTGTGATTCCAAATTCTTCTCCTGTATATTGATTTGTAATGATATCAATAATACTTTATCCAATGGTATATAAATTATTTTTATGCATTAGAAAAAAAGAATGTTTTTTTTTACTAACCATCCATCTCCATGGATTGAATGATAATGGATCAGGATATTGAGAAGTATCATAATTTATCTCTCTTGTAAAAACATATATTCTCCATCCTTTAGGAATTAAATAGCCTGAAAAAATCATATTAGTAATAATTTCTTTTAGAAACTGATATCATCCCATCTAAATATTCTTGATTAGAATCAATAATATGCTTAATTAATTAAAGCTCCTAATAATAATAATAATAATAATAATAATAATAATAATAATAATAATAATAATAATAATAATATAATAATAATAATAATAATAATAATAATAATAATAATAATAATAATAATATAATAATAATAATAATAATAATAATAATAATAATAATAATAATAATAATAATAATAATAATATAATAATAATAATAATAATATAATAATAATAATAATAATAATAATAATAATAATAATATAATAATAATAATAATAATAATAATAATAATAATAATAATAATAATAATATAATAATAATAATAATAATAATAATAATAATATAATAATAATAATAATAATAATAATAATAATAATAATAATAATAATAATAATAATAATAATAATAATAATAATAATAATAATAATAATAATAATATAATAATAATAATAATATAATAATAATAATAATAATAATAATAATAATAATAATAATATAATAATAATAATAATATAATAATAATAATAATAATATAATAATAATAATATAATAATAATAATAATATAATAATAATAATAATATAATAATAATAATATATAATAATAATAATAATAATAATAATAATAATAATAATAATAATAATAATAATAATAATAATAATAATAATAATAATAATAATAATAATAATAATAATAATAATAATAATAATAATAATAATAAAGCATACCATTTAGTTCCACATCATGAGTGGTTTTTCTTAGAACTCCATTAACTACTGTGGCCAATCTAGATGTCTCCAAAATCACCTAAAAATTCAAATAGAAAATTGGGAAAAAAATATTATTAGCAATTATTAAAATAATTAAACTTAATTAATTAATTGAAAATGCATATAATCTTACCGCACGTGTAAACTTCATTGATTTGAGTTCATCAAAATTAATTGGTTCATTTGGCTTTTTCCTCTCTCTTATGGCCAAATGCTCTTTCTGCATCATAATCCATACAAAATTCCTCACATTAATTTTAATCGAAAATGTTTATATTATAATTAAGGAAATAATAGAATTTTGTACTCACTCTAATTTCTTCAAGAGCTTTGGGATTGTCATGGAGAAACTTGAGAGCCATCATAGATGTGGTTGAAACAGTTTCATAACCAGAATACATAAGTGTGAGTTCTAGGTCAAGGATTTCATCATCATTTAGTTTGTACTTATTTTCATCTGTTTTCATTAAACAACTAAGCATGTCTTTATAACTTTCATTCGATGCTTTTCTTTCCTCTAGTATTTGTCTCAACATGCTAAGTAAATTCTTCCTTGCCTGCAAGACATAGTAAAATTTACCTATATTAAAGAAACAACACTAAATACATGTGGTTAATGTCAATTACTTTCACTTTTCATATTATTAGTAGTGTTAAATTTAAATTTAAATTCAATGCTTCATAAAATATATTAGCATGCATCTTCATATCAAGTAGCATTAAAATGTGAAAAAAGAACAATGATGAAACCTGAACTCCATTGCGGTAATTTGTTCCAGGAAGGTTAATAGGTAGAGAAAGTGTTCCCAAAACAAGCTTAAAAAAATGTGTCTTGAAATAATCAGCCCTTTTTGACCTTGGGTCTATACTTGCAATTTGATCCATAATTGAAAGGAATATCACCTGTTTAAATGTTCAAATATTTTTATCAATTAGTCATAATTTTAAAAAACCGAACCAAAAAAAGACAACATTAAATTATGGTTCAACTACTTCAAATCAATTTAACCCGGACAAAAAATAAGATAAAATTTAATATAAAAGTACAAACCTCTTTAGTATGATCTTGAAGGTTGATAATTTTTCCATCCCAATCAGTTAAGTGAGAACTCATAAACCTATCAATTCTTGGCAAAACTATATCTCTTAACATTTGTGGGCTAACAAGTGATAACAGTGCACCTCTCAAGAACTTATGAGCAGGACCATGAACAGCAGCAATATTAGAATTTCCTAAGATATCTAACATAGATTGAGGATATCCAGCAACAAGACCTTTCGATTCATTCATCAATATGTATCTATTAAGTTCTGCATCCATACAAATAACTGTAGGACAACCAAATATGTGTGATTTGAAAAAACTTCCATACCTGCCATTTGCATAAAGTTAAAAAAGAAAATTAAGGATGATTATTATTTAGGTAAACGTACATGCATCGAAAGTGCTACTACCAAGTTTGAGTAATTTAAGAAACATTAATATGAAATATGTCTCTGATATAGGGGACGAATCTACATGGTTTAGAATGGGGACAGCTTACCCCACTTCATTTATATTTTCTTAACTAGTACTATATTTTAACACATTGACCCCACTATAAATATATTAACATGCAACACACAAATATATATATATATAACATTTGTCTGAAATTTTTTCAAACAATTTTTTTTAATTAATCAATATAAAAATTATCATTTTAATTGAAATTTATAATATATGTGATTTTTTAATTGTGGATTGGTAGAACTAAAGATATATCATTTTTAATTATAAACTTTTTTATAAATTTAACAAAAATATATATTTTTATCAAATTATTATTTAATGGATTAGCATGATCTTGAACATTAACTTATAATAAAATTCTTTTAACTTCATATTAGTACTAAAAATTGGATTACCACATAAAAAAATTTATTTCTCATCTCTAAATTAATTTACCATATAAAATATTTATTTTTTATTTCTAAAACCATCTTAAAAAGTTATAATATTAAACAAATTTTTTATTTGTTCTCTTCTTAAAAGACTTTTTAAACACAATTTTATAAAATTTAAAAAATTTAAACATTGATTTAAAAATATTGATAATGTTTATCTAATAATGTATTTTAAATTGTTGTCTTGTTAGTGATATATTTAACAAAATGTAGAAACTAAATATAACTCTTAAATAGTAATGTATCTTCAACTTTTCTGAAATACTTTCTTTAATCTCAAATATTTTTTGGAAAAAGTAATCTTTTAACTTTTTGTTTAATATTGACGATGTTATCATCTTATTATTTTGTACTTTATCTATTTTTAACTATAAAATTATTTATCCTTTTTATTGGTTACTTAATATAAAGTATTTTTTTTAAATGTGATAAATTAATAATTTCTTTACAAAAATATTTTTTCAATTTTTCATTGAATAATGCAAATACCTTTTTCTTATGATATTAATAATTGTCTAAATGGAAACTTAAAAGTTACCTACCTTTGAAAATTTTATTATTATAACTATTTTTTAATACACGATAATTTTGATAAAACCTTATAAAAAGAGAAGAAAATCATATTTTTTTATAAATATTTATAATAAACTATTTTAGTTCCATTTATTGAAATTTCTAGATCCGTATAGATATAGGCATCCTATCGTATGCATGTTATTAGTTTTTTTCTTTTAACATTTTTTTACCAAAATGAAAAAAATAAAACCCCATCAAGATTTTTCTTCTTCTGATTTTATGCCTAATAATCATAATTTTTTATCTCCAAACACATTAAATTTCAAAAAATACGTCCATTTTAAGTCCCACCTATCATACAATTCAACAACATATTACATTAAGAGTGGCAATGAAACGGTGCATGTCCAAACACATGCAATGCAATTTTGTCCAATTTTGCAATCATTAAAAAAAATTCTAATCTCCAAAAGCATAACCTAATGAAATGAATCAAAATGACATATTTTTTCCAACTTGTGCAAGGGAAAAAGGAAGAGTTAATGAAACACATAAAATCTAAAGATATGGAGATTTTTACCTTGCTGCTTGTTTTTTCATGAAATCTGGACCTTGCTCAAGAAACTTACTTGTCTCTCCAAAAACTGGCCACCCCATTGTGCCAGGTGGCAAACCTTTCTTCCTATACCTTATTTCGTTCCATCTCAAGAGTGCATAGCAAAAATAGAGAACCAAGAATACACCAGCGATTGCCATCAAAAAGGCCATTGTTGTTGTTGTTGCTCTCACTTACAAAGGTACAGTTTTTTATTTAAAAGTGCCCATAAATACACACATATGTATATAGGCCCTTGGAACTATCTCGGACAAAAAAATCTCCCTTTAATTGATTGAGACCATTTAAATCAATGGTCAAAGTTTAGTCTTTGACTCTTTGTATATATAAGTTCTAATCCAATAGTAAAATCCCTTTTGTTTTGCTTTTTTTTTTTTAAATGATTTTTATAGTGTTACAAATTTTAATGTAAAAAAATTTTACAAAGAAACTTTTCATAAAAGTTTCAAATGAAAATTTGGTTTGAATAGTTATTTTAGGTATTTCATCATTTTAACAAAACATTTTTTGGATATCAAATTTTTAATTTGAGTATGTTTTGATCTTCAATAATGTATATTTATGTTATAGAATGAACAATTCAATCTTTTAATTTATAGAAAATAAATTTAGAAAAACTTATAATATTTTGAAAAACATTTCTGTAGAAATCATTTTAAAAAATACAAAGAAAAAATCCATTTTTTAAAGCTAAAACAAATTGGTTCTATATCACTCTTTTTGTGCATGCGCTTATATAGAATAAAATCTGATTATTATTTTGATATATGATTATATAAAATAAAATCTGAACAATTATTATTAAAAAGTTATATTATTAATAATTTTATTTATTGGTGCTTTAAACATCAAATGTCAATTTTCTCCCGCATCTAGAATTATTTAAGATAATTTGTGTGTTTCTAATTATAATTGTATTAAATACAATAATATATGTTTCTTAGAGATAGATTCAACATATCCAACAATTTATTTTGATAACTTTTTACAAGTTAGATTTTATAAATTTCATCTTTTTTATTTTTTATTTTTTATTTTTTATTTTTTATTCAATAAATTGTCCTTAAAAAACATTTTATTTATTTGCTGTATGAATTATTGAATAAAAATTTCAAAGACATTTATATTTCTATTTTTCAATTTTCATGAGTATTAGTATACTAATTTTCGGTTAAAATTTATGAACTCTATTATTTTGACTAAAATTCGATATATTATTATGTATGAAATTATAATTACTCTTTTCATATATTATAATTTGATTAAAATCTATAAATTACTATTAAAAGGTAGTATTATTAATCATTTTCTTTATTTGTTGTATGAACTATTGTCTAAAAGTTTAATGATATTACATATTTAAGGAATATATAAATTGTTCAATGAAATAGGATAAGATCGTCTTTATTTATTTTTTTAATTGAGTAGTCTAGTGAATGAAATTCAATCTTTAAGTGGAATATCGTATTTATGTATCTAATGTTCATGCACAATTACAAAATGAACGGATTTAATGTAGTTTATTTTCTTATTTTTTAATTATGAAAGTTTTGGAATTATAAATGTAAAATGTGGTATTTAGTGAATTTATTATTATTAAACATATGAAATTTTTTCAAAAATATACAAAGAGAAAAGAGAGAGAATTACAACTCAATAAAATGCAAATAAAAAAAATTGTCATCTAATTCAGAATCCGTATGTATAAGTTTGTTAGAACATAAAGACTTAAATTGAAGGTTTGACAATGGTGGAAGATAAGAAATTGGGGAAGATGAATTTGAGAGAGAATTAGAGAGAACATAATGATATTTGATGAATAGTAAATTTGGCATTAATTGGAATTGGAATATTACAAGAGTATTTATACATTGAGAGAATAACAAAAACTACAACTCAAAATACAACTAAAGTGATCCAACAATTAAATTCTGTTATTTTTGGAAAACTAGCAGGTAATAACAGAAATTTAATTGCATTTAACACACCACCTCACTTTAGTTGCTCCAAGTCCACCATGCTCAAGCACTTCTTCAGCCTCTTGAACACATCATTTGTCACACACTTTGTCAACAAATCTTCGACTTGGTCTTCGCTTCGGCAATAGCTCAATCTAAGTTTTCCATCACCGACCAATTCTCTCAAATAATGAAACCGCATCTCAATATGCTTGCTCCTTCTGTGTGCAATCGGATTCTTCGCAAGATTTATTGCGGAAATATTGTCTACAAACAGTGTGGTGGCAGCATCGTCACCACATCCCAATTCCTTCAATAGATTCATAAGCCACATAGCTTGGCACACACCTAACAACGTTGCAATGTACTCGGCCTCACAAGAAGAGAGTGCTACAACCGGTTCCTTTTTCGAACACCAAGAGATTGGTGTACTACCAAACATAAAGATGTACACCGCCGTCGATTTTCGGTCATATTTATCTCCGCACCAATTAGAATCGGTGTAGCCAAGTAAATTACACTTACGCCCCGTGTCCGATGCGGGAAAGAGAATTCCACAGCCAAGAATACCTTTCACATATCTAAGGATCCTCTTGATTGCCGCCAAGTGAGACACCTTAGGTCTTTCCATGAATCTACTCGCAATACCGACACTAAAAGCCAAATCCGACCATGTATTGCACAAATACCGTAACGATCCAATCAAGCTTCGGTAAAGCGTTGGATCGACATCCTCCTCCTCATCACTTTTAGACAGCTTCACTCTAGCCTCACAAGGTGTAATAGAAGCATTACAATGCTCCATATCACACTTTTTCAAAATATCTAGAGCCTACCTCCTTTGGTGCATAAGCAACCCCACTTTTGACTTGTGAAACTCTATGCCAAGGAAGTAATTCATGACACCAAGGTCCGTCATCTCAAACTCTCTCATGAGCTCACTTTTGAACCTTGAAATACTCTTGTCATGGCTGCCCGTAATCAAGAGATCATCAACATACAAGCAAAGTATAATAACACCATCATTCGTATCCGATCTCACATAAACTGCATGTTCGGATACACACCGTTTGAAACCAATGTCAATAAGAAAGCCGCCAATATGTTTGTTCCAAGCTCTTGGAGCTTGTTTCAAACCATACAACGCCTTGTGTAGCTTGTAATACTTCATCTCTTGATTTTTTATCATGAAACCGAGTGGCTGCCCCACATAGACTTTCTCAACAAGAGGACATTCAAAAACACAGATTTGACATCCATTTGGTAAACCATCCAATTGTTGTTATGCGCAATACCAACAACCAAACGAATAGTCTCTAATCTAGCCACCGGTGTGAATACCTCCTCATAGTCTATACCTTCTCGTTGCAAGAACCCCTTCGCCACTAATCGAGTTTTGTGCTTGATTACTTCATCTTTGGGATTTGCTTTAACCTTATAGACCCATCGCACACCTATTGGTTTCTTTTCAAATGGTAAATCAACCAACTCCCAAATACCGTTTTTCTCAATAGATTCCAGCTCCCCTTTCATTGCACATATCCACTTAGGATCACTTAAGGCTTTTTCCTCATTTACCGGTTCGGATTCGGCCATAAGCGCGAAATGAACAAAATCACCATCGTTATTCACTTTGTTATCTTGGAATCCTTCGTAATCTCGGAGTCTATGAGGCAAGGCTCTTTGCCTAACTGGTCTACCATTATTAACAACATCATTTTGCGCTACTGTAGGTGCTGGTATAGCGGTGTCGGAAGCCTCCGGATCAGCGATTTCAAAAAACTAATGCTGCTGTTTTTCTATGAGTAACCGGTTACTGCTAGTAGGGTAACCGGTTACTACTGCATTTTCTGCACTTTTGACTTCATCAAAACTCACATCCCGGGTTATGACGATATTCTGATTTTTTCCATCGAACAACTTGTACCCTCCAGTAGAGTGATATCCTACAAATATCATCTTCTCACCCTTATCATCCAATTTCTTCCCACTACGCCAAAAAGGTTTTTTAACAGCGCATCTTAGACAGCGCTTTTAAAAGAAAGCGCTGTCTAAGGTTAAAATAAAAATAAAACACGGAAAATGTTCTAAAAAAATAATGAAAGCGCTGTCTAAGGGGGGGTCTTAGACAGCGCTTTTAGAAAGCACTGTCTAAGACCCCCCCTTAGACAGCGTTTTTAGAAAGCGCTTTTAAATATAGACCTTAGTCAGCGCTTTTGAGAAAGCGCTGTTTAAAGTCTTTCAATTAAAAAAACTAAAGAGTGGATGGTCTGAAATCTCTTCCCTCCCTCAAATTTTTTAAAACACACTCTAAAGTAGCCCTCTCCCGCTCCGCCGCGCCGGAGCTCATCGCCGCCAGCAGTAGAGCTCAAAGACAACCTAAACCTTACACCAAACTCTTCGTCTCACCTTGCTAAAAACGAATACCCAAACCAAACAACATAATTCATAAGCACCGGGCTGAATCGAAGAGAGGAACTCAAGAACACTAGATTGGAAAACAAAAATTAAATGATGATGGGTGCAAATCAGAGTCTCAAACAAGGGGGGTTTGAATCCCCATGCAAAACTCTACCTCGTGGTAACTTTGTCTGAGGAAATGGAGGGGTTTGAGGTATTGCTTCGCCGGATAAGAAGACCGGAGCACCACGACGATAACAAAGGTTAGGTCAATTCACTTTGTATCTTTTCTTTATGTATTTTGTTTCTTCTTCTTCTTCGGTTTCTGAGAGAAAGTGAGTGAGTGTTGAGAGATTTGAGAGAGGTTTGGGTTAGAATTTCTGATGCTGATAACTTGAATTATTTTTGGGGTTTAAGGGTAATGGTGGCTTGCCTTAATTGTTTAGGGTTGCTCCACCTCCTTCTTGCTCTGAGTGTGCTTCTTTTTATAGTGAAAATATTAGGGTTTGGTTTGATTTCTGATAAGGCAAAGCAAAGGGGATAAAAGAGGGTAATGAAATTGTTGTTGCCAAACAATGTTTTCTCCAATGTGTGTTGGCTTCTGAAAAGCAATTGCCGTTGTACTTTGAATGTTTTTCTTGTCTTGTTTTTGACTGATGTGGATTTACTGCGGTGAAAAAGTAAATAGGTGAATTTATGGTTTTTTGTGTTTTTGTGAATTGTGCTTTGAACATTGCTAATGTGGAACGTTAGGGATTGATATTGTTGCATTGATTTTGCTGTGAACTGATGCAGGTTGGCTCATGTTTTTATGTTGAAAGATGGAATTGTTTGTTGTAGCTTTGTTCTTTGACTCATCTCATGGTGCATTGACCTTGCTTGTTGCAACTTTGATGATGGAATGATATTGTTTTGATGGGCTGCTTTCCCATAGCTTATGGTCCATAGTGTGAGGGAATGAACCTGTTGCAGATGATATTGCAGTTGATATGGCCAGGCGACTATGGTGGTCCATTGTTTCTTTTGCCTTCTTTGGTATGTAATAATAATTATACCATTTCTCTCTATTTTTGAAATGAAATATGTTAGTTAGTTGTAGAAGTAGTTAAATCTGTTACTTGTAGGCTAAGGAATGCTATACTATAGTTGGTCCATCGTAACTTATGCTGCAAGTAACATAGTTTGTATATAAGTGAAGCTTGTATTCGTTTCTTCTTCAATGAGAATTCACCATTCTCTCAATAAATATCTCTTTTGGAGCATTATAATCTGAATTATTTGATTAATTATGTGATATAGGTGATAGGATTATGGGTGACTGGGGCCTTAAATGCAGTGCTAACGTCAGGACATCAAACTGAAATGCGACGCTATCTCTTTAATCACCAGAACAAAGATGGAGGGTGGGGACTGCATATAGAAGGTCCCAGCACAATGTTTGGCACAGCTATGAGCTATGTAGCATTGAGATTACTCGGAGAAGACATCGACGGTGGAGATGGATCCATCGAAATAGCAAGAAAATGGATTCTTAATCGTGGCGGTGCCACTTCTATTCCTTCATGGGGAAAAATATGGCTTTCAGTAATGCTCTATCATTATTCATTAATCAAATGCTACCTGCATCCACCTTATGAATTACAATGAATCAAAATATCTATGGCTGGCTGAGGATGGAATGAAAATGCAGGGATATAATGGTTCTCAATGTTGGGATGTTGCTTTATCTGTTCAAGCTATTTTGGCTACTAAACTTGATGATGAATACGGTTCGATGCTTAAGAAAGCTAATAATTTTATAACACACTCACAGGTAATATTGTTGTATTTTCAGTAAAAGTTCTTAACCTTAAGAAAGTAACTAAGATAAACATATGAAAATAAAGTATTTTGTTTTTGAAGGTGACAATGAACAGGTCCGGCGATAGTAATAGCTGGTATCGCCACATTTCGAAAGGTGGTTGGCCTTTCTCAACTCAAGACAATGGTTGGTCTGTATCAGATTGTACTGCAGAAGGCTTGAAGGTCACACAAACCTATATTTCAATCACCTAAACTCTTTTGATTTAAATTTGAGAGAACCACATATCTTTTCTCTATGGTATTTTCAGGCAGCCATTTTGTTGTCAAACCTGTCATTTGAGACTGTTGGGAATGCAATGGAAACCGAACAATTCTGCGATGCGGTCAATTTTATTTTATCCCTGCAGGTATATGTTTGGATTAGGATGGAGTAATTAAAAACTCTAAACAATTTAAATACTTTCAGGAATAAAAAGAATGGTTTTGTTAAAATTTAATTAGAACTTCAACAGTTCAACCACATGGCTTAATCATTTTGGTCCTCCACATTAAATATATTCCAGAATAGAAATGGTGGATTTGCATCCTATGAGCTCACAAGATCATATGCATGGCTGGAGGTACAGTTGATTACTTTCTCTAGTTACTTTAGATTCAATTCTTAAATGATTTGACACTTTATTCGTTTCTGTCACAGAAACTAAATCCAACTGAAACATTTGAAGATATCGCCATTGATTATCAGTATGTACCTCACATTGACACATTTTCTTGTAATGTTTTCTATGTCGTTTGAATTTGTAAAAAATGAGTCTGTTATAGGTATGTAGAATGCACATCAGCAGCGATTCAAAGTCTCACCTTATTCGCTCAACGATATCCGCGGCACAGGAAGGTGGAAATAGAGACCTGCATTGCCAAGGCTGCAGACTTCATTGAAAGCATACAGCTAGCCGATGGCTCATGGTTTGGTTTGGTTTGCTTTACTAGTCCAAGAACTTAATTACTCGACAAAAACGATTTCGAAATGATTTTAGTTAATGAACAAAATTATAGGTATGGATCATGGGGAGTATGCTTTACATATGGGACATGGTTTGGAATAAGTGGGCTTATAGGTGCAGGTAAGAGGTACAAAGACAGCAAAAGCATTAGAAAGGCGTGCGAGTTTTTGCTTTCGAAACAACACAAGATTTCTGGTGGATGGGGTGAGAGCTATCTTTCATGCCAATACAAGGTATACACAAACCTGGAAGGAGATAAGTCTCATGTAGTGAACACTGCTTGGGCTATGTTGGCACTAATTGAAGCAGGCCAGGTAACATGAAACTAATTGAGCTAAATGCTGAGATTTGTTTACAACTAAGAGCGTTATCGATATTTTATGGTATAGGCGGAAAGAGATCCCGCTCCGTTGCATCGTGCGGCCAAGGTTTTGATCAATTCACAAATGGAAAACGGGGAGTTTCCTCAACAGGTAACAATGAACATCTGTTGCTATGCAGTAGACATGTAGTGCATACTGATGAGAGATAGCTGATAAGATACATGTTTTGTGCAGGAAATAATGGGAAACTTCAACAAGAATTGTACTATAAATTACTCAGCATACAGAAACATTTTTCCTATATGGGCTCTTGGTGAATATCGAAGTCGGGTACTGCTTTGTCTCGACAAAAAGTCGAGAGCAACTGGATAATAGAAATAAGGTAAAGAAACAAATGTCTATATTGCTTTACTTGTTATTCACTTGCATGGTCTCTTATGTTTAACTAATCTCTACCCTTTCAGCTACACAAGTGCCAGCAAAACAAAAGGACAGTAAGAGCTGCGAAGTTTATGTTGAATAAAACACTATTGTGAAATGTAAATTTCAATTTAATTGATGTGATACAAATTAGTAAGCTTTACCCAGAGCAACATTGGTTATCATGCTTCAAGCAGGGACAAAGTGGTTCAAGGTGAAAATATAACAAATATAACAAATTATAACAAAAGAAACAATGGACCATAAGCTATGGACCCTGCTGGATGTTTGAAGGTATCAGTTGATATTGCAGTTGAGCCGAATGCAGCATTACCATATCCTAGCGATGATTCGGATGCAACAACGGTGCACGAAGCAGTAGGTTCGTTTGTTGCATGGCCGACAAACCTCATATGCGTAGGATATGAGGTATGCTTAAAACTTATGTTAACTTTAATGTGTATATTCAAAGTTTAAAATTTATGCTTAAAATTTAAAATTTACTGTACATATGGAGGTAGGGATTTTCGGCTTTGATTACGACCAAATGATTGGTAATGAAGACTTCATGCAAGTTTTTAGTCATGAAGAAATCGGCATCACCGTTGTCAATACATATATTAGGTAAATCCGGTCTACTTTGTTTTATTAATTAAACAACTTATGTTAATGATGTTTACTTTATGTTAATCCGGTTTACTTTATGTTTCAAAAGAGGTGTTAATGATGTTTTTATATTAGGTTTTTGTATGACAAATTGATGCGCCCCAATGGTTTGGACGTGTCATTCGGATTCTTAGCACCCGCGACCGTCAACTTAGGTTTAATCTTAAGTAGACCGGATACCGTGACGGAGTACGTTCTTCGGATCCTCATGGACAATAAAGATGCGGAGAAGTTGTTTTTTATACCGTTTAATACCGGGTTCCCACCGATGTATGTATTTCTAACTTATGAGTTATTTTTATATTTACACATATCTCATATAATTAAATAGTTGGAATTAATTCAAAATATGTTATATTATTATGTAGTACTTTGATGAATTCAAGTGTGCATTTTATACAAAGGATCAAGTGGACGAAATCAAAGAGGAGTGGTGTCAATTCATGATAAAGCTCAATGTTTGTTCATAAATTTGTGTAATTAATGTGTACATTTGTAGTATATGTTATGACTTGTAAATGTGTACATAAATTTGTATATATTTTGATACATTTAAGGCAAAATTGGTTTGAATTGGTATATATATATATTTGTTAGCCAAAAATTGGTAGAAAAAAAGGCCAAAATGGCATATATAAAATGTGATAATTGTCTGTCAAAATCTGGTTGAAAACAGGTAGAAATTCTGGTTTATAAACCTGGAAAAAATGTGGTTTAAAACAAAAGCTTCAAAAATTTTCGTATACCTTAGACAGCGCTTTTAAAAAGCGCTGTCTAAGGGGGGGATTAGAAAGCGCTTTAGGCAAAAGCGCTGTCTAAGGGGGGGGCTTAGACAACGCTTTTTGAAAAGCGCTGTCTAAGGTATACCTAAAAAAATTAAAATAGGAGGGTCTTAGAAAGCGCTTTTGGCCAAAGCGCTGTCTAAGGGGGTGGGGCTTAGACAGCGCTTTTCAAAAGCGCTGTCTAAGGTATACCTAAAAAATTTAAAATAAGAGGGTCTTATAAAGCGCTTTTGGCTAAAGCGCTGTCTAGGGGGGGGGGGGCTTAGACAGCGCTTTTAAGATTTAAAAAAGCGCTGTCTAAACCTTTAGCAGCGGAGGTTTAGACAGCGCTTTAAAGCGCTGTCTAAGGCTAAAAAAAGCGCTGTCTAAGGTCTTGTTTGTTGTAGTGTCCGAAGTTGGTTCGGTACATGACGATATGCAATCGATCCAAAAACACGCAAATGATTCAAATTCGGTTTGAAGCCACTCCAAGCCTCTTCCGGTGTGAGTTTCTCCAGCTTCTTAGTGGGACACCTATTCAAAAAGTAGGTGGCTGTAGACACGGCCTCACCCCACAATTCCTTAGGTAAATTTTTCCCACAAAGCATACTACGCACCATGTTCATTATTGTACGATTTTTCCTCTCGGCAACCCCGTTTTGTTGAGGCGTATACGGAGGCACCACCTCACATACAATTCCCTCAAGATCATAAAACTTCCCAAACTCACTAGAGGTATACTCACCTCCACCATCCATTTTGAGAATTTTGAGCTTCCGACCGCTTTGGCGCTCCACCATGGATTTGGAATTCTTGAAAACTCCAAATACCTCATCTTTTCTCTTGATAAGATATGTCCAAAGCTTCCTACTAAAATCGTCAATGAACGTAACAAAATATCGATTGCCACCATAAGTCTCTACTTGCATCAGTCTGCAAACGTCGGAACATACCACCTTAAGTAAGCCTTTGGTTCTTCGACCCACATCTTTGCTAAACACATTCTTGTGTTGTTTAGCCTTCACACATTCCTCACACAATTCAGTTGGAATACTAATGTGTGGCAGCCCTGTCATACCCCGATTTTGATCCTGAAAATTTTTCATTTTTCATTTGGCACTTGGCCTAAAGTTCATTTGCATCTAAGATCCATGGAACCTTAGTCCATTATTGCATTCAAATGTATCAATACATGAAGAAAAAAACTACAATTTTGCCATGTTGACAAAAGTCAACTATATGACCATTGACACTTTCCAAGTTCTAACTCATGTTCATGTTCACTTTTAACCATGCTCATTATAAAGTCCATTTCTTTATTTTGTTCATTTTCATTTTATACCCTATTCTTCTTTCACCTTCTAATCCATTCCTATACCATACATAAACCAATTGAATTTCAGTATGTGTAATCGACCACTCAATTTCTCTTCAAACCATACAATGTTGTATTAAACCATTAGTTCAAATTACAACATAAGATTATGATCAGTTAGAGAGAAGATGCAAAATGGTTTGATTAATCTTGGGGGATGGGGGCATATCTTATTACCATATATGAACTTGTGGTTGCGGCAGATAGCAATTTCTGAGATGTTATTCCTTGAGTCAACCTGCCAGTTTAAACCACGAGTCGGCATTGCATAGCAGGCCAGCAACTGCAAAACATCATAACAGAGAAACAATACACAAAAAACAAGTAGCAGATGAGCATTTAATCCACAACATTAACCTGCACCAAATCAAGCAAAAACGACACAATTCACATTACCTGCATCTTACAAACATAACAGTGCAAATGGAAGTTTTAGTCCTCATCACATCATTATCAAGTCCAAATAGCAGCTTCTGTCCCGACAACACGGTTACCGCTGCCAATGAAGAGATTCAAGATTTGTCATTCAGATTTGTTCTCTCTTGACCTTGATGGAAAGATCCTGAACAAGCATTATGATGTAACCAAACATGTTGCATCATCGTGCCGAAACAGAAGCATAGACGAAGTGAAGCCTTGTAGCACCAGGTTTTGGAGCTCGCACCAATTCGTGCCGCTTACAGCAGAGTACATCTTATCCTTGTCAACCGTGAATGGATGCAGACTTGTTGCTGCAACATTAAAGCCATCATACCGTTAAAAAATTGTAAATGGAATAGAAAACCTTTAGGGGACGTTAACTTGGATTTCTGAATAACGGAAACTTATGGATGGAATAGAAAGCACCAGCTATTAAAATCAACCAGCGGCCAATGCAATTTCGTGCAGAATTCCAAACTTGACAAACCTGCAGCGGAGAGAAATGAAGGTTAAGCATGTCAATCTAACAGAATTCCACAATCAACATAACCTGTAGGAAGCCTAATTCCGCAAAAATCTTCAATAAGACATCAAACCACTCATGAATTTTCACCAAGTTTTCACTGTAGTAAAACACAAGTAATTAGCAAAGCGTTAAAATTCAAAAAGTAACCCAAAAGGGATTGAGACGAAATCAAAGCAAGAAAACGTAGGTTCACATTACCGTTTTCAGATCGAGTACCAAATAAGGCAGACCAAAATCTGAGCACCCTAAAGGGATTTCGCAGAGACGCCCTTTTGATCTCCATGGGCCAATCTGAAACCCTAGTTGTTGAGTATAAAAGGTGAGAGGGGAGAGGACGAAAGGAGGAAAGGAAAAACCCTAAATCTTGGAGGCGGAAAAAACCCTAAATGTTTCCAAACGAAAAACCCTAATCTTGGAGACGGCGAAAAATCCAGAAGAGAAGAGGGAGCTGTAGCGAAAAACCAACATTCTCCACTGAAAAGCTGTCGTGGGAGTTCTTGGAAACCACCGCCGAAGGTGAGAATTATTATTTGCTTTTCTTTGAGAACCATGGATTTGTGCATTTTAGGGTGAGAGTAGGGTATTGTGAGGTTGGTGCAAGCGAGTGAGAGATGACGGGAGATTGAGAGTTCGAATGATGTCGAGAGTGAGAGAGATTGAACTAGGGCGAGTGAGATTGAGGGAGTGAGGACGACGAATGATTTCTAGGTTCGGCAATGCGTTATCACTATCTTTTTCTTCTTTTATTTATTCTTTTTTTAAAACAGACAATTAAATCCCACCAAGTGACCGTTTAATTTTTTCAATTTGTCATTAACTGTGGTCTGTTGGTATTAGTGTTCATTAATGTATGGTTATCCCCACCCAACAGCCAGGCGGCTAGGGTTACCCTTTGGGATTCCTCCATTGTTTTAATTAGTTGTCCATTAATAGTAGCCCACCTCTTTTAATTAGTTTTTATTCTAAACTATCTTCAGCTATTCCTATTCATATATTCAATTTATTATTAAGATAACAAATGACCATAAGTGGCCTAGTGGAGAGAGAGCAGTTTCATTTTCTATAGTGAGATGGGTTTGATACTTGGGAGTAGCATATCTCCATATTTTTATTTTTTATGCTTACTATTTCATTTAAATTATTATAATTTCTTACTCTTTATTTTACTTTTATATTTTTTATTAATTTAATTTAATCGTTATTTAGTTGTTTAGATTTTTAAATGTTTACTTTTTAGATTTAATTAATGGTTGACTTTCCTGTATTGGGTATTATTCGATTAGTCGATTTTTGTGTGTTAGTTAATTTAATTAGGTTATTGGTATCCATGTTCATACCTTTACATATATAAATAATCGCATTCAAATTCGCTAAATTTTCGATTTAAATTTCACTAACTTTCCATAGTTTAGACATTTAATTTCATTTCCTCCCATTAGAATCTAGCATTCTGGTGGGAACCCGATTATATATAAAATTAATTCGATATATGTATAAAATAGTAAAATTAATTTTATCCCTATAATTTTATTTTATTTTTAAACTATCTTTACAACCCGATTAAATTCCTTTTTTTAAACACGAAAGAAGAGGACCATTCGAATCTTGCATTCTGGTGGGAACCCTCGAATAATCCGTTCTGAGCCACGCGTTTTGGGTTAACCATTCATTCTTTTCCTTCATTCTTAAAACACTTAATAATTAACTTGGACAAAATAAGGGCCGTTGGGATCAAGCATTCTGGCGTAACCCTTTGAACATTTGATTCTTATCAAGTGTTCGTTGTCCATTAAATAACTTTCTTAAACTCAAAAGAAAAGGACCATTGGAATCTAGCATCCCGGTGGAACCCTGACTTAACGATCTCGGGGCTTATGTCTCGTTTTTATAAATATCCGTCTTTCAAACTCAAAAAATACTTAATTCCTACCTTAACACTTTTTCAATAAAAGATGGAAATGGAACATGGTGTATACCGTGCACTCCTGAGATTAAGATTCAAGGTGGATGCTTTGCCTATCTTAGCTCCCGCCATTGTCTAGAATTGTCAATACGGTTTCTTCAAAGCCCTTTCTCAATCAAACCTAAAAATACTTAATTATTATTAAACATTTTTCAAATAAGATGGAAATGGAACGTGGTGGATACCGCGCACTCCTGAGACAAGGATTCGAGATGGATATCTCGCTCATCCAAGTTCTCGCCATCACTCAAAATACATCCAACCAATTAAACTCTTTTCTCGCCGTCGTGCGACTAATCAAGAAAACCTTTTTCATAAACGAAAGATATATTGTCTTAAGGTGATGCAAAACAATGTTTCGGCCACGATTGTTGAGTCGAGATAAGTGACGTTTTTCCGAATGTAGATTTATAAATCCATTTGATGTGTGGTATACGTCCACTCCTCATCTGTTTTGGGTAAAACAATGTTTTCGTCGATTAACACAATATAGCTTTCGCTAAAATCGACCAACAAACAAATATTTTTCTACCCAGAACTACGTAAGCCTTGACTTCTCTATTGAGATACGTAGGAGCAGGATTTGTAAATCTTGCCAGGCCCACTAATAAAAAACTTAGGTTTAGTCTCCTTTGTTGCAAAAATCCAAAAACATTTCTTCCCTCTTCTATTCTTTCTCTCCCTCATTATAACTTGAGAAGACTAACATAAGCTAACATTCAAAACGAAACTAACTAAACGGTTCCCGTTGAATACAACGGACGTGAGGGGTGCTAATAACCCTGATTTGGTTGCGACGACCAATAATCATTGTTGTTTTATCTTGGGTTTTATCGATATTTCCCCTTTCCTTTTTAGGAATAAATAAAGTTCGGTGGCGACTCTGTTCAGTCCATCATTGCGAGCGTGCGATTACGCTTCGCTTAAAGTCGTATCCCCATTTTTCGAGGTGCGACAGATGGCGACTCTGCTGGGGAATAAGAACATCCCTAAGTGAGTCAACCCTAGTTCAGTTGAGTTTTCGTATGTGTGTTAGCTTTGTCTGTTTATTTTTCTTCCTTTGTTATATGCTTTCTTTATCTTCTGTTTTATCGCATTTTTATATTTGTATATATATCTATGTGTGGGTGTTGGGATTTTGATATCATGAATAAAGCTCTACACCCAAGCTCTGGAAAAAGAAGAGAGAACATATAAGTTTAGAATTTGAAGTTGTGTAGTGTTAGTCCCCAAGGGCCACTCCTTGCGTGTCTAGCATGAAGACTCCCCTAGAGTAGACCTGTTTGTAGATCTCGTTATAAGACAGCTAGCCTGTTGCATGACGTTGATTCATGAAGGGTCCATGACTCTAGGACCCCCTCTTAGAACCAGTTATTACTTTGGTGGTTGCATAATGATGGACTCCAAGGGCCTCTCCTTTTTGCACCCAATATGAAAACCTCGCTCAGAAGAGACCTTTCGTCACTCTTGTCATAAAGCGGCTAGCCTGTTTTCTGATGTTAATACGATTATGGTCCATGACTCTGAGAACCTTATCAAAAATGTAGAAACTATCCCGTGAGTGGGTTTATGGGTAGAAATCCTAGAACTATCTGTTAAGGAGCTTACCTAGTAAGATGTTCTAAGTTACTCACATTATCCCAGATCTTAACTACTTGGGTTGTATTTTATTTGCATACCAAAACATAAAAAAAATACATTGCATCCATTCATATACCATTGCATCTGCATTCGTTATCATGCATTGCATATCATTTTCCAAAAATACAAAAAAAACTCATCCATCCTTTGTCCATGAAGAGCAAAATGATTCCTGACACGCGTTTAGAAAAAAGAACCATGTCTAAGGAAAATTCAAGAAGCATTGGAGGAGGAAGACTCAAGTACATATATCTTGATTTCTGGGCCAAGTAATGTGAAAGGGAAAGGACCCCTGAAACCCCTCAAGGTTTTGTACCACAAGGAAGAGGTCAAGGATGTGGCTAGTGAGATATCATCATTTCCTGTCTCTCAAGCCGGTTCCACAACCTTACTCACCCGGGTATGACCCAAATGTGCAATGTGGATATCATACTGGATCAGAAGGGCATTCAACCGAAGACTCTAACGCTTTCAAAGCCAAAGTATGACAGTTGATTGACAACGGGTACATAGCCTTTCAAGAAGGAAGCTTGGTGGTAAACATTAATGTGATACGGTGAACTGACTTTGTGTTTTTGCTTTGAAAAACAATGTTGCGGATAGCAAGAATCGCCACCGGCTTTTCTTTTATCCAATAAGGAAAGGCGGAAAAGAACAGGAAAGACCTTGATTAGATTTTGAGTTCGGGAGGTACATTATACAAAGGGAAGGTGTTAGCATCATTTGTATCCATGGTTATCCATGGGCTCTTAATTGCTTAACTCACTTATGTTTTCCTTGTTTGAGAAAGTGTTTGAGAAATGTGGTGTGTTTAGAAAATATTTTGAAAGGAGAGTTTAACTTTGTAATGATTCTTGTACGAATGTATACAAAGTATTTATCTCGTTTGATTTTGAAAGATGTTTAGAAAAATATAACTCGGCGATGATTTTGGTGCGAATGTATACCAAGTGGTGATTTTCTAAAAGATGTTATGAAAAGTGTGAGGTGTGAAAAGTATTTTAAGCTGTGAGCAAGCATTTAAGAGTTATACCTAACCAAGGTCTTTATAGGTATTTCCTATCCTTAGGAGGGTAAAATTGTCCTTACTATTGAGAAGTAAGTAGTCTTATCCTTTGGATGTAAAGGGACATTGTGGGGTCGTCGATTGGTCATTGAAGGCAACATTTGTAAGGATACCTTAGTATTCGAAGGGACGATCATCATTTAATCGTAGGCTACCACGAAGGGTCATCGAGGGACAAAGTCATATATTTGAAGGCAACGTTCGAGGGACAAGGTCATATATTCGAAGGCAACATTCGAGGGACTATGATTTATCTTGTAGGGACATTGACCTTTTGATCGAAGGGACTATGACTTATCTGTTTAGGGATGATGATGATTTAATCGAAAGGGTCTTTGCTAAGGGTATCCCCACATTCGCGGGACATGACCGTAATATCGTAAGGCAATAAAGAGAGGGTTACCCTAAAGGTGCAAGTGTGGAAATGATTGGATTCAGATATATTATCTTGAATTAATTTATCTAAGTTCGATTATTTATCTTTCCATGCAATAAAAAATAGGTCCTGGGGGCCCGAACCTATGACCTCTAGGTTGGAGTGATGGAGGAGCTACCAACGAGCCATGTTGGTCCATTCGTTATTTATTCGACTTCATTAAAATATATATTAATTCTACATGGATTTTTCCATTTTGACACAACACCACCATGCATGTTACAGCTTTCTCTCTTACGGCAAGCTACTTTATTTTTTCTCATGCTGTTTCTTTCATGTGAATACAACAAACCTGTAACTTCATCTTATATCAAACCACACACATAAAATAAGATCATAGGTAATCATCATGCAATAATAAAAATAGCCATGCACAAATCAAGAAGCTTATATTATTTTACTCATGTATTAGTTCTCTTTATTGCAAGTGATAATGATAAAACAAACCTTACACATACATGTTAAAGACAACCAAGGATTTATATTATCACCATTATATCATCATCATCATTATTATGTAATAACAGCATGTGAAATAAACATAATCATGCTAGAAACAACACTCATATAATAATAATTAAATGGCAGATATAATTCTTTAATCATGCAAACAGAATTTCTCCAACATGTTATGACATATCAAGAACAGATGCATACTTGAATAAAGCAATATCAACATCCACCAAACCATGAATACATCATCTCAATATATATATTAAACCAATATTATTCATGCATGAATTAAGGAGTATTGCAAGGTAATCATACTGGATGCAAATTCCATAATGAACACTTACTGGGGATTTGATTCTTCTAGCTTGCTCATTGTATGTGTGTTGTTCTTATTCAGGCTATGAGTGCTTTATGGTTGCTTCTCTTTTCCCTGTCCGTGAATCTTCTTGTTTCTGCCTTGCCTTGTGTATCTTCTTCTGCTGTATCTCTCCTCTTTTTCCCCTTTTCTTTTCTCTCGCTGCAGCCATATGAAGTATTTATAATGGTGTGGATTAGGGTTTAACCTTGCTAAATATTTGGATCCCTTCCTATAATTTAGGAGAGTTAGCTATAATGGTGTGGATTAGGGTTTAACATTGCTATCTATTTGGATCCCTTCCTATAATTTAGGAGAGTTAGCTATAATGGTGTGGATTAGGGTTTAACCTTGCTATCTATTATTATAAATAAATATTTATTAAACACAAATATTATTATAAATAATGAATAATTTAAATGACTTTTAACAAATAAAAATTAATTTAAATTTTAGTTACATAATTGAATTAAAATTTAAACCTATCTCTATTTTTACTTTCATCATTTAAAAAAAATCAAAATTATTCTTACTTATATCAACCAAAATTATTTTATAATTTATGGGCTTTTAAAAAAATGTTACTCTTATAAATAAATTTTATTAAGTAAAAAACATGAATTACTAAATAAATACTATTTATAAATAATGAATAAATGGAACACGAGTCACTAAATTATAAAAAATAGTTATTATAATTTAATGAGCTTTAACAAATAAAATTAATTTAAAATTTTAATTATACAATTAAAATTCAAATCTATTTTTATTTATCATTAAATTAAAACTATTTTATTTATATATATAAAATTTATTTATATCATACACATAACCAAAATCATTATTATTTTTTATATCTGTATCACATAATAAATAAATTAAAATTTATAATTTATATGAGAATGTATGCTAATGAATGAATGCAAATGTGAAATGAATGCCATGCATGAATCAATTTATCATAAAAATTAACAGGCAAATTTTGGGGTATGACAGCTGCCCCTGTTCAATATTCTTAAACCGAGAGAATTAGAATGGTATGTACGCCATTCGTGATCTGGAGGTGGTAAATTATTGAACACTTAGAATGCCCCAAAAATTTGCACTTGTTAATTAAAAGATAGTCTTGATGGAGATGGGCTTAAAGATACCATCCAGAAAGTTTGATGATGAGAGCTTCAGAGTGTGTCGTACATTAGACCATATCTGAAGACATGGGTGTCACACAGGGTCGTACGCTAGACCGTATCATGAGTCATCCATTAGGTGATATTAGGGTGAGCTGAACCTGATGAGATAAGGATCATAATGGGTCATACGCTAGACCGTATCTGAGTAGCAGAGTGAGCCGTCCGTTAGGCTGTATCTGGAGAAATAAAGATCAGAATGGATCGTACGCTAGATCGTATCTGAGTAGTAGAATGAGCCGTCCGTTAGGCTGTATCTGGCGATAAAAAGTAGTCGTACGCTATACTACATTTCAGAATGTACTGTACGCTAGGTAGTATCTGATGAGAAGAGCCAGACTGGGTCATACACTAGACCGTATCTGAGTTGCAGAATGAGTCGTCCATTAGGCTGTATCTGAGGATAAAAGATCAGAATGGATCATACGCTAGATCGTATCTGAGTAGCTGAATGAGCCGTCCATTAGGCTGTATCTGATGATAAAAGGGGTAGTCATACGCTAGACTACATTTCAGAATGTACCGTACGCTAGGTAGTATCTGAGGGGATGAATATCCAAATGGGTCGTACGCTAGACCGTACTGGAACAGTTGAAGGAACCATACGTTAGGCTGAATCAGAATGAGCCGTACGTTAGGCTATATCTGATAATATTTGTATATGTTGTATTTGCAATAAATGTCTGGGATGGGCTTAAAGATGCCATCATTAGGAGGATATCAGAATGCTTGTCAGAATGAATATTCATATGGATTATATCTGAAAGATGTATCTGAATCTTGAATGTAATCGATAAAGATATCCGTCTCAATGAATCTGTATTTTGACTGTATCAGGAGGATAATTAACCTGGAAAAAAAAGAGTTAGCCTCATGCCATGTCATGATGCATGAGATGTTTTATGCTCTTGAAAATAAATGCGAACATTGCATGCATGTATATGCTGTGAAATGATGCATGAATGAATTATGCGTCTGAATTTTTTTGCCATGGGAAGATAAATCCCGATATTCTGGTTGGAGATATTTGTATTGATGACCCTTTCTTAGCTGGGGATATTTGATTTCTGTCTGATGGTAGAAATATTCAACAGAACCTGACTGGGGATAAAAGAGATGACCAGTCTGTTTAGTAGTGCCAATTTCTTCTGGGAATAACTGGTTTTGCTGGGGAATAGGATTTGCAACCGGATTTGTTAGAACGCATGGTTAAACCTTATCCTTGATCCTAAAGTCTTTTAGTAATTGTTATTTCTATTTTATGCATGTATTTTCGGTAAACATCAATCATATTCAAATACATATATTAATTCGAATTAAATCAATGGACGTTTTGAAGGAGAATTGCGATCCAAAACGCAGCGGAAATTAAAATTTTCTCCTTTAGAGATCCTTACGAATGGTCATGATCAGTGATAGAATATTTACCTCTTGTGACGATTGAAACCTTTGGTGCAGATCTCTTGTGACGATCAAAACCTTTGATGCAGATCCATGGAGCGATCACGAACGTTGAACGATGACAACGTCTCTACTCAGTCCACACGAACGGATTCCTTCAATCTCAGTGCTAGCTAGTACGAATGAAGGCTTTGAGTGAGAGAGAGAGAGAGAGAGAGAAAACGAAAATAATGCAACCGCAATGAATGCTTCTGCACAAGGGTTCTATTTATTGAACCACTTGTGTGGGCTTCAAGCTAAAAAGCCCACTTAAGTGTATTTTGGCCCATATCTTATAATATGCCCAAAATCACTTAAGCTCATGGTACCTTACCATATTTCATATTCTACTTAAGTACACCGTACCTTTACGATGTTCTACAATTCACTTAAGGGCACCATACCTTACGGTGTTCCTTAGTTACTCTATCTCTCATCAATCCGTCCTTTGTGTGTGACCCTGTAGGTTTTCGCGGCATTGGGAATTATATTAAATCATGTATTTAACATAATAAACAGTGAGCGGTATCTAGCAACACATCACTGCTACCCAAGACACGAAAATGTCATGTGATCTGACAATTCCTTCTGTGATAATACTTATGTGTATAATTACCCTTTTGCCCTTATGTCTATATTGAACACAAGGCATAGACCGTGTCATCCTTGTCCAGTTCAATATTGGGCCCATAGACATTTATCCTGTTATGTAGGATGGGCAAATTCCATCTAGGTCACTCATGTCCCTCAGCATGCTTCGTGGAGTACCCATCAACTGTCTTTATGGTTATCCAGTTACGGACAACGTTGGATCAACAATAAAGTACTCGACTCCACATCTAGGGTCCATAGTGGTTTCAGGTCGAAGAGTGGTATACACCATTATCACCATGAGAATAACTTATGACACTTTGCATAGCTTTCTATATAGTATTCTCATAGCGGGTCAATCCGGTATAAATATTACTCTTAATATTCATACCTATGTTTAAGACTTGATAACTCTTTATCCATGATCCATGAGATGTGATCATCAGTCTACAAACATAATAGTCTTAATGCTTTAATGTTATCCCATTTCACACTAAAGCTCGACTACGGATACTTTAAGAATAGTGTCCTTATGTTTAATGTGATCTCATGATTAAGTCATACTTGATACATTAAACAGACTAGATATTCTAGGGACTTTATTAAACAAACGTAATAAAGAAAAAGCCTTTTATTATTAATAAATAATTCGATACAAGTACCAAAAGTATTGGCCTCTAGGGCTTACACCAACACGTTTATGCAAACAAAACGGAGAAAGTAAAACAAAAGTATCTTTTTGGAAATAAAATTGTATTGATTTTGAAAGAGGGCCTATAAACAAGCAATTTTAATACAAGGAGACAGAAATCCTAGTAAGAGGAAATTGTCAAGAAAGCAAAGAAAAAACAGCTATGAAAAAAAAGTCCTATTGATTTTAATTCTACTACTGCTATTATGTCTTCAAGCATCTCATCTCTTGCTGTCGGATAGAAGTGATTGGCTTGTTCAGTCTCTTTGACTTTGGTGAAGCTGACCGAGAACGGGACATAGTCATATGCTTTAATCCCTAATTTTTGCCTGGACCGCCTTTTCAGGTTTTCAGTCCACTAGGATACCCTTTTTTGCCCAAGCCGCCTTTTCAGGTTTTCGACTTACCGGGTGTACATTTTTATATGTTTATCCCTAATTTTTGCCCGAACCCTTTTGGTTCGCCGGGATGCCCTTACTTTTGCCTAGATATGTCGACCTAGCGGGTCTCTTTTATGCGTAGTATTTTTTAACTATGTCCGCGTTCACGGGATGCGGGAAATCTTCGCCATCCATTGTAGCAAGCATCATGGCTCCACCAGAGAATACCTTATTAACTACAAATGGCCCTTCGTATGTGGGAGTCCATTTTCCTCTAGGATCACCTTGTGGTAGAATGATACGCTTTATCACCAAGTCGCCAATTTGATACTGTAGGAGAATGGCCATCCAAGGCGCAGCGGGATTTAAAAATTTCTCCATTTAGTGATCCTTACGAATGGGCATGATCAGTAATAGAATCGTTACCTCTTGTGGCGATTCAAACCTTTGGTGCAGATCTCTGATAATGATCAAAAACTTTGATACAGATCCACGGGGCGATCACGGACGTTGAACGATGACAACGTCTCTACTCAGTCCACACGAACGGATTCCTTCAATCGCAGTGCTAGCTGTTATGAATGAAGGCTTTGAGTGAGAGAAAGAGGGAAACAAAATTCCAAGTCTCTACTTGAATTTCTGTCTGAGTGGAGTGGAGAGACAATGCTTCTACCCAAGGGGTTCTATTTATAGAACCACTTGTGTGGGCTTCAAGCTAAAAAGCCCACTTAAGTGTATTTTGGCCCATATCTTATATGCCCAAAATCACTTAAGTATTTAGTACCTTACCATATTTCGTCTCCCACTTAAGTGCACCGTACCTTACGGTGTTCCTTAGTTACTCTATCTTTCATCAATCCGTCCTTTGTGTGTGACCCTATAGGTTTTCGCGGCGTTGGCAATTATATTAAATCACGCATTTAACATAATAAACAGTGAGCGGTATCTAGCAACACATCACTGCTACCCAAGTCACGAAAATGTCATGTGATCTGACAAAACCTCCTGTGATAATAATTATGTGTATAATTACCCCTTTGCCCTTATGTCTATATTGAACACAAGGTATAGACCGTGTCACCCTTGTCCAGTTCAATATTGAGCCCATAGACATTTATCCTGTTACGCAGGATTGGCAAATTCCATCTAGGACACTCATGTCCCTCAGCATGCTTTGTGGAGTACTCATTAACTGTCTTTATGGTTATCCAGTTACGGACAATGTTGGATCAGCAATAAAGCACTCGACTCTACATCTAGGATCCATAGTGGTTTCAGGTCGAAGAGTGGTATACACTATTATCACCATGAGAATAACTTATGACACTTTGCATAACTTTCTATATAGTATTCTCATAGCGGGTCAATCCGGTATAAATATTACTCCTAATATTCATATCTATGTTTAAGACTTGATAACTCCTTATCCATGATCCATGAGATGTGATCATCAGTCTACAAACATAATAGTCTTAATGCTTTAATGTTATCCCACTTCACACTAAAGCTCGACTACGGATACTTTAAGAATAGTGTCCTTATGTTTAATGTGTTCTCATGATTAAGTCACACTTAATACATTAAACGGACTATCTATTCTAGGGACTTTATTAATCAACCATAATAAAGAAAATGCCTTTTATTATTAAGAAATAATTCGATACAAGTACCAAAAGTATTGGCCTCTAGGGCTTACACCAACAGATACACCTGTCTCTTGAATTTTTTATTAAATGCCTGGGGCATGCGCTTCTGATATATTTGTCCATGACAAACAACCGCAAGTCTCTTTTCATCAATCAAATTTATCTGATCGAGTCGAGTCTGAATCCATTCATCTTCATCTAAGCCTGCATCTTTCATAATTCTTAGAGAGGGAATCTGAACTTCCACTGGTAAAACGGCTTCCATTCCGTAGACTAAAGAGAAAGGAGTTGCCCCTGTCGAAGTGCGTACTGAAGTGCGATAACCATGAAGAGCAAATGGTAACATCTCATGCCAGTCTTTGTATGTTACTGTCATCTTTTGTATAATCTTCTTAATATTCTTATTAGCAGCTTCTACGGCGCCATTCATCTTTGGCTGGTACGGAGAAGAGTTATGGTGTTTTATTTTGAACTGCGTGCAGAGTTCAGTAATCATCTTGTTGTTCAAATTGGTACCATTATCAGTGATAACTCTTTCAGGGATGCCATACCGACAAATAAGACTATTCTTGATGAACCGTGCCACCACATTCTTGGTGACAGAAGCAAATGAGGCTGCCTCTACCCACTTCGTAAAGTAATCAATAGCAACAAGAATGAAACGATGTCCATTAGAAGCAATAGGTTTAATCTCTCCAATCATATCAATGCCCCACATTGCAAAGGGCCAAGGGGATGTCAACACGTTCAATGGAGCTGGAGGTACATGTACTTTGTCCGCATAGATCTGGCACTTGTGACAAGTTCTGGAGTGCTGGTGGCAATAAACTTCCATGGTAGATCAATAATACCCTGATCTCAGAATCTTCTTGGCCATCATATATCCACTAGAATGAGTCCCAAAAATACAGTCATGCATGTCTTCCATAATCTTTTCTGCTTCCTTTTTATCCACACAGCGAAGCAAAGTCGAATCACGATTACGTTTGTATAATACTCCATTAATCAAAAAGAATTTAGCGGAGAACTTCCTCAGAAATTTTGTGTCATTGATGGATGCCCCTTCAGGGTATTCCTGAGTTTCTAAATATCTTTTTACTTCGTGGAACCAAGGTTTCTCTTCTACTTCATCAACATTAAGTTCATAACAATATGCTGGTTCATCTAATCGTTCAATGGTGATCATGGGAGCTTCATTGTCCCATCTGACTCTGAACATAAATGACATGGTAGCCAATGCGTCTGCCAACTGATTCTCTTCTCGTGGAATATGTTCGAATGTAATCTCTTCAAAGTATGGGATTAATGTCAACACCCGCTCTCGATAAGGGATGGGATTCGGATGTTTAGTGTCTCATTCTCCTTTGATCTGACTGATTACTAAGGCTGAGTCTCCGTACACACTCAAAAACTTGATTCTCAGGTCTATAGCAGCTCTGAGTCCCAAAATATATGCTTCATACTCAGCCATATTATTGGTACAATCAAAACATAGTCTAGCAGTGAAAGGCGTATGGCAACCCTTGGGAGAAATAATTATAACACCAACACCATTGCCCAATGCATTAGAAGATCCATCAAAAACCATAGTCCATCGGGATCCCAGTTCTGGTCCTTCATCCGGTCCAGGTTCTTCATAATCAGTAACAAGCATAACATCCTCATCAGGGAACTCAAAATTCATAGATTGGTAATCATCAACTGCTTGATGAGCCAAATGATCAGCTAACACGCTTCCTTTGATTGCTTTCTGGGTAGTATACTGGATATCATACTCTGTTAAAATCATCTGCCATCTTGCTATTCTTCCGGAGAGAGCAGGTTTCTCAAATATATATTTGATAGGATCCATCTTAGAAATCAATAAAGTGGTATGATTCAACATATACTGTCTTAGTCGGCGAGCAGCCCAAGCCAAAGCACATCAAGTTTTCTCAAGCAGTGAGTATCTTGTTTCACAGTCGGTAAACTTTTTGCTAAGGTAGTATATTGCATGCTCTTTTCGACCAGACTCGTCATGTTGCCCCAGCACACACTCCATTGAATTTTCTAACACGGTCAAATACATGATTAAAGGTCTTCCTTCAACTGGTGGCATTGAAATTGGAGGTTCTTGGAGATACTTCTTGATTTTGTCAAAAGCTTCTTGACATTCATCATTCCATATTATCTCTTGATTTTTCCTCGGTAATTTGAAGATGGGTTTGCAAGTAGCAGTCAAATGGGAGATAAATCGGGCAATGTAATTCAAGCGTCCCAAGAAACCTCTGACTTCTTTATCTGTACGGGGAACTGGCATTTCTTGAATAGCTCTCATCTTAGCCGGGTCAACCTCAATTCCTTTACCACTGACAATAAAGCCCAAGAGTTTACCGGATCTTACTCCAAAGGTGCATTTGTTCGGGTTCAATCTCAATTTTTATTTCTTCAACCTCTCAAACAGTTTGTATAAATGATTGAGATGTTCTTCTTCAGTATGAGATCTGGCTATCATGTCATCCACATATACCTCTATTTCATGATGGATCATATCATGGAACAAAACCACCATAGCACGCTGGTATGTTGCCCCTGCATTCTTTAAACCAAATGGCATTACTTTGTAACAGAAAGTGCCCCATTGCGTCACAAACGTAGTTTTCTCCATGTCTTCAGGTGCCATCTTAATCTGGCTATAACCTGAGAATCCATCCATGAATGAGAATACCTTGTGTTGAGCGGTGTTATCTACCAGAACATCAATGTGCGGAAGTGGAAAGTCATCTTCGGGACTTGCTTTATTCAAATCTCTGTAATCTACACACATTCTCACCTTACCATCCTTCTTTGGCACTGGTACCACATTAGCAACCCATTGAGGATAAGAAGTAACAGCTAGAAAACCTGCATTAAATTGTTTCATAACCTCGGCTTTGATTTTCTCAGACATTTCAGGACGCATGCGACGAACCTTTTGCTTAACAGGATGACAATCTTCCTTCATTGGAAAACGATGTACTACTATATTAGTATCCAGTCCTGGCATGTCTTCATAAGACCAAGCAAAAATCTCTACATAGTCATGTAACATCTGAATCAATCTTTCTTTGACACTGTTTTCCAAGCTTGCTCCTATTTTGACTTCTTTCTTGTCTACTTCAGTACCTAGATTTACAATTTCAATTGATTCCTCATGCGGCTGTATAATCTTTTCTTCTTGCAGTAACAGTCTGGCAAGCTCTCCAGGCACTTCGCAATCTTCCTCACTTCCATCCTCGGCTTGGTAGATCGGATTTTTAAAGCCATAATTAACAGTAGCAGAATTATTATCAACAGGATCCATAGTGGATATGGATCTGCAATTTGTTACGTGAGTGTGTGTAAGAAAGCATAGCTTATTTGAAAGATGACAGGAAAGATAAAGAGCGCAATATTTGAATGCAAAAAATCCATTGATTTATTGAATGTGAATATGCTTATGAAAATGACAAAACCCTTAACAAATTAGCTATTGTGCCCCAGGCATAGACACAATTCTTTAAGAAGTTCAATTGTTCATAATAAAAATTACAAAATTTGAAACACTAAAATAAGCAATAACAATTACTCCTGACTAAAGGAAATTGGGATAATGTCTTCAGTCTTCCAATTATTGAGTCTGTCACCAATTGTTGGGAAAATCCAGCTATCCAACTTGCAATCTCTATCAGCATCTTCTACAGCATTAATCTGATCTTTGACTATCTTTTCAGAGCTAAACCCCAGGCCAAATTTATCAGACTTGTACGGTACATCGATCAGTTGACCCCAGCCAGTACGACCACCATCTTCAACCACGGCTTGAGCATCTTTCAGAGAAATCATAGCAGGAGGAGCACGAATAACCTTGGGCACACGGGAAGTTGGCTTAAGGGCAGGACTGGTCGGAGGAACTACTTCAAATGACTGAGAAGGAGTCTCAAAGAATTCACCCTCCATCTCGACGTATCTGAAGGTATGCACACTACTGACAATATACTCTTCTTCTCCATACACAGTGACAATCTTGCCCTCTATTGGATACCTCAGCTTTTGATGGAGAGACGAAGCTACAACACTTGCCCCATGGATCCAAGGGCGTCCCAGCAAGCAGGAATAGGCAGGACGAATGTTCATTACGTAACAGGTAGTGTTGAAGACTTGAGGTCCTATCTTGATAGGGAGAACCACTTCACCATGGACAACACTCTTCGCACCATCGTAAGCACGCACCACAACGTCACTAGGTTTCAGTTTAATGCTTTTACAGTCAAGCTTATCGAGCACAACTTTCGGTAGCACATTCAAAGAAGAGCCATTGTCGATCAACACATGAGACAAGGTGATCCCCTTATACTCAATGGAGATATGCAGAGCTTTATTGTGATTCTTTCCTGCTGGTGTCAGGTCAGCATCAGAAAAGCCTATGCCATTATCAACAACCAAGTTAGCAACATAATTTTCTAACTGATCGACAAATGTCTCCTAAGGTACATGAGCGGTCTTCAAGAATTTTATCAACGCATTGGCATGAGATTCAGAAGATAACAACAAGGATAACATCAAAATTTTAGACGGAGTATGCCCCAGCTGTTCTACCACATCAAAATCACTCTTACGGATGATTTTCAGCATTTCTTCCATTTCCTGCTTGGCAACATCTTCGGTAGTAACTTCGACTGGTGTCTTTGACTGAGAATGATTGATTACTGGTCCCTTTCCTCGAGCTTCAGGGGCGGGAGGTGAGATTTCTAGAGAGAAGATCCTTCCACTTCGAGTAATTTTACTAGTCCCAACAATGTCAACGTCATTAGGATTAGCAGAATCATCATCTTGCTTTATGTCGTGGATGTAAACATCACCTCCATAATTCCACGGAATGGCTTTGCTTGAGGAATACGATACTGGGCCAGGTGCAGTAATAATTAGGGGAGCTACCTTGGGCTCAGTAGTAACCTTCACTGGAACTTTGGACCTAGCAATCACAAATATTTCTTCAATAGGGTTTTCCACCTTAGGAATATTTTCAAAGAGAATTGTACGATCATCCATCAGCCGTTGAATACCATTCCTCAACTTCAAGCAATCATTGGGTCGGAGTATACAGAGATCGCAATTTTCAGCACAACCGGGAAATAAACCAGCTTGCAATAAATTCTTCTTGATGATCAGGAGAGGAGATGCTAAGTAGCTACATTAGTAATGTGAGAATTGTCATCCACAGTGTCATACCCCGATTTTGGTCCTGAATTTTTCCATTTTTTATTTTTTCATTTGGCACTTGGCCTAAAGTTCATTTGCATACATTCATGACCAAAGGCAACCGTCCATTCCCAAATCCATTCAAAAATCCAAATCCTTTTCATTTTATGAACCAAATTTTCAATTATCCATATTTTATATTCATTTACATATCCATAAAAAAGGCAATGTAAAAAGCATGGTACATAATGCTACATTCTCATACACTTCATTCCATTAATATTTATATATCATGAGCACATTTTTACATGTTAAAGCCAAGCATGTTTCCATGAGCATAGTGTCGACATATATGTTACATAGCTTATATACTAACCTTTTATTACAAGCATTTCACCATTGTATACATATATCACAAAGAGGGCCAGTTACAATCAGAATGAAAAAGAGGGAGAGTCTTGGTATGCCTCATGATTCTATACTCCACGCTTCCACTTGCCGTGCATTTTCTAACCAAAAAGCTGCTACCAAACAAATACCACGGCAATCACAGTATAAACCAACTGCAGCATGAAACATAAGCCACGCTGGAACCAACGGCAACGCCGACAACAGACCGCAGCAGCAACTGAACATAACAGTCTCACAAATGCATACCAACTGCAAGCCACAATGATGTAGTGAGAGCCAACGGCAACGCCGACAACAAAACTCAATCAAAAGCTATAAGTCACCATCGGCTGCAACAGAACCGCAAATGGTAAGTCCAAAACAACAAGCTGATATCTAACCTTCCGCAGAGCTCAAACGCAGTTCATCCGAAACGCCAAAAATGCAAAACAACACAGCATCATGCATCAGGCCAGCAGATCAGTACACAGAACAAGACCCGTAAGGCAAAACAAGTCAAGAAGCCGACAACCACAATCCTTCAGCAGTCCAAGGCAAAATATGTTGCACGAATTGTATCAAAACTGTATGACACTTGCAGCAGACAACATTACATAGAGAAATGGCAGCAGACCTAACCATGTGACAATAGTCATGCTGCAGAACAATCATGCTACAAACCTGCACCACAACCAAATTAATTGACAAAAATAACTGGCCACCATATCCTCCTGCATTGTCAAATTCCAGAGTTCAAACAATTGCTCGTCCTAGTTCAGTGCCTCTATCAGCCACTGTATCAGGACCGTCGGGCAGTCTCTCTCCAATTGGATGCACGCCTCTCTTGCAGACAGTTGTGACGACAGGTGTCCGACGGCTTGTTATCATTGAAGTCGAGAGCAGGCGTGTAGAATTTGTCAGTTTGGGTTGGTGACTGAACAAGTCAGTTAGTGCTGCAGCGGTCAATCTTCTGTGAATCTCATTTTACCAGTACAGCGCATCAAATCGGTTCTCCTCAGGATGCTTATTTGGTCACTTGAACATATCTTCTGAACATGTTGCACTCAAGATCGCCAACCACGTTGAGGCTGCATTTTGTGTATGGCGTCAAAGAGCTCACCAGAATGTGCCATGATCTAAGTTCTGCATAAGCCTCATTGTCATACCCCAAAATTTGCCCGTTCATATTACAAAGCATTTTTCAAGGCACTCCAACTTATTTTTCAAGGCATTGACCTTAAAGGAACAGGAGCCCAGCTCACAACAGGCCCAATCCAGAAAAAAGCCCAAACTAGCTTGCTCGCTAGGCGAGCAACTCCTTCGCCTAGCGAAGCTTGCGAATACCAGAATTTTTGGGCTTCATTCTGAGCCCATTAGGTCACAGATGGCCTGCTCGCTAGGCGAGCAAATCCTTCGCCTAGCGAACCCTTCGCTACAACGCTCGCCTAGCGAAGCTTGCGAATATCAGAATTTTTGGGCTTCATTCTGAGCCCATTAGGTCATCACAATCACTATAAATACAGACACTTCAGTCACGAAAATGAAGAGAGGAGGAGGGAAGGAAACCCTGGCATAGAAACCCTGCCGGCCCAGAGAATTCAGAGTAAAGGAACCCTGAAGGCAACTCATCTGCTTCGAAGCGACCGCCGCCCAACTCAATCCGATACCTAGAGTGATCAGTCCCTTTCGACATTGCAACTGCAAACAGGTTTGCGCATCATTACTGTTTTATGCTTCCAACCGGTAATCTTTACATACATAATGCATCATGATTAAATTTTTGGATATGTATTTTGATTTCACATGTGAATTTAAATATGCCTGAATATCCTGAATGTTTGTCCATGCTATTCCTGTAATTAAATGCCATAAGGTTCAAGGTTCCGGAGATGGTGCTGTTGTCAAACTCAAAACCCGTAGCCGCTCGCTAGCACATCGCTAAGCGAGCCTGTAGCGAGTACTCGCTAAGCCTTCGCTAGGCGAAGCAGGAGCGAACGAGACAGTGGCTGTTTTGTTTCTTTTCTGTTCTGCCTTATGTTTGTCTAATCAAGCTTCATTATAATTCTGCATTATTTGGCCTGACTTTATGACTGTTGTGTTTATTTCGTGGTGCAATCTCCAATTGTACTTTGCCTCGGTGCTCTAACTCGTGTGTTGAATTGTGTAAAGGTTTACATATTCCCGAGGAAATGGCCAGCTAGGTATTCTACCTTATGTGTGGGATATCCCTATGGAGATGGATTCTGAATTACTTAATTTTAATGTGGAGATTCATCCTAAATTCTCTAGTTGATTTTAATGTATTGATTTCATCGATGTTAATGTGGACCTAATTACCTAATTGATTACGGCTACCTAATTAATTGTAAAACTTTGCCTTTAAATAAGTGATCTTGGACCTCTCTTTGTTACCCTACGACTACGGTATTACGGTCATGTCCCGCGAATGTGGGGATACACTTAGTAAAGACCCTTCGATTAAATCATCATGTCCCTCTAAAATAAATCATAGTCCCTCGGATGTTGCCTTCGAATGTATGATTTTGTCCCTCGATGACCCTTCGGTGTAGCCTACGGTTAAATGATGATCGTCCCTCCGAATGCTAAGGTATCCTTACAAATGTTGCCTTCAATGACCTAACGATGACCCTACGATGGCCCTTAAATCCAAAAGGACAAGACTACTTACTTCTCAATAGTAAGGACAGTTTTACCCTCACAAGGATAGGAAATGCCCATAAAGACCTTGGGTAGGTATAACTCCTAAATGCTTGCTCACAACTAAAACTACTTTTCGCACATCACACTTTTCAAAACCTCCATAGAAAATCACCACTTGGCATACATTCGTACTAGAATCATTGTCAAGTTATATTTTTCTAAATAACTTTCAAAACTAAACGAGATAACCACTTTGTATACATTCATACAAGAATCATTACAAAGTTAAATTCTCTTTTCAAAACATTTTCTAAACAATTCACGAACACTCTTTCAGACAAGAAAAATAATATAGGTGATCAAGCAATTAAGAGCCCATGGATAACCATGGATACAAAGGGTGCTAACACCTTCCCTTTGTATAATGTACCTCCCGAACCCAAAATCTAAATTAAGGTCTTTCCTGTTCTTTTCCACCTTTCCTTATTGGATAAAAGAAAAGTCGGTGGCGACTCTTGCTATCCGCGACATTGCGATTAAAAGCAAAACACACAAAGTCAGTTCACCGTATGACACTCATATACGGTAACTATGCATAAATTCGGCAATGCTGCAATATACATGAAAGGCAGGGTTAGAAACCAAGAAGTTTACCATTTTTCAATGCCTTGGAATTCAGTCATGGACATGATGATGATGGAGTTTCATTCACATGGTATAACCATTCAAGAGATTGAAAATGTTCTTCACAGGCTTCCAATTCATCACAGAATCATACCTGCAATCAAATCAGCGCATGCTTTAGGGTGTGATTTGAGGATTGTGAATGACGCAAATATGTTTTACGTTGAAACTATTTTGAAGCATTTGGGAATAATCGAATGCTTCACGGAGATTAACACTAATCCAGGTTATGTTAATCAACAAGGAAGGGTTAGAATTTCGCCTTATCACAACATTCAACAGTAAAATTCACATCCTGCAGCTACAAATCCAAATAGAACCGAGTGTTACTCATGCTTTCTCCGAATTCACTGCAGTAAAACACGAGTAACTAGTCAAAACAGTAAGAGTTCAAAAATCCCAAAATGGAATGGAGACAAAATTCGAAGAAAAAGCACAGGTTCAGATTACCTTTTCCAGAACAAGCATCAAAGAGGCAATCCGTTTCTGAGCATCAAAAGGAGTTTGCAGAGACACCTGTTTTGATATGCATAAGCCAATCCCAAACCCTAAATTTGTTGGACATAAAAGGAGAGAAGAGAATCAGAAGAGAGGACGAAAAAAATTGAGAGGCGGACAAAACTCCACAAAGAACCCTAATCCCCAAATCAAAAGAAACCGGTATTTGAAGAGGCGAAGGAAGAGGATTTAAGCATCACCTGAGCCGTCGTCACCGTCGAAGGTGAGATTTTCACTCGACTCTCTTTTGAAACCATAGATTCGTATATTTCTTGGGTAGTATTGTGAGCGATTGTGAGAGAGACGCGAGGTTGAGAGCGATTTTGGGAGAGCGATTGAGAGTGATGAGTGAAGTTTAAGAGAGACGTGAGGTTGAGAAACCGATTTTGAGAGAAGCGAAAGCGTGAAGACGTTGTGAGAGTGAGGACGATGAGGGAGTGACGATGGAGAGTCTGTTACTGTTGCTCCTATTTTTTTTTCTTTTTTATTTTATTTTGAAAAAAAACAAACATTTAAGCCACACAAAAAATCCATTAAAAAAAATTAATGCTTTAGTTTTCCTTTGCACATTTTATTAATTAGTTTTTATGTTTCCAATCCATCAGCATGGAACCCAACAGCCAGGCGGCTGGTTTTTTTTGGGTAATCCAACAGATCATTTTTTTTATTTTAGTTTTTATTTTTAATTTTTTTTATTCCAATCTATTCTGGTTTATATACCCAAGTTGTTATTGTAAATAATAACTAATCATAAATGGTCTAGTGGAGAGAGGGTGGTTTCATGGTCTTTAGTGGAGTGAGTTCGATACTTGGGGATAGCCAATTTTTGTGTTTATATTTGTTATGTTTATTATTTTATCTAATTTCTTTTTCTATATAGTACCTTGCTATTTATTTTAATTTTAGGTTATTGATATTCATTTCCATACCCTTGTAAGTCGATTGCTTTTAAGCATCGCCATCAACCTCACATAGCTTACTCTTGGGCTTTCTTACAATGAGCCAGTTCTCTTGCACTTACACTCATACATTGCATTATTTGTTGTTTGGGCCCGATTTGATTATTTCATGATTTTGAATCCCCATTTGACAAAATGTACCCCACTTCCCCGATGTGTAATAATTTTGTACTGTTTTATTTCTTTATTTGTTTGACTGTTTATTATATACTAACACAAGAATAAAATCAACTATTTCCAAAAGATCAAAAATAATGACTCGATCCAACGTCGAGTATTTTCTCAATAGACAAATCAATTCATTTCTCCCTCCTATTCTATTCCATTTCTTTCAAACTTTCATCAAACGCTTGATTCAATGTCAAGCCATTTTTTCTAATAAAAACTCAAAAAATATTAATTCATAGTTAAGACCTTTTCAATAAAGATGGGAGTGGAACGTGGTGTATACCGTGCACTCCTGAGACTAGGATTCGAGACGGATGTCTCGCCAATCCTAGCTCTCGCCATCATCCAAATTTATCCACTTTTTTCTCTCTCAAACACTCATTCAAATTTCTCTTAAACGTCCATCAATACTTGAACTAGGGTCAAGTCATTTTCACAACAAAAGTCAAAATACCTAATTCTTATTTAACACTTGTTCAATAAAGGTGGAAATGGAACATGGTGTATACCGTGCACTCCTGAGATTAAGATTCGAGACGTATGCCTCGCCTATCTTGGCTCTCGCCGTCGTCTAAAATTGTCAATGCAGTTTCTTCAAACCCTTTCTCAATCAAATTCAAAACACTTAATTCTTATCAAACATTTTTTGCAAATAAGATGGAAATGGAACGTGGTGTATACCACGCACTCCTGAGACTAGGATTCGAGATGTATATCTCTCTCATCCAAGTTCTCGCCATCACTCAAAATACATCCAACCAATCAAACTCTTTTCTCGCCGCCGTGCGATTAATCAAAAACCCTTTTTCATAAACGAAAGATATATTGTCTTAAGGTGATGCAAAACAATGTTTCGGCCACGATTGTTGAGTCGAGATAAGTGACGCTTTTCTGAATGTAGATTTGTAAATCCGTTCGATGTGTGGTATGCGTCCACTCCTCATCTGTTTTGGGTAAAACAATGTTTTCGTCGATTAATACAATATAGCTTTCGCTAAAATCGACCAACAAACAAACATTTTTCTACCCAGAACTACGTAAGCCTTGATTTCTCTTTTGAGATACGTAGGAGCAGGATTTTTAAATCTTGTCAGGCCCACTAATAAAAAACTTAGGTTTAGTCCTTCGTCAAAAATCCAAAAACATTCTCTTCTCATCCTTCCTTTCTTTCCCACCTAATAATTTGAAAAGCCTAATATTTCAACTAACACTAATGCACACAACTAACCTAATGGTTCCCGTTGAGTACAACGGACGTGAGGGGTGCTAATACCTTCCCCTTGCGTAATCGACTCCCGAACCCTGATATTGGTTGCGATGACCATATCTTATCCTTTCTTTTATGGGTTTTATCGATATTTTCCCTTTCCTTTTTAGGAATAAATAAAGTTCGGTGGCGACTCTGTTCAGTCCATCATTGCGAGCGTGCGATCGCGCTTCGCTTTGAAGTCGTATCCCCATTTTTCGAGGTGCGACAGATGGCGACTCTGCTGGGGAGTACATCCCTAAGTGAGTCAAGCCTAGTTAGGTCGTTTGTGTGCCTTTATTTGTTTACCTATGTGGCTTTTCTTTATTATTTTTACTATCTCTATTATCATATTGATATGAATCTGTTGTATTGGTTCGATTATGGTTTGGTACTTGGATACTCTGATTGCAAACCTTGTGGGAAAGATTTTTTACCCGAGTCTCGAGTAAAAACATAAGATAGGACGAGGTTGAGTAGTGCGGGTCCGCGAGATGTATTTCTCGTTGGGTCGGTACGAGAACCTTACTTAGAGTAGATTCTTGAGAGAATGTTGTCGCTCGGCAAGTAAGTTGCTGTAAGCTTCGATATTTTCTTTAGGATCCATGACTCTGAGAACCATTTGTAGAACCTTAGTTCTTTGTCCAACTAGGAAAGATGGCTGCGTAGTGTGGGTCTGCGAGATGAATTTCTCGTTGGATCGATGCGAGAACCTCACTTATAGTAGATTCTTTAGATGGAAATGATGCCCGGCAAGTAAGTTGCCGCAGGTAGCAAACAGTCTAATGGATCCATGACTCTAGGAACTTTTTTTAAAAACCTTAAATCATACCTGGTGAGAACCATGTTCTATATAAAGCAATCAGACTTATCCATGCCTTAAGCCTATTGAACCTATACAAAAAAAATGCATTGCATCCATTCATATACCGTTGCATATGCATTCGTCATCATGCATTTTTCATATCATTTCTCGAAAATACCAAAACAACTCATCTATCCTTTGTCCATGATCAGCAAAGTGATTCCTGACACACGTTTAGAACAAAGAACCATGTCTCAAGAGATGATGAACGAGCTACGGAAAAGTCAAGAAGCATTGAAGGAGGGACTCAATCTTTTGAAGAGCCAAATGGGATGGGTCGTGGAAACCCTGCAAGCCTTATTGAGGAAAGAGGGTTATCCTATACCCATTGCTACAACAAAGAGAGCTACTACTCCACATCCATCTAGTGTTACCTCAAGTCAAGGGAAATTCCATGTGGAAACTCCTCATCTACCGGCATATGGCCCTCCCTCAAGACGTCATCATCAATATCCTCTGGCTATTCCTTCTCAAAATCACCGAAGTCAGGTTCAGAACAAAAATCAGAATCAGAACAAGAGGAACAAGAATCACAATGACCCAATTCCGGTGCCATATAGCAAGCTCTACCCACAACTGATCCAGAATGCTTTGGTGACCCCTCGAGCTCTCACACCTGTGTCACCATACCTGCCATGGTACAATCCAAATGCAACATGTGAATTCCATAAAGGGGCATTGGGACATGACCTAGATTCTTGCTTAGCGCTGAAAGCCTTGGTACGAGAACTGATTAACAAAAAGAGCTTAGTCTTTGAAGAAGATCAAGTGTGAATACCACACTGGAACAATGGGGCACTCCATCGAGGAATGCAAGAGTTTTAAGCTCAAGCTGCAAAGATTGATTGACATAAGGTCACCAACACTCAAGGAGGAAGGCTTAGGTACATATACCTTGATTTTTGGGCCAGGTAATGAGAAAGGGAAAGGACCCTTGAAACCCCTCAAGGTTGTGTTCCACAAGGAAGATGTCAGGGATGTGGCTAATGAGCTATCATTGTTTCCTGGTAAGAGCATTGAGATACCGCCTTGGATTTCCAATGTCACGACCCATACCAATGAAAGAAAGGGAGAAGTGAGAAGTGGATCCAAGAAGGTTGCGTTCAACGATGAGATTGAAGGAAAAGAATTTGAAGATCATCATGCCAATGTCAAAAAACTTGTTGATCCCAACCTTCAAGTTTGAAGAAGTCAATTCCCTAAAGCTGGCAAGCATTTGTTTGTTTCAGCATTCTTTTTGTAGTTTCCTTGCATGTTGATTGTTAATTGCTTTTAAGCATTGTTGTTTTCTTTGAATTGGTAAGATTAATGAAATATTTATGCATCTTTTGAATTAATCCATTCGTATTCACTCATTTTCCTTTATGTTAAAAACCAAAATACTCCTCTCATTCACTTTTGTTTATCAAACCGTTGTGTTAACAAAGATTGGAAGGAGGATGATGAAAATAAAACACCTGAAATTGTTGTGGTGTGCTTTTGAGTAAAACCTTGTCGGTGATGTAAGGCATTGTTTCAAATCCCCAAACACTGAAGAGATAAGGAGTTAATCCCTAGTCAACCACTTTGAGCCTAGAAGTTGGTGTTTATTTCAGATCTAAAACCTTTAATCTTAACCTGGGGCAGGGTAGTTATGTTCAGATAGTTTGATCGTGCATTCGTTCTTTCAAAAAAAAACCGTCCATATGTACGCCCTCCAAATAGGTTCAACCACATGTTATCTTTCACGCACATGTTGAAGTGTCAAAGAAGCTAAGAAAAGCTAAAATTAGTGTTAGTTGATCCTTATCCACCAATAATATGGTAGTCAACACCTAAAAAAAAAGATTGAAAAAAGCTCGCTAAGTGAAATACCACAAAATGACTTAGGCAAAAGTCAGGGCATCCCGATGGACCGAAAGCTTCAAAGAAGCGGTCCAGGAAAAATTAGGGATAAAGAAAATCAATCAAAAGAGGTCATTAAATCCTCAACAAAAACAAAATAAGGTGACTGCCATTTCAAGAAAATCTCGCCTTGAATCCCTCATTTCCACTTTCGCACCTTCGAGATCGAATGCGTGTATTGAATTAACTGAACATAGGAACTGGAGATCATCAAGAAGAAGGGGTGGGTAAAAATAATTTTTGAGCCTTATATCCTTTTGTTTCAAAAAAAAACCGTGAGCCAGACCACGTTACAACCCTTAAAAGACCTAATTGAGGCAGGGTTTATTTTGAAAGCATACTATAACAAGGTTGTGTTAACTTGACTCCAAACAATTTTTGTTAATCATTTGATGGCACCAACATGCATACTGTGAATGACTTGATCACCATTGTGTTCTTATCAACGACTCGTTCACTGTATTTCACCCATTCATATCAATAAACTTTGAGTTTAAATTTTTGCATAAACATTGCATAAAAATTACCATTTTTTGAATGCACAATCTTATTTGCGAGTCAACACTTAGCATCAAAGAAATTCCAACAATATGCAGTTGAGGAAATTGATAAAGTGAAAGAAGTCCAAACAGGGGAAATCGCTTTGAGCATCAGTTAATTCGAGCTAATCACCCTAAGGGTCATCTCGCCAAGAGTAATTTGCTTCAAGACTTAGAGTGGGGCAAGCCATCTCAGAGCTCAATGAGTCCAACTATCCAAAGGACAGTCAATCAAGAGTCTACCATTCCAACATTTGGTTAGTCAAGTTCGGACCACTGCAAGTCTTGAACAGTTGGGGCAAGCCATCTTGAGATCGTCTCATGTCAAGCTGTTTCAAACTCACTTTCAAGGTGAACATTTTCAAAGACCCAACAAACTGGGGCAAGATGAGCCACAGAGGGGCAGACCCCCTTCATGCTTTCAAATTGATCAAACAAATTCTGCCATATGTCAACAACTATTGGTTTTGATACGAGTGCCCAAAAACTATGCTAGCATGGTTCATTAATCCTCCAAAAGGATCCCATTGGCTAAGTTGTGGTGTCAAGCTTGATAGAATTCTCCTTTGATAATATCTATCATAAAATATTTGGTTGAGTTCTCGGTGTTGAGGAATCATGATCTCCATAAATAGTCCCTACAAACTCCCAGTCTGCCTATTGTCAGCATTGCATATCATGATCATTCATATATCATGCATAAAAAAATCCAAATCATGCATAACCGAAATGTACTTCGTGCTCATTTTGCGATGACCATATCTTATCCTTTCTTTTATGGGTTTTATCGATATTTTCCCTTTCCTTTTTAGGAATAAATAAAGTTCGGTGGCGACTCTGTTCAGTCCATCATTGCGAGCGTGTGATCGCGCTTCGCTTTGAAGTCATATCCCCATTTTTCGAGGTGCGACACACAACATTAACAGTCTTGTCATGATTAGGCATAGGAGCAGTGATGACATTAGGAGTCTCTGGAGGATCAAATTCAATTTCTCCAGCGTCGATCATATTCTGAATCTTATTCTTCAACAACCAACAATCGTTTGTATCATGCCCGGGGCTATCAGAGTGATATGCACACCTGGCATTGGGATTATAACGAGGAGAAGTAGTGTTGGGATTTGCAGGAGGATCTCTGAGGGTAATTAAATTTGCTTTTAGCATACCCTGTAGTGCTTGTGCTAAAGTCATATTGATCTTGGTAAACTGCCTTCTTGGCCTGTCTTGTCTGTGTTGGATGTTTTGAGATGGCGGTGCTGCAATCGTAACTGCTCCAACAATATGGTCACGATTTTTCTTGTTATGACCCCTTTGACCGTACACAACATTTGATTCATTCTTCCCCTGATAGGACTTTTTGGTGCTTGCAGAGGTAGCTGCCTGTATCTTTCCACTTCGAATGCCGCTTTCAACACGTTCACCCGTCAATATAAGTTCAGTGAAACCCGATGAGGAACTTCCCAATAGATGGCTGTAGAATGGGCCAGTTAGTGTACCCATGAACATGTCCACTAATTCTCGATCAGTCATAGGGGGTTTAACTCTGCCAGCCAAGTCTCTCCATTTTTGAGCATATTCTTTGAAGCTTTCTTTAGAGCCCATAGTCATATTCTGGAGCTGTAGCCGAGTAGGCGCTAATTCAGAATTATACTGGTAGTGCTTGTAGAAAGTTGTCGCTAAATCAGTCCAGGTGCGGATGTTAGAGCTCTCGAGCTGATAATACCACTCTAACTGTGTGCCAGACAGACTCTCTTGGAAGAAATGGATCCATAGCTTCCTATTAGTGGTATACGGCTGGATCTTTCTCACATAAGCTCTCAGATGCATCTGAGGACAAGACGCACCATCATACTTAGTGAAAGCGGGGACCTTGAATTTGCGAGGAATGACCACATCAGAGACCAGACCTAAGCTTTCGAAATCCAGACCGGGCGCCTTCTGACCCTCCATAGCTAGCATACGTTCTTCCAGCAACTTATACTTATCATCTTTCGAAGAGTATTGTTCATTTTCATAATTTTCATAGTCGTCCTCAGGGTTGAAGGGATCAGCATTCTCATCTTCCGAATCATTTTCTGTCTCATCTTCTTTATCCTTCGGAATTCCAATCTTGACTCCTGGAGCCTGTCCTTTAAGCCTTCTTCCCGGGTTAATGTAACTCACAGGTTTCTTGTCTTTCTTCTTCTCGAGCAATAGAGTCTTCAGTTCCTCCTGCCCCTTGGATAAGTTCAAGATCATCTCCTGGAATTAAGCATTCTGAGCCTGGAGATCCTTGACAGTTTGTTCGAGGGCCATTTTTCTGTTTGAGAGGAAGACCGTGATAACATTGATCCTTTAGAGTGCCTGTTATGCAATGTTATGTTATGCTATGCAATGTATGAAATGTTTTCAAGGACTTTTGGAATTTAACTTTGCGTAAACCACCAAAAAGGGGAACTTTTATTAATAATTTCTTTAATCAATGTTCATTACAAGAAAAAATGAAAGCTCAAGTCTCCCAGGGACGGCTTCTTTTTGGGCGGAGATATGCATTGAGACTTCGTTCCTCATTAAGCTGGCTGGTGAGCTCTAATACTTTCTTCCTTTCAGCACAAAACTGAGCTTCAAAAGTATCCCTTTCCTCTCTCAACTGGATCCAAGATTTCTTCAATTCTTCAACATTGGTAGGCATATCTGGATAAGGAATGATCTGAGGGGTACCTGCTTCAACTTTTGGTTCAACAATCAGAGGTCCGATTGCAAGATATGGCATGATAAGCTCACGAGCTCTGGTGCGTACCCATCTGAGATAAGGTTCCATAGGAATAGAGTTTTTCTGTCCTAAAGTACTTCTTTTCACCATGCCCCAAGCTCGTATAAACCTTTGACGGAGACCTTGAGAATCGTTGTCATAGTCAAACACAGTGCCTTGGATAATTATTTCATGTGGACCATCTCTTCGAGCATAACCAAACTGACGTAGGGCTAAAGCAGGATTATAAGTAATACCTCCTCTTATCCCCAGGAGTGGTACGTTAGAGAATTCTCCACAACGGTCAATGATGATAACATTTTCTTTGGGTTGGGGACACCAATGGATGTCTGAATGGGAGAGCGACATTATCCTTTGAGACCATTTCAAATTTTGCTCATTCTTCAAGACTGATTGAGAAAGGTGCGAAATAAACCACCTAGACAATAAAGGTACGTAGCACATGAGAGTTCCTTGCCTTTTCATAGTACGAGTGTGAAGGGAATGCAAAATGTCTCCAAGCAAGGTGGGCACAGGGTTATGAGTGAGAAATATCTTAACAGCATTCATGTCTATGAATTGATCCGGATTATGAATTAGCACCAAACCATAGATTAGTAATGCTAGAACATCTTCGAAAGCATGGACACTCATAGCTTTAAGGAATTCTCGGGCCTTATTTATCAAAAATTTGGCAAGTAAACCCTTAACTTCACTTCTTGTTACCCAATTAGTTTCAATGTCGGACTTTGTCATGTGTAAAACCGCGACAACCTCTTCAGACCTCGGAATCTTTTCTAAACCACTGAAAGGTGTTTGATCAAGGATAGGTATCCCAAGCAACCTGGAAAATTCTTCTAATGTGGGTACCAACTGATAATCTGGGAAGGTGAAGCAATGATGTTTAGGATCGAAGAACTGGAATAGAACTCTCATCATATCTTCCTTGAAACCGGTGGTAACTAAAATGAGGAGATAACCATGTTTCTTGATGAACTGAGCATGATCAGGAAGTTCCGACACTAAATCCTTGAGTTGAGGAGAGGTAGCTACAAAATTGATCCGGATGGTCTTCCTGGAAGCCATAGCCCTACAAAACAGAGCAAAGTTAAATCCCTAAGTCCTCGAAATGGTTAGTACAATGCCATGATGTCATGATGTTATGATGTTATGATGTCAAGTAGGTAACAAGCACAAACAAGTCACACCACAATCATTCCTAGGTTTTAAGGCTTGCATGAGTTCCATAGGTAAGTACCCTCCCCACTGAAGTTTGGTTGGTTCAACCTGTCCTAGAATAGTAACCGGGTTCTAGAAGGATCTCAAATCATTGACCTTTCCTTAAGTCCACTTCAGTGCAACACCAAGCGGTTGACCAAAATTTCCCTAAAGTCCAATCTCAAAAAGTGTAGTATCGAGTATCAACCAACCCTAGTCGGAACCGAAGTCAGTTATCTCACTACTTTCTAATGGCTAGGATGAGTCAATTAGAGTTCTAAAGGTCTGGTTAATGCTTTGATGACACCACGCAGACGCCAAATTTTTCCTCAAGTAAACATGAGGAACTTCAGGACATCCAAAGTGTCACATTAACCGTAGCCATCATTTTAACCATTCCAGTATACGCCGGACAGTTGTGATGATCTTTTGCTACTTACCTAAGGTACACTAGATCCAGGTGTAGGATCTTTCACTCAAGCATAGAATACCCAAACAATCCCTTAAAAGTAAATCAGACAAAGAAACAATTCGAAAACATAAGTGATCTTATCTTTAAGGTAACCTCTCTTTTTAAGAGTCCCCAGCAGAGTCGCCAGTTCTGTGATACGGTGAACTGACTTTGTGTTTTTGCTTTGAAAAGCATTGTTGCAGATAGCAAGAGTCGCCACCGACTTTTCTTTTATCCAATAAGGAAAGGCGGAAAAGAATAGGAAAGACCTTGATTAGATTTTGAGTTCGGGAGGTACATTATACAAAGGGAAGGTGTTAGCACCCTTTGTATCCATGGTTATCCATGGGCTCTTAATTGCTTAACTCACTTATGTTTTCCTTGTTTGAGAAAGTGTTTGAGAAATGTGGTGTGTTTAGAAAATATTTTGAAAGGAGAGTTTAACTTTGTAATGATTCTTGTACTAATGTATACAAAGTGTTTATCTCGTTTGATTTTGAAAGATGTTTAGAAAAATATAACTCGGCGATGATTCTGGTGCGAATGTATACCAAGTGGTGATTTTCTAAAAGATGTTATGAAAAGTGTGAGGTGTGAAAAGTATTTTAAGTTGTGAGCAAGCATTTAAGAGTTATACCTAACTAAGGTCTTTATAGGTATTTCCTATCCTTAGGAGGGTAAAACTGTCCTTACTATTGAGAAGTAAGTAGTCTTATCCTTTGGATGTAAAGGGACATTGTGGGGTCGTCGATTGGTCATTGAAGGCAACATTTGTAAGAATACCTTAGCATTCGAAGGGACGATCATCATTTAATCGTAGGCTACCACGAAGGGTCATCGAGGGACAAAGTCATATATTCGAAGGCAACGTTCGAGGGACAAGGTCATATATTCGAAGGCAACGTTCGAGGGACTATGATTTATCTTGTAGGGACATTGACCTTTTGATCGAAGGGACTATGACTTATCTGTTTAGGGATGATGATGATTTAATCGAAAGGGTCTTTGCTAAGGGTATCCCCATATTCGCGGGACATGACCGTAATATCGTAAGGCAACAAAGAGAGGGTTACCCTAGAGTTGCAAGTGTGGAAATGATTGGATTCAAATATATTATCTTGAATTAATTTATCTAAGTTCGATTATTTATCTTTCCATGCAATCCTATTAGCATACATGCAGACAATTATATTCACAGTACGGAAAAAAATTAAAGTGCGAAAAATAAGACTACGTTATTACATGGCTTCGGGATGGGGTACATAATTTAAAAGGGGATATAAAATATCTAAATCTTAATTAACGAGTACAAAAGTAAAAGGGCATACAAAATAATAAAACCTAATTAAACTAAAAAGAAAGAAAAAAAATCCTAATTAAATTTATTACATAGAAAGTTCATGACAAATGAAATAAATAAACTAAATTTAAGAATGAATTAAGAATATTTTTAGTCTATAATAATAGAAACTTTTTTATGAAAAAAATATAATTAGATTTTTATTATTCAAAATAGCCCATTTTAATTAATTAAGTGATATATGAAAATTTAATTAATAAACTAGATTAAATTATATCCTAGTTTAAATAACTAATATAATATATTAATTAGAAAATTAATTAATGAGTTTTATTTTAATAATAGAAAAATAGTGGTGAATTAATTATAGTGGAAAGAGAGTAAACATAGTAAAAACACTGAAAAGCTAAAAAATAGGTCCTCTACGTTGCAGTGAGGGGGGAGCTACCAACGAGCCATGTTGGTCCATTCGTTATTTATTCGACTTCATTAAAATATATATTAATTCTACATGGATTTTTCCATTTTGACACAACACCACCATGCATGTTACAACTTTCTCTCTTACGGCAAGCTACTTTATTTTTTCTCATGCTGTTTCTTTCATGTGAATACAACAAATCTGTAACTTCATCTTATATCAAACCACACACATAAAATAAGATCATAGGTAATCATCATGCAATAATAAAAATAGCCATGCACAAATCAAGAAGCTTATATTATTTTACTCATGTATTAGTTCTCTTTACTGCAAGTGATAATGATAAAACAAACCTTACACATACATGTTAAAGACAACCAAGGATTTATATTATCACCATTATATCATCATCATTATTATGTAATAACAGCGTGTAAAATAAACATAATCATGCTAGAAACAACACGCATATAATAATAATTAAATGGCAGATATAATTCTTTAATCATGCAAATAGAATTTCTCCAACATGCTATGACATATCAAGAACAAATGCATACTTGAATAAAGCAATATCAACATCCACCAAACCATGAATACATCATCTCAATATATATATTAAACCAATATTATTCATGCATGAATTAAGGAGTATTGCAAGGTAATCATACTGGATGCAAATTCCATAATGAACACTTATTGGGGATTTGATTCTTCTAGCTTGCTCACTGTATGTGTGTTGTTCTTATTCAGGCTAAGAGTGCTTTATGGTTGCTTCTCGTTTCCCTACCCGTGAATCTTCTTGCTTCTGCCTTGCCTTGTGTATCTTCTTCTGCTGTATCTCTCATCTTTTGCCCCTTTTCTTTTCTCTCGCTGCAGCCATATGAAGTATTTATAATGGTGTGGATTAGGGTTTAACCTTGCTAAATATTTGGATCCCTTCCTATAATTTAAGAGAGTTAGCTATAATGGTGTGAATTAGGGTTTAACCTTGCTATCTATTTGGATCCCTTCCTATAATTTAGGAGAGTTAGCTATAATGGTGTGAATTAGGGTTTAACCTTGCTATCTATTATTATAAATAAATATTTATTAAATACAAATATTATTATAAATAATGAATAATTTAAATGACTTTTAACAAATAAAAATTAATTTAAATTTTAGTTACATAATTGAATTAAAATTTAAACCTATTTCTATTTTTAATTTCATCATTTAAAAAAAATCAAAATTATTCTTACTTATATCAACCAAAATTATTTTATAATTTATGGGCTTTTAGAAAAATGTTACTCTTATAAATAAATTTTATTAAGTAAAAAACGTGAATTACTAAATAAATACTATTTATAAATAATGAATAAATGGAACATGAGTCACTAAATTATAAAAAATAGTTATTATAATTTAATGAGCTTTAACAAATAAAATTAATTTAAAATTTTAATTATACAATTAAAATTCAAATCTATTTTTATTTATCATTAAATTAAAACTATTTTATTTATATATATATAATTTATTTATATCATACAGATAACCAAAATCATTATTATTTTTTATATCTGTATCACATAATAAATAAATTAAAATTTATAATTTATATGAGAATGTATGCTAATGAATGAATGCAAATGTGAAATGAATGCCATGCATGAATCAATTTATCATAAAAATTAACAAGCAAATTTTGGGGTATGACAGCTAACCTATCAAGAGCGAAGATCTCAAGGGGTGTCCCCCGAAGTTAACGGATCAAGTTTGAAGAAGTCATTCCCTGAAGATGGCAATCATTTGGTTGTTTCAGCATCTCTTTTGGAGTTTCCTCGCATGTTGATTGTTAATTGCTTTTAAGCATTGTTGTTTTCTTTGAATTGGTAAGATTAATGAAATGTTTATGCATCTTTTGAATTAATCCATTCGTATTCACTCGTTTCTCATTGTTCTTAAAAACAAAAATACTCTTCTCATTCACTTTTGTTTATCAAACTGTTGTATTAACAAAGATTGGAAGGAGGATGATGAAAACGAAACACCTGAAATTGTTGTGGTATGCTTTTGAGTAAAACCTTGTCGATGATGTAAGGCATTGTTTCAAATCCCCAAACACTGAAGAGATAAGGAGTTAATCCCTAGTCAACCACTTTGAGCCTAGAAGTCGGTGTTTATTTCGGATCTGAAACCCTTAATCTTAACCTGGGCAGGGTAGTTGTGTTCAGATAGTTTGATCATGCATTCGACCTTTCAAAAAAAATCGTCCATATGTACACCCTCCAATTAGGTTCAACCACATGTTATCCTTCGCGCACATGTTGAAGTGTCGAAGAAGTTGAGAAAAGCTAAAATTAGTGTTGGTTGATCCTCATCCACCAATAATGTGGCAGTCACCACGTAAAAAAAATAGAAAAAAGTCCGCTAAGTCAAACACCACAAAATGACTTAGGCAAAAGTTAGGGCATCCCGATGGACCGAAAGCTTCAAAGAAGCAGTCCAGGCAAAATTAGGGATAAAGAAAATCAATCAAAAGAGGTCATTAAATCCTCAACAAAAACAAAATAAGGTGACTGCCATTTCAAGAAAATCTCACCTTGAAATTCTCATTTTCACTTTCGCACCTTCGAAGTCGAATGCGTGTATTGAATTAACTGAACATAGGAACTGGAGATCATCAAGAAGAAGGGGTGGGTAAAAATAATTTTTGAGCTTTATATCCTTTTGTTTCAAGAACCATGAACCAGACCACGTTACAACCCTTAAAAGACCTAATTGAGGCAGAGTTTATTCTGAAAGCATACTACAACAAGGTTGTGTTAACCTGACTCCAAACGATTTTTGTTAATCATTTGATGGCACCAACTTGCATACTGTGAATGACTTGATCACCATTGTGTTCTTATCAATGACTCGTTCACTGTATTTCACCCATTCATATCAATAAACTTTGATTTCAAATTTTTGCATAAGCATTGAATTAAAATTACCAATTCTGGAATGAACAATCTTATTTGCGAGTCAACACTTAGCATCGAAGAAATTCCAATAATACACAGTTGAGGAACTTGATGAAGCGAAAGAAGTCTAGTCAGGGGAAAATCACTTTGAACATCAGTTAATTCGAGCTAATCACCCTAAGGGTCATCTAGCCAAGAGTAATTTATTTCAAGACTCAGATAGGGGCAAGCCACCTCGGAAGCTCACTGAGTCCAACAAGCCAAGGACAGTCAATCAAAAGTCTATCGTTCCAAGATTTGGTTAATCAGGGGTAGACCACTGCAAGTCTCGAACACTTGGGGCAAGCCATCTTGAGATCGTCTCATGTCAGGCTGTTTCAAACTCACTTTCGAGGTGAACATTTTCAAAGACCCAACAAACTGGGGCAAGATGAGCCACAAAGGGGTAGACCCCCTTCATGCTTTCAAATTGATCAAACAAATTCTGCCATATGTCAACAACTATTGGTTTTGAGACGAGTGCCCAAAAACTATGCTAGCATGATTCATTAATCCTCCAAAAGGACCCCATTGGCTAAGTTGTGGTGTCAAGCTTGATAGAATTCTCCTTTGATAACATCTATCATAAAATATTTGTTTGAGTTCTCGGTGTTGAGGAATCATGATCTCCATAAATAGTCTTTACAAACTCCATGTCCACTCAAGTGTCATCATTTGCATATCATGATCATTCATATATCATGCATAAAAAAAAACTCAAGTCATACATAGCCGAAATGTACTTCGGGCTCATTTTGCATTGACCCAGGTCTTGTTGTTGATCCTATACCCTTTGACCTCTAATTCCACTTTGTATTTGGTGCCCTTAAACCAACATCCGGTTTTCGCAGTCATTTTCAAGTCCAATTGTTGTTGGCAAAATCTGTTAAAAGCTGGTTGTAGTCCATTGCTTACGGTCAAAGTCCAATTGTTGTTGGCACCAATCTGTTAAAAGCTGGTTGTAATCCATTGCTTACAGTCAAAAGTCCAATTGTTGTTGGCAAAATCCGTTAAAAGTTGGTTGTAATCCATTACTTACGGTTAAAAGTCCAATTGTTGTTGGCACGTACAGAGAGTTTAATTACCCTGTCTTTCTTGATGGTTCCGTGAAAGTCATGTATGACTTATCATCTTGAGGAATTCCCAGAAGCTTGGAGGTTTTTCGTGTTAGAAAACTCCAATGATGTTGGTTTTGTTTGATTTCTTTATAAAGAATCATCATAGCCTTTTGCACGGATGATCTACTTATAAGAAGATTCCTGCTTATCTTTGTTTTGCATAAATTCCCTATCAGGAATCTCCAAAATCTTTGATCGGATGAATTTCTTATGAGAAATCTCCAGAACTATCAGATGCATTATAAAGTGTCAGGTCATGTATGAACCTGTTTTGAAGAGTCTTTCTCTATGATTGTTTCAATGTTATCAGGTCATATATGAACCTGTTGTTGAGCTTTATTCCAGTATTACCAGGTTCTTGATATTCCCCAGCATTGTCAGGTCATATATGAACCTGTTGTTGAGCTCTATTCCAGTGTCAGGTCATGTATGAACCTGTTTTGAAGAATCTTTCTCTATGATTGTTTCAGTGTTATCAGGTCATATATGAACCTGTTGTTGAGCTTTATTCTAGTATTACCAGGTTCTTGATATTCCCCGGCATTGTCAGGTCATATATGAACCCGTTGTTGAGCTTTATTCCAGTATTACCAGGTCATGTATGAACCTGTTTTGAAGAATCTTTCTCTATGATTGTTTCAGTGTTAACAGGTCATATATGAACCTGTTGTTGAGCTTTATTCCAGTATTATCAGGTTCTTGATATTCCCTAGCATTGTCAGGTCATATATGAACCTGTTGTTGAGCCTTATTCCAGTATTACCAGGTCATGTATGAACCTGGTTTGAAGAATCTTTCTCTATGATTGTTTCAGTGTTGTCAGGTCATGTATGAACCTGTTGTAGAAATTTTTCATATTCGGGTTTAGTAAGTCATATGTGAACTTACTACCGAAATCTCTTGTATTATAAGTATTGTTTATCAATTTTCACTTCGATTACTCCCTAGTGTGTGTCTGACTCTCCAGCAGGATTGTTTTCCCCAGCAAGTTGTTTTTTACCATTTGTCTGTCTCCCTGTGGACCATCAGCATTCTCCACAGATTGGTCTGCCTAGTAGCATCTCCTGTTAAGGGTTCACTATATCCCTAGCAGATAAAAATTACAACAAAGAAAGTCTTGTATCCATGCATATCATATCATAGCATTTGCATTTTTCAGGATCAAAATCTGGCTCTCCATGGTATTTAACCATCCCCCACTGCGATCCAATGAAAAGTGTTGTTTCATTTTCCTCTGGTGGAAGATGTTTAAATAGGGGCAACTGTCATACCCCAATTTTGGTCCTGAAAATTTTTCATTTTCCATTTGGCACTTGGCCTAAAGTTCATTTGCATCTAAGATCCATGGAACCTTAGTCCATTATTGCATTCAAATGTATCAATACATGAAGAAAAAAAACTACAATTTTGCCATGTTGACCAAAGTCAACTATATGACCATTGACACTTTCCAAGTCCTAACTCATGTTCATGTTCACTTTTAACCATGCTCATTATAAAGTCCATTTCTTTATTTTGTTCATTTTCATTTTAGACCCTATTCTTCTTTCACCTTCTAAACCATTTTTACCCTATACCATACATAAACCAATTCAATTTCAATATGTGTAATCGACCACTCAATTTCTCTTCAAACCATACAATGTTGTATTAAACCATTAGTTCAAATTACAACATAAGTCATACATTCACTTTTCCATTTTATTAACCTGTAACCATCAAATTTCCAATTCAACCATACATACATTCATTTTCAATTTCATAAACAAATATATCCAACAATTATGAGCATAATTATGAGCATTTGAATTCCATAAACCATAATACATTCACATTTCTATTCTAATTACATCCAATTATAAACCACAACTCACATAAATCACCTTGCTATGCGTACAACTGACATGTAATACGGCTAATATTCAACCATACACAAACCATTTCGAGCCCAATTTAATACACCCAATATAAAGCTTAATTACATTAAATTTCTAAGCACTTTTCTGTTCAATCATTCAATTTAAATCCAAAACTAAAAAGATTACAATCGTCATTCTAAAATCATACTCCTACCCCTACAAGTCCCCCAAAACAGAACTTAATGGCCGCTTCTATTCTTCCATCACTACAGTGCATCTTGCAACAGAACGGCTTGCAGAGGGAAGAAATTATTAAACTGATAAAGCACATAGAGCAATCTTATGCAGGTAAGAATACAGAATCAATAGAGGCAGGAGCAGTTGATATTCTGCAGGCACCACCTGCTACAACTAGAGAGAAAGAGCTGCATTTGCAGGTGATTCAACTCCAACAGAGCATTGGAAGCCTTGTCGACGAATTGCAGAGACAAAAGATGCAAAATGTTCAGTTAGAGAGACGGTTGAGCAGTATGAACAACAAAATTGAAAAGTGAAGAACAAGATGATGAGCTTTATCATGGTTTGATTAATCTTGGGGGATGGGGGCATATCTTATTACCATATATGAACTTGTGGTTGCGGCAGACAACAATTTCTGAGATGTTATTCCTTGAGTCAACCTGCCAGTTTAAACCACGAGTCGGCATTGCATAGCAGGCCAGCAACTGCAAAACATCATAACAGAGAAACAATACACAAAAAAACAAGTAGCAGATGAGCATTTAATCCACAACATTAACCTGCACCAAATCAAGCAAAAACGACACAATTCACATTACCTGCATCTTACAAACATAACAGTGCAAATGGAAGTTTTAGTCCTCATCACATCATTATCAAGTCCAAATAGCAGCTTCTGTCCCGACAACACGGTTACCGCTGCCAATGAAGAGATTCAAGATTTGTCATTCAGATTTGTTCTCTCTTGACCTTGATGGAAAGATCCTGAACAAGCATTATGATGTAACCAATCATGTTGCATCATCGTGCCGAAACAGAAGCATAGACGAAGTGAAGCCTTGTAGCACCAGGTTTTGGAGCTCGCACCAATTCGTGCCGCTTACAGCAGAGTACATCTTATCCTTGTCAACCGTGAATGGATGCAGACTTGTTACTGCAACATTAAAGCCATCATACCGTTAACAAATTGTAAATGGAATAGAAAACCTTTAGGGGACGTTAACTTGGATTTATGAATAACGGAAACTTATGGATGGAATAGAAAGCACCAGCTATTAAAATCAACCAGCGGCCAATGCAATTTCGTGCAGAATTCCAAACTTGACAAACCTGCAGCGGAGAGAAATGAAGGTTAAGCATGTCAATCTAACAGAATTCCACAATCAACATAACCTGTAGGAAGCCTAATTCCGCAAAAATCTTCAACAAGACATCAAACCACTCATGAATTTTCACCAAGTTTTCACTGCAGTAAAACACAAGTAATTAACAAAGCGTTAAAATTCAAAAAGTAACCCAAAAGGGATTGAGACGAAATCAAAGCAAGAAAGCATAGGTTCACATTACCGTTTTCAGATCGAGTACCAAATAAGGCAGACCAAAATCTGAGCACCCTAAAGGGATTTCGTAGAGACGCCCTTTTGATCTCCATGGGCCAATCTGAAACCCTAGTTGTTGAGTATAAAAGGTGAGAGGGGAGAGGACGAAAGGAGGAGAGGAAAAACCCTAAATCTTGGAGGCGGAAAAAACCCTAAATTTTTCCAAACGAAAAACCCTAATCTTGGAGACGGCGAAAAATCCAGAAGAGAAGAGGGAGCTGTAGCGAAAAACCAACATTCTCCACTGAAAAGCTGCCGTGGGAGTTCTTGGAAACCACCGCCGAAGGTGAGCATTATTATTTGATTTTCTTTGAGAACCATGGATTTGTGCATTTTAGGGTGAGAGTAGGGTATTGTGAGGTTGGTGCAAGCGAGTGAGAGATGACGAGAGATTGAGAGTTCGAATGATGTCGAGAGTGAGAGAGATTGAACTAGGGCGAGTGAGATTGAGGGAGTGAGATTGAGGGAGTGAGGACGACGAATTATTTCTGGGTTCGGCAATGCGTTATCACTCTCTTTTTCTTATTTTATTTATTCTTTTTTTAAAACAGACAATTAAATCCCACCAAGTGACCATTTAATTTTTTCAATTTGTCATTAACTGTGGTCTGTTGGTATTAGTGTTCATTAATGTATGGTTATCCCCACCCAACAGCCAGGCGGCTAGGGTTACCCTTTGGGATTCCTCCATTGTTTTAATTAGTTGTCCATTAACAGTAACCCACCTCTTTTAATTAGTTTTTATTCTAAACTATCTTCAGCTATTCCTGTTCATATATTCAAGTTATTATTAAGATAACAAATGACCACAAGTGGCCTAGTGGAGAGAGAGCAGTTTCATTTTCTATAGTGAGATGGGTTTGATACTTGGGAGTAGCATATCTCCATATTTTTATTTTTTATGCTTACTATTTCATTTAAATTATTATAATTTCTTACTCTTTATTTTACTTTTATATTTTTATTAATTTAATTTAATCGTTATTTAGTTGTTTAGATTTTTAAATGTTTACTTTTTAGATTTAATTAATGGTTGACTTTCCTGTATTGAGTATTATTCGATTAGTCGATTTTTGTGTGTTAGTTAATTTAATTAGGTTATTGGTATCCATGTTCATACCTTTACATATATAAATAATCGCATTCAAATTCGCTAAATTTTCGATTTAAATTTCACTAACTTTCCATAGTTTCGACATTTAATTTCATTTCCTCCCATTAGAATCTAGCATTCTGGTGGAAACCCGATTATATATAAAATTAATTCGATATATGTATAAAATAGTAAAATTAATTGTATCCCTATAATTTTATTTTATTTTTAAACTATCTTTACAACCCGATTAAATTCCTTTTTTTAAACACGAAAGAAGAGGACCATTCGAATCTTGCATTCCGGTGGGAACCCTCGAATAATCCATTCCGAGCCACGCGTTTTGGGTTAACCATTCATTCTTTTCCTTCATTCTTAAAACACTTAATAATTAACTTGGACAAAATAAGGGCCGTTGGGATCAAGCATTCTGGCGTAACCCTTTGAACATTTGGTTCTTATCAAGTGTTCGTTGTCCATTAAATAATTTTCTTAAACTTGAAAGAAAAGGACCATTGGAATCTAGCATCCCGGTGGAACCCTGACTTAACGATCTCGGGGCTTATGTCTCGTTCTTATAAATATTCGTCTTTCAAACTCAAAAAATACTTAATTCCTACCTTAACACTTTTTCAATAAAAGATGGAAATGGAACATGGTGTATACCGTGCACTCTTGAGATTAAGATTCAAGGTGGATGCCTTGCCTATCTTAGCTCCCGCCATCGTCTAGAATTGTCAATACGGTTTCTTCAAACCCCTTTCTCAATCAAACCTAAAAATACTTAATTATTATTAAATATTTTTCAAATAAGATGGAAATGGAACGTGGTGGATACCGCGCACTCCTGAGACTAGGATTCGAGATGGATATCTCGCTCATCCAAGTTCTCGCCATCACTCAAAATACATCCAACCAATCAAACTCTTTTCTCGCCGCCGTGCAACTAATCAAGAAAACCTTTTTCATAAACGAAAGATATATTGCCTTAAGGTGATGCAAAACAATGTTTCGGCCACGATTGTTGAGTCGAGATAAGTGACATTTTTCCGAATGTAGATTTGTAAATCCATTCGATGTGTGGTATACGTCCACTCCTCATCTGTTTTAGGTAAAACAATGTTTTCATCGATTAACACAATATAGCTTTCGCTAAAATCGACCAACAAACAAACATTTTTCTACCCAGAACTACGTAAGCCTTGACTTCTCTATTGAGATACGTAGGAGCAGAATTTGTAAATCTTGCCAGGCCCACTAATAAAAAACTTAGGTTTAGTCTCCTTTGTTGCAAAAATCCAAAAACATTTCTTCCCTCTTCTATTCTTTCTCTCCCTCATTATAACTTGAGAAGACTAACATAAGCTAGCATTTAAAACGAAACTAACTAAACGGTTCCCGTTGAATACAACGGACGTGAGGGGTGTTAATACCTTCCCCTTGCGTAACCGACTCCCGAACCCTGATTTGGTTGCGACGACCAATAATCATTGTCGTTTTGTCTTGGGTTTTATCGATATTTCCTCTTTCCTTTTTTAGGAATAAATAAAGTTCGGTGGCGACTCTGTTCAGTCCATCATTGCGAGCGTGCGATTGCGCTTCGCTTAAAGTCGTATCCCCATTTTTCGAGGTGCGATAAGCCCCGTTACCATTTCACTTTGTTGCAACATTCTTAGATCCCTAAAATTAAGGTTGAAATTCTAGTTATCAGACTTTGGATGTCACACGGGTTGATATGACATCCAATTCTGCACAGACAGGAATTATGCAGAACTTAAAAGTAAGTGCAGTAAATAACACAAGTACTTGTTTACCCAGTTCAGTCCAACATGACCTACATCTGGGGGCTACCAAGCCAGGGAGGAAATCTACTATTAGTAGTATCAATTCAAAGCTAAACTCACCCGTTTACAACTTATCACTTAATCCCTACCCAATGCAATTTCAATCTTAAACTAAGATCAGAGTTCCTACTCACTCCCCCTCAATCACCTCAGTGATTACTATCTTTAAACAATATTAAAGACAAGTTAAAGTCACACTTCAAACAACTCTTGATTGTGCTTCACAGCTTTAATCAAGATACACAGCACTCACGCTTAAAAGCTTTGAGCGACACAACACTTACAACTCAATGAACACCCTATGCCACAGCAATCATTTACTTGATAATGGCTTGGCTTACAAGTTACGTCTAATACAAGACTCACAAAAATACAGCAGTGAAGTATGATGGACACATAAAATCTTCACGCCTCAAAATCCCCAAAAACTGAATGAAGGAACGCCTTCCTTTTTATATTGCAGTCCCTGGGCTTTTGCACCTGTATTCTCCTGAATTTAAGGTCACACGAGTTCCCATAAATTCAACATTTAGGTTACTAACAAATAGGCTATTTGTTAGGTTCATTAAATGTAACTTGGTTGTTGGTTTCCTGGTTTTTCTCTAAGCTGTTGACTTCCTGAAGAATAGCCCAAGAAAAGCTGAAACAGAAAACTGAACAACCTACAATATAGCATATGCTGTCAGGAATGAATGTCACGACATTCAGCTCAACATCAAGGTCCATATGCTGAGTCTGTTTTTCCAGAAAACAGACTGTACAATTTTGCTGACCTGTACATGATCAAAATGACCATACTACAGTAACAGCTTAAATTAATAAATGTTAAAGTGTCCAACTTAACATTTACACATTTGGCCTTAAGTTAGTTCTGTTATTCTCTTGAAGAACAAACTAAGTTACATGCTGAAGTATAGCAGAACACCACTCTGTCTAATGTTCAGTAGCTGCTGTCAGTGATGAATGTCATAACATCCAATTTGACATTCAGTCAGTAGGCCTTATGCCAGGTCTGGTCTTTCCTTGATAACCAGGCTGGAAATAAATACTAAGTTCTAACAGAACACCAGCTGTTCTATTTCTTAGTATCTGTTGACAGGTATGAATGTCACAGCATCCAGTTTGACATTCAATAAATCCCGTGTTAGCTAATCCTGCAGTAACTACTCAAGTGTGTCATGACATCAGTCAAGACATCAAAGTACAGTTAGATATTCTAACCTACAATGTAGTCACACATACATACTATGTCATGACATCAGTCAAGACATTTGTAACCAGCTAGTGTTTTACCATATAATGCAGCCAATTAAACACCTACAAAGGTGACCAAGACGGTAATGCCGTAACCACTCATCTTTACTTATCGCGGTAGCTAGACAATGATGCTCCATAACCTTTAACTCAACCTTAAAGGTTCTATTGGCAGCCATCGGCGCTTCTAGAATCAACACACCATTTGAATCCAAAACGCATAAAATCTTGTCCTCAAAACGAATTTTGTATCCTCTTTCAAGTAATTGACCAATGCTTAAAGATTACACTTAATTCCCGTTATATACAAGACATCTTTGATCCTTGAATGTCCACCATTCCTTTTTCCGATCAAAACATCTCCTACCCCTTCGGCGCTTAAAGTGGTGTCGTCGGCAAATTTGACTTTACTTTTTGCCGCTTAATTGATTTGTACAAACCAATCTTTTCGACCCGTCATATGTGTTGAACAACCGGAATCCAAGTACCACTCGTCTCTCCCTTGGACTCCATCACGAACGGTAACCAATGCACTTCAATCCAAATGCGTTTTCTCGCTATTTTCCAGAACGGTACAACTGTTGTCCCGCAATCTATCACTACTGTAGTTGCTGCCCGGAACATCCGTAATGCCATAACTCTCCTCCGTGATCATTACTAGAAGTGTGTCCTCATCATCTACCTCTTCCCTAGCAACCTTGACTTCATTATTGTGATTCTCATTCAATTTACCACGACACAAATTTGCAAAGTGTCCAAACTTTCTACACTTGTAGCATTGCACCTTACTCATATCACGCTTCTTAAAACCATTGCTATGACCACTATCCTTGAAGCTACTTTCACCCTTTTCACTCGTCGAATGCTTTGAATTTTGCGAATCGTTTGAACAAAAATTCTGAAAATTTGATTTACCTCTCGCCATAAATTTTCCTTTCGACCTCTTATTCTTTTCATTGAAACGCGCTTGCAAAGCAATCTCTGTTTTGGCTTTTTCGACGCCTCTCTCATCCATCCTTTGTTCATGTGCCTCTAACGAACTTTGCAATTCATCCTTGCTCAAAGTTGTTAGATCCTTTGATTCTTCAATAGCCACAACTATGTTGTCGAAACGCGACGTTAACGAACGCAATACTTTCGATACAACATTCTGCTCAAGAATCATTTCCCCACAAGATTTGATTTGACTAACTAATCGGGTAATACGCGTAATATAGTCATTAATATTTTCTTTGTCTTCCATTTGTGTTAACTCAAACTGTCGCTTGTAAGTTTCTAACCTTACAACCTTCGCTTTGATGGCACCGATATATGCTTTCTCCAAGATTTTCCATGCTTGCTTCGCCGATTCAAAATCGTCAACCTTCTCGAAATTATCGTTATCAACACACGAATGAATCAAGAATAGGACTTTGTAATCCTTCTTCTTCTCTTCTTTGTGTGTAGCTCTTTGAATGTCGGTAGCCTCTGCCCCTAATTGTGTAACTCCATTGACGACGATCTCAAGCACCTCTTGATAACCAAACAAGACCTTCATTTGTTTCGCCCATTTATCATAGTTCTTCGAATCAAGAATCGAGAGATTGGTGGGAATTCAATCATTGGAAACGGTTGCCATTGTTGCAGCGAATTAGGATCAATAACCAAAGCTCTTGATGCCAAATGTTAGAACATAAAGACTCAAATTGAAGGTTTGACAATGGTTGCCATTGTTGCAGCGGATTAGGATCAACAACCAAAGCTCCTGATGCCAAATGTTAGAACATAAAGACTCAAATTGAAGGTTTGACAATGGTGGATGATAAGAAATTGGGGAAGATGAAGTTGAGAAAGAATTAGAGAAAACAGAATGATATTGGATGAATAGTAAATTTGACATTAATTGGAATTGGGAATATTACAAGAGTATTTATACATTGAGAAAATAACAAAAAATACAACTCAAAATACAACTAAAGTGATCCAACAATTAAATTCTGTTATTTTTGGAAAACTAGCAGGTAATAACAAAAATTTAATTGCATTTAACAAAGTTATCTTAGTTATGGAAACATCTAGTGCTTTTGAATTTGTTTTATGCTTTTATATTTTGTGTAACATTGTGTTTAGAGGATTATTAGAGTTTGTATGGTATTTCCGTAAACTTAGAAAAGTAAATATCTTTTATAAAAAAGTTGTAATAAAATTGAAAATATAATTCAAAAAAATATTATCTAATAGGCCATTATCATATACCATCACCTAAATACACTATGATAGACCACCATCTAATAGGTGTTTGTCATATACTTTTAGGTTTCTTCTTTTTTTTAAGAGTATTAGGGGTATTCAAATGGCGATAATAAAAAAATCTCAAAAAAAAAATTGGGAAAGAAAAAATTTACACCAACGATAGTTAAGGAAAAAAAAGGATTCTTACATAAGTCGTAAAAGCTAACGTTGGCATGCAAAATATTTCTTGTTATAAACTGTTTTCAGACTTTCAATTTAATATTCCATAAAACATCCAAAACACTGCAAACAACCTCATTGAATAAGATATCATTTATAAGCATCCAGATGCTCCACATGACAGTTAGCCAAATCATCCCTACTTTTCCTCTAAAGGAGTTCTTGATCATGTAATTACCCCTCCAAAATAAAAAATTATGTCGCGTCGAACCATTTTCCGTCACACAAACATCCAACCATTCTTCAAAGACCCGTTTCATCTGGATAAAACTTGCTGAAAAGACCCGTGTTGATTTGTGAGGTCAGTTGGTAATCCTGAAAGCAATCTGGGGCGTTACATAACACTTTAGCATTGAACAAATGATCCAAAATAAACTTGATCATCACAATAGCAACTAACAACTTCAAGGCAAAAGATGAGAAAATAATCAATGGGCTTACACTCAACCTACAAATACCTCATTTAGTAAGATTTGAGCCAAATATTTCCATTGTTCACTTTTCTTTCTGTATGAGTGTATCCATATATTATTCTTTAATCTGGTTTGATCTATTTTCGATTAAGTTATCTGGATTGACCAACACACACTGAGACAATTTTTTGTTTATAACTTTGAGCATTTGTAAATCACCCTATAGTAATAGTTATATCCACTGCTACTTTCATCCTAAGCCTTTCTTTCGGTGACGTAGCCTAAAAATTCTTAGCCATATTACTTGAAAGATCTTTTCTTTCCACCCTCTCTTTGGAGTTAGGTAGAAGTATAGTTCCTAAAGTGTATGAAAAAGATTAAGTTTGGGGTTTCTCTTGGAAGTGAGCAAAGTTTTAAGTTTGGGGTTGAGCTACTAGAGAATATGATCCAAAATTTCAAAAAAGTTATTATGAAAAGAAGTGGAAAAAAGACACTTCTTCAAAAAAAATGAATGATATTATAAGAAGGATCAAAACTCTCTAGTACTATCAAAAAGGAACAAAGAGGTATGATGTTAGAAGGAGAACTAGGAACCTAATCCAAAGGTTTAAATCTACTTTTCTCAAAATATTCTGCCCTAACATAAGCCAAGTTAAAACCTGAAAAGTCATCTAATGTGTGTGTTGTGATTTCTATAATGAAATATATTAGAACATGATCAAGCTAAGTTTATTCAATTTTGCATGTTGATTGAGGGATAACCCTATCCATTGAGTGAGTTATATTGAGCAGAGAGACAAGTTAAATACCCGTCGATGTTGAAGACGTTTTATGACTTTGTTTGATAGAAGTTGGGAGGTAGAACAATGGTCAAGTAAAAGAAATGTTTAATTTAGTGATATTCGATTGTTATTGTGCGACTTGTTATCTGTTGAAATATGCAGTTGCAGGCGAGTTGCTTGAGGACAAGCAACGATTCAAGTATGGGGTTGTGATGACAGTCCGTCATTGCATATGTTTAGTCAAAGAATCGAAGCAAAACAAGTGAAATTCGAGCAAATATGAAGAAAAATGACCAAAGAATACGGGGAAAATAGCTAAGTGTGTAAATTATGAACTTATTAAAAGTTTGATTGAAAAAAGAGAAAAAGCGTGCAGCCACTGGAATAATCATGCACACTATCACGCATGCGATAAGGCAATTACAACTATATCATGCGCGTAATGAAGAGTATCATGCACGCAATGGTCACTTTTTTGTGCTTTTTTCTGACACATTCTGGTCCATTCCGTCGCCTTTAACAAATGATTTTCTGCACTTTCACAAGGGGTTATCAAATTTGGAGATCGAAGCACGATTTTGAGGGCACAAGTGGAGATTTTTAGAGCATTTGAAGAAATTTGAGGCTATCACTTCAAGGGAATCATCATGTTATTTTTATCTAACAATTATGGTATTGTTAATTACACTATGAGTAGCTAAGCTTCTCTAGGTTAGGTTGTGCTATGATGAACCTATTTCTATATTGTTGGATTCTATGTTGATTTGACCATTGTATGAACCTATTGATCTATAATCTTATTTAATTACTTCTTGTTTGTAATGTTTTTTATGTGAGATACTCTTTTTATATGATTTTGGGCACATAGAGAATACTGATCATTAGTTTATGTGTTAGACCTAGGGCAGTTGTTATACTTACGCTGGTTGAATAAGGATAGAAGACCCCGAGTAATGGCATAAAGAATTAATTTTCTATATATCGCCTAACCGTTCTTACATTGACTATAATGGCTTTGTTAATTCATTGTGGGGTTATAGTGATTAAATCATTCATATAGGGTATCAAACATCAATAATAGAGGAATAAGGGATTCTAGAAAACAACCTGATCGCTTTCATGATATTGTTTATTCGTTTATTTACTTTTCGCACTAAAACTTGACCCCCCCCCCTTTACTAGTTTTTATATATTGCACACATTTTGTCTTGCTTGGAGACAGGTCATGTGGATTCGATCTTTTTATTACTTTGACATTATTTGTACACTTATCTAGAAGTAATTTCGAGGTAGCCTACTGTCGCAACCTGAAAAAATACAGTGCGCGAAAAAAACAACCGGCGAAAGAAAAAGAGAGAAGAGTCGCCACCGTGCGTTATTCATCCCAAAGGAGGGAAAGGAAACGCTCAAAGTAAACCTGAAAAAAGGAGAGGACAAGACGGTCTCGCAACCAAATCTTGGGTTCGGGAGTCGGTTATGCGAAGGGAAGGTATTAGCACCCCTACGCATCCGTAGTACTCTACGGGATCCACTTTTGTAGTTTTTGTCTAAAGGGTGTGGGTTTACCTAATGTGTTTATTTACTAAAAAGGTTAAGAGAAATGACTCGCGCGGATGTCGCATCCACTGCATACGTATCTCATCTGAATATGAGAATCAGAGTCTCCGTAGCTCGGCTGACCTATGGGTTGGGGGATGTGTGCTCGCTAAGACATCGCGTCTTATGCCTACGTATCTCATCTGGAATGAGAATCAGAGCAAGCCGTAGTTCGGCTAACTATGGGGTTATGGATTGGGTTTTGGACGAACGACGTTACTACGCAATCTACCGGATGCTCGACCTTTGGAGACTTACTCGCCTGTAGTAGAAGGAGTAAACGTGTTGCTTTGGGTTTTAGGGTTTGGGATGCTCGAGGGAAAAAGGCAGTCCTTGACGAAGGAAGCGCGCTACCTGCAGGGATATGAATACAAAACACAAAACATGTATCTCAAAGTAAAATGCCACCAAGGGGCTCAAACGTTGCCTCCTATCGAGGTCTTCCAGCTAGGAAAGCAGTAAAATGCGGGAAAAATGTAAAAGTACCACGCGGATAAAGATCCGAAGTAACAACAATTAGAGGAATGGGAAACCCTGAGATCCTTCCAAGCTAATGCCATCAAAGAAAAGTGAGTCAGTACAGGTAATCGGAACGAACCTCCAAGGGTTATCCCACAAATAAAGTGGGAAACCACGCAAGTTATCCCTGCAAAAGTCATGTGAGCCCTCACAAAAACTCAACAAAAGGGTTAGTGAAACACCATAAGCATTTTTATCATGAATAACAGTATGGTATCAGAAACCTCAAACCCTGTGGCATACACTCAAAAATTAAACGGTTAAACATTCCAGGCATTGTTTATACATTCATATACATATTAAACCCATGGGCGAAAAACCTAATGAAATTCATCCATCATACCTCATACATTCAGAGTATTCAACTTCAAAGCAAAAGGTAATGGGAATAAAGGCAAACCTGATTGGGGAGCTTGATTGAAATTGAGTTGCACCCGTGAGGTTTACAAAACAATCTTCAGGGTTTATGTGAGGCAGAGGTGATTCTGTGTAGTTGAGTTCCCTTCAGGGTTTGGAGGTTGCTCTGAACTCTGTTGGCTTTTCTCTCACTATCTTTTTCCTCAGGGTTTTGTTCCAAGGAAACCTCAGAGTGTTTTGCTTCTCTTCCTTCTTTCTCTAGTGAATCTCCCAGTGTAACTCCAAGTGTCACTCCTCTACTGAAACTTCAGTATTTATAGACTGATTTTCGTGGGTAATGGGCTCAAATGAGGGAGACCCAAGTCCAAAATAATTTGTTATATTTTATTTATTTATTTTATTTATTTATTTAATTAAATAATTTTTTTTCTTTTTTCTTTTTTTTTTTTTTGTTTAAGAAAAATGAAGGGTAAATTTTGGGGTATTACAGCTGCCCCTATTCAATCAATTGGAGACCCGGAAAGAAGATGGCAGCTGCTTTCGTGCTTTCGAGGTATCAAGGGATTGAATATAATAAAAGCCCAAAAATTTGCACTGAAGTGAAGTGAAGTAACAATGTCTGTCAGAATCGGCAAAGAGGTGGTCTTGAAAGAAGAATCCGTCTGGTACGGTGAGAGTCAGTCTGAATATCGAAAAAGAATGTTAAACTGGATACCAAAATAAATGGTAACACAGAAATAACCATGGCCGGAATGCCGCTCAGCAGTCTGAATACTGGAAAGGATTTCGATCTGAACATCGGAAAATTGGCCTGAATGCCACAAGTCGCATCGACCTGAACGTCGGAAACTTCTTCGATCTGAACATCGGAAAGACTTGGCCTGAATGCCACAAGTCGCATCGACCTGAACGTCGGAAACTTCTTCGATCTGAACATCGGAAAGACTTGGCCTGAATGCCACTTCGATCTGAATATCGGAAAATTGGCCTGAATGCCACAAGCTGCATCGACCTGAACGTCGGAAACTTCTTCGATCTGAACATCGGAACACTGGCCTGAATGCCGCTTCGGTCTGGATACCGAAAAACTGGCCTGAATGCCACTTCGGTCTGGATACCGGAAAACTGGCTTGAATGCCACTTCGGTCTGGATACCGGAAAACTGGCCTGAATGCCACAAGTTGCATCGACCTGAACGTCGGAAACTTCTTCGATCTGAATATCGGAAAATTGGCCTGAATGCCACTTCGGTCTGGATACCGGAAAACTGGCCTGAATGCCATAAGTTGCATCGACCTGAACGTCGGAAACTTCTTCGATCTGAACATCGGAAAACTCCATGCCTGTCAGCATTGGCAGAAATAGGGAATGATAATAGAGGCGGCGCATGGGCCAATGGCACTTGCTGGGGATAACAAAGGTAAGTCATGAACAATCTTCAGTCTGAGTACTGGAAACAACTTCTAGCTTATCACTTGGGATACCGAGAATGTTTTATTCTTACATGCGTATGTTTGAATTTTTCAATGGCGTAATGCTCCATGAAAATGGAAATGCTACGCGATTTGGAAGGATGCAATGCAATATGATTCTACATGCAGGGATGCGAAATGCTGGGTAGAATGCCAAGCCGAGGCAAGGGGATCTGTTGGGGAAATGATTACCATCCTCTGGGCTCTGGCCAGGCTGCTGGAGATACACACCACAATGAAATCTGTGGGGAGATGACTAGCCATGCGGTGTTCTGGCCATACCGAGACTATGATCGGGGAAAGAATGGCATTGGAAGCCTGCTACTGAGGAAAGCTACAATGATTCTGGCAACCACGGTTTGCGAGAGATGACTCAGCCGAGGGAGAAAACACTGATACGGTACCGAGGTTCTGCTTCAAGGAAAGAAACCATGGATCTGGCATTGGGATTATCGATCTGGCATCGAACTCTAAGGAGCAGCCACTTCTGCTGGGAAGATACAGTCTGGCACTGTCAACTCCGCTGGGGATATGTAGTCTGGTACTGTCAACTCTACTGGGGAGTGTATGTCCTGAAACAACCGCTTGGGGAAGTACGGTGGTGAGAAACTGCTGGGGATTGAAGAATCCAACGCTCTGATCAGCTCTGCAGGGATAAGACACCGAATTTGTCTGTTGGTGACTTCACTGAGGAAGATATTCACGATCATCTGCAGGGAATTTTAAGGAAATGCCCCGAGGGTATCTGTAGCACCTCAAATTTGCACCTATCATTGTGCATACCATTTCATATTAGGTCATAGCATATCATGGTACATTGCATAGCATTGCATTGTCCCCAGTTGCCTCAAGGGCAAGCAAGCAAGAATTAGGTCAAACTGATCAGGAGATCAGCCAACTAATCAAGCAAGGTGTTTCTCAAGGAATCAAAGCCCTAGGGTTTGTCCAACAAGTTCACATGACCTGGAGGTCTGTGTGAAGTGTTCAAGTCAAGGGTGGAAGGCTCAAAGGTCATCAGTTCAATGCATAGCCAGGCCAAAACCCTAGGCAGTCAACAATCAGTCAAAACAGTGGATGGTGGCCATTCTTGTGGAATTTGGGCACCATGATCAATCATCAAGAATTCATATGTCTTGAGACATCATTTGAAGTCAAGGTCTCAAGGAATTAGGGTTTGGAATTCATCAGAAGTGCACAGTCAAGTCCAAAACCCTAGAAAGTCAAAGTTGGTCAACTGTGGTTGATTCTTTGGATTTGATGGATAGAAATGGTTTGAAGGAGTTTATTCATGTCCTAATAGGCCTCATGTGTCATGGCAATCAACATCATGGAAGAATTTGAAGCAAATCAGAAAAATTCCCAAAATAGAAAATGGACCTGTAATTTCAACTGCCAAAAATAGAAACTTCTTGATCCTCAACTTGCATCATGATACAAGCTCCAAATGAATTTTTGCCCAACATGAAAGTTGAAGATCTTGTTCTCCCATTTTCAAAAAGTCCAAGAACTCTCAAATCCCATGTGTGGTTGTCAAGATATGATCAATTCATTTTTATCAATTTGTGAACTTCAAAGAGGCATATCTCTCAAACCATAAGGCCAAATTTGGTGGGGTTTTTTCCTACAAACCACATTTTTCATCCTCTTTCCAAAAATATAAATTTCATGTCCTAAAACCTTGCCAATCAAAATGGCATTTTTTGACCTATTCCATTAAAAATCAAAGTTTGACCAAACTTTGACTTTTTGATTCTTTGATTTTTTCTCTATTTGGCTATTGGGAAATGGTTTCATGTGTCATTTGCAACTTGTCTAGAGCCCTAACTTGGCCAGACCATGCACCTCCTTGCCAATTTGGTCATTATGTCAAAATTCACAAAAATGCAAATGGTTGGAAATAAGTGAAGTAAGCTGGCCATTCCATTAGGAGACTACAAACAGCAATTGTCAAGATTATTGGCAGCATATTTCAAGGCCCAAATCGTGCCATTCACACCTCTCTATCCACTTAAGTGCAGCTTAGCATTTTTGGCATTTTTGTTCATTTAGTTAAATTGGGATTAGCATGTGATAATGTGAGCAAAAACAGATGCATATAAGCATTTTCTCTGCTCATTTGAACCCTAGCCACCATCTAAAAACCACAGAAACTTCATTCTCCTCTCCCTTGCAATTTTGCATTTGTGAAAATTCTTGACAAAACTTCAAAACTCTCGAGCCAACGTTGGTCCAGTCATGATATGCAATTGTTTTTGAACCCCTTGGAAGCTGAAAAACACGACTGAAGAGCTTGGTTCCATTACTGTTTTATTAGAGCATCAAGCATGGCAAATCGAGATGGAGGCTAAGAGCAAAACTTCTGGTTGTTATGAATGCATTTACTCATCATGTGGAAGCCTGAACTACTTCTGTTTCGAGCAATCTCTGCCAAAGAACCATGGGAAACCTCACTGCCTTCAAAATCTGGTATAATCCAACCTTAGCCGTTTTTAAAACTGTAGGATCCATTTTGTAAATCTTTTGTTTGTGTTTATTGTGAGCTTCGATTCAAGTAAAATGGTCTAGTATTGAGTGAGAAAAGTGGATTCAAAGTTTCACCATCGAATATGTTTTTGATTATTTCTCCTTTGATAGCTTGATTTGAGAAAAATGGCTGTTATATTATGTTTGTGTTTGTGTTGCTGAAGATTTTGATATGCTTGTTATCATTTCCTGGAGAATCTGTTCTTGGTCGATTTTGAATGATGGTGTTGATACCCTGCTGTTTAAACCTTCAAATCTGCCCAGATTTTGCATAAAATTAGGTTTGGTTGTTGCTAGCTGATGATTGCATGAGTATTACTTCCATGTTTGTTTGTGAGTTATTGCTTGAATTTCATGTTATGATGTTCGAAGATGAGGAGGATGTATCGTTTCATAGCCAAACCCTAGGTTACATGAACATGAAACCTTGCCCAGAATCGTGAGCTTCGATTGGCTGTTTGTTGTTGTTTTCCTGCACGCGTACTGTTACATGGGAAGCTGACCAATCAGGACATTTCCCGTGTCCTTCCCAAACGCAGCGTTTGGTTTAATGAAACGCCATATTTCAAGAATGCCACTGTTGACTTCCGTGTTGACCTTTATGCCATGCATTTTATTCATATTTACTCCAATTAATCATCAAACTTCCACAATTAATTTCTCCCTCAATTTTCATCCAAAAATTCTGATTCTTTTTCCATCATGTTCATGGTTGAGTCTAGTATTTGATTATGAATTTTAGTTAATTTTTCATTGGCTGGATTTTAATTTATAATTGTTTTCCCAACATGTATGCCAAAATGATACATTGTGCCATTCCTCTTGTGAAATTGTCATGTTGCATCCAATGAGCCTGAATTTTTTTGTGGTGAAACTAGACACATTGACCTTCATTTCCATATAAAGTTTGTGCATTTATCATTTGTGGTTTGAGAGTTATGATTTTTTGAAGTCATGTGTTACATTTGAGGTCACACCATGATCATGCATTTTCCTTAATTTTGTTCACATGCTTCCCTACATCCAATTGACTCCAAATTTTGCATGAATGATCCCTCATATGTCTATATCATGAATGAATTTTCTTGGAATTTATTGCGCCATTTTCCATTTGATTGTGATTTTTCTTCCCTGCCTAGTCCATGGTTGACTTTTTGTGCTACATGTTGCCAAATCATTTGGGAAATTCTCATACCATATTGTATGATCATGAAATTTCATGTGTGATAACTAGACATCTCAAGCTTTGCATTGGTGTTAATCTCATTCATTTCTCATCTGTTTTCAATTTGATATGATTTTTTGAAGTTGACCCATGTTTGTTGACTTTCACCATGCTTACTTGAATTTGGTTTGACTTCATGATTTTGCTTGACTGCCTTCCTCTCATCCAAATGCCATGAAATTTTACATGCTTACCATGTTAGATGTTAGGATTGAGTGTGATTTATTTGATGATTTTTGAGATTGTTTAGGTTGACTTTTGATGCAAGTCATTCTGTTGACTTTTGTATGCTTTCCTTTGCCTTACTTTGATTTCAAATGTTCATGAAATGATAATGATGCATGATATGATTGTGGGCCCAATTGTGATTGTTTTCTAATTGGTTGACTTTGACTTTGAGTTGACTTTTCCTTGCTGCCTTGACTTTTTCTTTCATCTTTGACCCTAGGCTAGCCCTAGTGGTCCTTTGGACTTATGTTGAGTTCATCTGTTTCAGGTTGAGCATAGTGCTTCCAAGATCATACCAATTTGATTGATGTTTGCTTGTCTATATTGTGCTAACCTTTTGTTTTGTAGGTGACTCATGTAACTTGAGTCTTGCTTTGCACAGTTGACCTTCTGTGGTTGACTGTTTATCCATTTCCTTTGCTTTTAACTGTTTAATTGCATACTGATTTGTTTGGTTTTTCTCAGGTACCCTTTAGTTGCTTTAGTTGCTTGCTTTGCTTTTTAGCAATTGCTTGAGGTATAATCTCTTTTACTACATGTAGTCTGGAGACCCGGTCTGTTATTTGACCGGGCAAACTGTCTGAAGTCCTCCTTAAGAGGCAATGCTTGTGTATGTTTACTTTGTCCCTGTACAGAGTCAAAGACCTCCTAAGTGAAGAGGCAATTGGTGGAAGGTAGGGATATGCAGTCTATCCCCCACTATTCAGTGTGTCTTCTGTCTTGCTCACACTACTGTGTTGATGCACTTCAGATAAAAACCCAAGATCTTGTGCAATTGCACATTTGAGTCAGTTTTAAATGTGTAGAAGGGTTCCCACTTTCTGAACCCACACATTCTTGTCAAAATGCTCTCCCAGGCCAGGGATAGAAGCAACGAGGCACACCCCTCATCTCCGTTCATCTGCTTCACCTTAGCCTCTCAATGGCAAGGTTAAGAGCACACTCACCCTATTCCAGTTGGCCCTAGTGCCTAACCTTTGATGTTTGAGCCCCCTTGTTGGTGTGTTTATTTCATGCTGTATGTGATTGTGATTGCCTGTTTGCTTTGCCTCTTTAGGTGTAGCTTAGACTTGCCCTTGTGCAAGGTAGGTTGTGCTTGACTTGCTTCCTGTGCAAGTCAAGTCTGTGTGGCTTAACCCTTGTGTGAGCCATGCTTAGAACTGTTCGGCCGAACTACGGCAACTCTGATTCTCATGTCCAGATGAGATACGTAGGCACGAGACGCGATGTCTTGCCGAGTTTGACTAACCACTAACACTAATTCTCTTCTCTCACCCCTGTTGTGATTGAGATATCCCCTTTCTCTTGCCCTAGTTGCAATCGAGACTTTGCTTTTTCCTGTGTCTGTTCAGGATAGGTTGGCCCTTGTGCCATTTAGCTAGAAACCTTAACTTAGGGTTGATTTTGCATGACAACATCTAGGCTCGAGTCGTAGTCTCCCTAGAGTTGTGTCTCCCTCTGTTATCTGGTTAGACTAGATCCTTGTCCCTGCGTAGGGGAACTACATCGCCCTGATCTTCATACCAGATGAAGTATGTAGGCAGGAGATTGAGCTGATCTCTCCGGGCGCCCTTTTTCTTTTTTGCGTGTGTTGTCTGACCTTTGCTAGGCTCGAGTCCTCGTACTCCTTAGCATTTGCTGTCTGTCTGTTTGTGTGTTTGACAGTTGTAGGCTGAGTCCCCGACTCCCTATCTATCTGTTGTGTTGTTTTGGTTCGGGTGCTGATGTAAGTCCAGCGATTGGCATTCAGGCTCCACGTTTGCCTGTGTCTTGTTTGTTTGCGTGCGTGTCAGCCGAGCTACGAATGCTCTGATTCTTCTCTCGTCCGAGAAGATACGTATGCATAGGATGCGATATCCTAGCGAGCATGTGTCGTTTCCCCAGTCCGAACTACTTCGACTCTGATGTCTATGCCTGATAGACTAAGTAGGCCCAGGATGCGATATCCTGCCGAGTCAGTTTCAGTCAGTCTCTTTCGTTTCTTTCAGCCAGTGTGTGTGTGTTTGAGCAGTGTTTTAGCAACCATTTTTCCTTCCTTTTGTGCGTGGATCCCGTAGAGTACTACGGATGCGTAGGGTGCCTAACACCTTCCCTTCGCATAACCGACTCCCGAACCCATCCTCTTTGGTCGCGAGACCATGTTCTTTCCCAGGTTTACTTCGAGCGTTTCCTTTCCCTCTTTTGGGATAAATAACGCACGGTGGCGGCTCTGTTGTTTCTTTCTTTTCCCGCCGATTTTTCGCGCGATGCGACAGCTGGCGACTCTGCTGGGGAATAGAGAAGTTGACCTATGCTGGTCCATCTTCCCTGAGCGAGTCTCTCCTAGCGCTCTCTAGGATTAGGGTTTTGGTTGCTTTGTGCTGTTATTTATTGCATTCATTTGTATATATGTACGTTTACTGTTTGCATTTATTGTGTACACTTATGTTTGCATTCATATTCATTATTCTTTCTGCCTGGCTGGTTGTCTGTTTTTCTTTGTGGGGTGGGAGTCCGTGAGATGAGTTCTATACCCGAACTCGAGTGCACTCTAGGATAGGAGAATGGCATAGTCTCGTTGACTGGTGTGGAGTAGTCCTTAGCCAGTTGACTTGCGAGACCATTCACTTGGTGGAGGTCATGTTGAACTAATAATGTCACACAAGTTATTTGTGGTTAGGCATTATTCTTTCAATCATGTGCCGCAGAAGCCAAGGACCTTAGCTTACCAAACCCATCTTGGCCTATTTTTAGGACCGTAGTGCGGAGGTCGTTCAGATGTCAGTTCTGATACGATTGTTACGCGATACTACACTCATAAGAGTTTCTCTTGAGAATATTCTTGGAATACGAGTATTCGTTCCTCCGATAATATTCGAGAGATGGAACGATGATTATGGGAACCTCTGATAGAACATGTCTGGCAGGTCTAAACCCTAGTACACTCCCTTTGGGCGGTTCTTAACCGAGACTCCATGCTCGTGACTCTCAACAAACCCATGATTCGTGGTTGAGTCGTTCAAACATTGTTAATATCAATGGATCCCGGATCAGGGGTAAAAACCTAAAATCCACCAAAGCGGCTGGTTGATATTAAGGATGTTTGAGCCGGTTCATGTACCGTTAATATCAATGGAACTTGGGTGTCGATAAGGTGAAAACCTAAATCCACCAAGATGGATGATTGATATTAGGGATACAATGAGCTTTCCCACGACCTTTGTTTGGCGTGCTTTGCTTGACCCTTGAGTATATTTGTTGCATCCATGCATCCATACATTCATCTGCATCCATATCATCAGAAAAAAGAAAATTTTCAAGGAACTCAAAGGAGTTTATTTGCAAAAATTTTCAAAACATGAAAAAACCGGGAAAATTTTTTCACCTGATATATCTGATGAGATATTCTCATATATGATCAAAATGCTAAATATTTCAAAGTTTGCAAATAAAACCCTCGAGTTCCTTTGAAATAAAAACACGCATATGCACAAACATCTTCATGCATCATTTGCATCAGCAGGTGTTTTGTTCCGGTCTCCCGTCTTGTGGTCTGACCCTGCGATCTTCATTTATTTTGAAGACGCATCTCGCCGGTACTATACCAGAGCCATCTCTGCCAGATTGATGGATCATCCTGAACAAGAGAATTGTGAACTCAGAGAGATATTTGCCAGACTTTGTACTGTTGATGAATTTATTCCTGGTTAACCGATCCCGGGCTGGCATTGGCTACTGTTCTGGGGCATGCAATGAGCAAGGTCTGTTCAAGAGTGGAGGATCCATCCATGACGATCAACTTGAAGAAGAGGATGCTGCTATCTTGGAAGAGGACGCAGAGGACTTGAGCAATTTCATCATTCCTGGTGGTGTCTGCCACAATTGGGTCACTGTGGGCTTTCCTACAGTTGTTTTTAAGTCAGAGTAACAATCACTTTGTTTAAAAAACCCTTCTCCCATGCCAAAAGGAGAAGTGATGGCATTGTTGGCAACATTTTGTGCAATGATATTTTCATTCAAATAAATTCATGTTAAACATTTGTTTTTCCATTTGTTTTCCCTTTTCGCTTTTTGCATGAAATTGGTGATCACAAAAAACCCTAAAAAACAAGAATAAAAGCAATCTTTTCATCTGCATAACGATTGTCTCATTTGATTTTTCAAAAAGCTTTTCATATCAAAATCTTTATGCAGGTTGTTTCTTAAACCCATTGAACATAATGATCGGACGTCATCTCCCAATTTTGAATTCCCTGTATTCGAAGCGGACGAAGATGATGTTGAAGGGACTCTTGACGGGATTTCCCGACTTCTTGAGCAAGAAAAGAAGATCACTCAGCTGCATCTCGAGAATCAGCAGAACAGCCAACTGGGGCATTATCAAAAAAAAAAAGAGAGAAAGAGGAGGGTGCAAAATCAAAAAAATCAAAACACAAAAAATCAAAATCAAAAGAAATCCAAATCAAAAGAAAGAAAAAGAAGAAAAAAAAACAAAAGAAAGATAGCACCCTCAAAGTCCCAAGTTGGCTGATGCTGAATTCAAGCAAAAACAAGAGATCAACTGCCATGTGTCATGGTCAGTCATATCAGTAGAGAGTGAATAAGCATTCAACAAGAAGATCAAGCCTCGTGTGTTCCGAGGAACCTTGTGCTCAAGAAAGTCTTGTCTTTCGTGCCCGATTCCAGGGGCAAGTGAACTCTACAAATTATGAACGTCCGTATGTTTTCAAGAGAGCCTTTTCAGGCAGTGTTCTGACACTTACAACAATGGATGGAGAAGTTCACTCGTCCTGTGAATTCCCGATGCAGTCAAGAAATACTTCGCCTAGAACAAAAAAAGAGAGCAAACAGCTCGCTAAGTCGAACACCCCAAAGGGCGACTTAGGCAAAAAGGAGCGTCTCGGTGGATTGAAAACCCGAAAGGGCGATCCAGGCAAAAGTTAGAGACATTGAAAAAAAAAAGAATTTGCATCCCGCTAGATTGATCACCTCACACTGGGGCAATCTAGGCAAAAATTAGGGATTTGGCAAGTAACTGCATCTTGACAAGACTGTGCTCTATATCTGTCATCCGTCAGGGATTCTCGATTCGTCGTCGACTGAAGCTTTGAATACATCGAAAATTCAGAATGGTAGAGGAAAGGTTATTATGTTCAATGTAGCCCTCTCCAATATATATCATCGATTTCAAACTTGTACAGATCCATGGAGTCTCGCCCTTTGCAGACTACCATTCCATTACATTAATTTGAGCTTTTATCCAATTATTTGCACTCTTATTTGTTTTCAACTCAACAAACGTTTTGCATGTTTTAATTGATAAAGTATCATTGTTTTCAAAATAAACAAATTTTTCACAAAATTGTTCTTAAACAAAGTGAACATTCACAATGATGGAAGAATACTTAGGAGACCCACAGTGCTCTCCCGGGGGTGGTATGATTACCGACAGGTAAGACAATTGTTCGTATCTCGAGCATGACTGTATCTTTGTCCTGCAGAACCTCGTATGGTCTCTCCTCAGTGAAGTTGCCCGATGCAGTGTTGTTTGAAGTTGTTTATCTTCATGTTCAGGCAGTACAACATTCTTCCTACAAATCCCTGTTAGCCCTATTGTGGGGCATCTCCAGTAGAGGATTGTTCGAGCCCTACCATGGGGCATTCCCAGCAAGGTTGCTGTTGAAATACTTTTGTGGGGCAGTTCCCCAAGCAGAGTGTTTACTGAAGACTTTAACTTTCGCCTCTCCAGCAGAGCAGTCTTCCTCTCTCCCCCAGCATAGTTGCTTTTCTTTGAAGATTCAGTATTTCGTGGATTGACATCCCAATACTCCAGCATGTCCTCAGATAGATCCCTCAGTGGAGTTGTTCGCGTAAGGAGCTTTATCAATGCTTTTGTATTTCTCATCAGAGATCTGGTTGCTTCTCGGTATCTCAGATTTTCATCACGAGTTGTTGTGGCGCATTCGCCTGTATGTTGAACTCTGTTCTCCGGTTGTGACCGACGATCCCTCCGGAAGCCTCTTATGGCTCTTCCTCCCCTGCAGGATAAGTGTTCCCTGATATCCCAGTCCCCAGTGGATTTTCTTTGCTCTCTGGTGGCTTTGGTTTTCTCTCCGGACGGTTGATTCCCGGACCTGCGTGTTGAGCATGTCTGTTTGTCAACATTCATCATACATTCATCATGCATAACGCATAATGCATAATCATAGCATTCAGATACTCATGTCGCAGTTGTTGCCGTGTGTCTGTTGTGATTGCGTTCTGCTATTTGGTAATACAAACCTCTCCAGTAGATTTTCCTCAAGCAAATATGGGTGTGTCCGATCTCTCCATGTAGAGTCTACCCCTTAAGCAGAAAGTGTCAATCTTTTCCTGCCATTTCCCCACTGAGATACATCCTCGTGGATGACGGTTGCTTCCGTTCCCTCCCTAATGGGATGGGTTTTCCCTATTGAGCTCTTTCCTCATTAGGATGAGTTTTGTTTCAGTCCGCCTTTTTGGATCGATCCTGAATTGGCTTCCTATTGGCTGTCTCTTGTGCTTCCCTGGGGCATAAATGAATAGTCGCTCACTAACCGGCACTCATTCATCTTATCCTCAGCGGAATTTGTTGGCTTCTACCTACGAACCGGTAGCTGTAAGTCCTTTCTTTACGGTCTTCTACCCACTAGCTGGTAGTTGTAAATCCTTTTTTCTCACTCTGTCTCTCAGCAGACCGTTTGGCCTCTACCTACAAACCGGTAGCTGTAAGCCCTATCTTTGTGGTTTTCTACCCACTAGCCGGTAGTTGTAAAATCCCACTTTCATCCCCTGGCGGATATTGTTTGTTGGCCTCTACCTACAACCCGGTAGTTGTAAGTCCTATCTTTGTGGTTTTCTACCCACTAGCTGGTAGTTGTAAAATCCCACAGTCCTCCCCTTGTTGGAGTCAACCCTGTGTGCTCATCCCGATGATGACTGGTTACTTTTCCGTGGTTTTCTGCCTACAAACCGGTAGATGTAATCCCCTCTTTGCAGTTATCAATACCATGTTTGCAGTATTGATATTCTTTTCCCCTTTGGATACTTGCCTTGATCAAGCAGTATTCTCCCCATTGGGTCTTCACCTTCCTTTTGGATACTTGCTCCAAGCAAGCAACTTCACCCTCCCTTTGATTGGTCATCTTTTGCATACCTAGCCTGGTACCCAGATGCCTTTCTTTTCGGTCGTTTATCCATCTAACAACCTGCAACCCGGTTATGGATAATCTTCCATGCGAGTTTATTATCTACGTTCTGACGGCTATAGATGATATATCTCATGCACTCTTCGGTCAATCCTTCGATTGTTATCACCAGCAGAGTAAGGTTCGTATTCCTTGTGGAAGCGAATGTTCATCCTTTAACAAGTTTGCCTTTGCTCTCTTCAGGATGTTTTCGGTCGTTTATCCATCTAACAACCTACAACCCGGTTATGGATAATCTTCCATGCGAGGTTATTATCTACGTTTTGACGGCTATAGATAATATATCTCATGCGCTCTTTAGTCAATCTTTCGATTGTTATCACCAGCAGAGTAAGATTCGTATTCCTTGTGGAAGCGAATGTTCATCCTTTAACAAGTTTGCCTTTGCTCTCTTCAGGATGTTTTCGGTCGTTTATCCATCTAACAACCTGCAACCCGGTTATGGATAATCTTCCATGCGAGGTTTATTATCTACGTTTTGACAGCTATAGATAATATGTCTCATGCGCTCTTGGGTCGAAGTCGTCCTCCCCAGCCGAGTAAGATTCGTATTTCTGGTGAAATCGAACGTCCATCCTTTAACAAGACTGCTTTTCTAGCCCTCTTCAGGATGTTGAGTGTTTTGGAACACAAACCAATTCACGCTTTGGCACTCAGGCCAATTTTGCCGGTTTTCAGACCGAAGAAGTTTCCGACGATCAGGTCGATGTACTTACGACGCTCAGCCATGGTTATCCCTGTGTTACCATTTATTTTGGTATCCAGGTCGACGTTTCTGTTTCGGTATTCAGGCCGATTTCTTTTTTCCGTTCCAGACGGATTTTTCTCTCAAGACTGTTTCTTTGCCGATCCTGACAGGCATTCTTGTATTATATCCAGTCGGTGCAAATTTCTACGGTTCTTTGATATTCAATCCCTGTTTACCCTGAAAGTCTGACAGCCATTGCTATCATCCGTTCGGGTTCCCAGCTGATTGAATAGGGGCAGCTGTAGCACCTCAAATTTGCACCTATCATTGTGCATACCATTTCATATTAGGTCATAGCATATCATGGTACATTGCATAGCATTGCATTGTCCCCAGTTGCCTCAAGGGCAAGCAAGCAAGAATTAGGTCAAACTGATCAGGAGATCAGCCAACTAATCAAGCAAGGTGTTTCTCAAGGAATCAAAGCCCTAGGGTTTGTCCAACAAGTTCACATGACCTGGAGGTCTGTGTGAAGTGTTCAAGTCAAGGGTGGAAGGCTCAAAGGTCATCAGTTCAATGCATAGCCAGGCCAAAACCCTAGGCAGTCAACAATCAGTCAAAACAGTGGATGGTGGCCATTCTTGTGGAATTTGGGCACCATGATCAATCATCAAGAATTCATATGTCTTGAGACATCATTTGAAGTCAAGGTCTCAAGGAATTAGGGTTTGGAATTCATCAGAAGTGCACAGTCAAGTCCAAAACCCTAGAAAGTCAAAGTTGGTCAACTGTGGTTGATTCTTTGGATTTGATGGATAGAAATGGTTTGAAGGAGTTTATTCATGTCCTAATAGGCCTCATGTGTCATGGCAATCAACATCATGGAAGAATTTGAAGCAAATCAGAAAAATTCCCAAAATAGAAAATGGACCTGTAATTTCAACTGCCAAAAATAGAAACTTCTTGATCCTCAACTTGCATCATGATACAAGCTCCAAATGAATTTTTGCCCAACATGAAAGTTGAAGATCTTGTTCTCCCATTTTCAAAAAGTCCAAGAACTCTCAAATCCCATGTGTGGTTGTCAAGATATGATCAATTCATTTTTATCAATTTGTGAACTTCAAAGAGGCATATCTCTCAAACCATAAGGCCAAATTTGGTGGGGTTTTTTCCTACAAACCACAATTTTCATCCTCTTTCCAAAAATATAAATTTCATGTCCTAAAACCTTGCCAATCAAAATGGCATTTTTTGACCTATTCCATTAAAAATCAAAGTTTGACCAAACTTTGACTTTTTGATTCTTTGATTTTTTCTCTATTTGGCTATTGGGAAATGGTTTCATGTGTCATTTGCAACTTGTCTAGAGCCCTAACTTGGCCAGACCATGCACCTCCTTGCCAATTTGGTCATTATGTCAAAATTCACAAAAATGCAAATGGTTGGAAATAAGTGAAGTAAGCTGGCCATTCCATTAGGAGACTACAAACAGCAATTGTCAAGATTATTGGCAGCATATTTCAAGGCCCAAAATCGTGCCATTCACACCTCTCTATCCACTTAAGTGCAGCTTAGCATTTTTGGCATTTTTGTTCATTTAGTTAAATTGGGATTAGCATGTGATAATGTGAGCAAAAACAGATGCATATAAGCATTTTCTCTGCTCATTTGAACCCTAGCCACCATCTAAAAAACCACAGAAACTTCATTCTCCTCTCCCTTGCAATTTTGCATTTGTGAAAATTCTTGACAAAACTTCAAAACTCTCGAGCCAACGTTGGTCCAGTCATGATATGCAATTGTTTTTGAACCCCTTGGAAGCTGAAAAACACGACTGAAGAGCTTGGTTCCATTACTGTTTTATTAGAGCATCAAGCATGGCAAATCGAGATGGAGGCTAAGAGCAAAACTTCTGGTTGTTATGAATGCATTTACTCATCATGTGGAAGCCTGAACTACTTCTGTTTCGAGCAATCTCTGCCAAAGAACCATGGGAAACCTCACTGCCTTCAAAATCTGGTATAATCCAACCTTAGCCGTTTTTAAAACTGTAGGATCCATTTTGTAAATCTTTTGTTTGTGTTTATTGTGAGCTTCGATTCAAGTAAAATGGTCTAGTATTGAGTGAGAAAAGTGGATTCAAAGTTTCACCATCGAATATGTTTTTGATTATTTCTCCTTTGATAGCTTGATTTGAGAAAAATGGCTGTTATATTATGTTTGTGTTTGTGTTGCTGAAGATTTTGATATGCTTGTTATCATTTCCTGGAGAATCTGTTCTTGGTCGATTTTGAATGATGGTGTTGATACCCTGCTGTTTAAACCTTCAAATCTGCCCAGATTTTGCATAAAATTAGGTTTGGTTGTTGCTAGCTGATGATTGCATGAGTATTACTTCCATGTTTGTTTGTGAGTTATTGCTTGAATTTCATGTTATGATGTTCGAAGATGAGGAGGATGTATCGTTTCATAGCCAAACCCTAGGTTACATGAACATGAAACCTTGCCCAGAATCGTGAGCTTCGATTGGCTGTTTGTTGTTGTTTTCCTGCACGCGTACTGTTACATGGGAAGCTGACCAATCAGGACATTTCCCGTGTCCTTCCCAACGCAGCGTTTGGTTTAATGAAACGCCATATTTCAAGAATGCCACTGTTGACTTCCGTGTTGACCTTTATGCCATGCATTTTATTCATATTTACTCCAATTAATCATCAAACTTCCACAATTAATTTCTCCCTCAATTTTCATCCAAAAATTCTGATTCTTTTTCCATCATGTTCATGGTTGAGTCTAGTATTTGATTATGAATTTTAGTTAATTTTTCATTGGCTGGATTTTAATTTATAATTGTTTTCCCAACATGTATGCCAAAATGATACATTGTGCCATTCCTCTTGTGAAATTGTCATGTTGCATCCAATGAGCCTGAATTTTTTTGTGGTGAAACTAGACACATTGACCTTCATTTCCATATAAAGTTTGTGCATTTATCATTTGTGGTTTGAGAGTTATGATTTTTTGAAGTCATGTGTTACATTTGAGGTCACACCATGATCATGCATTTTCCTTAATTTTGTTCACATGCTTCCCTACATCCAATTGACTCCAAATTTTGCATGAATGATCCCTCATATGTCTATATCATGAATGAATTTTCTTGGAATTTATTGCGCCATTTTCCATTTGATTGTGATTTTTCTTCCCTGCCTAGTCCATGGTTGACTTTTTGTGCTACATGTTGCCAAATCATTTGGGAAATTCTCATACCATATTGTATGATCATGAAATTTCATGTGTGATAACTAGACATCTCAAGCTTTGCATTGGTGTTAATCTCATTCATTTCTCATCTGTTTTCAATTTGATATGATTTTTTGAAGTTGACCCATGTTTGTTGACTTTCACCATGCTTACTTGAATTTGGTTTGACTTCATGATTTTGCTTGACTGCCTTCCTCTCATCCAAATGCCATGAAATTTTACATGCTTACCATGTTAGATGTTAGGATTGAGTGTGATTTATTTGATGATTTTTGAGATTGTTTAGGTTGACTTTTGATGCAAGTCATTCTGTTGACTTTTGTATGCTTTCCTTTGCCTTACTTTGATTTCAAATGTTCATGAAATGATAATGATGCATGATATGTTTGTGGGCCCAATTGTGATTGTTTTCTAATTGGTTGACTTTGACTTTGAGTTGACTTTTCCTTGCTGCCTTGACTTTTTCTTTCATCTTTGACCCTAGGCTAGCCCTAGTGGTCCTTTGGACTTATGTTGAGTTCATCTGTTTCAGGTTGAGCATAGTGCTTCCAAGATCATACCAATTTGATTGATGTTTGCTTGTCTATATTGTGCTAACCTTTTGTTTTGTAGGTGACTCATGTAACTTGAGTCTTGCTTTGCACAGTTGACCTTCTGTGGTTGACTGTTTATCCATTTCCTTTGCTTTTAACTGTTTAATTGCATACTGATTTGTTTGGTTTTTCTCAGGTACCCTTTAGTTGCTTTAGTTGCTTGCTTTGCTTTTTAGCAATTGCTTGAGGTATAATCTCTTTTACTACATGTAGTCTGGAGACCCGGTCTGTTATTTGACCGGGCAAACTGTCTGAAGTCCTCCTTAAGAGGCAATGCTTGTGTATGTTTACTTTGTCCCTGTACAGAGTCAAAGACCTCCTAAGTGAAGAGGCAATTGGTGGAAGGTAGGGATATGCAGTCTATCCCCCACTATTCAGTGTGTCTTCTGTCTTGCTCACACTACTGTGTTGATGCACTTCAGATAAAAACCCAAGATCTTGTGCAATTGCACATTTGAGTCAGTTTTAAATGTGTAGAAGGGTTCCCACTTTCTGAACCCACACATTCTTGTCAAAATGCTCTCCCAGGCCAGGGATAGAAGCAACGAGGCACACCCCTCATCTCCGTTCATCTGCTTCACCTTAGCCTCTCAATGGCAAGGTTAAGAGCACACTCACCCTATTCCAGTTGGCCCTAGTGCCTAACCTTTGATGTTTGAGCCCCCTTGTTGGTGTGTTTATTTCATGCTGTATGTGATTGTGATTGCCTGTTTGCTTTGCCTCTTTAGGTGTAGCTTAGACTTGCCCTTGTGCAAGGTAGGTTGTGCTTGACTTGCTTCCTGTGCAAGTCAAGTCTGTGTGGCTTAACCCTTGTGTGAGCCATGCTTAGAACTGTTCGGCCGAACTACGGCAACTCTGATTCTCATGTCCAGATGAGATACGTAGGCACGAGACGCGATGTCTTGCCGAGTTTGACTAACCACTAACACTAATTCTCTTCTCTCACCCCTGTTGTGATTGAGATATCCCCTTTCTCTTGCCCTAGTTGCAATCGAGACTTTGCTTTTTCCTGTGTCTGTTCAGGATAGGTTGGCCCTTGTGCCATTTAGCTAGAAACCTTAACTTAGGGTTGATTTTGCATGACAACATCTAGGCTCGAGTCGTAGTCTCCCTAGAGTTGTGTCTCCCTCTGTTATCTGGTTAGACTAGATCCTTGTCCCTGCGTAGGGGAACTACATCGCCCTGATCTTCATACCAGATGAAGTATGTAGGCAGGAGATTGAGCTGATCTCTCCGGGCGCCCTTTTTCTTTTTTGCGTGTGTTGTCTGACCTTTGCTAGGCTCGAGTCCTCGTACTCCTTAGCATTTGCTGTCTGTCTGTTTGTGTGTTTGACAGTTGTAGGCTGAGTCCCCGACTCCCTATCTATCTGTTGTGTTGTTTTGGTTCGGGTGCTGATGTAAGTCCAGCGATTGGCATTCAGGCTCCACGTTTGCCTGTGTCTTGTTTGTTTGCGTGCGTGTCAGCCGAGCTACGAATGCTCTGATTCTTCTCTCGTCCGAGAAGATACGTATGCATAGGATGCGATATCCTAGCGAGCATGTGTCGTTTCCCCAGTCCGAACTACTTCGACTCTGATGTCTATGCCTGATAGACTAAGTAGGCCCAGGATGCGATATCCTGCCGAGTCAGTTTCAGTCAGTCTCTTTCGTTTCTTTCAGCCAGTGTGTGTGTGTTTGAGCAGTGTTTTAGCAACCATTTTTCCTTCCTTTTGTGCGTGGATCCCGTAGAGTACTACGGATGCGTAGGGTGCCTAACACCTTCCCTTCGCATAACCGACTCCCGAACCCATCCTCTTTGGTCGCGAGACCATGTTCTTTCCCAGGTTTACTTCGAGCGTTTCCTTTCCCTCTTTTGGGATAAATAACGCACGGTGGCGGCTCTGTTGTTTCTTTCTTTTCCCGCCGGTTTTTCGCGCGATGCGACAGTATCTGTTCTGAATAGACGATCCAAAGTACTTAAAATTTACAGCAATTTTAAATGTTTATTAAGCATGTACCTGTAAAGCCCTTATGTGTCACGATGCAATTTTTATCAAAAATTCGAACGTCATTTTTGCAAACAAAACAGTAAAATGAAAATGAAAACAGAGATATACTGAATAACATGATTTTATTGATTGAATGGCCTCTGAATAGGCATTTACATTAAGAAGCAATCCCTGGAAAGAGGTAATCGCACAATAGATAAAAACAGAAATTAATCTAATGGCAATGTGAAATGGATTTCTATTGGATTCCAATTCTGCTATGACTTGCCCGTCTTCAAGATCCTCCAGATGATCAGCTTTCTGAAAGAGTGATTGGACTGTTTCCTATCCTTCAAAAATTTCCAGTCATTGGCACGAGATGAGATTCAGAACTACTCTGAACGCAGGAATTCGCTTAATCCCTAACTTTTGCCTGGATCGCCCTTTTCGGGTTTTCAATCCACCGGGATACCCATTTTTGCCTAAGTTGCCTTTTCAGGTTTTCAACTTACCGGGTGTACAATTTTTTTTTTTTTTGTCCCTAATTTTTGCCCGAACCTTTTCATTTTCTTGGTTCGCCGGGATGCCCATTTTTTGCCTGGACTATTCTTTTTACTGTCCAGCGGGTCTATTTTATGCGAAGTATTTTTTAACTGCGTCTGAGTTCACAGGGGAAGTGAAGTTTTCACCATCCATAGTTGCAAGCATTAAAGCCCCACCATCAAAAACCTTGGTGACAATATACGGTCCATCATAGTTAGGAGTCCACTTGCCCCTGTGATCTGTCTGAGGAGGAAGGATCCTTTTCAACACTAAATCTCCGACTTGGAAACAACGAGGATGCACTTTCTGATCAAAGGCTCTCTTCATCCGACTCTGATACAACTGCCCATGACAAATGGCTGCCATTCGCTTCTCTTCGATAAGACTCAACTCATTGAACCTTGTCCGAATCCATTCAGCTTCGTCTAGCTTGACATCCAACAAGACTCTTAGGGAAGGAATCTCCACTTCAACAGGTAGGACTGCTTCCATACCATACACAAGGGAGTAAGGGGTTGCCCCGGTCGATGTACGTATTGAAGTGCGGTACCCATGCAAGGCGAAAGGTACCATCTCATGCCAATCTCTGTACGTGACGACCATCTTCTGCACAATCTTCTTTATGTTCTTATTTGCCGCCTCAACATCGTCGTTCATCTTAGGGCGGTAAGGGGAAGAATTGTGATGCTGAATGTTGAAGTTCTGACACAACTCCTTCATCATTTTCTTGTTGAGATTAGAACCATTATCAGTAATGATTCTTTCGGGAATCCCATAGCGACAAATGATTTCTTTCTTGATGAAACGGGCAACCACATGTCTGGTGACATTCGCGAACGACGCTGCCTCGACCCACTTGGTGAAATAGTCGATGGCAACAAGGATGAAGCGATGCCCATTGGAAGCAGTCGACTCAATCTTTCCAATCATGTCAATACCCCACATGGCAAACGGCCACGGCGAAGACATCACATTCAGAGGATTCGGCGGTACATGCACCTTATCAGCATAAATCTGGCATTTATGACACTTCCGAGCATACTTGAAACAATCTGATTCCATGGTCATCCAATAATAACCCGCTCTCAACAATTTCTTAGCCATTGCATGTCCACCGGCATGAGTACCGAAGGAACCTTCATGAACTTCCTGCATTAACATGTCCGCCTCGTGTTTGTCCACGCATCTGAGCAAAACCATGTCGAAGTTCCTCTTATACATCACATCGTCTTTGTTCAAGAAGAAACTACCTGCCAATCTTCTCAAAGTCTTTCTGTCATTGTTGGATGCCCCTGCAGGGTACTCTTGATTCTTCAGAAAGCACTTGATATCGTGATACCAGGGCTTGTCATCGACTACCAGTTCAACAGCAAACACATACGCGGCCCTGTCAAGGCGCATCACATCGATCCTGGGAGCATGGTTCCAACGAATTACCTTGATCATGGAGGATAGAGTGGCAAGTGCGTCTGCCATCTGGTTCTCATCACGAGGTATATGATACAATTTTACCGTTGTGAAGAAAGTCAAAAGTCTTCTCGTGTAATCTCTGTAGGGGATCAGAGTGGGCTAGAGAGTATTCCAATCACCATTCACTTGATTGATCACCAGAGCTGAATCTCCGAAGATGTCCAGAGTCTTGATTCTCAGATCAATGGCTTGCTCAATACCCAAGATACAGGCCTCGTACTCAGCTTCATTATTTATGCACTCAAAAGTCAAACGAGCGGTGAAAGGTATGTGGGCACCTTTCGGAGTTGTAATGACAGCACCAATTCCACTACCTCTAGCATTGACAGCCCCATCAAACAACAAAGTCCACTTTTCGTTTGGATCAGGTCCCTCCTCAACAACTGGCTCTTCACAGTCTTTCATCTTGAGGAACATGATGTCTTCATCAGGGAATTCAAACTTCATCGGCTCATAAGCATCAATCGGCTGCTCGGCAAGGTAGTCTGACAGAATACTCCCTTTGATGGCCTTCTGTGACGTATACTGGATATCATACTCTGTTAAAATCATCTGCCAACGAGCGACCCTTCCGGTGAGAGCTGGCTTCTCGAATATGTATTTCACTGGATCCATCTTAGAAATCAACAAGGTAGTATGGTTCAACATATACTGTCTCAGTCGGCGAGCAGCCCAGGCCAAAGCACAGCAAGTTTTCTCAAGCTGCGAATATTTGATTTCACATTCGGTAAACTTTTTGCTAAGGTAGTATATGGCATGCTCTTTTTGACCAGACTCGTCATGCTGTCCCAATACTCACCCCATCGAGTTCTCAGTCACTGATAGGTACATTATCAGAGGTCTCCCAGGAACTGGAGGTATAAGGATTGGAGGTTTCTGTAGATACTCTTTTATCTTCTCGAAAGCCCTTTGACAATCTTCATTCCACCTGATAGCCTGATCTTTCCTCAGCAATTTGAAAATTGGCTCACACGTGGTTGTTAGGTGAGAGATGAACCTTGCAATGTAGTTCAACCTCCCTAAGAAACTACGGACTTGCTTCTCTGTTCTTGGCTCTGGCATTTCCTGTATCGCTTTTACTTTGTCGGGATCCACCTCAATCCCTTTCCTGCTAACGATAAAACCCAGCAATTTTCCCGATCTCACCCCGAAAGTGCACTTGTTCGGGTTAAGTCTCAGTTTGAATTTCCCCAAACGCTCAAACAGTTTCTGCAAATTCAACAAATGTTCTTCTTCTGTCTGAGATTTGGCAATCATATCGTCCACATAAACCTCGATTTCATGATGAATCATATCATGGAACAGAGTCACCATTGCTCGCTGATATGTTGCTCCGGCATTTTTCAGACCAAACGGCATCACCTTGTAGCAGAAGGTGCCCCATGGGGTTATGAAAGTTGTCTTTTCCATGTCTTCTGGTGCCATCTTGATTTGGTTATAGCCAGAAAAGCCATCCATGAAGGAGAATACCGAGAACTGAGCTGTATTATCCACCAAAACGTCGATGTGAGGTAATGGGAAATCATCTTTAGGGCTAGCTCTGTTCAGATCCCGGTAGTCGACACACATCCGTACCTTTCCATCCTTCTTAGGTACTGGGACGATGTTTGCAACCCATGGCGGATAATTGGTGACTGCTAGAAACCCTGCATCCAACTGCTTTTGCACTTCTTCCTTTATCTTGACAGCCATCTCTGGTCTTGTTCTTCTGAGCTTCTGCTTGACCGGAGGACAACCTTCTTTGAGAGGCAAGCGGTGCACCACGATGTCTGTGTCCAACCCAGGCATGTCCTGATAAGACCAGGTGAAGATGTCAACGTATTCTTGCAGCAATTCAATCAGCCCTTTCTTCACATCATCTCCCAAAGCAGCCTCTATCTTGATTTCTCTCTTGGCGTCCTCGGTGCCGAGATTAATCACTTCAACAGACTCTTGATGCGGTTGAATGACCCTTTCTTCCTGTTTTAATAACCTGGTAAGTTCTTCAGGGAGTTCACAGTCTTCATCACCCTCTTCTTCAGCTTGAAAGATTGGATTTTCAAAGTCGAAGCGAGCCATAGCAGAACCGTTATCAATAGGATCCGGTGTTGTGCATCTGCATGAGTGATGGTATGTGCTTATGAGTGTGAACAAGAAGTGAAAACTAAACAAAACATTGCCATTTTTTTATTTTGAAAAACTGCAAAAATAGAAAGACAGGGAACGAAATATTTGAATGCAAAAATACGTCCTTTATTTATGATAAAAATGCAAGTGTCACATAGATGGGCCCTACAATGAGTCATTACGCCCTGGGCGGAACGTAAGACTTGGATATGCATGAATAAACAAAGAAAATTACTCTTCAAGAAGAGTGACTTGGATAATCTCCTCAGAAGACCAATTGTTGATGACTTCACCCGGGATCCTCGGACGCACCCAGTTGTCAATGTCACAATCACTATCCCCATCTTCTTTGTTGACCGCAGAGACTAATTTGACCTCTCCTTCAACCATGTTAACGTTGGCTCCACCATGTTGGGGCATGGGATTGTTGACGACATTCGGAACTGGTGCAAGGTCGATGGCCTTTGAATCTATGAGGTCCTGAACTACGTGCTTAAAAGCTTTGCAGTTCTCAATGTCATGGCCAGGTGCCCCAGAGTGGAAGCTACACCTAGCGTTGGCGTCGTAACCCACCGGAAGCCTACCAACGGGAGGAGCCAGAGTGCGCAACTGCACAAGTTGTAGTTGTTGAAGACTAGAAAGCAACTGAGCGTATGACATCGGAAGAGTGTCGAAACTCCGGTCCATCGTCCTTGGCCTCGGTTGATAGGCGGGTCTGTTACCCGGTTGTTGCTGCTGTTGATACTGAGCTGGTTGACGTTGTGATTGTTGTTGTTGTAGTGGCGCTGTAGCTGGAATGGTCACCCCTGCGGCAGTACCTGTTATGCAAGACATGCTAATGAATATGCAAATGCAATGACATGTTTATCAATTCCAAAGGTATTCTACCCCCTTGATTCCAGTCTCACATTTGATAAACAGTGTAAAAAAAAGACTAAGCCGTTGATGAGAACCAAGAAAATTCCAACTAGAATCAAGTAGAAGATATAAACCCCACATAAATGGATAAACATGTGTGAATGATTATGAATGCAAAATGATGTGATGCAAAATGATGTGAATGCAGTGCAGTGGCATGGGAATCAGGATTGCTGTATCTGCTTGAACATTTGTCAGGTTGCACTGTCTGGAGAGAAATTAAGAGTACACCAAACAAAGGTCATGGGATGGATCATGTTATCCTTAATATCAACCACCCATTTTGGCGGATTATGGTTTACACCTTATCAATACCCGAGTTTCATTGATATTAAGGATACCTGATCGGATCAACCATGAATCAAGGGTTTGTCGCAAGTCACGAGCATGGAGTTTAGGTTAAGAACCACCCAAAAGGAGTGTACTAAGGTTTAAACCTGCCAAACATGTTCTACAAAAGGTTCCCATAGTCATAATCCCATCTCTCGGATATTATCAGAGGAACGACTACTCGTATTCCAACAATATTCTCAAGAGAGACTCTTATGAGTGTAGTATCGCGTAACAATCGTATCAAATCTTACATTTGAACGACTTTCGCACTACGTCCTACGAATAGGCCAAGATGGGTTAGGTAAACTAAGGTCCTTGGCTTCTTAGGTCTATATTGGAACAAGTAATGTCTAACCACAACTTACTTATGTGACATTATTGATCTCAACATGACCTCCACCAAGTGAATGGGCTTGCAAGTCAACTCGCTAAGGAATACTCCACACAAGTTGACAGGACTATGCCATTCTCCTATCTTAAGTGCACTCGAGTTCGGGTATAGAACTCATCTCACAAAGATCACCAAGCAGCCATAGCCAGCCAACAGATACAACAATGATATGTACACAATGTAATAAGGTAAAGCAGGTAAATAAATAACTGTACAAAAGCATGAACACCCAATAAACAAACAAACTACAAAAGCTAGGAGGGACTCGCTTAGGGAAGATGGACCAGCAAGAGGTCAACTTCTTAGGGTCCCCAGCAGAGTCGCCAGCTGTCGCAACCTGAAAAAATACAGTGCGCGAAAAAAAACAACCGGCGAAAGAAAAAGAGAGAAGAGTCGCCACCGTGCGTTATTCATCCCAAAGGAGGGAAAGGAAACGCTCGAAGTAAACCTGAAAAAAGGAGAGGACAAGACGGTCTCGCAACCAAATCTTGGGTTCGGGAGTCGGTTATGCGAAGGGAAGGTATTAGCACCCCTACGCATCCGTAGTACTCTATGGGATCCACTTTTGTAGTTTTTGTCTAAAGGGTGTGGGTTTACCTAATGTGTTTATTTACTAAAAAGGTTAAGAGAAATGACTCGCGCGGATGTCGCATCCACTGCATACGTATCTCATCTGAATATGAGAATCAGAGTCTCCGTAGCTCGGCTGACCTATGGGTTGGGGGATGTGTGCTCGCTAAGACATCGCGTCTTATGCCTACGTATCTCATCTGGAATGAGAATCAGAGCAAGCCGTAGTTCGGCTAACTACGGGGTTATGGATTGGGTTTTGGACGAACGACGTTACTACGCAATCTACCGGATGCTCGACCTTTGGAGACTTACTCGCCTGTAGTAGAAGGAGTAAACGTGTTGCTTTGGGTTTTAGGGTTTGGGATGCTCGAGGGCAAAAGGCAGTCCTTGACGAAGGAAGCGCGCTACCTGCAGGGATATGAATACAAAACACAAAACATGTATCTCAAAGTAAAATGCCACCAAGGGGCTCAAACGTTGCCTCCTATCGAGGTCTTCCAGCTAGGAAAGCAGTAAAATGCGGGAAAAATATAAAAGTACCACGCGGATAAAGATCCGAAGTAACAGCAATTAGAGGAATGGGAAACCCTGAGATCCTTCCAAGCTAATGCCATCAAAGAAAAGTGAGTCAGTACAGGTAATCGGAACGAACCTCCAAGGGTTATCCCACAAATAAAGTGGGAAACCACGCAAGTTATCCCTGCAAAAGTCATGTGAGCCCTCACAAAAACTCAACAAAAGGGTTAGTGAAACACCATAAGCATTTTTATCATGAATAACAGTATGGTATCAGAAACCTCAAACCCTGTGGCATACACTCAAAAATTAAACGGTTAAACATTCCAGGCATTGTTTATACATTCATATACATATTAAACCCATGGGCGAAAAACCTAATGAAATTCATCCATCATACCTCATACATTCAGAGTATTCAACTTCAAAGCAAAAGGTAATGGGAATAAAGGCAAACCTGATTGGGGAGCTTGATTGAAATTGAGTTGCACCCGTGAGGTTTACAAAACAACCTTCAGGGTTTATGTGAGGCAGAGGTGATTCTGTGTAGTTGAGTTCCCTTCAGGGTTTGGAGGTTGCTCTGAACTCTGTTGGCTTTTCTCTCACTATCTTTTTCCTCAGGGTTTTGTTCCAAGGAAACCTCAGAGTGTTTTGCTTCTCTTCCTTCTTTCTCCAGTGAATCTCCCAGTGTAACTCCAAGTGTCACTCCTCTACCGAAACTTCAGTATTTATAGACTGATTTTCGTGGGTAATGGGCTCAAATGAGGGAGACCCAAGTCCAAAATAATTTGTTATATTTTATTTATTTATTTTATTTATTTATTTAATTAATTAATTAATTAAATAATTTTTTTTCTTTTTTCTTTTTTTTTTGTTTAAGAAAAATGAAGGGTAAATTTTGGGGTATTACACCTACTATTGTAAACAAGTTGAGTAAGTGAAATTCTACAAGAAGAAAAACACAGAGAGAAACTCTGCATAATTTGATCCATTTTCTTTTTTTTCACTCCAAAACCCAAATTTCTCTTTTCTTCCCGAATTCACTTTCACAGATTTTTTTTTGTATCCTCAAGTCTTGTGCAACGGAATCATCTTGCAACCAGGGTATGGCTGAATCATCCGAGTGAAGAGTGAGGAATAATTAATAAGAAAGATTGATTCTTTTTCATCAAGATTGATTCAGATTATCTTCAAAATTGGGGTTATTTCCAACAATGTTAAGGGTATTCAAATTAATCAATAATGTAAATTATTCCTATCTTTACTTAAATTTGGTTAATTTAGATAATTAGTTATAAATTATTTATACCTAAAATTGATTATAAAATTTGATTATAAATATAAAAGAGGAAAAATGACAGAAAAATGGACAACAAGCTTCGTCGCTACCCTTTTTTGGATGACAAAACCAATTCTCTTAAAAACTACATTCATTATCCTAGGTGACACAACATTGCTATATGTGAACCTTTGCACTCTTTGTAAAAGATCCACTACTTCTGGTGCTAGAAAACCAAAAATATCAAAGGCAAATGGTATGAAAGCATGTTAATTGTCGGAACACGTTTTCTCATGCTTGGCCACTTTACTTGAAGATTCTTTAAGAGCTTTGTGTCCCATAGTAAAACCCTTAGTCCTCAGTCCCACTAGTGGGGAAATCCTGGCCAAGTCTACACATGTATGTTTCCCTCCTACCTATACATACACCAGAACATATCCTAGCCTACGAGTCAATCTCGTCTCATGTGGGTCAGACAAGAAATTCACATGCGCCTCTTTCTTCACAGATACTCATGCACGCCTAAATATATCAAATAAGACATCCCTAGCAAAGTCATGTCGGTATTTGAATCCTAGAAGCTCATTGCAATGAATAATGTGTTCCTCAAATGCATTCATGCACGCCTTGCAGCAAATAGGACAAACCTCATCAATGAGAAATAAGGGAATCATAAGTCAGTATTTAAGGATGGTACGTCACTCTACCGAAGACATATGTTGGCGTAGACCGTCAATAGGAATAACAAGGAGAAAATATTGAGCATGTGTTGTTTGCAAACAACCAAAAATAACTTTTTGTCTTGTGGTCATGTCAAACTTTACTTCTATGTCATGAACACTTTTATTGAAAAGGGCACGCGCCAAAATATATTGTGCTTTAGGAGGAATATTGTCTTTTCTAGTAAAACCGCTAAGATCAAAATCTGGAATCACAACACTAAGATCATTCAAAGGTTTGTCGAAATCGAGGTACATACTGTATACCTTAGTGTCTCTCAATATATGATCCTGCAACACCCAAGACTAGGCCTTAGAAGCTACAAATGCGTATGTGGTTGCCTCTACTTCCGAGTATAAACCTAATTCCCCAACTCTAATATGTAAAGAAGCCACCATCCATTGAAGTTACCAGAAAAAGGATCTCCATCAACCACGATGTCTTCAACCACACTTCACAACTCTTTATCAAATCAAATAGTTGTTTTCTCCATATGATTAGGTTGACACGTTCTAAGGCCAAAAAAGAATTTGGTGATACCCATGCAAGGACAAATTAGAAGAAGCTTACTATGAGGATCCCTTAGTTCCGACGGAAGATGCATGAGTTCAACAACCTTGGTCGCTATCTTCATGGAGAACCCCGCGATAAAGCCTTCATCTCGACTAACATTCCCTCCAAGCAACTTCATCCCTAACATCGGTCTCCCAATGTCTAAAGAAAATCACTTGCCACGAAGTTTAGTATCATCACACGAAGGCCAAAAGATCTCAATTTTATGAATATTCAATACGAGACCTAATCCTCAACTAGTCTCCCGAAAGATGTTAAGGGCATTTGCCACCTCCTCTGAATCCCATATGATGGTCCCATCATCGAGGTACCAGGCATGAAGATTAACTTACAGTTGTCCCTTATCTGATGAGTAAGTGGGTGTAGCATAATTGCCAAAAGGAGTGGCCCTAGGGTCACCTTATTGCACTCTAGTGGCTGACATGATATGCCCATCCCCGAGGTATAACCTTGATGCCTGCCAATAGAGATACTCAACCCACAAGAAAATTGATGGGAATCTCATCCTCGCCTCTCGCAGAATGGCTGATCGATCTACCAGTTTAAAATCACTTATTAAATTTAATGTTAGCATAGTCAAAGAGCCATCTTCATGCCACTCTCTCAACATCCTGTTGGAACTGTGCAAAATGGACCAAAATAGAACCCACATAAATTGATCATATCCCACCATCAGGCTTCAATAATAGTGTCAGAGGTGCTGAGGAAACAAAGTCTACCAAAATTGCCGGGTATCTCCTTCCCAATAATAGATTATCAAATAGAGTGATTGTACGTATGAGATGTCTAGACACAACATAACCTTCTCTGCACTTTGCATCCAATAAATATTGAGCTCATAAGCCATATCTACCATATGAAGTCCCTTTGGAAAAAGACTTAATGCACGTCAAGAAAGTATCAACTTCAAACTCTAAAGGAGCTTCAGAGAAGAAGTTGATCAACATGGATGGAGATGGTTTGTACGAGTGTTTAGCCTCCAAAGTCTTCATAGTATGTGCATTAATGGGGCTACACCAGATGACCTCAACACTTCCAAAATCGATGTGAAATGACCATTTGCAATCTTACGAAGGCATTGCTTGAAGTTAGAGTTCACTTTTGCATCTTTCTCCTCAATATGAACTCCCCCATAGCCTAATTTATCTTGCTCAGAGCTATCCAAAACACTATCGACTAATTTGACAAGACCATTTGCATCCCTCCAAGTAGTTAAACACTCCAAAATGTTATGTTGTTGCAAGGCTTTCCGATTCTCAAATCTATGATCCTGCTTATTCAGAGGCTTGACCACATATAAAGTGCAACGAGGAAAAAGAAATAACCGAACTCAAGCATCTTCAGATCCCGACTCAGCAACCACCTTGAGAAGTAGGATTATGACATGTCCGACTCATGGCATGAATGTTCATACACCTCTCACATATCCATTGTCCAACTCCCCTTAAAGTCTCGTCGAATATGGTAACCAAATCAAGATCATTCTCAATAGTTTCTCGAATTGTGTTTTTGTGTTCGTCACTGTATAAGTGTAGCGTCTTAAGATGTGACACCATGCAAGAAATACACGTGCTCTCGTCCTTGCCATCAGGCAACAATGGAATTCCCGTAATGAACAATGCAAACCTCCTATATGAATAGAAACCATAGGACAATGCAAAATTCTGCTTATCCCCTACTCAATGCAAAATAATTTTGGTTGAGGAATTTCAACAAACACCTTGTAGGCTGCAGCAATAGAGCATTTCCCCATGGTTGCCATACTGCCTAAATCAGCTCATATGCAGCAGTAGATGAAGTTGAGTTGTTGGAACCGAAGGGGACTGTTTCTGCAGCTCAGGTTGTTATAATAATCCCTTATGATAAATTAGTTATAATAATCCATTATGATAAATGATTATACGTTGGTTATATATAATGTACTTCAAATCATAAAAACATATTTTTGAGGTGAATATTTCCGGTAGTTATGTTTCATTTCACAACACATTTTTGAGGTAAATATTTCCGGTAGTTATGTTTCATTTCTCTTTAGTGATATCAAACATCAATACAAAATACTATTGAAAACCATAAATACTGGACATTCAGGGCTTGATTGATACAATTTTTATTTACCAATTTTGAAATAAAATTGTAATGGTTGAGACTAGACGTTTGGTGTGGTCGGTAAATCACCATTCAAATTATGATAAACCCAAAATACAAAATATTAGTAGTATTAAAAAGAAGAAAGAAAAGAAATTCATCATATATAAACTTGTAAGTATTACAAAAAAATACATACTATTAAACATCTAAATAAAATCATCAAAAGATGAAGTTTCATAACCAAGGCAACTTTATATCATCTATATATACATCTCGATTTCAAAAAGTTATCTGGCTGCAACTTGGTGAATGCTACAGGTTTGATAAACTTGGTGATTGCAAAATTTCAAAAATATAAACCTTGTATGGATGAAGTGTTGAAAACTATCAAGAACATATCAAACCAAACCGATTTATCCACTAGTATTCGGTGTTGTATAATTGCTCCGAACATTCGAATCAGGTGATAGTGGAGGTGGAGCATGATTCAGCAGCACAGCATCATCAGATAAACTCGAAATGTCCATTACCTCGGGTTGGTTTTTATGCTTACCGCCATTTTGAATAACCTTTAAGCTTTCCAACACTTCATCCATGGTAGGTCTCATATCTTTGGAACTTTGCAAACATTGAAACGCTAACTCTCCCATGGCAACTATCATTTTCTTTACCTTAGCATCTGATTCAAAACCGAGCGTAGGATCCACAATTTCATGCAATGCTTGGTTTTGAATTCTGTTGAGTGCCATGCTAGCCAAATTGATTTCATGCCTATGTCTTGTTATATCAACAGCAGGCAAAGATGATATCAGCTCAATCATCACAACTCCAAAGCTATAGACGTCACTTTTATCCGTAAGTTGGTAGCACTGATGGTACTCAGGATCCACATAACCCGGAGTCCCTTGTGGAGCCGTTGAAACATGAGTTTGATCGTATGGAAAAAGGCGCGAGAGTCCAAAATCCGCTACCTTGACATGAAAATGAGCGTCGAGAAGAATATTATTTGTTTTTATGTCTCTGTGAATGATTTCCGAAATATGAAGATACTTCAACGCACTTGCTGTCTCCACGGCAATATTCATTCTAATAGGCCAAGTAAGTTTTCCTTGTTTCGCGTGTTTACCACGGAGATGATCAGCGACAGTTCCGTTAGAAACATACTCGTAGACAAGTAGGAGTTCGCGACTGTGGCGTGAAGTACATCCGTATAGAGACACAAGATTTGGATGGACTAATGATGCCAAGATTTCAACTTCATTCTTGAATTGCTCAACTCTTTTGTAATTGTTCTCATATAACCTCTTCACCGCAACACTTCGCCCGTCATACAGTTTTCCTAAACAAGAAACATCATTCGACAGATATCTTCGTTAGGATCATATAAAGTTTAAAAATTCTAAATACAATAAACAAAAGGGACTATTAACTGCAAGGAATCCATTTCTGCTACGAAAAGATTTTAGATTTTACCGTAATACACCGTTCCAAAGCCTCCTTCTCCTAGTTCTTTGGATGGATCAAAGTAGTTTGTGGCTTCTTCAAGTTCACTATAAGTAAAATGTTGCACTCCAAAGTTTTGACTTCTTCCGAAGTATTGACTTCCATTCTCAGGATCCTTTGAAGTGAGCTCAGAAGAGAGGCTACGAGACTGTAGATATGACTTTGCATAAGTTTTATTCTTCCTGCGCCTATAGAAATAGATGGCTACTATAACTGCAAATGCTCCTAACACAGCAGAAGCAACACCTAGCAAAAAATATAGGAAATTTAAGTCAGTAAATTATGATAACAAAGTATTTACATGAAAAGTGATACAATAAATATCAAGGAAAGTTTGATTAATTACCAATGAGGATTTTCCTCCTCAGATTCAATTTACCTGCAAAAGTAAGTTGTGAAAGCAAAGATGAGTTAGCATTGTTCTAATTCAAAGAGAATTTTTCACTTGTGTATAATAAACATAAATATGTACATTTTGAGGAACTGTATTTGAACACAAAGGAGAAAAAGAAATTAGTAGAAACTTCACACCAAACTAATTATAAGAATGTTTCCAAAAGTGTTACCAATATCGCCACCACAAATTTTGAGGTAGGACTTATCTTTGCAGAAACATAAGAACTTATAATTATCAAATCCACATCTTCCACCACTTTTTTCACAAGGTTGACAATCAGGTGAAGTCCAATTCAAAACATATCCCATCTTCAAAATATCAATATAATTCATTTTCAACAAACTAGTGAAATTAACACTAGTATTCAGTACCAAAGGTTCATATTTTGATAATGATTTTTTTGTGATATTGTTGAGTTTGTTTTAGTTTATAGGTGGAGTATCCATGATAGTTGTCAAAACTTCCACAATGGAAAGTAGGTGCAATAACTTAAGATGGAAGTTTGCATCTATGAAACATACAAAAACATACAAAAACAACAGAAACACGACACCAATACTGAAATATTGATATTGATAATAGTTTTAAAAAATTAATTAATTAAATAAAATCACATGTGTTGATGTCGGTTTCAGATACTAACATTTATACAGACACATCTGAGATGTCGGTTCTACAGTTGAATATTAATTTTACACGGTGTTGACTAGAAGCTATTTGAACAATAATACCAAGATTTATGAATTCAAACTTGTTATTAGTCTTTTCCAAGGAGAAAATGAGTGGATGAGATGACTTAAATTTGTGAAAGTAATTTGTAATGGAAAAAAGAAGAAAGCAGAAAATGAAGTGTATGATTGTGAAAGACGTGTTGGACCAAAAGAAGGAAAACCAGGACTTTATTGCACATGCATACAAAATGCAATTCAACAACTTGTTTGACAAATGAAATCACCAATATACCCTTAACAGTAAGATGTAGTAGTAGTTGTTTCCAGATAAGCTGATTAAGTCAAGTAAATTGAAGGACAAGTCACATTTCCTAAATTCCTTAATTTATTATTTCCTTGACTGAGTCATGAAAATGTTAACCTAGGAATCCTATGATAAAAATGTAATCTTAATTTAATGTATATGTAGATAAGCTTGAACCAATTCATTGACCTGTTCCACTAAACAAATAGCCAAATTTTCAATCAACCATGCATACACTAATTATATATTTTTTCTAGTGAGATACTATTACTAAACTAAAAAGTAAGAGATTCCTACATGAGTCACATTTATTTATTTGTGAGATAAAGGGATAGAAAACATACTACTGTGATGATAAGAACAGTGGGTTGAAGAAGCATGGGATCCATCTGGGCAATAATAGCAAGAGGACTCAAAATCATCAATGTTTTTCAATCTACAATCACCTTCTTGATTTCCCAAACACTGTAAACATTCCTCACTAACAGTATAATTCACCTCAAACCCCTTATCCAAGCCACTTACAAGTTCATCACGGTTTAAATGATTTTTCTCCATGGAAAAATCTTCTCCTACAGGCACTTGAATATAATTCTCGCAATCCCTTAACAGCCTCTCATCATAAGCAACAGAATCAAATACTTGATTCTGAGATCCACAAATAGATTCTATATGTAAAAATTGAGAGAAATTGGAAGGACAATTGAAGTATATGTTGATGGTTTTGACGTGTGGGAGATAGTGAAACAGAGGTGAAGAAGACAAAACAATATCATCAAATTGAGGAGAACAGAGATTTTGAGATAGGTCTGTTCTCTTGAGTTTGATTGTATGTTTCTTAGTGTTGATGTCAAGTACTGTGAAATTTTGTGAGAATAACAGAATGGTAGTAGTAACGTTTTCATGGCAGTTTAGGTAAAACGGGCTTCCGGCACCACAGTAAGTAGAGCTATCTTGTCCCCAAAATGGATAAAAGATGTTGGTGATATTTCCGCAGTTGTAAGACTGTTGCTTACAAATTGAATAACTGTTTAAGGTTTGAGGTAGTTGTTGTGGTAGAGAGTGGGATAGTTGTGGGAAAAAAGTGGTTATTATTAATAACAAGAAGAAGAAGAAGAAAGAGATGATCATAGGAATATTGATATGATTATCCATTATGTTGAGAACGAAGAAGAGAACAGCAAGAGGAAGAGGAGGATGAGGTTATGTTTTAAGGCAATTCAGTTCATTATGTTTGAATTTAGTTATGTTCTCAGTCCGTCAGAGAGTCAACTCAAAAGTCACCCACGAAATTTCCACTCTCTTTCCATGCAATTTATTTTTTTCCTTTTTAATTAAATTTTTGACTAAGAAAGGCACTATTTTCAAACTTCAATATATTTCCTATAGAATTTACATACAGTCTACTATATTTTCCTTTTTCCTAAGTTGTCATAAGGCTTATATTTTCTATACTATTTCAAAAGTAGACGAAATAACTATTACAAATTCAAACATAAGTTTTTTTTTTTTTTAAGAAAAGTTTATGTGAATTGGATTCCGTAGCTTCAATATGATAGAATAGAATATTTATTATAATTAGTCATAATTAGTTTTCTATAATTATATTGTATCATAAGTAGATAGTTAACATGCTTTCCATTATCTTACATGGTATTAGAGATGAGGTAGAGGTTGCATACACATGAGGATGATGTCCTAGAATGCCTGGTTGCTTAGGAGGACGAGCAGGGCGTGTCCACTGAGAGGTGGGATACGAACACGGCAAGGCACCTTATATTTTGGACTACACTTATCCCCATCTCCCATTACAAAGTTTATCTCCTACATTGACGTTGATTGGGGTGGATGTCCTAACACCAGACGTTCTACATCTGGTTACTGTGTTTTTCTAGGTGACAACCTTATTTCTTGGTCTTCCAAAAGGCAGTCAACTCTCTCCCGTTCCAGTGCTGAAGCTGAATATGGGGGAATTGTCAATGTTGTCTCCGAATCGTGTTGAATTCGCAATATTCTCCTGGAACTCCATTTTCCTTTTCCTCGGGCCACTTTGATGTATTGTGACAATGTTAGTGTCATCTATCTATCTGGTAATCTTGTGCAGCATCAACGCACTAAACATATTGAGATGGACATTCATTTTGTTCGGGAAAAGATAGCTCGTGGTCAGGCTCGCGTCCTTCATGTTCCCTCAAGACATCAGATCGTAGACATCTTCACCAAAGGACTTCCTCGCATTCTCTTTGATGATTTTCGGACCAGTTTAAGCGTACGTGAACCTACTGCTTCGACTACGGGGGTGTGATAGAATATAATATTTTGTTATAATTAGTCATAATTAGTTTCCTATAATTATATTGTATCATAATTAGATAGTTGATCAAATTTTATACATATATATATTCTATTCAAATCAAAGAGAAAAACACGATTTCCATTATCTTACACAATACAGTATCTCAAACTCAAAGACCACTTATAAAAGTACTTATATATTAGCTATAGAGATATTTAAATAATACTCACTAAAGAGACTCCTAGGATATCTTGATATGTAAGTCAACTCCTTATCAACCGATCAATCTAATTTGGCGTGAGTCAAAGTTTGAACTCTACCTCCAACCTAACTAAACTATGTTTGGAATTCTTGAAAAACTTCGGTAGTGAAGGCACGGTTGTAAAAACTAGTACTTGCTACTCAAAAATCATGGTGGAAGGGTGTAAAAGGTGAGGTGGCGGTGCCACTCCACGTTTCTAAACACACACTAAATGAGTTTTTATAAGTTGAGGTAAGATTTGCATATACTATTCAAACGCGTTTAGTGCGAGCATAATATATAATAGCCTAAAAAAATCAACTCTTTACCAAAAAGCTATAGAATCGATTTAAAAGTATCACAACTCTATCTTTTTTTTAAGGCAATTTTAGCTTTATTTAGAATATTTGATTAATTAGGTGTCCAAATAAACAATTTGTGATGATGCAAGAATGGTTAGTTTCATCATCTATACCAAAAATCAAACCAACAAATATGTTGTATAGGAGTTGGTGAAGAAATTTAGGCAAAATAAAAAACAAGAACAACAACTATAGAGGCAAAACACAAATCTGTAGTTTGTGAAACCGAAACTCCATAAGTGCTTTCTTAAACCACAAATTATAAGTCATGGATCATTATATCTTTTGTTCTTAAAAAGAACTACACTCATGATTAATTTTTTATGAAATAAATAAGAAATTTTTTATAAGTCAATGACTAAAATATATCTTAAACTTAAACTTTGAGAGAGAAATTTAGGTTTTCCTGTTTGAAAACTTCAACACCATATGGAAGCATATTTCCCTTTTATATTCGTTTGGTAAGAGTTGCTATCATCTTCCCATCAAATCCTATATTTTAACATCCAACCACTAACATGACTTTTTAAATGTTTATGTTCATTATTCTTACTAGTTAATCTTTAAAAGTCAATGTCAGCCAACTATCAATAACATTTAAAATTTTGAACACGTTAGTATCTTATGACAGATTCTAAAATAGTTTCATACCCTATTTTAATTTATTTACATATAATAATATAACTATAAAAACATCTACACATGATGAATAAAAATATCAAAGAGAATCGTTCTAACCAAAATGCAATTTTCAACAAGCAACAAAACTATTCTACATCATGCTATGAAGCCAGAGTGGATTTAAGTCCTAGTAAACAATTTTGGATTCTAAACTAAAATTCAATTTCACCAAGCAAAGGATGAAAATGTTCATATATAAGTGATTATTTCTAAGTATTTCTAATTCAAATAGATAATGTTGTTAATAAACTGTTAGGAAATAAGTTCTAAACTGCAAACTTATTGAAATAAGCCAAAATTAGCTTATAAACTCTAGATATATTCTCTAAACACACTTTAAGGTTAAGATTATTCGACAGAATAATCTAATAAAATATCACGAGAAGGAAGAATACATACGCGAAGTGTCAGGCTTTTTTGAATCTGGATTAGAAGATGGTTCTAATGCTTGAAATGGTGTATTTCCATATGGCTGTTGTAATCCATATGATGGTTCTGCTAGAGGGGATGGCGCCACAGGTTTATACAACTTGGATCCTATGCAACCCGACTCATCCGGCCAAATCTCAGTCGTTGAATTGTCGCGACAAAATCCGCAATCACCATAAGATTGTTGATTAGGACAAATACACATAAATGCACTTTTGGTTGTATTGTATCCACATCGCCCACCAAATTTCTTGCAATAGTTACATATATCGTCGTCCACACCACTCCACCCAACCTCAAATCCGTCCTTTAAAACATTCACCGTTGTACCGGAATCATCTATGATAGAGCTTTTTGGTCCATAAACTTTGATATTGTTCTTACACTCTAGGCCCGTGAAATCCGCCATTTTAGTACTTAGTATTAAGTATGCATCTTGAGGTTCACTATCTATGAGGCAAGAAAACTTTTGAGAAACTTCTGAAATCAGAGGCGGCCCGTATGTATTGGTAGGAAGAGGGTCACATCCGGACAATAGAGTATAGCTCTCATCATTGGAAGTGTACTTGAAGAAACCCAGATTCAATTTTACATTGGTATCAGGACAAGAAGGAACATTTGCAGCATCATAATTCCATAAATCCAACCTTGCAATCTTCAAAACCTGTGATGTTTGATTCATATCAATGATATGAAACTTTTGTGAGTTGATGTCAATAGTCAAGTTGTTTTTCTGGCAATCAAGCGTGAAGTTTGGATGACCACAATAATTTCGTTGACTGTTCATAATCCAAAATGGATAAGTGATGTTGGTGAAACTTCCACAGGTAAAAGGTGCACATGATTTGTAGCTCTTAGCATCACTAGTGACATGTATTGGGACTAAGAGGAAGAGTGAGAGGAAGAGAAGGATGTTGATGAGGAAGGAACAATGGGGTTGAAGAAAAGATGGAGACATGTGTAGAGATGATGAAAATTGAAAAGTATACGCGACTCAGAAGATTAACCTCTGCAGTTACGTACCAAATCTAATTCATATCTTTTGGTAATACTAATATCATATGTTTGAACCAAGAATAAGATTATGGAGGAAGAGAAAGGTGTTATGAGATGAAGGCTAAAGGAAGTAGAAGAATATTGGTGATAGAATTTTGAGATGGCCTAATTGGCATAAGAAAAGGTGTTATGTCTTAGTCTTAATGGAGAGGCAAATGACCAAACTACCTACCACATTCTAGGTGTAAAAGTCAAACTAAATGGCTTATGATTTGTTTGATAGTATCTTTGTAAAAATGGTGTTGACTTTTAATAGGGACACAAGAGGAGTGGTTCTAATATTAAATTTTGGTTTTGCAACCATAGAGGTTGTTTTTCTCATATAAGTCATTTTTTTAAACAACCTCCAAAATAGTAATAGAAAATGAGTTTAGCAAGATATGCTAAATTTCCACAATATAGCTTATCAAACTTTGAATACTGTGTTTAATATCTGATTGCAACTCAAATAAAATTACTTCAAATAAATAAACACCTTCTGGATTTCTTTTGTATAACTAGGGCAGTTTCTCTTGATTGTTTTACAATTCACCTTAATTAAGTTTATCTTAATGTCATAAAAGAGAATTGAAAATTAAAAAAAAAATCAGTCATAGAACATAGTAGAAGCAAAGCTTGGAAAGAGTCTATTGGCAATTACATAAACAACTCAAGTGATGCGCTGTAAAACTGCTGTCCAAAACTAATTGATTTGATGATTATACTTTCGAATATTTTCACCTACCATTTTATTTTATTTTAATAGTTCTTCTTTAGGAGGAACAAGTCTACTCTCATAAAAAGAAAACAAAAATGGAAGGAACAAGTCTCTACTCTCGTATTAATTGGTTGAAGATACAATATACAATCTATCTTTTATGTTATCACCTTAAATAGTTTATTAAATTTATTAAATTGTTATGTATTAGCACTATTAAAATGGATAGGATCACAAATTGATTCATTTACCTTTTTTATTATTTTAAGTTTCAACTCAATTTCGTTAATTATCTCATCTCATTATATTATATGAAAACCAACGGACAGGAAGAGACAGACTGACGAGTTAAATGTAAAATAGTATTTATTTTATATAAAAGTGTTAATAATGATTCATTCAACAAAATAATATAATAGATGATCCATTAATAAATTACTAAACGAACATATGGTAGGATTTCTTGTAAAGAGAATGAAAAATATAATAAATATGTTAGTATTTCTCATTAAAAAATCTATTTAGTCTCAACACATAGTTCCTAGAGTAAATCTAAACTATTGATTCAAAGTGACTAAATAATTGATACATTGTTTATCATTCAAAAGACATGGTTATATTTTTTTATTGGTTGATTTTGAAAATTTTATGTAAATAACCTATATTTTCAATTTTATTCTCATAATAACTATCATTTTCAAAGTAAATCAATTTTAAACAAAAAAATAATTTAGAACGGAGATGTGTTGTCAGATATAAATTGATGTCTCATTAAAAAGAAGAGGTGTTATCAATTGAATTGACGAATATAAGCGGTGTAGCCAATCCATTTGGCAACTGCATGCATTGCTTAAGAGTTAGTGCAAATTGATCGGGCGTCTTTGAACAAGATCTAAATGGTGACATCTCTTCTTTTTTACATGGACACGCCAATTCAATTGGAGACGTCTCTTATGAAATACATGTAGTCTTCAATTGGGTTGGTTACAACACATGCAATCGTCAATTCAATTGATAATAACTCTTATTTTTTAAATGGATGCATCAATTCATCTGACAATATTTCTTCATTCTATTTTTTTTTAAAGTTTGTTACTTTGAGAAATATGTCAAATGATGGTTATTATGAGAATAGAATTGAAAAGATAGTTATTTGCCTAAAATCTTTGTTGATTTTACCCTCTCTGACCAATACAAATGACAACCACTCCACATTAAAAAAATTAATATTTCACATAAGGGAATTATTTCTCCCGTTTTTAGGGTGCTCATGGACGTCCGAAATTGTCCCTGAAACTTAGAAATCTACTTCCGAATGCACCCCAACCTAAACTCAGTCAATTCATAAGTGAGTTCGACCCGCTTCTTTCGAAAAAAAAATACTTCATAAATATATCTCCATATGACCTATGAAAGTGCATCTCCAAAAGGGGTTTTAATCAAAAACGTGCAAGACTCTCCCCATTCTTCATTTCCAGCAAACTCTCTCAAACTCTTAAACTTTCTCAAGTCACTTCCAAGTCCCTACTCTCAACATCCAATTAATCATCAACTACACTTTTGGTAAGTTTTTAAATTTAAGTGTTTTCACATTTAATTTTCTCTACATGCATTAAGAAATAGGAATAATAGGTTGTGAAATATACATCAATATATAGGTGGTTATAGTCACTATTAGGTAGTGTAACTGAGCAATGTGTTTTGTGCATTGTTGGTACCCTGCATTTTTGTCATTTCCATTTTTCTGAATTGCAAGTTAATACAGAAGTGCACTTCCGTATTTGTTTAGAAATTGATTTTCAAAGAATACAGAAGTGCATTTCTATATTTTGTTTGTCTGCATTGTTTGGTTTTATTTTCAATGTCACCCATCTAGGTTTGACTTTTTCTGTTTTATATTGTTTGTCCAGTTTAAATATAGATAATATGGTTGAAACCAAGACAGGTTAAGGCTCGACAGAGTCTTGCATCATGCATTGATTCACGTGGAAAGAGTTTGACCGTCGCGATCAGCGGTCTATGCGAGTTCATTTGATGCGGATGTGTAAACTTTTGGGGTTCATGCATCTCCCACTTGTTCTTCCTGGAGGAGGCAGGTGTCACCTGTTGTTGCCCCGGAAGCCTCGCATGTCCAAGTTGATGCACTTTGTTGATGTCGTTCCTGAGGAGTTTAGAGGAGGCCTGTATGACTTATCATTGTTTCCTTTGTATGCAAACTATGCTGCCAAGCATCTATGGGATGTAGAGGTAAATTTTATATGTATTTATTCTTTGAAACACATGTGTTATAATATTAGTTTTTTGATGATGATTTATTTTTCTGCAATTTTGTGATCCTTTAAAATGCATCAACATGGTTGGGAGATTGCGAGGTTGCACAAGCCCAAGGAGCAGTGGTTTCATTCTCTATCTTACAGCTATATGGGTTGCGAGATTTATGCATGTCCGATTATTCTACTACTAACCATGGTATGTTGTCAGTGTTCATTGAGATTTGACACTCTGAGATTTCATATTTTCATATGATGCATGGTGAGATGTCTATCACATTGGATGATGTGTTATGCATGCTACATTTTTCGATGAGGGGAAGATTATTAGACCATTCCTGGATGGCCAAATATGTTGTATAGAAGATGATGGCGGTCTATTTGGGGGTTGGTCTAGCGGATGCCCTAAAGGAGATTGAATACATTATAGGGGTTCATGATAGATTCAAATTCCTGGAGAGCTTGTATGCACACCACCTGACTGCGGCAATGCAAGCTAAGGGTGATGATGAACATGTTATGTATCACAAATCATGTGCATTGAGGTCATACCTAATGTACTTGGTTGACACGTCTATATTTGTGGACAAGAGTGTCGATTACGTATATATGGTTTACCTCGGATACTTCGCTGACTTTGAGCAGATTCATGTGTACAATTGGAGGGGCGCTTGTTGGTTTACCTATAATCCAAGTTAGCTGAAGGTTGTCTTTAGAAGATCAAACATATGACAAGTAGTTGCACGCTCATGATGATAATATATTTGTATTCTTTACTATTCATGTACCATTTTTATAACACTTGTGCTACGTGTTAGTACCTTAAGATTGGCATTAATTTTGTAAAACAAATAATGTACTCACCTCTGTTGTTTTAATATGTTAGGTTAAAGAAATTCAACATCTGGACCAACATGTCATGTAAGATGTCACGACATCGGGACTGTGACATCTCACATGTGTATCAAACTGAATCAGTTAATTCTGGTTTGGTTTGTGATTAATTAGGAGATCTGGTGAATATCCTAACTCCCATGTGAAGATCTTGAAGATTCAATCAGAAGATTTGGTAAAGATATTTGGTAAATATACAGTTTCCAAATAGAGAAATCTTTTAGGAAATAAAAGATTGATTGAAGACCTTGATTGGAGCAAAAGATTTCTGCCAGCTCTGTAACAGCAAAGAAGAAGATTTGCTGCGATTTTTGAAGGCCCAAATCCAGTTGGGTGGTTAGGTTATAAATAGGAGATTGTAACCTAGGTTTTGTAAGCCTCAAACAATGTAAAAATTAGAGGTGTGTGTATGAGGTAAACCTCCCAACCTGTGGGAAGGTTACCAAGTGTTTCTCAGTGCTTGAAAGCATGAGATTATTTGTAACTCAAAGCCTGTAGGCAAGAGTGGTTATGTTCTTGAACGAAGCTGTGAAGCAAGTTCAAGTTGTTTAAACATTACATGGTACTTGTAATGATAGGAATGGAAACTGGAGGTTTCTATCTAGGAGTGCCTAGGTATAGATTGCATTGGGTAGGGATTAAGTGAGGAGTTGTAAACGGGGGAGTTTAACTCTAAATTAATACTGCTAATAATGGATCTTCTTCCTGGCTTGGTATGCCCCCAGAGTAGGTAATGTTGTACCGAACTGGGTTAACAATTAGTGGTGTTTTTACCTTCTGCACACTATATTTTGTCTGTTATAATTCAGTCTATTTCTGGTCTGTTCATGAAGGGAATAACAGACTTGACACATAGCCTGCAGTCAGATTGCAAAACAGAATGTTATGACATTCATTATTGACTGCTATTACTGATAGACTGGTTAGTCTGTTACAGTTTATCCATCTGTAATGTTGTGACAGATGATGTTCAAAACAATGTTGAGACATCATGCTTAGAACTGGGCAGGATCATTAATCATAAGGGCTATGTTTGATCCCTACTGTGTGTTTGCACTAGATGGACAAAATTGGATGTTCTTCTTCCCATGGTGGTATATTAGCAGATGTCGTGACATCTGTGGCTGAGTGCACCTGAGTACTGGAGTGTAATTATTATAATTGTCTTGCTGTTTTTAGTAACAGTGTTGGATCAGATGTCATGACTTCGTGTAGAACATCTGTACTCTGACTATACCAGAATTTCAATTGGTATCAGAGCAGGCATCTTGTTCTGTTTCTGGATGAGGTCCATGGGTGATACTTTCTGGTATCTTGCAAGGAGTTATGTCAGTACTGTTGTTGGAACCTGTGAAAGGTTCTGTGATTCCCCTGAATGGTCCCTTGAAGTAGGTGGTTGGACTATTCATAACAGGAACTATGTGTACCTGTCTCTGGAGGTTGGCAATTAGCCTTTTTGTGGAACAGCTGTGCTAGTATTGAAACATATTCAAACTTGGTATGTTCTTGGAGGCTGATCTGGTGAAGTGTGTGGTCATAGGTTGAGTTGTATTATGATTTCCGCTGCATAATACCTGGCAAAACTCAAACTTTGATGTAGTTTCCCCTCATGTGGATGAAAGGCTGCTGTGTTCAAGATTTCATCATAATCTACTGAAGATGTCAAAGATACTTGAGTCTCCTCAAGTCCACTCATGATGACGTTCTCACTTCAGGATGGTAAGAATCACCTGATCACTGATTCTTTTACTCTCTTGGGTAGTGTATATGAAGACCTTGAAGACTTTCAAGGAGGATTTGTTTCAAGGAGGTGGAACTAATGTTCTAGGCGATGTTAGAACATGTTGTTCAACAAGTATGCAGCTACTGGTTGAAGAACAGATGTTTTTAGGTGTCAAACAAAGGGATACTTGTGTTTGGAACCTACTCCTGACCTGGAAGAGGAGACATCTGTGGGAGCTAAGTTGACAAGGGCAGGGTCAACTATGAGTATGCTCAAGAAGGTCACTTTTAGAAGTTTGATATCTAAAAGTGGAGTTGGTTGAAATGTGACATTGTGCAACCTCATGCTGTCTGTCTTGGATAGTTGCTCCTGGAAGTACTATGTTGTGTTGGAAGACATGTCCCCTGGATGTTAGAAGTCAATAATGGGGCAACCTGATTGCTATATCATTTAGGAGGATTAGGACCATGAATCTTGTAATTCAAACACCACGCTCAGAAGTGGCAGTTCTCTCAAGGAGTGAGAATATGAAGATTCAGAGATTGGTTGAGGTAGTATGCTCTGGCAATGCATACCTACTATTGACGAATGTTATTGTCTTTCACCAGTACTTATGGTCAGCTGGAGTCTGATTGGTGTGATTGGAGTATGTAGAGGTTTAACTCAGAGAGTTAGTTTCCACCAATAAGGGTGATGTATGTCATGGTGAGACAGTTGGGTACAATGCATGGATATTGGTGTGAAGGTTCCATGATTGTTAATTTGAGGGGGAGTTTTTGTTAACCTCCTCACGTATTGGTCAGCCTAGGGTCTGGTTGGCTGCTGACCTGTGTCACATGGGTTCTGGTAGTTGTGTGACACATTTGCAAGGAAGAATTCATCTCTCTCATTCCTAAGGGTGAATTTAATCAGGGAAGTTTTTCAAAACTGTTGAGGTACTTGCAAGCAGAAGATGTTGACACTAGAAGAGTATTTTCAAAGTATTCTTATGGTAGAAGTATCTGAAAGGAATATTGGGAAAGGATTTAAGATCAATGTCTACTTGTGCCAAGTACAAGTATTTAATTGATTATCCTTGGAGCTCAAGATAACTGATATTTTTAAAGATGTTGGAACATCTAGTCTTCAAGACCCTGTGCAGAATCACAGGAAGGATAATACACTGGAGTATGATCTATCACTTTGGTGGCAGCAAAAGCATATGATCTCTGAAAAGGTTTCCTGGCATGAAACATGTTCAGCCTTGACGTGTACAAGAAGAAGAAAACATCATAGTCCTGATGGTGGTTACTTGGATCAGTTTACCTCTGATCTAGGTAAGGAAGTGCATTGGCTAATGCACACTGTGGAGTTAAGAATAAGTGGCAGCATTCTTGACATCATGGAAACAACTTTGCTTGAGGAAGTGGAATCCTTGGTATAGCTGAAGGGACAGTTTCTAACTGGTCCTTCTGAAGACTCATGCATCAGAGTGTCTGAGGTCTTTGGAGAAGAAGCAGGGATTCATCAAGGTGTGAGCTTGGATGACTTAACTGCAAACCTGCAGGATGGAGGATGTTTACTCAAACTTGGTCCCACAATCAAGTCTATGAGAACATTGAACTCTTGTTCTGTGAAGGGAGGAAGTTATTTCAAGTGGCAGAAGAAGGAGCTGAATTCAACAGCTAGATGTCAAAACACAAGGTTATGACATTTGGTTCAACATCAGAATCTTAGTTGGTGATGTGGCACATCAACTTGAGATAAAAGGGTCTACTGGGTTGTAGATTGGATACTTCAAGAAGCTTGAAGGTATAGTCTCACTTGGAAGGTCAGAATATCTTTGGGAGAAGTCTGATAAACGTGGAGAGGTCAAAGAATGGCACTTGACTTGTTTCATATGAGGATTCATGAAGGAGGTAATCAACCAGTGGCAATTGGTCTATCTCAGAAGTGAGTTCGTAGGATCAAGACAATCAGCTTATGGCAGCTGATTATTCTTGAGGAAGGTCTGAGACAAACTACTTTGAGCAGTAAAGTAGTAAGTTGAAGACATAATGAGGTGTTTCCTTTTCATCTCTTGGAGCTTGTTGCTGGAGTTAAAGAAGATATGCAAGGCAGGATTGTTTCAGAATGCCACATACAAAGACAAGGCTTCTGATATTGGTTGTACCTGCTGGAGCTTATATGGAAGACATATGTTGCAGGATTGTTTTAGTTGACATACTCATTGTCATGGTAACTGATATGGTTGTACCTGCTATAAAAGGAAACTGGATTATGCAGGATTTTTCCAGATGTCAGACCCGATGTCATGACATCCGGTACACAGAACATTCGGTATGAATGTCTGGTGTTTTGTGATTGCACAATTAGGGGGCAATCATTGGTTGATTGAAGATATGGCTAGCTGGCGCAATCTATTAGGGATATCAACCAGATTTGTTTATTTCCAAGGAGATCTTTACAACTGATATGAAAAGATCTGATTGGAAAATATATCTAGGGTTTTCAAGATGTCCAATGCCTTTATAAAAAGGAACTTAGAAAACCTGTTTGAACACACAACCAATACTGAACGAAATTTAGAGAGAGAGCTAGGGTGTGTGTCTGGTTTCTTGTGGATCAAGCTTGTGATTCAGTGATATCTGAAGAATATCAGATGGTGTTATGTTGTTTTCTGTTCTGGTTAGAAGAGAGATTGTCACAGAGTGTGGATGTGTTCATCCAAGAAGGTTGAACAGAGGGCGTGCTCTTGAAGACATGAAGATGCGTCTTATGTTTTCCATTCATCAAGTGGTCTGGGTTCTCCTTGAATCAGGAAGTTTGTAAAGGTCTAACCTTGGGGTGTTGGATATGTTCTTCTCCAAGTTTCAAGAGGAGAGTTGGTTGCTCATGACAAGGGGAGTTCTTTCCTTGCACTGCAAGTAATCATCAAGCTTGTGGTCTATGTGTTCTCAGAAAACAAGGTATGGAACCTTGTTAGTTAGTGAGATGATGGGGCGTGTGTCAAGGGTGAGTGAGCAGAAGAATGTCTGACCTGATGTCATGACATTGCCTTGGACAATATTGTTATTTCCTTCTGAATCTTCAGTCATAAGGAAAAATGGAAGAGGTGCACAGATGCTGATGTTATAGCAGATGTCAGTGTGACATTCTGGCTGGTACAGGTACTGGAGTTACAGTAGCTGTGATTTGATGAATGCACAGATTTAGGGGGAGAAGAAGTACCCTGGTGCATTGTGCATTTGTGTGTCTTACTAGTTGCATCCATAACTAGTAATTATGATTGTTTCACAGATTAAGGGGGAGGAGAAGTACCCTTGTGCATGTGTGTATTACTAATAGCCATAGCTAGTAATTGTTTTTCTACTTCTGCTAGTGATTAAACTACTGGTGTGTGGTTTAAGTGCTGCTAGTTTGCCTTGTGAACAAAAAGTACAGAGTGTTCACAAGATGTCATATGTGATGTCTTAACATAAGATATCCTATGTTCCTGCTGGAAGTTTTATAAGGAAATGTGGATGTGTGGTGCCAGATGTCAAGCTACCACTGGAGGTGAGAAAGTGGTCTTAGGGAATGGTGACAGGGAGAATATATGGAGAATGCAGACAAAAGCAGTATCAAATGTTAAGACATAGCTTGTAACGTGTCTGACAACATTTATGGAATAGTCTTGGAACTGCTGTTTCTGGAAACAGTCAAGAGCTATAAAAGGTATTCAAAGATTGTCTGGGATATTGGTGGTGATTCTCTGACTGTTTCTCAGCATATATTTATGAATCTTGACCAAGCATTTACTCCTACCGTTAATTCCTAAGCATGGTCTGGCCTATTTAAAGGATGTTTCAGCATTCCTCTTCTCACAAGAGCGACATTCCATTCCCTCTAAACCATGGGGTTTGTTAAGATCTGGGCATACTGCTCCTGGATCTGGTTTTGTGAAGGTGTTATATATAAATGTTTAGCTAAAAAGGGGGAGAGAAACATTGTCCTGAAGATGCACCAGAAGCAAGCAATATCTGGTAGCAAGGAGAAGATGGATTCAGACACAAAAGTCACTAACTGGGTATATCAGTTGTGTCTTGTGATCTGAGTTAAGAAGACAGTTGTGTCTTGTGATCTGAGTTACATTACATATGTACTCAGCATTACATATTCTTCAGGAAGCCCTACTGCTGAGGGGAAGGGCTGTGGTGGAGCTGATCCTTGTACATCTTCTTCCTCATGTACACCAACAGTGGTGGTGGCATTGGGGCTATCAAGGACAAAGAGGAAGTGCAGGCCCACATTGGGTTATTTGTTTTAGCTAAAATTTGCCAAAGGGGGAGATTGTTAGTACCTTAAGATTGGCATTAATTTTGTAAAACAAATAATGTACTCACCTCTGTTGTTTTAATATGTTGGGTTGAAGAAATTCAACATCTGGACCAACATGTCATGTAAGATGTCACGACATCGGGACTATGACATCTCACATGTGTATCAAACTGAATCAGTTAATTCTGGTTTGGTTTGTGATTAATTAGGAGATCTGGTGAATATCCTAACTCCCATGTGAAGATCTTGAAGATTCAATCAGAAGATTTGGTGAAGATATTTGGTAAATATACAGTTTCCAAATAGAGAGATCTTTTAGGAAATAAAAGATTGATTGAAGACCTTGATTGGAGCAAAAGATTTCTGCCAGCTCTGTAACAGCAAAGAAGAAGATTTGCTGCGATTTTTGAAGGCCCAAATCCAGTTGGGTGGTTAGGTTATAAATAGGAGATTGTAACCTAGGTTTTGTAAGCCTCAAACAATGTAAAAATTAGAGGTGTGTGTATGAGGTAAACCTCCCAACCTGTGGGAAGGTTACCAAGTGTTTCTCAGTGCTTGAAAGCATGAGATTATTTGTAACTTAAAGCCTGTAGGCAAGAGTGGTTATGTTCTTGAACGAAGCTGTGAAGCAAGTTCAAGTTGTTTAAACATTACATGGTACTTGTAATGATAGGAATGGAAACTGGAGGTTTCTATCTAGGAGTGCCTAGGTATAGATTGCATTGGGTAGGGATTAAGTGAGGAGTTGTAAACGGGGGAGTTTAACTCTGAATTAATATTGCTAATAATGGATCTTCTTCCTGGCTTGGTATGCCCCCAGAGTAGGTAATGTTGTACCGAACTGGGTTAACAATTATTGGTGTTTTTACCTTCTGCACACTATATTTTGTCTGTTATAATTCAGTCTGTTTCTGGTCTGTTCATGAAGGGAATAACAGACTTGACACATAGCCTGCAGTCAGATTGCAAAACAGAATGTTATGACATTCATTATTGACTGCTGTTACTGATAGACTGGTTAGTCTGTTACAATTTATCCATCTGTAATGTTGTGACAGATGATGTTCAAAACAATGTTGAGACATCATGCTTAGAACTGGGCAGGATCAATATTCATAAGGGCTATGTTTGATCCCTACTGTGTGTTTGCACTAGATGGACAAAATTGGATGTTCTTCTTCCCATGGTGGTATATTAGCAGATGTCGTGACATCTGTGGCTGAGTGCACCTGAGTACTGGAGTGTAATTATTATAACTGTCTTGCTGTTTTTAGTAACAGTGTTGGATCAGATGTCATGACTTCGTGTAGAACATCTGTACTCTGACTATACCAGAATTTCACTACGCCATTACTAAAAATTCATTTGTACCATTTTCGGGCATTGATCCACCACCACTTCCAACACATGTCTCGTTGGTCATATGTTGATGACTACATTGAGGATATGTCACGTGCTTGTGCACCTGTCCCTCTCATTTGGAATCGGTCGACCGAGCCCTTGGTAACGTATCTTGACCGCACATCATCAAATGATATATGTTTCTGGTCGTACAACCTTCACAGTCAGACGCGTCTCTGGGGAGACATAACCCTCTACTATGGATGATTGGTTTTGGGGTCACATCTGATGTATCTACATTTGTCTGAGTGAGTCATGCGCCAGTTCAGGTATATGCAGGTTGTTCCAAGAGACCCCTATGTATCTGCTCCTCCTACTATGGTCAGAAGAGATGTAGATGACATATATGATGATTTCCTTAATCTTTATGTACCAACTGAAGCACGAGGTGTCGTATCTCTAAATAAATGGAGTTATGCATTCAGCTACATCTAATGGTATTTCAGAGTGTCAAGTCCTTACATGACACCATATGTCTAGGGAGAGTCACCTAGGTCAGCTCATTGGAAGATATTAGAGGAGGAGAAGACTATGATCAGCTCATTGTAGATGACATTCTAACTAGGCACATACAACATTGCAGTACAAGAGGCACCAAAGGAATAGGGGGTCCGACATATGCAGTATTATAATATTTGTATTATCGATTATGGATTGTATTATCTTTAGTTAATTTGTTTTTTTAATTGTATTATTGATTCAGGATTGAGTTATTATATAAATGATATTTTCATCTTATTAGATAAGTGAATAGTTTAATTTATAAAAAAAATATTATGATAGTGTGGTTATATTACATGGTCTATTACATCAGTGTATTTGTAAAGAATATCAAAATTTACTATTAAATGGTGATTACGGAAGTGTATGATTGTGTTTATTACAGAGATGTATCTCTAGACAAAATTTTGACAAAATGAAGGTGTGATCCAGTTACGAATGAACGTGCATATGCAATTATTTCGAAGATACATATCTAGATTAAATTATGGCAATAACAGTGAGGGTGTTGCTCAATTACACATTAACTTGGTGTAAATGAGTGTGTCCAACGATGCACTTTTAGAATTCAAGATGCATTTTTCAAAATTTCATAATCCAAACACTTAAAACGGAAGAAGTAATCTCGTGTTTTATATCATAGGATTCTATCTGCACTCCCTCCTTATACACCCCCACCTCATATTTTGATTGAACTAAATATTATACACTTTTAACTTTTAGTTAAAAATTATTTTTTATTCACAATTTTTTTTCAATTTTTTTTCTTTATACCTAGGTAGATATGCGATAAAATACATAGTTTTAAATATATAAATGTAATGTTTCCTATTTTTTAGTTAAATATGTAAAAATAATTATTAAAAACAAAATTATTTTAAACATAAAAAATAATTTATTTTAAAAAAATTCATATTGGACTTGTGGCTAAAACCGACTGTAGTTAAGTTTTCCTCATATTTAATATAAATATGTGGTAAAAATTCATTGTTTAAAAATACATATATAATTTTTGTTATTTTGATGTAAACATATACAATAACATTGCATAGTTTGAAAAATATGAATGTAATTTATTTATTTTTTTTATTTTTTTAAGTAACAATAGAAAAAAATTATTAAAAAAATTATTTTCTTAAATCATTTTTACTAAAAGGCTAAAAAGGTAAATTAGTCTTTTAACACAAATCGAGAATCACAAGGCCAAATAGATTACTCCTTCTGGAGCTGCTATCTATCTAAACTTGAAAATTTTGTTGAACTTTTACTTTCTAGAAGTAAATATTTTAGTGAGCAAAATGAAGTTTTAATTATAAAAAAGAGAAAAAAAAATCTTTTTATATAGATACTTCCGAATTAAAGTTGGAAGTGAGAATATAGCGTCGTGTATCAGAAGCCACAGACCCAAGTTAGTTCATAATTTGTAACCCACCTGTTGATGATCCAACCAAGTCTTAGATTACTTGGATAAAAAATATTAAATACATGGCGGCATAATAATAAACTAATTTAAAGTTGTGTTCACAGGATAACATGTTTTTTATAAATTAGTGTCCTATTTATAGTTTTCTATTTATAAGATAATATTTATTTTTTAAGTTTATTAAATAATCAATCCTTATATCGTATCAGATATATTAATTATTTAACAAATTTAATAAATATACACACATACAGGATCAAATTCGTAACATCTTCGGATAACTAAACTAAAAATAATATAAAATTTTGTCACTAAAACTACAATTATATTATAAACTGAAATAAAAAACCAAAAGAATATAACTATGAACGGTACATATGTAACAATATATACATGTGATTTAATCATGCCAACATATAATGATAAAAAAAATTGAGCCAAAACAATTCTAATTGAACAACTAAACAAGTTAAAAGCAAAGAAATGTACCTTTTTTGCAACTCTTAGCAACAACACTACCATTTCCACATATGCATGTAAAGTTCTTACTCTCTTGACCATATCCACAATATCCACCAGAGTTCTCACACTTAGCACAATCCTCAAACCCTTTTCTCCAATCAAGCACAAACCCTCTCTTCACAGCTGAACCAAACCCATTAATCAAATCATCAACACTACCAACAAAATCACTTACCTCATCAACCTTAACACTCACCACAACATGATCCTCACATTTCCAATTATCATAACCAATTTCACCTTCATCACCATCCACAAAAACATAAGACCTCAACTTTTCATCATTACTAACTCTAAAGCACCCTATAGGGTCTAAATATGGAGGATAAGAGCTACAATTGAAGTAGAAACTAAGATTCAAATCTAGTTTGCTAAAAGACAAGGGAAGGTTAGAAAGTGTAACGTTTTTTCTTACCCTTGGACATTTTTGATCCAATATATCTATGTCAACAAGGGTGATTGAACTATTATCATAGTTTATATCGGTAACATAATATGTGTCACTTGGAAGATTGATTATGGTTTTGTTGCTTTTGGAGCATTCAAGACCAAAATCAGGATAACCACAAAATTGATCTCTAGTGTTGATTGTTTGGGACTTAATCCAAAAAGGGTAGCGAATGAAAATATTGCCACAAAGAGAAATAGGACATAGTGATGATGATGGTGATGTTGTGTTGGAGCTATCAGCATAACATGATGTTATTATGAGAATGATGGATAATGTAAACAAGGTTTGAGAGAGTTTTGACATGGTTTAGTTTGGGAGCAATAATGAATTTGAATGAGATGATAGTTGCATATATTTATAGCTATTGATTTTTTCTCTGTGAAGAATCAGTCAAACGAGTTTTTGTGATTAATTAATTAATTAATTAGAGGAAAAAAGTTAGAGAGACAATTTGTAAGTGTGAAAGGAACCTATTATCAAGTGGCAACTAACAAAGTGATAGTAACTCTATGTGACCTTTGGTGTGTATGTTCTTTTGCTGATTTTTTTAAGGTAAACTTTTTGGTAACCAAAAGTTTTGATTGGGGGTATCAATAGCTTTGATGAATGAATTACCAGACTGAAAGACTTGAAGTCAAAGTTATAGAAGAAGTCAAAACTGAAATTTATAAAATCTTGTGAATGATGACTGAAGACGCGGTTTGCATATTTCAATGGATTATTTTATTTATTTATTTTGAATTTCTACTTGGTTTTAGGAAAATATCTAGGATGTAAAATGCAATACGATGCATTTAGGAAAATATCTAGAATATAAAATTCATGAACGCGTGCCCGTCACGGTCCTTTGAATATTTTATTACTACTATTGCATATATTGTACTTGTTTACTCCTTTTAGTCACGAAGGAAGTAAAATGCAATACGATGCTGTTACTTGTTAGGAAAAGCAGAAACACCAACAATACACAGTAATCAAATAAATAACATAAAACATCATTGTCATTGGTAATTATTAAATCATGTATTTCAAAAATCGATTCTGTAGTGAAGAATTCGATTAGAATATCAAATCACTCATCAAAATATTGAGTCACTTGTTAAATATTATCTTTGATATTTTTTAAATAAAAATAAAAACACTCCCTTAATAATAGCAGAGGCGTATCAACTAAGTTGACATACTACAGAGAGCATCTGAGACACAATATAACAAAATAGATGAGAATTTCTTAATTCCCTTTATATATTATTTAGTCATTATTTAAAAAGATTAAAATGTTTTTAGATTTGGATCATACATCTTCGGACGCATTTTAAATTTATAGAATTTTAATTTTATATTAAAATGTTTCGAAGATGCATCTTTAAATTTATTTCAAAGATACGTTTTCGAAAAATATTTGAATTTAAATTGCGTCAGAACCCTTTTCATTTCTCATTTTTAAAAAAACTCAACTTTATCCAACTCTAAAAAAAATTCATCAAACTATCAAACTTAAAGATCTTCAATCAATCAGAGACATCATCCAACATTTAAATAAAGTCTAAATTAAATTTTTGATGTTTGGATAAGTTTTTTTGAGTTTTTGTGTAAATTAGTAGAAAATGATGATTTAGATAAGAAATGAGTATTGCAATGCAAGAATGTTAGTTTATACATACGTAAAACATGTTAGTTGGTTGAAAATCACGATCAAACCATTATTTTTGGGGTTGCATCAGGGATGGAGCCAGAAAATTTAAAATGTGGGGGGCAATATATATAAAAATAATTTTAATTTATATATATATATATATATATATATATATATATATATATATATATATATATATATATATATATATATATATATATATTATCGGCAAATAAAAATTAATCATATATATACTAAATTATTTTCTATTATTATTATTCTTTTTATTATTATATTTTTTTCTTATATTATTTTTAAAATATTTTTCCCAATATTTATATTTGTACAGATAATTGAATATGAGTGTAATTTTTTACATTAACAATATTCATAATAATTTAACTATATTAAAATATAATAAATTATTTTATATGTAAAGTATGTATTATTTTTAAAATGAATATTATAACTATAATATATTTTTAATCAATAGACGAAATGGCAATAACTATAAAAATCACGTAACTACGAGATTTCAAGTTCAAATCGAAATAAAGATTATATGTATTTATCATTTACTAATTTAACATAATCTTAGACACACAATTGAAACATTTTTAAATATGAAATAAATATTATATCTTATAATATGAAAAATATGAATAAATAAATATAATATATTAAAGTATTGATATAATATAATAATTTCAACTAAGATCTATAATTAACAATTGTTTTACCTTTAAAATATAGTTAAATATGTGCAATGAATATTAAAAATATATGTAATTACGTTTTATATCAATAAATATTACATATAAAACATAATCAATATTATTTTAAAAGTTTGTATTTCATATAACACATAATTAATTATGTGTTAATTCTGTAATTGTCTTACATATAGTGTTCTGTGATAAATTTGTTTTTCTTAAGAATTTAACCTATAGCGCATAACCAACTTTTATATATTAATATTACATATTTATATATGAAAGAGTGGAATAGTAGTGGAGGCACATGCCCTCTTAATCTTATGCATAGCTCCGTCCCTGGTTTGCATCATTGCCTCCATTGAAGGACCTGGAGAGTTGTAGAAAATTTTGGAGATGCATCTCTGAAATTTTTGAATGTTTAGTTTCTCAGTAATCAGAGATGCATCTTCGAAAATTCTCAGTCTGTTTTTTTTTCTTTTTTTCTTGCTTGTAGTGTTGCTTTTACTAATTGTCTAGTTTACTTACAGACATTATGGTTGATAAACACGATAGACTCAGGCAAGGGAAGATTGCATAACATGCATCAGTGCGGCGGGAGAAGAGTCGGGTTTTAGAGGCTCATGTTCGCTCTAACCATGCGGAGACATCTACTTCTAGGGATCATGCTTCTTCATCTTTTTCTTCCCGTAGGAGACGAGTTTCACCTAGCGACGCATCACTCCTTCCATCATCTCACAGGCGTCAGGTTTCACCTATTCAAGCACCAGAGATATTCGAGTCACCAGTGCCACCTCTGACGGATGATGCTTCTGAGTTATTGCCACCTCCGAATGCTGATGCTACTGAGTTAGTGCCACCTCTAGATTGTGAGGCTGCTGAGGATGATGATGCAAAACCACCTTAAGCATTCAGAGGAGGCTTAGTAGAGTTGTCACTACAATCTTTGTATCCAAGCCATACTACCATACATATCTGGGAAGAAGAGGTAACATTAGTTGAGAGATTTATGGGACATTATAAGGTACAATGTACTTGAGAGAATTATGGAACACCATATAATATAGTGGAAAACAACTCTTCAAGATAAATATCATTTTTCCATCAGAACATGTGACAACCAGTAGAACTACCGGACTATCAGAGCATACAATCAGTAGCAATAGCCATCTTCCAGTTACTAGAGTTAATCACTCGCACCAGTAGCAGAAGACATAAGTATCAACATTCAGATGCTTGCACATAATCCATTCAGTCGCTCCAAACTAAACAGACAATCATGCAATCATTCACAGACTTAGTCGTGCATGAATCTCGTTAGCTCATAGTTAGTAGCATACAATATTTCTAACTAACATATATTAGCATGCAAGCATTCACATACTTAGTCATGCACACACAAGAAGTTAGTAGTTGATATTGTAATATGCAAGTAATACTACTAAGATAGATCTATTTTCACATATACAAGGGCTAAATGTCTTTCCTGATGCTTCAACGTGGATTAGCACTTACCAGAAATGGTTAGTACTAAATAAAACTCCGCTACTTCAGCACTCAGCAACACCTTAGCACTTAGTAACACACTACTCCCCCCTTTTTGCCATAATTTGGCAAACTGTTAGAATCAAATAGCATATAGAAGTTAGTCATGCATAAGTTAGTATGTTAGCACATACACAACTAATGAACATGAGAAAACAACAAGAACATCACCAAAAGATGCACAAGCATTATATCCATATTATTATACATAGGTTCAAATAGGCTACGTAGCCTTTACAAATCCAATAAAAAATGCCCAGATACAAGGGCCAGAACAACTAAGCTAGAGCCAAGAAATCTTTAGGAAGGAATCTCTAAACTTCAGCTCCTTAGATCAAAATCCAACTTAGGTTGTCCTCATCTGACTCAGAAGCACTTAAGTCACTTGATTCCGTTAGCTCTGCAAATACAGCCTCTATCCTCCTTACCTTCTCACGATGCATGTTTGAGATTATTATTTTCTTAGGGTCGGATGTTCCATTAGAAGGTTCAACAATGGTGATGATGTTCCTAATATCTCCAACTTCATTGGCCTTATTTAACCATGCTCTAGTTTATCCACGACATCCTTGGGAACCTTACTTTCTTTGATAGGTATGCTCCCTCTAAACAAATCATCGATATTTTAATTCATGTTGAAATGAAGAAGGATATATGTAATCAGATAGTAGGGTAAAGCAAGACGTCTCTCTTTCTTGCTTGTAATGATACCCCAATTATACCACACTTGAGATAACAAAACAATTCACCTTAATTTTTGTGCCAACGTGATCTTATGGGAGATAAACGCTTTTTTTCTCTTTTGGCACAACTCCCTAGCATTGGTTGCTATTGACTTTCACAAATGCGGAGCCCTTTTTCAAAGTTGACTGAATCTAATGACTTAAAAATGTTATAGATAAATGTCATACACATTACACTTCTTCAACATTTGTTTCACCCATAGTAACTTCTTACAATGACTCATTGTAGTAGAGAGTGAAGTTTCATCAAATGATAGGGTTACATTGATTTTCTCCTTGCTTATCCAAGAGGGTATGCTATTGACAAGCAAGTCATATCTATCACTATCATCATCACCATTGTAACTTATTATGAGGTTCTCCTTATTTATCACACATACTTTCTCCAATTGCTGAACCATTTCTTCAAATGTCAAATCTTAATTTGACAACCATATCTCATTCACTACTCTGTCGACCAGTCTTTTCTGAATGTTCAACATAATGATAAATACATTTGCTTCAACATCTTAGTATTATAAAAGAGTTCCAGATTCTTCATAGTATCCAAGAAATGCTAGCTCGTCCGTCTTCGGAGTTGGTGACTTAGTTACCACTATGATACTTAAGTTGTTTGATACATATTAGAAAACATCTTCCTTATCATCTGCATCATACTTCATTGGCTTTGATTGAAATTCAGGATGACATCCAACGTCATATATCTTGCCTAATTCAAGGTCAAACTGCATCTGATGAACAACATGCTCCGCCATATTTTCTGACAAGTCAACCGCACACATGATAACTTTATCATTGTTTTTCATAATGACTTCTTCTTCCAAATGAGCATCTTCTTCAGAGATCAGAGATTCTTTTGGTATCATACTTCAAAGGGATATCCTCATTTGACATAAATACTTCAACGTAATATCCTTATTAAGGAGAGACACGTTACCAAGATCATCATTCTTAGTAACCCCTTCATTGCTTGGTTCAGACCTATCATGAACATCCATGTTCATAAAAACCACATCCTCATTAGTATTGAAAATTTTCTTAATTAAATTATCGATGGTTTTACTAAATTTATTCTTCATTATGTTCTGTATTATGTTGGCAAAACATAGTTCTTCAACTTCCTCATTTGAGTACTTATTTAGAGAGGCACTATGCACATCCATCTGACATAGTTTGAACTTTAGAAAAACCTTATCAATGACGGTCCAGCCTAATTGATAACCACAAATCAATCTCGATTGATTCGAAAGAGAAAGCAATAAACACATCAAAAGGTTACCGTAAAAATAATATTATAAATGCAAATGTAAACTCAAATTCGTTACAATTCTAAATCAGGGACACCCCCTAGCATTGGGGGTTTAGCTACTCATATTGTTTAAAACAAATGCAAGATAAAAATTACATATTACAAGTAATTGGATGACTTTGATCTTCAATCGCTCCCGCTCATGAAAACCTTCAGCTCTCCAAACGCCTTGCTCTCTGTAATACTTGATTGCTTCACAATACTGTGTTTTTCCTTCTTCCAAGATGATCTTTCCTTAGGCAGAATATCCTCTTTTATAATGAAAATTTCAAGCAGAAGGTGGACATGTCCAAAAATCTCTCTGAAAAGCCCGAGATAAAGGGAAATTTTGGGCTTGGGTTGACACAGTCGGTTGTGTCAGCCTACTGTTATTGGTGACACGCCCATGGCCTTTTGACACGGAGGGGGGGAGGGGGGTGATACTTGTCACGGCCCGTGTCCGCTGACACGGGTGGCCGTGTCAGGCCATTGTCTTCCTTGCCACACTCTCCTTTGCCTGACACGTCCCGTGTCAGGTGACACGGGTGGCCGTGTCAGACCTCCTGTACCGAGGTTTTCCACTCATCTGCTTGCCGGAATCTCGCATTGTCTTGCTCTGAGTTCCCTGGTTCTTCTACCTGGATCTGTCGGACAAAAACACAACTATCCCACGCATAAAATCATGAAAATATAATTAATATATAACAATCAATGGAAATGCTTAAATATTATACCAGAAGTAAAATTGACTTGAAAAGTATCAAAAATGCTTGCACAGTGTTTCAAAATCCTTGGTTTCTTGTCGGATCAGTAACGAAAACTTAATGCAAATGGTGACTGATCAATGACTACCTATTGGAAATAGATATGGCAAGAAGATTCATCAAGCCACCTCAAAGGCTTAGGTATATAGATCGCATAACTTATGCCTTAATCTCTGCAAATGAGGTTCTAAATGAAGAACCTAGAGACTATAAGGAAGTTATAAGGAGTCGAAATAAGATCGAATGACTGAAGGCCATGGATGATGAGATGAAGTCTCTTCATGATAACAACGTTTGGAATCTGATCAAGAAACCTGATGGAGCCAGGTTAGTCAGTTGTAAGTGGATTTTCAAAGTTAAGAAAGGAATCAAATGAGTGACGTCGAAGAGATACACGAGAAGATTGGTCGCAAGGGGTTTCACTCAGAAAGAAGGTGTTGGCTTCAATGATGTGTTTTATATTATTGTGAAGCACATGTCTATTCAAATGTTACTTGCCATGGTGGCACAGTTCGACCTAGAACTGGAACAAATGGATGAGAAGACCGCTTTCTTGTATGGAGATCTAGATGAAACAATCCCAATGAGGCAACCTGAAGGGTATGCAGAAAAGAGAAAGGAAAATTATATGTGCAAGATAAATAGATCTTTGTATGGACTAAAATAATCTCCTCGATAGTGGAATAGGAGATTTGACAAGTTTGTGGCATACATAGGTTTCACTAGAAGTCAATTTTTCCACTGTATGCAGTTGATAAAACTGCATGAAGAAATCTAGTTTACTCCCTTGATGTTATAGATTTTGTTCAAGGTGGAGATTTATGAGATATTAGATCAAACTCTAGTATGGTCGAAGAGAATCTTCGTGGTTCGACAATATGACATGATCATTAGCATGACGTCGAAGTCTGTTCATATGATGTAGTCAAAGTATGTTATGATTTTTAGCATGTCGAATTGCGCCTGTTTGTTATGCCAAATTGTTTAAGTTAGCTTGTACTCTAAGTTAGTTTGTGTAATGGGCTTATGTGTAAAAAAACATTAGTTTATTATGTTAGTTTTCTTATAAATAGCATACTAGTCTCTCATCATTGCATAACGCGAATCCTATTTAGAGTGAGAGGGGTTATTTTCTATTTTGTAACACTTGTAATCTTGTTTCAAAGAGAAAGTGAAGAATAGCAGTTATAACCAACTTGTTATGTTCTTCTGGCTTCCCTTTTTCTAGCCTTGTGCTTTTCTTGTTGATCAAGGAACAAATTATACTTTGTTATTCCGGTATCGTTTGTATTACAAATTGTTATGTAGGAACCTTACCTCGCATTAACAAGTAACAACAAAACTAAGTCTCGATGTTAATAGGTCAATGACTATAAATAAAATATACAAATATTAAATGATATAAACAATACTTAAAATAATAAAAATTATCGCAATATCTTTAAAAACTAGAATCAGTCCCCGACAACATCGTCGTTTTGTTGCAAGCATAAAAGTAAGTTTGTAATTATCATATCCACAAAGACTAGTAGTTTCAAAGACCGTTCAATAATTTTTATTATTCAAAGTATAAGGGTTTAATATTTGTTTTGATGCTTGAAAGTAAATGAAATAAAATAAATGAGATAAAGTAAAATGGAGATTTTGGTGTTAACAATAAGAAAACTTGCTAGAGGTAGATTTCATCATTGCATATTTATCATGTATAAACATAAGTCAATAATATGCTCCTTTACTCAGCTGTTTTTATATTGCCACTTGTTGCTCTCATTCGTATCTCTTATTGGTCTCAATTCCATGAGATCAATATGTTACCTAATAGTCGATATCTCAGTCTATTAACCAACATAAAACATTAAGTTCCAACACTTATAAAACAACAAGACTCAACACCGATCATGCTACAGTATGTGCATATATTAAACCTAACTATATGTCTAGGCATTATTATCCAATAGATGATAACGTTTGATCTTGTAATGACAAGCGCCTTTCAAATTGTAGCGGTGTATTCGTCACTTCCTCTTTGATCTTCACTGCCATATCTGGATGAGTTCTTCTGAGCTTCTGCTTCACTGGCACACACTCAGGCTTCAAAGGCAGGAAATGTTGCACAATATCTGTATCTAGACCCGGCATGTCTTCATATGACCAAGCGAAGATATCGGAATATTCTCGTAGAAAACTGATCAACCCTTTCTTGACAGACTCTTCAAGAAGTGCCCCAATCTTCACCATACGAACACAATCCTCAGACCCCAAGTTGACTGTTTCCAGATCTTCAAGGTGCGGCTGAATGATCTTCTCTTCGTGCTCAAGGAGACGGGTAATCTCATCAGGAATCTCTTCAACATCATCTTCCTTTGCCTCGAATACAGGGAATTCAAAATTGGAAGATGGCGTTGGATCATTATGTTCAATGGGTTTTAGAATCAACCTGCATAATGATTTTGGTTAATGAAGAACTTTAGAATTTAAACAAACAAACCATTATGCAGATGAAAAAGTTGCTTTTATTCTTGTTTTTATGGTTTTTTGTGATCATTGATTTCATGCAAAAGCAAAAAGTAAAAACAAATGGAAAAACAAATGTTTAACAATGCATTAATTGAATGAAAATATCATTGTATATGTGCTGCCAACAATGTCATCACTTCTCCTTTTGGAATGGGAGAAGGGTTTTAAACAAAGTGAACCATTACTCTGATCTATGAATGACTGTAGGAACATCTACAGCGACCCAATTGTGGCAGACACCACCAGGTATGATGAAATTGCTCAGATCCTCTGTATCCTCTTCCAAGATAGCAGCAACTTCTTCAGGTTGATCAGCATGGATGAATCCTCCACTCTTGAACAGACCTTGCTCGTTAAATGCCCCAGAAGAATAGCCAATGCCAGCCCGAGATTTATTATCTTCAAGCTCAATCATCTTCCCTAAGCTAGCAACTGCACCACATTCAATGGCCAGCTTCGCATCTCGGTAGGAAGTGAATGAAGGAGACTTCTTCTCAATCGGCTCAGCAATAGATAAAGCTTGGAACGGAGTTCCAACTTCATCCTCAGCATCAATATATGAGAAAGAAGACAGGTGGCTAACCAGGAGAGCCTTTTCTCCCCCTACCACAACCAGTTTCTTATTCTTGACGAATTTCAGCTTCTGGTGTAGGGTGGATGTCACGGCGCCAGCCTCGTGAATCCATGGTCTACCAAGGAGACAGCTATAAGATGGGTGGATATCCATAACCTGAAAGGTAACTTGGAAATCACTTGGTCCAATTTTGATTGGGAGATCAACTTCCCCAATCACGGTCTTATGCGACCCATCGAAAGCTTTCACAACAACACCACTCTGCCTCATGGGAGGCCCCTGATATGACAATCGAGAGAGTTTGGTCTTTGGCAATACATTAAGAGATGATCCAGTGTCCACCAGCACATTGGACATGGCATCAGTCTTGCAGTTCATGGAGATATGTAAAGCCATGTTGTGGTCTCTTCCCTCCTCAGGGAGATCAGCGTCACAGAAACTCAAAGTGTTGCAAGCAGTGATGTTTGCAACTATACTGTCGAACTGTTCTATAGTGACATCGTGATCAACATACGCCAGATCCAAAACTTTTTGCAGAGCCTCCCTATGGGGTTCTGAATTCAGCAGCAAAGATAGAACGGAGATTTTGGACGGCGTTTGTAGAAGCTGGTCTACAACATTGTACTCACTCTTCTTGATGAGCCTCAGCATCTCATCACATTCTTCATTCACAACTCCACTAGGGCCAACAGAAGAAGCAGGAGTCTTTAGTACAGAGGAGGGTTCGACAACAGGTGTCGGGTTCTGAACATTCACAACAGTCCCAACCGGACGCTCAACAGTGTCAGAAGCAACAGCCCTTGCCTGAGGCTTAGGCGCAGAGAACACACGACCACTCCGGGTCAATCCACTCACATCAGCAATATTTGTCACAGAAGTTGAAGGCAACAACACTTCCTTCCCATCTTCCACAGCAACGGGATTATATCGGAACGGAATCGCTTTATCAGAAGCATAAGGCACAGGGCCTGCAGGCTTGATTGTTAGTGAAGGAGAGACCTTCGGCTTGCTACCATCATAACGGATGACAACAGGCTCAGGCAGCTTGAACACAGGAGATATAACATTCACTTCCGGTTCATCTTCATCAACATTTCGATTCTGAAGAATCTCTATAGTCCCATCATCTAACAGCTCTTGAAGCTCTCTTCGCACTTGGCGACAACCCAGTCTATTAACAGAACAGATGCGGCATCGGTCATGGTCATGCCCCATATGATTGTACTCGCACAGGAGACGATGCAACTCGACCAATGACTGTCGAATATGGCTGACATATTTGACTTTATATTTCCCAGGACACCCCTGGACCATGTTCACTGATTTCCCATGCTCGGGCAATGGGTTCTTTGTGACATTGGGGCCTGAGTCCTCAAAGCTCAGAATACCGCATCTCATAAGGTCTTGAACCTTAGTCTTCAACGGAAAGCAGTTCTCGATGTTATGACCCGGAGCACTGGAATGATAAACACAGTGTTGGTCTGGCTTATACCACCATTGCGGATTCGGGGGCACAGCTGGAGGATCTCTGGGAGTAACCAGCTTCCTCTCCAACAAGGAGGGATATAATTCAGCGTATGACATAGGAATGGGATCGAAGCTGATCTTCTTCCTATCATAACTCACATTGGCCTGGTTACTGGTGCTACCACGAGGCTGGTAAGCCTGTTGCTGTGGACGGTGTTACTGTTGATACTGAGGTTGTTGCTGATGCCGATGCTGATGAGGCTGCTGATATTGAGCACTATCTCTGAACACAGGTGCTATATGAGCCACCTGATGCTGATGACCGACACGACGTACCGGCTTCCTCTGAACAGAGGGTCTTCTTGGTTTAGCATGGAATTGCACAGCATGTGCCTCCCCATCTTTCTTCTTAAACGCCCTATACCGTTTAGAAGAGCTCTCATCTTTCGACAACCGTCCTTCCCGAACACCTTCCTCCAGTCGCATCCCCATGTTCACCATCTCGGTGAAATCAGAGGGAGCGCTTGCAACCATCCGCTCATAATAGAATGAGCTAAGAGTCTTCAAAAAGATCTTAGTCATCTCTTTCTCTTCCAGCGGAGGAGTAATCTGAGCAGCCAGCTCTCGCCACCTCTGGGCGTACTCCTTGAATGTCTCCTTATCCTTCTGGGACATGGCCCTGAGTTGATCACGGTCAGGCGCCATATCAACATTATATTTGTATTGCTTGATGAAGGCTTCGCCAAGATCATTGAAGGACCGGATGTTTGCACTATCAAGGCTCATATACCAGCGAAGAGCCGCACCGGACAAACTATCCTGGAAATAATGGATCAGAAGTTGATCATTATCTGTTTGCGTAGACATTTTCCTGGCGTACATGACCAGGTGAGGGAGAGGACAGGTGTTCCCTTTATATTTTTCAAAGTCAGGCACTTTGAATTTGATTGGAATCTTAACACCGGGAACAAGGCAAAGCTCAGCAGCAGACTTGCCAAACAGATCCTTCCCTCGGAGGGTCTTCAATTCCTTTCGCAGCTCAAGGAATTGGTCGTTCATAGCTTCCATCTTCTCATTAACATCTGGGCCCTCAGACGGCTCAGAATGATAGATGGTGTCGTCTACCCTCGGCATGGTATGCACGACAGGAGGAGCAGAAGCAAGGACCGAGCTAGATGCCGGCATAGAAGCAAAGGTTGGAGCTGGAAGATCAGGCATGAAACCTGGAGGCATACCCCACGGAAATCCGGCTGGCATGGCATGCGGCATGAAGTGAGCACTGGCAGCTGGCACAGTAGAGGAAACCACTTCAGAAATAACCGTCCTCTGGGGAGGAGTTGCAGGAGGCGGAGAAGGTTGATTCTGGGCAGACAGAAACTGCTCCATCAGAGCACTCAGACGAGCAACCTCTTCCTTCAGTTCTCTGTTCTCTTGCTCAAGTTGATCCATTACTCTGGCAGAATTGGCTCTTGTATAGTACCGGTGAGTCAGCTTGTCTTCAAAATAAATGAAGAGCAAGGACGACACCTGCTTATGCAAAATGATGCATGCAATGTTTGTGCATATGCTTTGTTTTTATTTTCAAGGAACTTTTTAGGGCATTATTTGCAATTTTGAAATTTAAAGCATTTAATAGCATATGGACAATATCTCATCAAATATATTCAGAACAAAGAAGTACAGCATTTTTGATCAAATTACAAAGAGAAAAGGAAAATAAACATCCTATGGATCCCTAGAAGCTCGGGATGCTGGAAGACGAGAGGCACACAGCTTCTTGCTCTCTCTCTCTCATAGGCTGCTTCCATATCCGCTTTCTCCTTTGCAAGTCGATCATACTTCCTCTTCCAGAATTTGGAAGACTGAGGAAGCAGAGAAGTCCAAGTATCGTTCGGATCGTCGATCACCTGATGCTCGAGAAACTCAATCAGAGCGTCCTTCTCCTTGAGCTGCTGAAGCAATTCTTCTCTTTCACGGATCCAGGCACGTGAAAGGTCTTCTTCTCTCAACTCCTCTACATCTTGGTTGGGGAGGGTTGAAGGCCCAGCCACATCCAAGGTGTAGGTCTCGGATGATCATATGGCATAAGGTACTCGGCAGCTCTTTGTCTGACCCAAGAAGTATAGGGCTCCAAAGCAATGCAATTCTTCGGACCCAACTCATTCCTACCCTTCTTATGAACCTTGTGCCAAGCGCGAATAAATCTGGCTTTCAGGCCTTGGGGATCTTTACCCTCCTGAAAGAATACACCTTCTAACAGAATGTTATGGGGTTTATCCTTCAGGGGGAACCCAAGCTGACGACGTGCTAAGATGGGATTGTAGTTGATCCCACCACATGTACCAAGAAGAGGCACATTAGGGAACTCACCACAATAATCAATAATCTGCACAGTATCATACACGCGATCATACCAAGAGATATCATCACTAGTGAGAGACATAAGTCTCTGAGACCACCGTAGACAACTCTTGTTCTCCTTGAAAGCAAGCGTCTGTGGCAAGTGAGAAATAAACCACTTGTACAGCAGAGGCAAACAGCACACAATAACTCCTCCACCCTTTACATTCCTCAGATGCAAAGAGACATAGGCATCACCCAACAGAGTCGGAACGAGATTAAGAACTGAGAAGATCCTAATGGCGTTCACATCCACAAATTTGTCGATGTTGGGGAATAAAACCAACCCATAGATGAGCAGCACAAATAAAGCTTCAAAGGCATCCTCACTCATGGCCTTCCCATAAATGGTAGCTTGAGCAATGAGGAACTCAGAAGGAAGACCTCGAATTCCACCTTTGACAGTCAAATTAGCTTTAATCAAAGATTCATCTATGTGCAACAAGTTTGCAATCTCTCGAGAAGTCGGAATACTCTCTAGGCCACTGAACGGCACCTGATCCAGAATCGGGATCCCAAGAAGATGAGAATACTCCTCCAAAGTAGGCAATAACTGGAAGTCCGGGAATGAGAAGCAATGATACAGAGGATCATAAAACTGAGCCAGAGTACTCATCAAACCCTCATCAACCTGAGTAGTCAACAGAGGCAGAAGCTTCCCATAACGAGCTTTGAAACCCAAGGGATCTAATACATAAGATGTCAGATTCCTTAACTCTTTCACATCAGGCTGTCTAAAGCTGTACTTCTTTGTATGCCTTTTTGGTCTTTCCATGTTTGAAAATTTTGCAAATAAACCCTTTAAGTTCCTTGAAAATTTTCTGATTTTTCTGATGACATGAATGCAGATGAATGCATGAATGCATGAATGCAACAATCACACTCAAGGATCAAGCAAATCACACCAGACAAAGGTCATGGGAAAGCTCATAGTATCCTTAATATCAATCATCCATTTTGGTGGATTATGGTTTTTCACCTTATCAACACCCAAGTTCCATTGATATTAACGGTACATGAACCGGCTCAATCATCCTTAATATCAATCATCCATTTTGGTGGATTAGGATTTACACCTTATCAACACCCAGGTTCCATTGATATTAAGGTTGTCTGAACGACTCAACCATGAATCACGGGTTTGCTGAGAGTCACGAGCATGGAGTCTCGGTTAAGAACCACCCAAAGGGAGTGTACTAGGGTTTAAACCTGCCAGACATGTTCTACCAGAGGTTCCCATAATCATCGTCCCATCTCTCGGATATTATCGGAGGAACGAATACTCGTATTCCAAAAATATTCTCAAGAGAGACTCTTATGAGTGTAGTATCGCGTAACAATCGTATCAGACCTGACATCTGAACGACCTCCGCACTACGTCCTAAAAAATAGGCCAAGACGGGCTTGGTAAACTAAGGTCCTTGGCTTCTAAGGCACATGATTGAAAGAATAATGCCTAACCACAAATAACTTGTATGACATTATTAATCCAACATGACCTCCACCAAGTGAATGGGCTCGCAAGTCAAATGGCTAAGGAATACTCCACACCAGTCGACAAGACTATGCCATTCTCCTATCATAAGGTGCACTCGAGTTCGGGTATAGAGCTCATCTCTCAGAGATCACCAAAGCAAACAACAATTGTATATCAAGCAATTCAAACATTACAATCAATACAGTTATCCCAAATTGTACAAAAATATGTCAAATAACAAATAACAATATGTCACACAACAAGGGTGAAAAGTAGGCAATACCACCAAGGAATTTACTTCCCCAGCAGAGTCGCCACTTTTTCTGTAGCGGTGTATTCGTCACTTTATGATTTATTGACTAAATCAAAAGAAAAGCATACAAAGAAATCGAGTCGCCACCGCACTTTTATTTATCCTAAGGAATGGCTAAAAAGCGAACAAAAGCCTAAGAAGTTTTACACATAGAAAACTAATGAAAAGATCAGAGAGTCTGGGTAAGGGGTAAATTACGCAATGGGAAGGTGTTAGGCACCCAAAACGTCCTAGGTACTCCTAGGGAGCCCTTTTCACACTTGTTGAATGAAATGTTATTTGTTATGAAAATATTATTGTGCAAACATGATTGGGAAGATGAGAAAAGAATATACAAGTTATTATTTTTGTGTTTGAACGGATGAACCCGTTGCCTACGTACCTTTCCATGAAAGGTAAGGATCAAAACGCCGTAGTTCGGCTAAAAGATTTCCAAAATGTAGGTGAATTGATTTTAAAACAAGAGCACTAAGGCTTTTCATTATCAACGGGAGAAAACTCAACCAAGACCAACAATCCACCATGCGAGGATAGCTTCAACATACTAGTGAGGGGTTAACCCTATAATAAGTATGGAAGACTTACAATCAACTCACTAAGGATGTGGTGAGATTTACATCAACCACTATGATAATTGAAACCTATGGCTAATGTATGAAAAATTATCAAGAATGGACAAAGCCACAAAACAATTGAATGAGTGTGATTAACAAATTATGAGTATTTACAAAATATGGTCAAAGTATGATTAGAATTCAATTCAGAAAGAAGTGTTATGAAATGGAGTTTGAAAATCAAGGGCTTAAGGCCCAGGTTTCTAATTTGAAAACAGGTGAAAAGTTTGCACAATAATATTTTCAAAGCTTTTTAAAGTCAACAAGTGAAAAGGGGTTTGAAGAAACAAAAGGGTGTGGGCGAAGGAGTGTAAAACTTCTTAGATGTCCACCTCTTGAGTGTAAGAACAAAAATTGTTCTACAACAGATTCCTTGATTTTGATGATAACAAAGGATGAAACCAAAAATGGCACCCTAACGAAAAGTTTCTAAGTGTGCAGGATTCTAAAGAAAGAAGGAAGAAATCTGATGATGTCATCAGATACAGAACCAGATCAGATACAAATTATCAAATGATCAGAAGCATCTGAAGTGGAAACACGTTCAAGAAAGTCTAACTCTGAGCAATACATCAGAAGCATCTGAACAAGAATACGCTCTAGAAGTTCTGACTCTGAACAACGATTGTCTAACTCCAGAAACTCTCAGCGCTATCTGAAGAAATCCATCAGAACTCAAAAGAGATCTACATCAGAAGCAAGATTCCAAGATTCTTAGATACTTGAAGACTCTGAGCATGGTATTGCTAATCATGAAAGAGTAACGTTAAAGTCAAGTAAAGATTTGCAAATGGTTTTCCTAATTAAGAAAGAGACGTTAATCTCCAATTTCAATAAAGAAGATACTACTTGTGGTAAGTAGTCATTTCAAGGAGAGAAAGTTATCCTGCAGAAGCTATTTAAGTGATGGCGTAAATTCATTTTAATATCCACCAGTTTCAATTACTACCTCACTTCTATATATAAAGGACTGCAAATCAACATTCAGTGACATACAAGTATTAGCCAACAAGCCAAAATTATACTGAAACATCAACACTCAAGAAAAACACTCTTGCTCTCTAAGATCTTCACGAAGCTTTTGCTTATTACGTGAAAAACTCTTGTTCTTACTATTGTAATATCTGCTTTCTTAGAAGCATTCTAGATTACATTAATCTTTCATTTATTTGTTTGTTGATTTCCTCAAGTGACTCTGTGTAGTCTGTATACTTGAGAGGACTAAGAGATTTTTCTCTTAGACGTTGTTTGTAATCTTTCAAGATTAGTGGATTAAGTCCTTGTTGAAGGCGAAATCACCTTGGCCGGGTGGACTGGAGTAGCTTTGTGTTATAAGTGAACCAGTATAAAATCATTGTGTGTTTTTCATTTTGAAAAAGAGCTTATTTTTCCAAACAATTCAAACCCCCCTTTCTTGTTTTTCTCACCTTCAATTGGTATTAGAGCTCCGACTCTGTTATTGATTTTCTAATCAAACACTTAACAGTGTAGAGAGATCCAGTACGAGAAAAACCATGGCCCACTCAAATGAAAGAGATAGTTACAATGCTAAGCCTCCTGTTTTTGATGGAGAGAAATTTGATTACTGGAAAGATAGAATCGAAAGTTTCTTTCTTGGTTATGACGCTGACCTCTGGGACATTGTCACAGATGGATACACACCTCCAGTCTCAGAAAATGGAGCTGAAGTTCCCAGAAATAAGATGTCAGAAGATCAGAAACGTATCTTCAAAAATCACCACAAGGCCAGAACAATACTTCTAAATGCTATATCATACAACGAATATGAAAAGATCACCAACAGAGAGACAACCAAAGATATACTTGACTCTCTGAAGATGACTCATGAAGGAAACTCCCAAGTCAAAGAGACGAAGGCTCTGGCGCTTATCCAGAAATATGAAGCCTTCAAGATGGAAGATGACGAAGCTATAGAGGCTATGTTTTCTAGATTCCAAACTCTTATTGCAGGTCTCAAGGTGCTAGACAAAGGATACACAACCGCAGATCATGTTAAGAAGATAGTCAGAAGTCTGCCAAAGAAATGGAGACCTATGGTTACTGCTCTGAAGCTGTCAAAGGATCTGAACAATATCAGCCTTGAAGAACTTGTCAGTTCTCTCAGAAGCCATGAGATAGAACTAGAGGAAGATGAGCCTCAGAAAAGGAACAAGTCCGTAGCGCTAAAGTCCAGATCTGAAAGACGGAAACCTGACAGAACCAAAGCTCTCCAGGAAGAAACTGAAGATGCTGACGACTCTGAACCAGAAGACTCTGATGATGAAGAAGAGTTGTCCCTACTAACCAGAAGAGTTAAGCAACTCTGGAAAAAGAGGAACAACAACTTCAGAAGGCCAAGACCCAGAGGGGATCGATCTGAATCAACTTCAAAAGGTAAATCTAACAAAGATATTACCTGTTATGAATGTAAAGAAACAGGTCATTACAGAAATGAATGCCCCAAGCTAAAGAAAGACAACCATAGAAAAGAAAGCTTCAAGAAGAATACCTTCAGGACAAAGAAAGGACTGATGGCTACCTGGGATGATAGTGAATCTGGATCATCAGAATCTGACTCTGATGAACAGGCCAATGTGGCACTTATGGCTACCACATCCAGGAGTAGCTCAGATGAAGAATCTGAAGAGGTATTTTCTGAACTTTCCCGATCTGATCTAGAATCTTGTTTGTCAGAAACTCTTAGCTCATATCAGAAATTAAAACAAAAGTTTAAAAACATTAAAGGTTGTCTTAAAGCAAAATTTGAAGATTGTGGCAAGCTTGAGATGACAATTCTAGCACAAGAAGATACAATTAGATTGTTAACATTAGAAAGAGATGGAGCAAAAAGAAAAAGCTTAGAATTAGAAGAAGCGTTATCTCAAACTCCACAAACTTCAAATGCAATAATTTATAAATACGAAGAAGCCTTTCAAGAATTTCTGAAAAATGGAATAGGTAGGAGTATTATGGCATCCATGATTTATGGAGTCAGTCAGAACAATAAAAAGGGAATTGGGTATGATCCTAAGGAAGTTAAAACTTCTTCTAGTGACCAACTTAAATCTCCATTTTCATATCATTACACACACACACAAGAACAAAAATTTAAAAATGCTAGAAAACCCAAAGTTATAAGAAACTCTGGGAAAACTAATCTGAAAGGACCCAAGAGATTCTGGGTACCAAAAGATAAGATTGTGTATGTTGCAGATATCCTATGCAGCAAAGTTCAGACACCAGTCATGGTACCTGGACTCTGGATGCTCGCGACACATGACGGGAAGAAAGTCTATGTTCCAAAGTCTGGAATTTAAAGATGCTGGATTTGTAGGCTTCGGAGGAGATCAGAAAGGAAGGATCAGAGGCTCCGGAACTATTGGTAATGGTACTCTTCCCTCTATATCTGATGTCCTTTATGTAGAAGGATTAATGCATAACTTGTTATCCATAAGTCAATTAAGTGATAACGGTTATGATGTAATCTTCAATCAAAAAACATGTAAAGCCATTAATCAGAACGATGGCTCTGTCCTTTTCACAGGCAAGAGGAAAAACAACATTTACAAAATAAATCTTTCTGATCTAAAAGATCAAAATGTTAAATGTCTAATGTCAGTTCACGAAGAGCAATGGGTATGGCATAGACGCTTGGGCCACATTAGCATGAGGAAACTTTCTCAGCTAACTAAACTCGAGTTAGTCAGAGGCCTACCTAAACTGAAGTTTTCTTCAGATGCTCTGTGTGAAGCTTGTCAGAAAGGAAAATTTTCAAAAACATCTTTTAAAAAGAAAAATGTTGTTTCTACCTCTAAGCCTCTGGAACTTCTTCACATTGACTTATTTGGTCCTGTGAAAACAGCATCAGTTAATGGAAAGAAGTATGGACTAGTCATTGTTGATGATTACAGTCGCTGGACATGGGTAAAATTCCTAAAGCACAAGAGTGAGTCTCACTCTGTATTCACCAGTTTCTGTTCCAAAGTGCAAAAAGAATTTGACTCTAAAATTATTAGAGTCAGAAGTGATCATGGTGGAGAATTTGAAAACAAAGATTTTGAAGAATTATTTGATTCTAATGGAATATCCCATGATTTCTCCTGCTCTAGAACTCCACAACAAAATGGAGTTGTAGAGAGGAAGAATAGGACACTCCAAGAATGGCCAGAACCATGATCAATGAAACTAATGTAGCAAAGCACTTTTGGGCAGAAGCTGTAAATACAGCGTGTTACATTCAGAATAGAATCTCTATAAGACCTATTCTAGAAAAGACTCCCTATGAACTGTGTAAAGGAAGAAAACCAAACATTTCATATTTTCATCCTTTTGGATGTTCTTGCTTTATATTAAATACTAAAGAACATCTGAACAAGTTTGATTCCAAAGCACAGAAAGGTATTATGTTAGGATACTCAGAACGCTCTAAAGGCTACAGAGTATACAACACAGAAACCAAAATTGTGGAAGAATCAATTCATGTCAGATTTGATGATAAGCTTGACCCTGAAAAGTCAAAGCTAGTTGAAAAGTTTGCAGATTTGGAAATCACTCTTGTAGAATCTGATAAAACTCCAGAAGCAACTGTCACTCAGAACTCTGAAGAAATAAAATCTCCAGAAATCCCAAAGAAAGTCAAAAGTCGTATCAATGTATCTGAAGATTTGATTCTGGGAAACAAGGACGAACCTGTCAGAACCAGATCTACCTTCAGGACTTCTGAAGATACTCCTCTGGGACTAGTGTCTCTGATTGAGCCTACGTCTTGTGATGAAGCACTTCAGGATAACGACTGGGTGGCAGCTATGCAAGAAGAATTGGATCAATTCTCAAAGAATGATGTCTGGGATCTCGTTCCTAAACCCAGAGGCACTCATGTCATTGGAACCAGATGGGTTTTCAAAAACAAGCTGAACGAGAAAGGAGAAGTTGTCAGAAACAAAGCTCGACTGGTAGCTCAAGGTTACAGTTAACAAGAAGGTATTGACTATAATGAAACCTTTGCTCCAGTCGCGAGGTTAGAATCTATTCGTCTTCTTGTATCTTTTGCTATTAATCACTCTATCAAATTATATCAAATGGATGTCAAGAGTGCATTTCTTAATGGTTATATTTCAGAAGAAGTGTATGTCAATCAACCTCCAGGTTTTGAAAATTCAAATTTTCCAGAACATGTTTTTAAACTTAAGAAATCCTTATATGGACTTAAACAAGCTCCCAGAGCTTGGTATGAACGTTTAAGCAGTTTTCTTCTGGAACAAAATTTTATCAGAGGAAAAGTTGATTCTACACTCTTCTGTAAAAACCTTAATAATGATCTCATGATATGCCAGATTTATGTTGATGATATTATTTTTGGTTCTGCTAATATCTCTGTTTGCCAAGAATTTTCTAAGTTAATGCAGGCAGAATTTGAGATGAGTTTAATGCAAGAACTAAAGTTCTTTCTGGGAATTCAAATTAATCAAACTCCAGAAGTCACGTACGTCCATCAAAGTAAATATATTAAAGACGTTCTGAAGAAGTTTGACATGACTGAATGCAACTCTGCAAAAACTCCCATGCACCCAACTTGCATTCTTGAAAAGGAAGAGGTAAGCAACAAGGTTTGTCAGAAGCTCTATCGAGGTATGATAGGCTCTCTTCTCTATCTGACTGCTACTCGTCCTGATATTCTCTTTAGTGTCTGTCTTTGTGCCAGATTCCAATCAGATCCTAGAGAATCTCATTTAACAGCAGTTAAAAGAATTCTTAAGTATCTGAAAGGAACTCTTAACCTGGGCCTGATGTATGAGAAAACATCAGAGTATAGACTCTCGGGTTATTGTGATGCAGATTATGCAGGAGATAGAATAGAACGAAAAAGCACTTCTGGAAATTGCCAGCTTCTGGGAAACAATCTGATATCCTGGGCTAGCAAAAGACAATCAATAATTGCTCTATCAACTGCAGAAGCAGAATATATCTCAGCGTCACTGTGCACAACTCAGATGCTCTGGATGAAGCATCAGTTAGAAGATCTGCAAATCTTTGAGAGTAACATTCCTATCTTTTGTGATAATACTGCTGCTATTTGTTTAAGTAAGAATCCCATTCTACATTCCAGAGCCAAACACATTGAAATAAAACATCATTTTATCAGAGACTATGTTCAGAAAGGGATAGTAACATTGAAGTTCATTGATACTAAACATCAATGGGCAGATATCTTTACTAAGCCTCTAGCTGAAGATAGATTTCTGTTTATCTTAGAACATCTGAACATTAAAAATTGCCCTGAGTAAAGTATGGCATCTGAAAATGTAAAATGAGACTCTGATAAAAACAAATTCACTTCTGCCTCTGACTCTGATACTTCTACCAGTTAAGAAGATATCTGAGTTAGAAATCTCCAGGAACAAACCCCTTGGTATTCCTGAAGATCAGATACATCAACACGTGGAGCTCTGAGCGTCTAACCTTAGAACTTCTAGACAGCTGTCAAAAGAAATTCAAAAGGCAGACGTTTGAGTTCTCCTCGAGCAGTGTGCGTACTGTGGGATTGGACATTCATTAATTAGCTGTAATCATTTTCCCCCCAAGCGTGCTTACTTGAGCGTTGTGCTAACGCAATTTAATGTGTCGTTTTGCATGTGTTTTACTTAGAGTATATAAACACTTTTCTCACATTTCACACACTTATCACTCTCACTCACTCTAAAACCCTAAACCTCTCTCAAGCATTCTATGAAAGCTCTTCATCTTCATCAATCTTCTTCTCCTTCACCATGGACGCTCAACAACAACAAGTCTTTAACTTCTCTCAAGAAATGGAATCAAGCTCTACTGCTCAAACCTCAAGCATTCCAACACCAACGGTTACAGGCGTCACCATCACCCCTGTTTACAAAGAACCCCATGTTCTTGACCGTGAACAACATATTAACCTTTCAACCCCTTTTGAAGGACTGGACGTGTTGTGTGAATCACTAGTTGATTTCGACAACTTGAAGAGAAATGGCGTTGATCTTACTGAAGAGCTTCGCAAACAAGGATGGGAAAACTACTTCCAAAGGCTTTATGGTCCTGTTTACCCTCTTCTCATCAAGGAGTTCTGGAGATTTGCAGATGCAGATGACCACTTCATCGTCTCCTATGTTCTGGGGGTAAAAATTGTTATTACTGAAGGATCAATTGCCTCCTTACTGAACATGGAGAGAGCTGGAGGAAAAAGGATTTACAACATCCCTCCTAGGTCAAAGCGCATTACTGATGTAATCAATCCAACAATCTTCAAACCCAACACTGAAGGAAATCCTTCAAAGAACAAAGAGCTGCATCAGAACCTCAGAGTGTGGCTGAAGATCATTCTGGGAACTATTCACCACCGTCCAGCCTCTAACTCCTCTGACTACATCAATGCAGACCAGAAATGCATTCTGTATTGCATTCAGAAAGGTGTGAAGATCTGCCTCCCTGCTCTCCTTTTCAGATATCTGAGAGATTCTGTCAGAGAAACCAGAAACAACATGAAGCCCAGATCCTATATCCCTCTGGGAAGATTGCTATCTGATGTCTTCATTGAAAATGGACTGGTAGATCATCTGGAGAAGACCAAACTGATGGATGATCTGACAATAGATGTTGGGAAGCCTCTGAATGCCAGAAATCTCAAGAGTATGGGGATAATTAAGAAGATTCAAGTCAGACCCACTCTGGACACATCCTGGGATTGTTTGAAAGATCAGAGGAAGATGCCTCATGGCCTTGCCAGGTTCTTCAAGAATGAACCCAGAGATGCTGTTGTTATCTATCTTCAGCGTCTGCTGGATGATGGTGTTGACATCTCTGACTTCAGCCTCGACGACTGTCTGGATTCAGAAGAAGACTTCGTCAGATACAAGAGAGGTCTCTCTGAGAAGAAGGTAGCATCTCAGGCAAAGAAGGCAAGACTTGGAGAATCCTCTGGAAGCAGATCTCCAGCTCCTCTGCAAATTCTACTGGTATGTCTGTTCCTCCCCTTACCTCTGTACCTTCGATGGTTTCCTCTACTCCTCCCTCTAATCCCGTCTATACAACCTCTGAAATCCCACCTTCAATCATCAGAACCTCTCAGCCTACACCAGTTTTAAATATCGCCCGTACTTTCATACCTCCCTCTAAACCTGCACAAACCCACCAAAGCACTTCATCTTCATCATCCTCAGCACCAGACTCACCCCCTTATGTTTCTATCTCTTCTGACCCAGAATTCTCTGACCCTGACTCCCCAACCATAGCTCAAATTTTTGCTCAAAAACTCGCTTCACAACAACCAACAGAACCTGAAATAACTTCACCACAACAACCAACAACTACCCTTACTTCTGAAATCCAACCTTCTGGAGACCAACCCTCTGACCATCCCACTTCTGATATCAACCCACCAAACACCTCTGCTGCACCTGAATCTGAAACTGAAACTGAACCTTTAGATTTAAATCCTCTTTACGCTTCACCCCAAACATCTGAACCTCAACCTGAACCAGAAACTGAACCAGAACCTCTAACTCTAAATCTCAGCCCTCCAACATCTCCACCTCTTACCTCTGAACCTGACCTTTCTGTACCTACCCTTGAGGAATCCATCATGCTGGTAGCAGGGGCTTCAGTACAAAAGGTCAAGTCTCTGACCACTAACTCTGAAGTCAGTGATGATCCTGAATCTGTAAGGACACACTGGAACAGAGTCATTGGCTGGATGACCTCTGAGGCTTTTAGGCTGAAGAGTATCTCTGAACAAGTCAGAAATGGCTACATCAGAAATGCTGAGGCAAGACTCCAAGAGAGATTAGCCAGAGAAGCTGAAGCTAGAAGGCTAGAGGAAGAGAGATTGGCAAAGGAAGTTGAGGAAGAAGCAAGAAGACTGGAAGAAGAAGAAAAAGCTCGTCAAGCTGAAATCCTAAGGGAAAAGGAAGCTGAAGCTAAGGCTCTGGCGGATGCAGAAGCACAAGCTGCTGCTGAAGCTGAAGCTCAGCAGGCTCTGACTCTGGGGGAGTCCTCTTCTGTGATCCCTATGGTTCTTCAGACTCTGAAAGAACTTAAGCAAGATCAGAATGAACTCCGGGCCAGAATGGACAAGCAAGATACTGTCAACGACAACATCCAGAACATGCTTGCAATGTTGCTTCAGAGAATGCCTCCGCCTCCGAACCCTTAGGCACTTAGGATTTATTTTGCTTGACTGTTGTTTTGTTTCTTTTTGTTTTTCTCTGAATCTGATGTTTTCTTGTTGCCTTTGTGCTCTTATCTGAATACAAGTTTTTCTCTTTACTTATTTTTTTTTACTATGTCTTTTTGATTCTGACAAAAAGGGGGAGAAGTCATTAATAGCTCTGATGAAAATATTGTCTAATACCTTAAACACTCCGCAACATATTTTTTTTAAAAATAAAATTATCTAACTTGGACTTAAGAAATTGCAGAAAGTTCAGAAACCTCATTGCTTGAAAGCTCTGGTAAGAACTTCTGAACTCCCTAGCACTAACTCAGGGGGAGCTTCTGTCTATCTGATCTAATATTATTCATGTTTCATCTGCTAATTAAGGTTGTTTTGTCATCATCAAAAAGGGGGAGATTGTAAGAACAAAAATTGTTCTACAACAGATTCCTTGATTTTGATGATAACAAAGGATGAAACCAAAAATGGCACCCTAACGAAAAGTTTCTAAGTGTGCAGGATTCTAAAGAAAGAAGGAAGAAATCTGATGATGTCATCAGATACAGAACCAGATCAGATACAAATTATCAAATGATCAGAAGCATCTGAAGTGGAAACACGTTCAAGAAAGTCTAACTCTGAGCAATACATCAGAAGCATCTGAACAAGAATACGCTCTAGAAGTTCTGACTCTGAACAACGATTGTCTAACTCCAGAAACTCTCAGCGCTATCTGAAGAAATCCATCAGAACTCAAAAGAGATCTACATCAGAAGCAAGATTCCAAGATTCTCAGATACTTGAAGACTCTGAGCATGGTATTGCTAATCATGAAAGAGTAACGTTAAAGTCAAGTAAAGATTTGCAAATGGTTTTCCTAATTAAGAAAGAGACGTTAATCTCCAATTTCAATAAAGAAGATACTACTTGTGGTAAGTAGTCATTTCAAGGAGAGAAAGTTATCCTGCAGAAGCTATTTAAGTGATGACGTAAATTCATTTTAATATCCACCAGTTTCAATTACTACCTCACTTCTATATATAAAGGACTGCAAATCAACATTCAGTGACATACAAGTATTAGCCAACAAGCCAAAATTATACTGAAACATCAACACTCAAGAAAAACACTCTTGCTCTCTAAGATCTTCATGAAGCTTTTGCTTATTACGTGAAAAACTCTTGTTCTTACTATTGTAATATCTGCTTTCTTAGAAGCATTCTAGATTACATTAATCTTTCATTTATTTGTTTGTTGATTTCCTCAAGTGACTCTGTGTAGTCTGTATACTTGAGAGGACTAAGAGATTTTTCTCTTAGACGTTGTTTGTAATCTTTCAAGATTAGTGGATTAAGTCCTTGTTGAAGGCGAAATCACCTTGGCCGGGTGGACTGGAGTAGCTTTGTGTTATAAGCGAACCAGTATAAAATCATTGTGTGTTTTTCATTTTGAAAAAGAGCTTATTTTTCCAAACAATTCAAACCCCCCCTTTCTTGTTTTTCTCACCTTCATTGAGATCATATAGAAGATGATCCAAGTGTGTCCTTAGGAATAGGCAAATGAGCAATAACAAATAAGCAACACAAATGATACCGGATGCCAATCAATGGACTTATTCCAATCTCACAAACAAAGGTGGATACCGGATACCAATCAATGGATTTACACCAATCTCCTAAAACAAACATGGATATCAGATGCCAATCAACTGGACTTACACTAATCTCCTGAAACAAAACACAACATGGATACTGGATGCCAATCAATGGACTTATACCAATCTCCAAAAGCAAAACCAAAACATGGATATCAGATGCCAATATATCTGGGCTTATTCCAATCTCCAAAGGATGATCATAGGAATACAAATGCCAACAACATGGACTTACAATTGAATCCTCACATACAACAAGCAAACAAAAGCAATAAGAAAGAGGAAATAAGTTGCCAATAAATGGGCTTACACTTAACTCCTAACAAATCACAGGAAACAATTGCCAATAAATGGACTTATGATTGACTCCTCAATGGTCATAAGAAACAAATGCCAATAAATGGACTTACAATTGACTCCTCAAGTACAAGACAAAGATGTCACAAAGCAATGAACAATGATCATGCAATGATGTATAATTAATGATGATAAATGCACAGAGGCACACATAAGCAAGGATACACAGATGAATCAAGCAATCAGACAAACAATGTCAGTTAGCACACACTATATACAAGCAATCAGGCTCAAGCAAGGTTAGGCATTAAAGCCAACTGGAATAGGGTATATGAGCTCTTAACCTTAACATTGAGAGTTAAGGTGAAGCCAGATGAGATGGAGATGAGGGGTGTGCCTCATAGCTCTTATCCCTGGTCAGGGAGAGCATTGAATGATAGAAAGTGTGGGAGTTCAGAAAGTTGGAACTCTCTCCACAAGTTATAGACTCTATAGATCTTGGGTTAAGATCCACAATGCATCAACATGTAATGTGAGCAAAGGGATGACACACTGAATAGTAGGAGATGGATTACACATCTCTTTTATCTATCAATTGCCTTATCAAAGGACTTTTCCTGCTTAGCACAAACATAAACACACAAGAACATGGCCTCTTAAGGAGGGCTTCAGACAGGTGCCTAGCCACATAACAGGCTAGGTCTTCCAGACTACATGAAGAAGAGAAATTATACCTAATTGGTTAAGCAACCAATCAAAAGCAAGTTCAAAATGAACTTAAGCAACTAAGTACCTGTGGAAACATCAAACAAATCAGTATACTATACAGACAATCAACCAACAGTTAATGCAACAGACAACCAATATAGGCAAAGGCATAAGCCACAAGTCAAACTCAAGAGAGTCAACATCAACCTACAAAACACACATTAGTAAGCAAAAGCAAATATCAAATGCTCTCAAGATGAGGCATCATCAATTGTGTAACTTGAATGTGTAACCTGAAACAAAACTTCAAACATGAGCAACCAACCACTAGGTCAAAGCCTAGGGTCAAAGATGGAGAAAAAATTTAAAACAGAAGCTCAAACTTGACATGAATCAACTTCAATCCAATAAGAAAATAATCCAAAAGGTCTCATGCCATTATCATATACCAAAAGAATTTCATAATCAAAATACATCAAGGTATACAAGTTGGAAGCACATTGAAGCAACATGATGAACAAATGCACACTAATTCAAAAATGGTTCAATTAATTCCAAGAAAAATCATGGCTAAACAGAACACATCAAGTGACCAACACACCAAAAATCAAGGCATTTGGACAAGTATAAGCATGGCAAAGAAATTCACTAAGTCAAGGTAAGCATAAACAAGCCCAAAGGAGGCACAAATTGATACACCAACTTAAAGCAATCCTAAAACAGAAATGACAAGTGATAAATGACTCAAACCAAAGCCACAATAAACTTCAAAGTATCTAAAATCAATGTACAAAATTTCAAGTTCATATGATAAAGCATAAGCATTTCACAAATCATGAAAGTTCAACACTCTTCAAAAGTCCAAACATGACAAGCCAGAAAGGAAAATTTCAAAAAAATCAGAAATGAATCCAAAAATTCCACAAAAAATCATGATCAAACCTAACATGTATATCAAGTATCATACAAAAATTCAGATGATTTGGCATTTATTTGGCATGGTAAAGAAAATAAGCAAATCAAGCAAGCCAAGGTGTGACTCACATTGTCACACCTACATTAATCAGATCATATCTCAACAACCAAAAATGCTAAAAATGCAAACTCAACTCCGAAATGTCAATTAGGATGTCTAGTTTAAGCATGTCAATTTTCACATTCATTGGATCAACCATCATTATTTCACAAAGAAAATGGCAAGCAAGGTACATGATAGCATATGCATGAACAAACCCTAGGCAAGTTTAAATTCCAACCGAGCACAAATTCTGGAAAAATAACCATAAAAAAGTAGACTTCATGAGGAACAAGGTACAAAAAATCTCATGTCATTTGGATGCATATTTAGGGAGTTATGATTTTTGGAATGAAGAGAAAAATTAAAAAATGCATGAATGAAGCATATGAACATGGATAGCATAAATGAACTAAAATGCAAAAAACCAAATTGAAAATGTCATGAACTCGGAATCGAACCGAGTAAGAATTTGAACCAGGCACGTTTTAGGTGAAACGCGTCGTTTCACTTAATCTACCTGGCAGTGGAAATAAGTAACAACCAATCAAAGTGCCACGTGAAAGCCAAATGTACCAATACATGCATAGAAACATAAAAACACATGCACATTGGCGCTAACAAGATCAAACTCAGCCTGGAAAATGAAAACCTAACAAGTTCATCCATGTTCATCGTGTTCATCAACTCAAGAACAATCATGCACAGAAATTCACCATACGCATACCAATAGATTCATCTCACATCACACATCAACAATCCAGGCTCAATTTATTCTAATTCTCAATAATATGAATGGATCGAGCAAGAGAAGTTCCACATGTCAAAATTAAAATCAACATAACTACTTCAATTCTGCATGGATTTCATGGATCTAAAGTTCAGTATAACCAGCATTAAAGGATCTACAAGATGCATACATCAATTTCATGAATTATAAGATTCAAATTCTGACCTTAATGAAGCTACAGAAGTGAAATCGTGCGATTCAGGCCTGGAAAAGCTGAAACAGGTCCTCCTCAACTCTTGGATGAATGAATGAATGAAGAATTATAGCTCAACAGTGCTTGATTTGTCCAGAAATTTCAGCTGCCATGAAAGGATGCAAGGTTCAACAGTCTCAATTCTTGATGAATTCTTTAAGATCTTGCTTCAACAATCTTCAATTATGCTTGTAGATGATGAATAAACCACGAACCAAGCAAAGGATATGAAGAATTTGGATGAAAAAGTTGAGAGAAAGTTGAGAGAGAATTTTCAGATCTGAGATTTTGGAAGTGTTGTTATAATTTTCTGTTAGGATTAGCTATATATACCATCTGTTAATGAAGCTGCTAATCACAATTAAACCAAATGCAAATGGATTAGTGAAATTCAAGTGTTGATGCAAAATGGCAAAATCACCCTTACATGTGCATGGCAATGCTACAGTGCACGATTTTTGTGCTAATTCACTTGCAAATGCTGTTTAGAACCAAATGCCATTGGAAAAATGTAAAGGCAATGCATATTTTTCAAATTGGAAATTTCCCTCCAAAATTCAAATGAAATTCAAGTGAAAATGCCAATATTTTTGTGATGGAAATGCATGAAATGTGATGCATGTTTTGGATATAGCAAATCAAGAGATAAATGTTCCAAAAAGAACCATTCCATTTGGCCTTTTGGTGTGAAAGTTATGCACTTGTGAAGTTCAAAATTACTTGGCAATGATTGATCCATAATTCCTTAACCACACATGAGAAATGGATGTTCTTGGACTTTTTGGAAAGGTGAGAGCAAGATCTTCAACTTTCATGTTGGACAAAATTTCATTTGAAGCTTTCTTGATGATGTAATCTTGAGGAGAAGACCTTTCCATTTTTGGCAGTTTCAAATTACAGGTCACTTACTATTTTTGGAAACTTTTCATCTGACCTCAAATTCTTCATGGTTGATGTTTGACATGTCAAATGAGACTTGTATGGACATGAATGAGGTCTCTCTAACCATCTCCCACCTTCAAATCCATGATTGAATGCACAGTTGACTTGTGTTGACTTTTCTAGGGTTTCAGTTGACTGGCTATGCTCTGATGGAATCCAAGCCTCTATCACTTGAGATTTTGATTCAAAATGATATCATAACTCATATGAACTCTTGTGAATGATCAATGGTGCCCAAATTCTCAAGAATGGCCACCATTGATTGCTCAATGAATGCCTTTGACTGTCTTGACCTAATGTTGCTTCATCTGCAAGTAACAAGGTTAGATGACATATTTTTGTACTTTTGGTTAGTAAACAAATGAAAAGCAATGATATACAAATGCAAAACATGCTTGGTGATCAAGAAACACTCTCAAAAGATGACCCACCCACTAAGAAAGCAAGCAAGGTGCATAATGATCCTTGAGGCAATGATATGATATGATATGATGCCATGAGGGATCTTAGGGACAAAATTGGGGTCTTACACAAATGTCAACTCATACCATGAAAAAAAATTTAAGTACCAAATATAAAACAAGCATTAAGATTAAAGACTCATTAATATTAAAGCTTGAGTGGACTTACATAAAACGCCATGACCTATTTAATACATGAATATAATGACTACATCTAATCCCCAAACAAAGATATTTTTAGCTACGTTTACTCATCATAGATGTACCAGTAATCCTAGGAAGACGAGCTTGGAAGTTTATTTTCCCTGTCACTTGAGCAATGCTTCCTCCTTCAAACTCCCTCTTATATTCTCCTATTGTAGGTCAAGGTGAACCTACTCCAATTATGTACTAACTCATTCTGTCGAAACTCCATTTGCAATAAACTAAAGACCCCTATTTATAATTGTGTATTAGAGCCTTTGCTAGGTGCACTGCCCATCCTCGCCCAATGAATCGTCTTTCTTCTAGAAGTAACTTACACTTGAAATGACTGATGGCTTCTAAGCTCGCTAGGCGCGCATAGGATCATGGCCTAACGAGCCTTGCTTTGCAGGAAATTGCTTTGGTTTGGCTTTTGTGTGATGTATTATGGTTTTCCAATCCTTTTCAACTGCTTTTAGTTAATACATACTAGAAATATCCAAACAATTATTCTATCACTTTTTATAGACACTTTAGTTTTTTGCATGGATTCCTTGTAAAATAAGTTAACCAGCGCCTATGTATTTTACAAAAACTTGGCACTATTAAATGCACAATCATGATCAATGGATGGATAAAATAAGGAGAATAATCTTGAAAATTTTAGTAAATAATATTAATGGTACTCTTTTTTTAAAGTCAAACAATGCCTCTCACATATAAAAAATAGTTGATAAAGTATTCTAGATGATTGATCAGTTTGTGGAAGAAGTAGGGGAAGAAAAATAGGCCAAATAATGGAAACATAATGAAGAAGTTATTATGGATACGGTTTTTTTTTAAATATTGTCATTTGTTTAAATTGTGCTTATACGTTAATCCAATTCCTTTGATTAGTAGATTCAGACGAAAAATCGACCATGAGACTTATCTTCGAGGCAATCGGCGAAGCCAAAAAAATACAAACTAACTTCAATGGTGTTCAAAAAAAGGTAAAACTAACTTCGGTTTATATATGCATATATAGGCTGACCTGTATATTCTAATGCCTGTAAATTTGGTGTACATTCTCAAACTAATTTCATATTTCTCTCTATAATTTAGTTTCAAGTTTTTTTAGGATATTATTGATGAGAGGTGAAATAAAAAACTTTACAAGCATTTGCATGTTACAAGCTACTATCTCAATCATCAACTATATTACAAATTACAATGATCATTTTAAAGCTTAATGTGAAGTCAAGTGTGGTTTGTATGATTCTTTGCACATAATAGTGCTAATATGTTTCTTTAGGATATTATTTATGAGAGGTGAGATAAAGAACTTTACAAGCCTTTGCATGATACAAGCTACTATCTCAATCATCAACTATATTACAAATTACAATGATAATTTTAAAGCTTAATGTGAAGTCAAGTGTGGTTTGTATGATTCTTTGCACATAATAGTGATAAGATGTTTTTTTTTAGGATATTATTGATGAGAGGTGAGATAAAGAACTTTACAAGCCTTTGCATGGTACAAGCTACTATCTCAATCATCAACTATATTACAAATTACAATGATCATTTTAAAGCTTAATGTGAAGTCAAGTGTGGTTTGTATGATTATTTGCACATAATAGTGCAAGATGTTAGTGAAATTAGAAAAATTGATGCACAACTTGATAATTTTAAAACAAAGGAAAAAAAAGAAGTGGTAGTCTGCTTACAATGGCTTCGCTTAAAAACAAAACTCCAACACATTGGTGGAAGTCCTACGGGACGAGGGTTCGAAGCTTCAATCCTTTACGATTCACATGTTAAGCTTAAATTGTAGTTCATTCGAATGTGAGAGAAATTGAGGTTCTTTTGAAATGGTAAAGTTTAATTTTAATTTATAGTTTTGAAAGAAGGGAATGGAGTTGAAGTTGCCTCTACTGAAAATGAATTTGGGATTCGTAACCTTGACGATGACTTTGATGGAGAAGAAGATGATATGATGGATTTGATAATCAAAATGTCTTAAAATGCTTGTTAAATGATATATTTTAGATAATGTATGTGTTGGTATGATGTTTTTTGGAATGTATTTGAGACAATTATGTTTTTAGTTGCTGTTAAAAAAACATGTTTAAGGAAATTATGTTTTTTTGAATGAATGTGTGTTATTTATGATTAAATAGTTAGTTTTCCTAGTTATTTCTATAATTTTGTCTATTTAATTGGATCTTTTTATTTGTGTGATGATCCTATGAATTTTTGTTTTTTCTATACCCTAATGATCTTTATCGAGATCTCAATTTTGACAACTATGATGGAGTCCTCTGTATATCTGTGATTCTAAGTGTCTTTCGCGAGCCTGATTGCAAAACTGATGTTATAAATACTATGTATCATCTGTTTTTCGTTTCGAGTTTGTTCTACGTTTGTGTTCTAACACAATGTTAATGTAGTGAGCAACATTAACCAAAAATTGAGAAGATGACAGAATTGCAAGTTGGAAAAATTATGCACACATGGACGAAGTCAACAAAACACATAAAGAAAGATAGTTCTTATGTCACGGTACTATTATATATATATATATATATATATATATATATATATATATATATATATATATATATATATATATATATATATATATATATATATATATATATATATATATATATATATATATATATATATATATATATATATATATATATATATATATATATACCATTGTAAATTATTTGAGACAACCAATCAATTAATGAAGCCAAATATTTTATGCATTTCATTTAATGTATTTTTTAAGTTAGTAGTTCAACTTCCCGCATATTCACTTTAACATTTTTTATATTAGTTAAGAAACTCACAACTGAGAGACATGATTTCTCTCTTATTACAATTATTTGAAGATAAAAATGACTATGGATAATTATCATCCGATTCACAATTAGTTTGAATTTAAAACAATAATATTAAAATTTAGTTCGATACACTTTTATTTTTTGATATGAAAGTATGTTGTGAGATATTGGATCGAACTATAGTATGGTCGAAGGGTAGCTTCTTGGTTCGAAAATTCGACAGGATTTTAATATGTCGTCAAAGTCTGTTCACATGTTGTAGTGAAAATATGCTAGGATTGTTATCATGTAGAATTGAGTCTGTTCGTTATGCTCAATTGTTTAAGTTAGTTTGTTCTCTAAGTTAGCTTGTGTAATGAGCTTGTGTGTAAAAGCCCATTAGGTTAGTGTGTAAGTTTTCTTATAAATAGGATACTAATCTCTCATTATTGCATAGTGCAAATCCTAATTAAGGTGAGAGATGTTATTTTCTATTTTGTAGCACTTATAATCTTGTTTGAAAGAGAAAGTAAAGAATAGCAATTTATAACCAATTTCATTGTGTTCTTATTGTTTTCTCCTTTTCTACCATTGTGGATTTCTTACTGATCAATAAACCAATTATACTTTGTAATTCCGGCATCGTTTTCACAACAAATTGGTGCGGTGAGCATGGAGAAGATGTTGTCAACAAATTATGAGATTGAAAAGTTCATTGGAGTGAAAGATTTCAGTATATGGCGCTTGAAGATGAAAGCTCTACTGTTTCAACATGGTTGTTTAGAAGCGTGGAAGGAAGACAGAACCATGGACGATGCGTTAAAGGATAAAGAAAAAATGACTATGGTAGAGAAATCCCAAAATGCCATCTTATTGAGCCTTGGTGATATGGTTCTTCAACGGGTTTCGAAAGAGACGACGACATCGAGTCTTTGGGAGAAACTCGAAAGTTTGTACATGACCAAATCATTGGTCAATCGCCTCTACCTGAAGCAAGCTCTGTATTCATTCAAGATGAGTGAAGACAAAGTTTTGGCTGAACAGTTGGATATGTTCAACATGCTAATTCTTGATTTTGAAAATATCGATGCCAAGATCGAGGATGAAGATTAAGCACTGTTGTTGTTGTTGTGTTCTTTTCCGAAATCACATGCTCACTTCAAAGAAACTCTCTTGTATGGAAGAGAGTCTCTGACCTTTGAAGAAGTTCAATCAACCTTGTACTCTAAGGATTTGAACAAACAAAAGGAGCACATGCCATCTTCAACTGGTGAAGGTTTGTCGGTTAAGGAGAAATTCAAAAAGAGAGATGGCAAGTTCGACAAGAAGAAGGGTAAAAGTCAGATGAAGTCTTGTAGTGGTGATGCATCTAGTATTCGATGTTATCATTGTAAGAAGGCGGGTCATACAAGAAAAGTGTGCCCTGAACTCCGGAAAGATCTTGGAGGTAAGGATAATGGCAACGCAACCATTATTCAAGATGATTTCGACTCATATGATGTTCTTGTGGTTTCAAGCGGCGACTCAAGTAAAGAGTGGATTATGAATTTAGGTTGCACTTGGCACATGACTCCAAACAAAGACTTATTCGAGGAACTATGTGATCAAGATGGTGGATTTGTATTATTTGGAAACAATAAAGCTTGTAAGATTGCAAGTGTTGGATCTGTGAGATTCAATATCCATGATGAGTCAATAAGGTTGTTGTCTGATGTTAGGTATCTACCTGATTTGAAGAGAAATTTGATTTCTCTTGGTGAATTAGACAAGAAAAGAGATGATTTCTAAGGAGAGAAAAGCATTCTAAAAGTCATGAAGGGGTCGAAGAAAGTATTAAGAGGTGTGAAGAAACAAGACTCGTATACCCTTGAGGATGAAGTTGTCAGTGGTTCTGCAGATGTTACATCCACAAAACTTTTTTTCGAAGACAGAAATTTGGCACATGAGATTGGACCATGTCAGTGAAAGGGGTCTGGTCGAATTAGGGAAACAAAATCTACTTGGTGGAGACAAAGTCAAAAAGTTGAAATTTTGTGAATCCTGTGTACTTGGGAAATCTTGCAAAGTGAAGTTCAATAAAGGCTAATAAAGAACACATGGGTCCCTTAATTCTAACCATGCTGATCTTTGGGGGCCTGTAAGATGTCCCTCACATTCAGGAGCAAGGTATTTTATATCCATAGTTGATGATTATTCTAGAAAGTTATGGGTATTCATTCAGAATACTAAGGATGAAACTTTTGAGAACTTCAAAAGTTGGAACACTCTGGATGAAAATTAGATTGGCGGGAAGGTCAAGAGGTTGAGAACCAACAATGGGCTTGAATTTTGGAATGAGGCGTTCGACAGTTTTTGTGTAGCCTCTAGTATTGTAAGGCACAAAACTACTACAGGTACTTACCAACAAAATGGTTTAACTAAAAGGTTTAACCGAACCATTTTAGAAAGATTTAGATGCATGCTGACTAGTGTTGGGTTAAAGAAGGTGTTTTAGGCTAAGGTTATTTCGACATTAACATATCTGATAAATAGGTGTCCTTCGTCTGCGTTAGATATGAAGACTATGGTGACTAGAGGCAGGCCACAGAAGGTGTATCACCAATCGAGATGTAGTTTTCAATGAAGTTGATATGGCTTTCAAGAAAACGGATGATGTTATTCGAAGTGTATAGATATCTAAAGAAGAGATGGAACAAGAAGAGGTGGAGCATGTCGATGCTGAATTGTGTATCTCAGATCAAGTTGAAGAAGAACCACAAAATGCTGAAGTTACTGAGGAGGATGAGGAAAGTGTCGATGACTACCTGTTGGTAAGAGATAGGCCGAGAAGAGTCATCAAGTCACCTCAAAGACTTGGGTACGCAGATCTCATAGCTTATGCCTTAATCTCTGCAAGTGACGTTCTAGATGAAGAACCTATAGACTATAAGGAAGTTATGAGGAGTCTAAATAAGACTGAATGGTTGAAGGCCATGGATGATGAGATGAAGTCTGTTCATTATAAACACACTTAGGAACTAATCAAGAAACCTGCTAGTGCCAGGTTAGTCACCTGTAAGTGGATTTTCAAAGTTAAGGAATGAATCGAAGGAGTGACGTCAAAGAGATACAAGGCAAGATTGGTCGAAAGGGGTTTCACTCAAAAAGAATGTGTCGACTTCAATAATGTGTTCTCTCCTTATGTGAAGCATAATTCTATTCAATTTTTTTTGCCATAGTGGCATAGTTCAACCTAGAACTGGGACAAATGGATGTGAAGATTGCGTTCTTGTATGGAGATCTAGATGAAACAATCTTGATGAGGCAACCTGAAGGGTATGCAGAAAAGGGTAAGGAAGATTATATGTGCAAGCTGAATAGATCTTTATATGGACTGAAACAATCTCCTCGATAGTGGAATAGGAGATTCGACAAGTTCATGACACACATAGGTTTCATTAGAAGTTAGTTCGACCAATATGTTTACTTCAGATTTCAACATAAAAATTCATTTGTTATTTTGTTGCTTTATGTGGATGATATTATCATAGAAAGCAACAATGTTGAGGATGTAATGAAGGTGAAGGCTGAACTCAGTAAGGAGTTCGATATGAAGGATCTGGGAGCAACATCCAGGATTCTTGGGATTGACATCCGAAGATATAGAAAGCAATCGAAATTATGCTTATCTCAAGAGACATACCTATGGAAGATTCTCGACAAGTTTGGTATGTCGAATTCAAAGTCTATTGTGACTCCGACAAACCCTTAATTCAAGATGAGTACAAATCAGCGTCCCAACACCGAGGTCGAAAGATATTATATAAATATCATCCCATATGCTAACATAGTAGGTTCTTTGATGTATGTTATGGTATGTACTAGACATAACATATCATATGTAGTGAGTCTTGTAAGCAGGTACATGGCGAATCCTAGAAAAGCTCATTGGCAAGCATTGAAGTGGATTCTGAGGTACATAAATGGGTCTCTGAATAGAGTTCTGATTTATGGTGGAGCATGTGGTGAAAATAGTAAAGCAGAAATCGAAGGGTATGTCGACTCTGATTATACAGGTTGTATGAATTCTGGGAAATCTATTTCTGGATATATGTTCACTATGTTTGGCATAACAATTAGTTGGAAAGCAACTCTGCAGAAGTTTGTTGCCTTATCAACCACTGAAGCATAATATATCTCCCTCATTGAAGTTGTGAAAGAAGCATTGTGGCTTGAAGGTTTTGCTAAGGAACTAAAACTTCAAGGTCGAGTTATCACTGTTAAATGTGATAGTCAAAGTGCTATACACCTGTCGAAGAATTCAGCCTATCATGAATGAACCAAGCACATTGATGTGAGCTTGTATTTCGTTAGAGGGGTAATCGAGCATAGAGAAGTCCAAGTGCTAAAGGTTTCGATATATCATAATGTTGCTGATATGATCACCAAGACATTACCAAGTAGCAAGTTTTTCCACTGCATAAAGAAATTTAGTTTATTCCCTTGATGTTATAGAGTTTGTTCCAAGGTGGAGATTTGTGAGATATTGGATAGAACTCTAGTATGGTCGATTGGTAGCTTCTTGGTTCGACAATTCGATAGAACCATAGCATATTGTTGAAGTCTGTTCACATGTTGTAGTTGAAATATGTTAGGATTGTTAGCATGTCGATTTGGGCTTGTTTGTTATGCCTAATTGTTTAAGTTAGCTTGTTCTCTAAGTTAGTTTGTGTAATGGGCTTGTGTGTAAAAGTCCATTAGGCTAGTGTGTAAGTTTTCTTATAAATAGCATACTAGTCTCTCATCATTACATAGTGTAAATCCTCATAAGGATGAGAGAGGTTATTTGCTATTTTGTAACACTTGTAATCTTGTTTGGAAGAGAAAGTAAAGAATAACAGTTTATAACCAAATTCATTGGATTCTTATTGTTTTCTCTTTTTCTACCCTTGTGGGTTTCTTACCGATCAAGAAATCAATTATACTTTATAATTCCGACATTGTTTTCACAATATATATGTACTAAATAAGGGCAATAAGGTTAGTAGAAATACTTATTTAATATTTTAATTATTTTATATATATATATATATATATATATATATATATATATATTACATAAATCTTATTTTTTTTATATAATCTTACGAAAGAGAAAATGATTTTTTTTAAAATAACCAACATTTTCAATTAAAATACCAAAATAACCATAATTTCAAAAAATATACCAAAATAACCACCTTTTTTAACTGATGCGTCAGTTGAATTGACACATCCAATTAAGATCCAAAGGAGGCACCAAGAGTGCAGGCGCATGCACGCAAAACCAATGCATGTAGGCGCCACATGCATTGGCGCATGCATGCCTTGGTGACACATGCATTGGCGCATGCATACATTATATAGTGTATGCGCCAATGCATGTGACACATGCACCTTTATTTTATTTTTAATTTTAAATGTTAAATTTATAATTAATAAAAAAATACTGAAAATAAAAATTATATTTATATTATAATGAAAAGTTACATGGAATTGACAAGAAATTCAATGATCCACCAGATTGAAATGCCCCCCTGTTCCACATCCATGTACGTTAGTCTGTCTTCGAGGTCTCCCACAATTTTCCCGAGGTGTTTGGGGTCTTTGTATGGTGACATGATCCAATGGTGGCTGGTATGAAGGTCTGATGGAAGATCCAACAGTATTTGATAGATGTGTCATCATTTGTCCCCAATAGCTGGGGGGTTTTCGCCAACGGTGCTACCGTAATTGAGTTCGGTGCCCATGTTGTCGTAGTTAGGTCGTTTTGGTTGGGTGAATTATGGATGGTATGGTTGCCCGAATCGGGACATTGAATCGGTTTGGAAATAAATCAATGGTTCCTGGGATGTACTATAGTCAAACAATGGTTGAGTGTTATGCCGATGGGATGCTTAGGTGGTCATTGGAGGGGGGGGGGGGGGGGCTATGATTGCATGAATCCTATGAATCATCTGGGTTATAGACTGTTGTGGTGGTTGTGTATGGTTGTTGGTGGGTAAGGTTTGCTTCTTGGTTTTGAGGTTGGGTGTGTGGCATGAATTGGTTGTGAGATTGGGTGTTTGGTTGTTGGGTGTATATGGTAGGGTGATGATGTGAGGTTGGTCGTTGGGTTTGGGTGGGTTGACATTGTTCTTGGACGGGGATTTGTTGTTGGGCGTATGATGACGAAGCTAGTTGGTGTGGATCAATCAAATACCTTGGCTCAGACATAAATTGTGGCATTATAATCGACTTAAACCATGCCATATACTATTGAGTTGGTCTAGCACCCTGTATGACTGGCTCGTTTAAGATGTGTTGTCGTCGATTCCTCCAATGAAGACACATCTCTTTGCAAAGTCTCTCAATTCGGAATAATCCCATTGGGCATCGACTCTTTGTTGATGTCAATCTCCCAAACACGACGGAGGTTCTATAATTTGTTTATGCATGTCGAGCTGCAGTTTTACTCGGTTACTCTGGTGCATATCCACAGTAGTGAACCGGATAATTGGTGTTTTTGCTGTCCAAACTACACCATCATCATGGTTAACCTGATGATCAAGACCCAGATATGGCATATAGATAAACTGTATAAGAATATGACATGATTAGATGATATGTAATTTGATAATTATTTTTAAATCAAAAGTAGAGTTGTGTAGGAGTATTACATCGTCTGGTCTAATGTGGTTCAATAGATTGAGATAGACTACTACAATGTGTTTCAGACACCTGCTGTAGTTCATCCCTTTAACTAACCACCTGGGTCGAAAACATTTGAAAAATATTATTTATAGTTAGTTGTAAAATAAATTCTAATAAGTTAAATGGTAAAGTTTTAAACTTACTTTGTTGCATAGGGGAATATGAATGACTTCTCGTTTACTGGGGCGAGTGACGACATTCTTGACCAACCTCATGCTTGTAGAAAATATGCACATGAATAAAACGTACAACTATTTTTTTTGGAATTTGACACAACGCACTATATAGACGGGCCAAAACAGATGAACTCCAACTATATGTGCTTACCTTATTTATGTTTCCTAACAATGGTAATACATAATATTTACCGTATTACCAGTATTTTCGGGAAATAAAAAATTACCGAATAGAATCATAATATAACACTGAGCTTTAATTATTTTTTCATACTCAGTAGATTCTTCGGTCAATGTTATATTCGCATAATATTGTTTGAGATATTTTAAGTTAATACCTTAACCCCTAGTTTGACCAGAAATCTCTCCTGTATCTTGGTCGTCACATAAAGGGGAACCCAAAAATTCATTGAAAATAGAGTTATCATGGTTAACTCTACCATTTACGACCTTACCCTCGATACGTAGATCCAACAACATGTAGACGTCCCCAAGTGTGACAGTACACTCACCGAAAGGAAGGTGAAATGTGTGGATCACGGGTCTCCATCTCTCCAACAAAGCAAGAATAAGTTTGTAGTCAACCGAGTATGAGACTATGTTGAGGAGATTACCAAAACCGCATCCTTAAATATATGGTTCTATCAAAGGATCGCGGGGTACATATTCATATACACGGCATCAGAATCATTTTGGATCCTAATAAAACATAAGTAAGAAATAAAGTAAGAAGAAGTAATAAACAATAGAAACATAAGTAAGAAATAAGTATGCTCCATGAGTAAGAAGAAGTAATAACATACAAACATCGCAATATTGTTGATTGTTCGTCCATGTTCATCACCCGTAGTCAATAGAGACATAATATTGTAGAGGTTGAGTGTTGCAGAGGTTGAGTGTTGTAAAGGTTGAGTGTTGTAAAGTTTGATCGTTAGTATTGCAGATGTTGAGTGTTGTGAGTTGTTGCCCTATTTATAGATGAGATAATGTTGCAGCATGTGAATAGCTATGCAGCATGTGAAGCATTTGATAGGGCGCATGCATGTGAGGATAGGTGTAGGTGCCTAAGGCTAGGGCGCATGCTTTGTTTAAGACATGCATTGTCATATGCGGCAAGACTAGTGGCGTTTGCATGCCTTTTTATGCGCCATTTAAAAGGGCGCCTACCTTGGATTATTAGGGCATGGGCATCTTATTTGCAGGCGCATGCTTCTAGTGTTGGATTATTAGGTCAGAGATTCTTTGTAGGCGCATGCTTTGCATTGTCTTGTCTCTGCGTGAATTCTTTGCATTGTATTGTCTTGTCTTTGCAGATTAATTGCATAATCAGTACATACACTGTCTCCCCTATTTAACTGCATACGAATAACATATCAATGTATTCACCACATTACATGATCAATACATACACTAAACTTACATTTAAAAAAATGTCTTCCTCACCACATTACATGATCAGTGCCCATACCGAAGGTGAAATATTTGAGCATCAATTATTCAGTTTTTGTTTTCGCAACACAGAAGTAACTCGGTTTACAATAAATCAACGATCAAAATTTTTACATTTGAAAGAAAGAATAGAAATGAAATTGCAGTGTAGTCAGGTGGGCCAAATCATCTATAAAAATATGGTGTGGTCTGCAGACAACCAAGTAAAGTTTTATCGGTTGAAGATTCGAGATGATGACGATGTTCATCATATGTCTCTGTCAGTCTTAATATCCATCCATACACACACTTCTCCATTTTGGTTGAACGTGGACTCAAGCCATTGAATTCTTCTAATCCTTTCATCATCTTCAATTTCTCCATCTAACCAACGGTTCAACGTCCGATTATGACGTTCAAACGATTCTATATTCCAAAGTCGGATCTTTATCGGAGGTGCGACTGCTGAAAAAATTAAATCGACATTTCTCTTGTGAATGTATTCAGATATGGTTAAAGAATAAAAAATTGAAGGGGATTGAAGTAGAATGAAAGAAAATGGGCTTGGAGGGTAAGAAGTAGTCTGAAAAGTATGGGAGATACACATGTTATTTATAGATGAACCATGAAATGCATGCGCCAATGCTCTAGGCGCCACACACACATGGCAATGCATGCGCCAGATGCATGGGTGCACGCACTAAATCACACATGCATGCGCCAAGAAACATGACGCCTAAGTGCAATGCCATTGGGAGCATGCGCCAACTTCAATGGTACCTCCTTTGGATCTTAATTGGATGCGTCAGTTCAACTGACGCATCAGTTAAAAAAGATGATTATTTTGATATATTTTTTGAAATTTTGGTTATTTTAATATTTTAATTAAAAATGTTGATTATTTTTTAAAAAAAAACAGAGAAAACTAATATACTTATTTTTTTATAATAAGTGTTAACAATAGGCCTTAACTGCCACTTACTAGCTGCCTACTTCCACAAAAGATAAAAAAATTATAAACTATAACATTTACATGACCAATTAATTGCTCATAATTTTACATTCTATATAAAAACACTTTGAGACATTAAGCTCCCCTTTACATGATGATTAAAAGGATTGAGCTAATCTCTATTCTAATTAAAAAATATTAAAAAGTTATACATGCCCTCACATTTTAAGACATTTAAGACTCTGATATTGATCTAGTAGGAGATGAAAGTAATGGTTTTGGTGGTATTTGCAATGAATTCATGCTAACTTCTAACATTTCAACTACTTTACTCATTGTAGGCCTATCATTAGGAAATGTTTGAATACACCACATACCCACAATGGTCATTCTCCTTGCAATCTCATCTTCTTTCGTATCCATTACTCCATTAGGTCTCAAATCACTTCCAAACTCAAGTCTACTATATACCCAATGAGGAAAGTATATCTCACTTGTGTGACTTGTATCAGCATTAATATTTTTCCTTCCACCCACCATTTCTAACAACATCATTCCATAACTATAAACATCCGACTTATGTGAAACTCCTCCAAAATGTCTATTCCATACTTCTGGAGCTACATATCCCATCGTCCCTCTTTGATCTGACATCGAAATAATGCTTTCTTTTCTAAGGCAAAGCTTTGCAAGTCCAAAATCGGAAATCTTTGGATTAAAGTTCTCATCCAAAAGAATGTTATGTGGTTTTATGTCAAAATGTAAAATTCGAGTGGTGCATCCTCTATGCAAATACTCTAGCCCACGAGCTATTCCTTTCGCAACATGATGCAAATTATCCCAACTTAAATATTCAATAGTTTCAGATCCCTTATTGTAAATAAACTTATCAAGAGAACCGTTAGACATAAATTCATATACAAGCGCTTTTTTTCGCCCTTCAAAACAAAATCCAAGGAGAGTAACAACATTAACATGTGAGGTTCTAGTAATACTTGCAACCTCATTAATAAATTCTTCACCATTTCTTTTTGATGCATTCAATATCTTCACCGCCACAGGACAACCATTGAATAAATTTCCTTTGTACACAACACCAAAACCCCCTTGACCAAGTTTAACTTTGAATGAATTTGTCATTTTTTTTATTTCTGAAAATTTATATTTCTTTTGGGTTAAAGCTCCATGTTCTTTAAAAAATGCTTCGATATTTTTATCATTCTTTGTCTTAAACCATAATTTTACTGGTTGTATTGATGACTTACCTCTAATATAACAAATTGTGATGCACATCAGCAACGCTACTATTACTACACCTCCAACAACACCTGTTGTCAAAAAGAAAATCATCTTATTATGTGTTTCGTAGAAGAAACAAAACAAACAAAAAAAGTTAAAATTATAGTATTGTGTCTTTTCATATGATGTTACTTTTGGTGTTAATGACAAAATATTAACCCCTTCTAATAAAAGTGATACAATTCAATATCTCTCTATAATCAAAGATATATTGGTATGGGAGTTAGTTGAGGAAGAGAGATGGATCTCAAAGACAATGTACTTTTTTTTAATATGTATTGAGCACTACTATTTTAAACATGGATTCCCTCATGAATATACTACTAGCTACCGTAATAAAAAATCAATTAATTCCTTAATAAAAAATATGATTTTAATATAGAGGAATCTGATAAAAATAACAAGAAAAAATTTATTTATTACCAACAATGAGTTTCCTCTTCAAATTCCGTGAGCCTGCGACAATTTGTTATGAAATAAAGATCAGTTATGTTTGTTTTAACTCAAGTATAATATTCTACTAGAGTAACAAACATAAACATGTTACATTTATACACTTTCGTCAGAGGCTTGGCAAAGAAAGAAAACATTAGCAGACATATGGTTTAATGTCCCCCAATTTACATGACATCCAAAGAAAATAACACTATATACTGCACTAATAGTAAGTCATTATAATTGTATGTGCCTAAGAAATTACTTATCCTAATTAGCTTGAAGAAGAGCAATACTCAAAACCTTCTAATGTAGTCCAACATATGAACGGGTCAAGCCCAAAAGGCACGCACCCCGTTATTTTGAATGTCCTCCTACTTATCATCGAATATGAGCAATACTCAAAACCTTGTTTTAAGTTGCTGAATATTTTCATAAGACACTTGATGATTGCATTAATGAATTACACAAATGACATTAACGGGTCATAAAAAAATTACTAATAAAAATAGTTCTCATGACTATAAGTAGGCATGACAACATAACCCGTACCCGCGGGTACCCACCCGAACCCGACCCGAAATTGACGGGGAAAATCCGTTTTAACTGGGTTTGGGTTTGGGTTTGGGTTTTCCCCGATAATAAAATATGGCGACGGATCGGGTAATGGGGACACTAGTACCGACCCCGTTTATTTTATCATGTACATTATTATTTATTTTTGATGATTTAAAATATTAAATAAGTGGTCAATGTTTTAATATTTTGATTTGTATTAATTACCTAAAATATTCAAAATATATGTATGGAATTTTTTTATATTGTTTTATTTTATTATTTGTAGTGTAATTAGATTTTTAAAAAATTAAATATTTCTATTAAAAAAATTGATTTCACTAAATGGATGGTGGCGAGGCGGGGATACCTGAACCTAACCTGAACCCGTTTGGGACGGGTTTGGGTTTTAATTCTCCATCCCCGTTTGGGTTTGGGGCGGGGAACGGGGATTGTTTGGGAATTCGGGTTTGGGTTTGGGGGAGGTAAAAACCGTCCCCGACCCGCACCGTTGCCATGCTTAACTATAAGCATGGATGCACATTAACTATACTAATGTTAAACAATTTTAAATTGTGCTTTCATAACCAAATTATCTACAACATATTAAAAAAGGAAAGGAAATTAATAGAACTTCACACAAAAGTAATAATAAGAATATTTTCAAAAGTTTTACCATCAACACCACAAATTTTGAGGTAGGAGTTGTCCATGAAGAAACATATAAACTTATTATTTTCAAATACACATCTTCCACAAATTTTCTCAAAATGATGAAAATTAGGTGCAGTCAAATACAAAACAAACCCCATATCTAAAATATCAATATAATTTATTTTCGACAACTCTTAACATTGTCTCACAAGTCTATCACTATTGAGATTGGTGCACATATTAATAGTGGAAGACCTGAATTGATTGGCTTGTAATTCAATGATAGAATTAGGTTATGGTATAACCACAGTTCTTAACATGGTACCACGAGCCTATCGATTATGGTCACCCACAGTTTATATGCGCACCAAGCCCAATAGTGTTAGCTATAAGAGTTTGTATTGGAAAAAAACATGTTAAAAATTGTGGTTGGACCTAAAACTATGGCCGACTCATCAAAGACCTAATCGAGTCTTCACTTATTGTGGTTGTACCAACCACACCATTGAGTCATGCTTTGTAAAGCATGAATATCCCCAACCACACCATTGAGTCATGCTTTGTAAAGCATGAATATCCCCTAGATTAAAAAACAAGGCCATGACTCCTTCCTCATCTAGTTCATCTGCCAATAATGTCTTAGATCATCCTCCTCCTAATCCATGAAGCGTCTCTTTTGGTTTTACACAGGATCAGTACAAAAATATCATAGAGCTACTTCAACAATGAAGATCCACATCTAACACCATGACCAACTTTATCACCACCACTCTTTGGATCCTTGACACAGGTGAAACTGATCATATTACTTATAGGCTTGCATCCCTTATTAAGCATAAGCATATTAACTTTGTCTCTAGGACTTTACCTAATGGCTCACAAATTATTATGTTCATATCTATTAACATTGAACTTTCCTCATCTCTTACCATTGATAATGTCTTGTATACACATAACTTTCATGTTAATCTCATCTCTATCACCAAACTTATTACTAATCATCAATGTTATCATCACTTTCGTGCTAATACTTGTCATATTATGCAAAACCATTCCAAAGTGGCTTATACATCCTAGAGTCTCCTAGCTCTCGCATTCTTTAGAATTATGTTGATAATAACTCTCATAAACTCTAGAATTCCAATTTAGGGCATGTATATGATGTAGGCTTTCAAGTCATTTTCTAAAAACTCTCCTTTATTTCTTGTAAATCAAGGTTGGCACCTTGGGATTTTTGCCATTATGCAAAATAGAAAATTTGTCTTTTCATTTGAGTATTATTAATATTGTTTCTCCTTTTGAATTGTTACATGCTTATTTGTAGGACCCTTATTCAACCATATTTATTTTAGGTCAAAATTACCTTCTCACTTTACTATATGATTACACTTGGGGTAATATTTCTCAAAACTAAAGACCAAACTAAACTTATCCTTATAAACTTTATTACTTACATTTAAAATCTATTTCACACAACCCTCAAATGCTTTAGATCACATAATGGAATTGGGTTCCTTACTTTATCTCATTTCCTTAGGTCTAAAGGCATCCTGCACAAAAAAACTTTACCCTAAAACTTCTCAATAGAATGGTGTGGTGGAAAGAAAACACTAGCACATCTTAAACTTAGCTAGGTCTCTCCACTTCCATTCCAATAGAAATTTATCCATGTGGAACTTTTGTGTCAGACATGCCATTCACATTATTAGCAGATTTCCTAGCCCCATTTTAAACTCCCACAATCTTTATAAATTTCTCCTTAAAGACCCGCCCTCTTATATGCAACTCAAAGTTTTTGGCTGCTTATGTTATGCAACATCTCTAGAAGCTCGTAGAACTAAATTTGATTCTAGAACCCACAAATCTATTTTCGTTGGTTACAGGGAAGGTATAAAAGGTTTTGTCCTTTATGAATTATCCAATCATGAAGACTTTCTCTCAAGAAATGTAGTATAATATGATTCCTTATTTCCCTTTAAAAATTTTGTTTAGTCTCAATAAAACCAACCTACCCATTTAAGCTTTCCCAATCCTACCTCTACCCTTGATGACATCCCTATTGAACTAGTTCATGTACCTCAACCAGATAACATGCATATTCCCTCTAATACCTCTTCACCCTCACATCACCTACATATATCCAACTTGCTACATCAAGTACATACCTTTTCCCCTATAGCAGACAATGACTTTTTGTTTATTGGTCTCTATCTATCTATCTATCTATCTATCTATCTATCTATCTATCTATCTATCTATCTATCTATCTATCTATCTATCTATCTATCTATCTATCTATCTATCTATCTATCTATCTAATTCTTCTGCAACATCTAACAATACCCCTTTTATTTTTGAACCAATACAATCTTTACCTACTAAAAATTCAACAGAGATCTCAAAACCTCCTTCTTACCCATAAGATTATCATTGCCTCTAAACATCCTCTACATCACCTCACCCTTCAAAAACCATATCGTACCCCTTATCATATGTTTGACGTATTATAATTTCTCACATACATTCAAAACCTTATGATATTCCATTTCATCTCACACAGAACAAATAACTTCTAATCAAGCTAACAAACTTGAATTACAAGCTCTTGCTAACAACCAAATTGGACACTTGTTAACTAACCACCTAGCAAAGTCCTCATTTGATGTAAGTGGGTCTATACAATTAAATATGATTATGTTTGTTATATTGAAAGGTATAAAGGTTGGTTGCTGAAGTGTATACCTAACTAAAATGAATTGACTATTTTGACACCTTGTCCGATGTGGCAAAGATAAATAACATCATATCCCTCAATTCCATAATAGAAGTCAAGGCTTGGCACTTGGAACAGTTAGATGTCAACATTGTCTTCTTACATGGTGATCTCCAAGAATAAGTCTACATGACCCTCCCTCTTGGCTACTTTGTTTCCTCTTCATTATCTCAAGCATCCAATCTCCAAAAAATCATTTATGGCTTGAAGAAGGAAAATACACAATAGTAATCAAAGCTTTATTCCTTCTTGAATTCTATTGGCTCACACTTTTTCAATATGACCATTCTCCATACATTAAGTCCATTACATCAAGTTTAATAACTTTATTGGTCTATATGGATGATATTGTTTTGGTTGGTAATTCTACAACTGGAATTCTAGCTGTTAAACAGTCATTCGACAAACAATTCAAAATCAAAGATTTGGGTCAGTTGTGATAATTTTTAAGCTTTGAAATTGCATGAACTACTTTAGGTATAATTTTCAATCATAAGCACTATACTCTTTAGCTATTATAAGACATATGACCCCTTGCATGTAAACCTTCTTCTATCCCATTTGATCTATCTTGTAAACTTTATGAATAAGAAGGTTCTCCTATCCATGACCCTACATGATATAGAAGACTAATTGGTGTAGTACCCCAAAATTTACCCTTCATTTTTCCTGGAAGCATGGGATTATGTTTTACACTTCATTAGCATCATATTAGGTCATACTCATTGCATACTGCATTAGTGACATGGAGATCAGGTTTTGATCGATCACTCCTTAACAGAAGGAGCCCACACAAAGCAAGATTGAGAATTGGACTTCATTTTCTAAGTATACAAGTCTCAAGGGTCTCAGGGGGGTCCAAGTATCTTATTATGGTCCTCAGTTCATCAGTGAAGGATTCAAAGCTATCAGAGTGTTCATCTGGATTTAATCAGAAATTAGGGTTTCATGGCTACCTGCAACAGGAAATGTTTGGTTGGAAGTAGAGGAGCTCATCCATGTCATGATTAGAGAGGCATCTTGACCTAGGAAGATTCACAATTATCTCAGAAAGATCCATTAGCAATCAGTGCAATCAGTTCTTGATCATTTTGCCCTAAAACTAGGGTTTGGTATAAAATCAGTTTATTTCTGATTCTTTGGGTGAAACTCTTTTCCATGGCCCTCCATATGTCCACAAGGGTCTACATACAAAAAATCAGCTCTTTATTTGATCTAGAAGTGCTTCAATTGATCAATGGAATCGGGAATCAGATAGTTTGGGAAAAGTCAACTATGGGGCCAGAAAAGTCAACTCCTAACATTTTGAGAGTGGAATCTCAAAATCCATGCCTAGGGGATCCTACATGTGAAGTTTTATCAAGGTTGGATCATGGATTCATCATTTAATCAGGAATTGGAAAAGTTACTTAATTTGGAAATGGTTGACTTTCCATTTAGGGCAAGTTTTCATGATCGTTGCACTCACTTTAAGCCCATTTTGCATCAAGATAAAAGCTCCATTCGAAAATTTCTCCAACATTAAAGTTGTTCCTCTTTTTCCAAGATTTATAAAGATATAAAGTTTTCTCCATTTGGAATAGAATTGAGAAAGTTAGGCTTAGTCAAAGTGAGACATTTTTTTAGGACACTTAGAAAAATTTCTAAGTCCAAAATCTTCAAAATTTGTCAAGACTTCTTGGCCAGCTTTCTTGCACTTAAAGGCATTATTTGAAAATACTTTCTTCACAACAATTGTAACTTGCCATGTCCTCTTTCACATCCTTTTAGAATCATCTCATTTGGATCCATGGTTTGAGAGATACGTTCATTTAAAGTGGGCACCATGACTTGATTTTCTAGGCAGATTTTGGGTCTGGCTGGCCCAATCAGATTTTCTAAGCATGCTGCACAAACCAGTCACGTTTTTTACCTCTTTTGGCCATGCATTGGACATCCATTCACTTAAGTTTGGCCCAAAATAACAACATTTTACACCTCACTTCACACTTTTATTCTTATGGATAAATCACTTACTAAAAAGCCCATGAGAACACCTAATCCACCCTATTTAAGAAGTTGAAACCCTAACCCTAAAGGAGTATTAGAATTTCGTGGAAAGGAGGCAAAGCTTCATCACATATCAGATTCCATTCCACTTCTATTTTCCATTAGGTAATCATCTCTTCCATCGCCATATTTTGATATATCTGCGTTGCTTACCATGTTCATCACCATTAATCCTTCCATTCTCATATTTCTTTTTCTTATTTAAAATATTTTCTTCGTCCATAAAATTATCCAAAAATATTTTTCACTTTTCTTAATGTTTTATTTAATTTTATATAATTTTTATTTTTGTATTTTTTTAATATTAATATTTTATTTCAATTATTTATTCTAAATGGTCCATTTTAACACACTTTTTATTTATTGATTTTATTTTTATAACTTAAAATTATTGTTAGCATTTGATTTTTGGAATGAAGGTTGACCACTGTCACATGGTCAACCTGACCTTTTCTTGGAATTTTATTTCACATTTCCAATTTATTTTGGATTTATTTTTGACTTAGTTTGGTTGGTGGACTTTTAATTTGACTTCTGTTTTATTTTAATTAATTCACGTACCAATTTTCGTTATTTTTAAAATATTTTTGGGGGATAATGATGTCCTGACCCCACCTCATTTAGTTTAATTTTTCATAATTTTCTTGATTAATTTTCTATTTATTTGTTATTTTTTAAGTTGACTTGAATTTTAAGTTGACTTCTTTATGATCGATGTTTGACTTAGGGATTGCTTATGGCAATTGAAGAGATCTTTTGATCCTCCCTTGTTCATCTTATATGCCATGTATTAGTGGCCTTTTACCTTGATTTTATTTGGTCCTTACCTCATTTCCTGATTAAATTATTCAGTGGACCCTTCGTGTGTATATTTTCATCTGTTTGATTCGTCTGTTATCTTTTATACTTGTTTCTCTCATTCATGCTTTCTATTGCTTGATTATTTAACATGTTCATACTTCCATGCATTGTTTAAATGCTCCATTATTTGATTCTTTGGTTTGATTATATACTGTTTATTTATCCGATCTGATTAATAACTGTTGCCTACTTGTATGATGTATGAGGCATATATTCTTATTGTTTGTTTGCCATGAACAATCCTCATTCATAACAAATGTACCCCTCTCCCATAAAGTGTATAATATTTATTTCTTTATTTCTTTAGTCACCTGTTAATACAAGAATTAAAACGAACATCCGATAACCATTTCAAAGTAAGATCAAAAGCTCGATCCAACATCGAGTAATCATTTTCAAAACTTAACAGAACCAGCACGCATTCATCCATCCTCCTGTAAGTCGATTGCCTCAGGCATCACCATCTACCTGTAAGTCGATTGCCTCCGGCATCGCCATCTACCCTTATCCGTAACTCCTCTCCGCGCTCCATCCGTCGACTCTTGTTCCGTTTAGGTAGCACCCATTAAGTAGAACCCTTTGTATGATAACATAGGTAGAATTCCCCTATTCTTTGCATGCTAACATTAGGTAGATGTTACCCTTTGTAAATCCTAACACATAGGTCCATATTGCATGACAACTCTAGAGCAGAGCTTCCCCACTTTTAGACCTTTCGTGCGTCTCCGATCTTGTGGCATGTCAGTCTGTTCTATTGCAAAGAGGTAACTGCCTAAGACTCAATTCAGCGAGCTGCGACACCTACTACTAGGACGTTGAACACACTGCCCACCCTCCTTTGACACAGCTGGTGTCCTCTTTTGTAAGTCCATGTTCATATGGCAATCCTTAACCCCTAGTTAGCCGAACTAGATTTTGCTCTAATTCTCATTCCAGATGAGATACGTAGGCATAAGACGCGACGTCTTACCGAGCACACTTCTCTTTAACCCATAGGTAGCCGAGCTACGAAGACTCTGATTCTCATACTCAGATGAGATACGTAGGCAGTGGATGCGACATCCTTGCGAGTCATTTTCTTTTAACCTTCCTTTTAGTAAATAGTACTTTAGATATACCTACACCCTTTAGACTAGAACAACACTTATGAAAAGGGCTCCCTAGGAGTACCTAGGATGTTTTGGGTGCTTAAAACCTTCCCATTGGATAACCAACCCCCTTACCCAGATCTCTGACATTTTTACTAGTTTTTGATGTGATAAAAGTTTTAGGTTTTTGTTCGCTTTCTAACCATTCATTTGGATAAATAGAAGTGCGGTGGCGACTCGACTTGTATGGTTTACCTTGGATTTAGTCAATATCTCTAATGGTAACGAATACCCCGCTACAGAAAAGTGGCGACTCTGCTGGGGACTTATCATTTGCCTAGTGGGTTTTGCCTACTTTTCATATTTGTTGTATTGTATGGTATATTGCTTTGTGACATATTTTTGTGCAATTTGGGATTACTGTATTGTATGTAATGATTGAATTGTTTGAATATTAATTCCTTGTATGCTTGGTGATCTTCGTGAGATGAGTTCTATACCCGAACTCGAGTGCATTTAGGATAGGAGAATGGCATAGTCTTGTTGACTTGTGTGGAGTTATTCCTTAGCAAGTTAACTTGCAAGCCCATTCACTTGGTGGAGATTATGTTGGGATCAATAATGTCACACGAGTAGTCGTGGTTAGGCATTACTCTTTCCAATATATGCCTTAGAAGCCAAGGACCTTAATTTACCATGCCCATCTTGGCCTATTTTTAGGACGTAGTGGAAAGATCGTTGAAGTGTAAGATTTGATACGATTGTTACACGATACTACACTCATAAGAGTCTCTCTTGAGATTATTTTTGGAATACGAGTAGTCATTTATCCGATAATATCCGAAAGATGGGATGATGACTATGGGAACCTCTTGTAGAACATGATTGTCAGGTTTAACCATAGTACACTCCCTTTGGGTGGTTCTTAACCAAGACTCCATGCTCGCGACTCGCAACAAACCCTTGATTCGTGGTTGATTCGTTCTTATGTATTCTTAATATCAATGGAACTTCGGTGTTGATAAGGTGTAAACCATAATCCACCAAAATGGATGATTGATATTAAGGATGACTTGATCCATCCCATGACCTTTGTGTGGTGTGATTTGCTTGATCCTTGAGTGTGATTGTTGCATCCATGCATTCATGCATTCATACACATCCATATCATCAACAATGAGAAAACTTTCAAGGAACTTAAGAGGTCTATTTGCAAATTTTTAGACATGGATAAGCAAAGAAGGAATACGAAGAAGTACAGTTTCAGACAACTCGACTTGAAAGAGTTAAGGAGTTTGACATCCTATGTATTAGATCCCTTGGAATTCAAGGCTCGTCATGGGAAGCTTTTGTCGATTCTGGCTACTCAAGTGGATGAAGGTCTAATGAGTGTGTTGGTGCAGTTCTATGATACCTTGTACCATTGCTTCACTTTTCCGGATTTCCAGCTTTTGCCCACGCTTGAGGAGTATGCCTGTCTTGTGGGCATACCTATCCTAGACCAGTTGTCGTTCAGTGGCTTGGAGAGAGTTCCTTCTTCTCAAGAGATTGTTGATCTGTTGCGTATAGATGAATCTATTATTGGTGCTCATATGACTACCAAAGGTGGAATTCAAGGTCTCCCGTCTGATTTCCTCATTGATCAAGCTACTATGTTTGGGAAGGCCATGAGTGAGGACGCCTTTGAGGCCATGTTTGTACTTCTCATCTATGGGCTAGTGTTATTCCCCAACATCGACAAGTTTGTGGATGTGAACGCCATTAGGATTTTCTCTACTCTTAATCCCGTTCCTACTCTGTTGGGTGACACTTATTTCTCTTTGCATATGAGGAATGCAAAGGGCGGTGGTACCATTGTGTGTTGTTTGCCTCTGTTGTACAAGTGGTTTATTTCGCACTTGCCTCAGACGCTCACCTTCAAGGAGAACAAAGGATGTCTACGGTGGTCCACGAGACTTATGTCTCTCACTAATGATGATATCTTTTGGTACAACCGTGTATATGATGGTGTGCAGATTGTTGACTCTTGTGGTGAATTCTCCAATGTACCTCTTCTTGGTACATGCGGTGGAATTAACTACAACCCTATTTTGGCACGTCGTCAGCTTGGGTTCCCCCTAAAGGATAAATCCAATAACATTCTGTTAGAGGGTGTGTTCTTTCAGGAGGGTAAAGATCCCCAAGGCTTGAAGGGCAGGATGGTCCGCGCTTGGCGCAAGATCCATAAGAAAGGAAGGAAGGAGCTAGGACCGAAGAACTGTATCGCTTTGGAACCTTATACCTCTTGGGTTAGGAGGAGAGCTTCCGAGTACCTCATGCCTTATGAGTACCCAAGACCCACACCTTTGGTTGTGGTTGGGCCTTCAACCCTCCCTAGCCAAGGAGTAGAGGAGTTGAGAGACGAAGACCGTTCGTGTGCTTGGATCCGTGAATGAGAGGAGTTGCTTCAGCAGATCAGAGAGAAGGATGCTTTGATAGAGTTCCTTGAGCACCAGGTTATTGATGATCGTGATGATGCATTGACTTCTCTACTTCCTCAGTCTTTCAAGTTTTGGAAGAGGAAGTATGATCGACTCGCCAAAGAGAAGGCATATATGGAGGCAACCTATGAGAGGGAGGTGAAGAGGCTTCGTGCAACTTATCTTCCGGTCTCGAGGGCTTTGGATGATTGCTTCTAGGGATCCATAGGATGTTCATTTTCCTTCTCTCTTGTATTGTATTTGGTTACCAAGACTGTACTTCTTTGGCGTAAAAACATTTCCAAATATTAATTGACGTGATATTTCCGTATGTGATAAACGTTTAATATTTCCAAAATTTGCAAATAAGACTCTAAAGTTCCTCTGATATAAAATTAAATCATAAGCATTGCATGCATCATGTTTATCTATTCCTAGGGGTTTATATCTTCTTCTTGAATCTAGTCGGGGGTTTCTTACATTGTTTATCTAATGTGAGACTGGAATTAAGGGGTAGAATACCCTTTGAAATTGATAAACATGTCATTGCATTTGCATATTCATTAGCATGTCTTGCATAACAGGTACCGCCGCAGTGTTCTCATCTTGTTTGGTATTCCATTATTAGGATAACTGACTCAGGCATTCACCGATACGGTACCCGAAGGAATCAACAGAGAGCAATGGAAGGTTTGCAAGCAGAGCTCGCTGAGATGAGGATTCGCATGAATCAGTTCATGGAAGTGGTCCAAGGAGTGGCTCAGGGACAGCAGGAGATTAGATTGTTGGTACAGGGGAATCCCCCTACTACTCAACCGGAGGTTGTGGCTGATCCTCCCGTTGGAGAGGCTAATAGACCCAATGGACTGGGGCCTATCCCAATCCCACATGGAAACCTTGGTCAACAACCCATCCATGATGATCAAGAGGATCAATTCCCCCTGCTTCAGGAGGACTTTGGCATGGGCCATGGTATGGACCCTATGTTTCGGAGACTGGAAGAGAGGTTGAAAGTTGTGGAAGGGCAGAATGCTCATGGTGTGGATGTTGCTGACTTGGGGCTGGTCCCAGGCGTGAGAGTTTCGCCAAAATTCAAAGTCCCCGTGTTTGATAAATACAATGGAAACTCTTTCCCGAAGACTCACGTGCAAGCTTACTTCCGCAAGATGATCGCGTATTCTGATGATGAGAAGTTGCTCATGTACTTCTTCCAGGACAACCTAGCTGGGGCATCCTTGGAGTGGTATATGAGGCTGGACAGAGCCCATATTCGCTGCTGGAGAGACTTGGTTGAGGCCTTCGTGAAGCAATATCAGTACAATGCGGATATGGCACCTGACAGGACTCAGCTCCAGAATCTGTCTCTCAAGAGCAATGGGTGCTTCAAAGAGTATGCTCAACGCTGGAGAGAGTTGGCTTCCCGTGTTCAGCCTCCGATGTTGGAAAAAGAGATGGCCAACATGTTTATGAACACATTGCCTGGGTCTTACTTGGAGCGTCTGGTGGGTTGCAACGCCTCGAATTTTGCTGATGTGGCCTCTACCGGTGAGAGGGTGGAGAACTACTTGAAGACATGTAAGATCCAAAATGGGGTTGGATCATCTTCGGGGTCAAAGAAGTCGTTCTTAGGAGGAAAGAAGAGGAGAGAAGGGGATGCAAATGCCATATCTTCTTATCAGAACAGAGGTAACCGAAGGAGCAGTTTTCTGAATTACCATCAGCAACCTTGTGTTGCAGCAGTGACCATTCCGGCTGCAGCACCAGTGCAATAACAACAACCTCAACGTCAACAAAATCAATACCAACAATAACAGGGTAACAAACCTGCTTATCAACAGAGACAGAGGATGATGGATATGTGTTTCGACACTCTTCCGATGTCGTATGCCCAGTTGCTTCCCAACCTTCAACATTTGCAACTTGTGCAGTTACGCACTTTGGCTCCTCCCATTGGCAGGCTTCCAGTGGGTTATGACGCCAATGCTAGGTGTAATTTCCACTATGGGGCACCTGGCCACACTATTGAGAACTGCAAAGCTTTTAAGCACGTAGTTCAGGACCTTATTGATTCAAAGGCCATTAACTTTGCGCTGGCTCCTAATGTTGTCAACAATCCTATGCTGCAACATGGTAGAGCAAATGTTAACATGGTTGAAGGAGAAGTCAAATTAGTCAATGAGGTGTTGAAGTTGAAGACTCCGCTGTTAGAAATCAAAGAATACTTGCTAAAGGCAGATGTTTTCCCCGGCTGTGGGAGCGGTTGTTTGGGTTGTGTTGCACAGAGTGGGGGTTGTGTGAAGTTGCAGCAGGGTATCCAGGCCTTGCTTGACGATGGTATCCTCCAAGCTGAAGACTTATCTACCCAAAGGTCTGTTGAAGGGGTTGTTGAGAATGTAGATGTTGATCCTCTCTTTCCTGAAGATGCTGAAGAATTTACAAATGTTGTTCCTGCTGATTTTGTAATTCCCAAGTATGCAGCTTCAGTGGAAGAGGTTGAAGCAGGTGCCTCTTTGTCGTCCTTCAAGCAGGCACAGGCCTTGGTGAATTCAGGTGTTGATCCCGGTTGGGGACGTCTGGTGGATTTACCTGTAAAGGAAGACAAGTTTGGGAATGGGTATCAGCCGGCATTGACTTCTACAACTTCAACGCCTCAGACTCATCAAGAGCCGATTACTTTCTCCAGTGCTGACATCATTCAGTACGGCCAGGTCTCTGCAATCAACAAAGAAGATGGGGGTAGTGATTGCGACATTAGCAACTGGGTGCGTCCAAGGGTCCCGGGTGAAGTTCTCCGCAACTGGTCTTCTGAAGAGATTATCCAAGTCACTCTTCTTAAAGAGTAATTTTCTTTGTTTATTCATGCATATCCAAGTCTTACGTTCCGCCCAGGGCGTGATGACTCATTGTAGGGCTCATCTATGTGGATACCTGCATTTTTTATCATAAATAAAGGACATCTTTTTGCATTCAAATATTTTGCTCACTGTCTTTCTATTTTTGCAGTTTTCAAATATATATATATATATATTTGGTAATGTTTTGTTTAGTTTCCACTTCTTGTTCACACTCATAAGCACATACCATCACTCATGCAGATGCACATCACAGATCCTATTGATAACAGTTCTGCTATGGCTCGCTTCGACTTTGAAAATCCAATCTTTCAAGCTGAAGAAGAGGGTGATGAAGACTGTGAACTCCCTGAAGAACTTACCAGGTTGTTAAAACAAGAAGAAAGGGTCATTCAACCGCATCAAGAGTCTACTGAAGTGATTAATCTCGGCACCGAGGACGCCAAGAGAGAAATCAAGATAGGGGCTGCTTTGGAAGATAATGTGAAGAAGGGGCTGATGGAATTGCTGCAAGAGTATGTTGACATTTTCGCTTGGTCTTATCAGGACATGCTAGGGCTTGAGACAAACATTGTGGTACACCGTTTGCCTCTCAAAGAGGATTGTCCTCCGGTCAAGCAGAAGCTCAGAAGAACAAGATCAGAGATGGCTGTCAAGATAAAGGAAGAAGTGCAAAAACAGTTGGATGCATGGTTTCTAGCGGTTACAAATTATCCGCCATGAGTTGCAAATATCGTTCCAGTACCTAAAAAGGATGGAAAGGTACGGATGTGTGTTGACTACCGGGATCTGAACAGAGTTAGTCCTAAAGATGATTTCCCATTACCTCACATCGACGTTTTGGTGGATAACACGACTCAGTTCTCGGTATTCTCTGTCATGGATGGCTTTTCTGGATATAATCAAATTAAGATGGCACCAGAAGACATGGAGAAGGCAACTTTCATAACCCCATGGGGCACCTTCTACTACAAGGTGATGTCGTTTGGTCTGAAAAATGTTGGGGCAACATATCAACGAGCTATGGTAACTCTTTTCCATGATATGATTCATCATGAAATCGAGGTTTATGTTGATGATATGATTGCCAAATCTCAGACGGAAGAAGAACACTTGGTGAATTTGCAGAAACTGTTTGAACATTTGAGGAAATTCAAGCTGGGGCTGAATCCGAACAAGTGTACTTTCGGGATGAGATCTGGAAAACTATTGGGTTTTATTGTTAGTGAAAAAGGGATTGAGGTGGATCCTGCCAAAGTGAAAGCGATACAAGAAATGCCTGAGCCAAGAACAGAAAAACAAGTTCGTGGTTTCTTAGGGAGGTTGAACTACATTGCAAGGTTCATCTCTCACCTAACAGCCACGTGTGAGCCAATATTCAAATTGTTAAGAAAAGATCAGGCTATCAGGTGGAATGATGATTGCCAAAGGGCTTTCGAGAAAATAAAAGAGTATTTGCAGAATCCTCCAATCCTTATGCCTCCAGTCCCAGGGAGACCGCTGATTATGTATTTGACAGTACTTGATAATTCCATGGGTTGTGTTCTCGGTCAACACGACGAGATAGGTAGGAAAGAGCATGCCATCTACTACCTGAGTAAGAAATTCACAGATTGTGAGTCGAGATACTCAATGCTTGAAAAGACATGTTGTGCACTTGCATGGGCTGCTAAGCGATTGAGACAAGACATGCTGACTCACACGACCTTACTGATCTCCAAAATGGATCCAGTCAAGTATATATTTGAGAAGCCAACTCTCACCGGAAGGTTTGCTCATTGGCAAATGGAACTGACAGAGTACGACATCCAGTATACATCCCAGAAAGCCATCAAAGGGAGTATTCTGTCAGACTATCTTGCTCAGCAGCTATTGATGATTATGAGCCGATGAAGTTTGATTTTCTGGATGAAGACATCATGTTCCTCAAGATGAAAGACTGTGAAGAGCCAGTTGTTGAGGAGGTACCTGATCCAGATGAAAAGTGGACTTTAATGTTTGATGGGGCCGTCAATGCCAAAGGAAGTGGAATTGGTGTTGTCATTACCACTCCGAAAGGTGCCCACATGCCTTTCACCGCTCGTCTGACTTTTGAATGCACCAATAATGAAGCTGAGCATGAAGCCTGTATCTTGGGTATCGAGCAATCCATTGATTTGAGAATCAAGACTCTGGACATCTTCGGAGATTAAGCTCTAGTGATCAATCAAGTGAATGATGATTGGAATACTCTCCAGCCTAATCTGGTCCCCTACAGAGATTACACGAGAAGACTGTTGACTTTCTTCACAATAGTAAAGCTATATCATATACCTCGTGAAGAGAACCAGATGGCAGATGCTCTTGCTACTCTATCCTCCATGATCAAGGTGATTCGGTGGAACCATGTTCCCAGGATTGATGTTATGCGCCTTGATAGGGCCGCATATGTGTTTGCTGCTGAAGTGGTAGTTGATGACAAGCCCTGGTACCACGAAATCAAGTGCTTTTTGAAGAATCAAGAGTACCCTGCAGGGGCATCCAACAATGATAGAAAGACTTTGAGAAGATTGGCAGGCAGTTTCTTCTTGAACAAAGACGATATGTTGTATAAGAGGAACTTCAACATGGTTTTGCTCAGATGCGTGGATAGACACGAAGCGGACATGTTAATGCAGGAAGTTCATGAAGGCTCCTTCGATACTCATGCCGGTGGACATGCAATGGCTAAGAAATTGTTGAGAGCGGGTTATTACTGGATGACCATGGAATCTGATTGTTTCAAATATGCTCGGAAGTGTCATAAATGCCAGATTTATGTTGATAAGGTGCATGTGCCGCCAAATCCTCTGAATGTGATGTCTACGTCGTGGCCATTTGCTATGTGGGCATTGATATGATTGGAAAGATTGAGTCGACTGCTTCCAATGGGCATCGCTTCATCCTTGTTGCCATCGACTATTTCACCAAGTAGGTCGAAGCAGCGTCATTTGCGAAGGTCACCGGACATGTGGTTGCCCGATTCATCAAGAAAGAAATCATTTGTCGTTATGGGATTCCCGAAAGAATCATTACTCATAATGGTTCTAATCTCAATAACAAAATGATGAAAGAGTTGTGCAAGAACTTCAACATTCAACATCACAACTCTTCCCCTTATCGTCCTAAGATGAACGGTGTTGTTGAGGCAGCAAATAAGAACATAAAGAAGATTGTGCAGAAGATGACTAAATCCAAGGTAAACCATACAAGTCAAGTAGAACCCTTTGTATGATAACATAGGTAGAATTCCCCTATTCTTTGCATGATAGCATTAGGTAGATGTTCCCCTTTGTAAATCCTAACACATAGGTCCATATTGCATGACAACTCTAGAGCAGAGCTTCCCCACTTTTAGACCTTCCGTGTGTCTCCGATCTTGTGGCATGTCAGTCTGTTCTATTGCAAAGAGGTAACTGCCTAAGACTCGATTCAGCAAGTTGCGACACCTACTGCTAGGACGTTGAACACACTGCCCACCCTCCTTTGACACAGCTGGTGTCCTCTTTTGTAAGTCCATGTTCAGATGGCAATCCTTAACCCTAGTTAGCCGAACTATGTTTTTCTCTGATTCTCATTCCAGATGAGATACGTAGGCATAAGACGCGACGTCTTACCGACCACACTTCTCTTTAACCCATAGGTAGTCGAGCTACGAAGACTCTGATTCTCATACTCAGATGAGATACGTAGGCAGTGGATGCGACATCCTTGCGAGTCATTTTCTTTTAACCTTCCTTTTAGTAAATAGTACTTTAGATATACCTAGACCCTTTAGACTAGAACAACACTTATGTAAAGGGCTCCCTAGGAGTACCTAGGATGTTTTGGGTGCTTAAAACCTTCCCATTACATAACCAACCCCTTACCCAGATCTCTGACATTTTTACTAGTTTTTGATTCGATAAAACTTTTAGGTTTTTGTTCGCTTTCTAACCATTCCTTTGGATAAATAGAAGTGCGGTGGCGACTCGACTTGTATGGTTTACCTTGGATTTAGTCAATATCTCTAATGGTAATGAATACCCCGCTACAATTGGCAGGTTGATCTACCTCACTAGTAGACCAAACATTTCATTTTCAATTCAACACCTCATTTAGTTTGTCTAATCCCTTTATACCTCATTACAATTCAGCCATTCACATTATAAGATACCTTAAATCCTCTCATGCTAGTGGTATTTTCTTTTCTGCTAACAATCCTCTCAAAACCCATGCCTTTGTAAACTCTGACTCAGCAAGATGCCTTGACACAAGAAAAATCCATCACATGTTATTGTGTTCTTCTTAGTTCTTCTCTAGTTAGTTGTAAATCAAATAAACAAAATACAATATCTAGGTCTTCCACTAAAGCAAAATACATGTCATTGGTTACTTTGACATGTGAGTTACAACGGCTTCAACATCTCTTTAAAGACGCACACATCCAAATTTCAAAACCAACATCTGTTTACTATGACACTAAATCAACAATCTATCTAGCCCATAATCCCACATTTCATGAAAGGAGCAAGCATATTAAACTTGATTGTCATGTAATTCGAGAGAAGATTCAGTCAGAGCTCATGTACTTACTTCTTGCCTTAAGCACAAACTAGTTTAGCAGACATGTTTATAAACCTCTGCACTCACCAACTTTGCTTTCTATCATATCTAATTTGAGACTCGACACCATACACAATCCAACTTGAGGGGGGTATTAAATACAATAGGACCATTTTTTTCTTTTGGCCATAAGACCCATTTTCTATTTTCCTAGTTTGTTAAGAATTAGTTAGGAAGTTAATTAGGCCCTTTTTTCTTTCCATTTTTGGTTATCTTTAACCTATTGGTATATAGGTATTGACCTATCATTACAACTTGTAACAAATGCTTGATTCAAATGCTTAAACCAATTCACTAACCTATTCCACTAAGCAAATGGACATTTTTTTACTCAACGAAACACTAATTTTAAAAAATCTAATGAAATACTTGATTGGAAATGGGTGTAGACATCGAATATGACACTGACACTAACACTAACACGTCGACATCGATAATAATTTGAAAAAATAAATAAATTGAATGTAATCACAAGTATCATGGTCAAACAGGGGTATTCAAATCCAAACATATCCAAATAAAAACTGAAAACCGATCCAAAAAAATGAAAACCGCAAAAACCGAATATTATTGAATGTGTTTGAATGGTATTTTGTAAAAACCGCTCTGTTCAGATCGAATTTCATATTGATTTTTCAAATCCGATCCAAAGCAAGCCGAACCGCGTGTATATATTTTTATAATTATTAATTTCTTTTATTAATATGATATGTTGTGTTAATTTATTATTCTATGATACATATTTTTTAAAAATATTTATTAATTTAGTTTAATCTGCTTATTTTATTATTTCATTTGTTTCAATCATAATCGATCATTCTTATTTTATAATATTAATTTTTAGTATACTATATGTTATATATTATATTAAATACATTATTTATTAAAAAAATTATAATCTTAATAAAAATATATTTTGTAATTTGGATAACCAAAAATCAATCCAAATTAAGTCGTGTGAAATTGGATCGAATCGGATCAGATTTTTTTGATCAATCATACTGTTTACTCTAGATTTTTGGCTTAGCATGTTAGACAAGAGTGGAGGTGGGATGAATACATAAGCTAAGCACATGTAGCCAAATCATGTTTTAGACACCAAAGTTACAAAGTTCGACAGGGAGGATTCACGACAGAGGCAGTTGGAAGACCTGAAGATGTTTTTCGACAAAAGTAATGATTTTGCATGAGTTCAAGAACTGAGGACACATGGAAGAAAAGCAAAGCACAAAATGCCATGTAATAGTGTATGTGTCGAATGCTGGAGAGTTGATCGTTTTTTACGGTTATTGATATACATGTATGTATATAAGTCTATTTGATTTCTATAACAAGGGTTCACAATTTTCATTGTTATTCTCTATAACATTCAAACATCCAAGTTACAGAGATATAAAGATTCGTGATAAATGTATGAATTTGCGTACCACTTTTAATCTAAGCATTTTTTACTCGATTTCGTTTATGATATTTTTCATTTGCTTTACCATTTCAAGAAATTCTGTATTTTACTTATTGGAATTTCTACCCAATTATCCTAGCTTAAAACGTGAAGTTACCAAGCACGAATGCACTTTCTCAAACACTTTTTGTACAAACTGTCCTTAGGATTTTTTTGAGTTTAATCCTTTAAGTGAAATAAAGCTTGTGATTTGTTTACCAAAAATACCAGTAAGAAAATTAGCACGTCCACTGGGACCCTTTTGTGCAAGAAATTTAAACTTTTGCAGAAAAGTGTTTGTGCTTTTATTGTCTGGTTTGTTCTTCATACATGCAATATTCGCAATGTATGGGTGCTTATGTGTGTGAGGAGTGTTAAAATTATTGAGATGGCTCATCAATCGTCGAAAAATCCTTCCCTTCCCTATAACAGTGCTCAAAATGTAGAAGAACAACCAATCGAATTAATGGTTGGTGGTGCAGGGACTTCAATGTATGTTGGAGTAATTGCTCCTGTTATAAGTCAAATTTCATCTTCGACGACAATACCAGAATTGGTGGTTCCCCCACCACAAACAATCAGTTTTTATATTACTCCCAGAGTTACACAAACTACCATAAGAGACCATATGCCTTCTTTCCTCCCAAGCTTTATTCTACCCCCTGGTAGTCGGGAATATTCGTATGACATTCCAACTACAATGATGACATCCCTACAAAATAATGCATCTACTTATGCAGACAATGCAATGACTATTGCATCTCCTCTTAATCGATACTTAGAATGAGGACCTGCTATCAGCAATCTTAGTTGAAATCACACAACCCTAAGGAGAAGAAGGATATATACCTCAAGTTATGCCACACTTAACTACTAGTTCCCTCTTGGCTATGAGACAACAAACGGAAGATAACAACCATGATATGATCAATATGCTTACCTAACGAATATGTGATATGTTTAATCCCCTAATCTAAAACACAAACCATAATTACCAGTAATTGGTGCCTCAAATGGGTCGGATGTCTGATTTCTTTGGTGCTCTCAAAGCGCCTATTTAACCAGTCCCTCAAATCCAAGCAATTAGGGTAATTTAAAATCCAAGAACTACAAACAATGAATGTTTTTCTAACAATCAAGTGCAACAACGGGTTATGCCCTAACTAGTTGACCAGTCCATCCCCGAGGTAGTCGAAGGGGACTTAGGTCGAAACGACCTAGGAATAGTGTTGGTCAATCGGAACCAAGATGCAGACTAAGTGGTTGGAAGAATCCAACAAAGCATGGGGGGAAAATGACATAGCCGATTTATCGGAATAAATCCTAGTCCAAAATGGCCTTAAAATTGGTCTTCACAAGCCAAATTTGGTTTCTTCCTTGTTTGAGTATGTATTGCAGACTAAACTCCCAAGGGGTTGGAAAGTCCGTCAGTTCACTAAGTTTGCGGCGATACTAGTGAATCCATCGTCGAGCATATTTCTCAATATCAATCATAGGCAAGTGATTTGGCCAATAATGAAAACTTGAAAAATAATTGTTTCCCTAATTCCTTAACTAAGAGCGTTTCACATGGTTCACCACCCTTCCTCCAAATTCCATATATAATTGGAATCAACTAGAAAGAGTGTTCCATGAGTAATTCTATATGGGGCAATAAAAAGTTATCCTGAAAGAATTAGCTAGTGTAAAGAGGAAATTCTCTGAGTTGATAGATGACTATCTCAATAGGTTAGGTTAGGTTAGGTTAATGAAGTCGAGATGTTTTACTAAGTGCTTGAGCATGATTTAGATGAAATGATTGCAGGTGGCCTAGATTATTTAATTACGAAAAGGTTAGATACCCGATACTTAAGGGATATGGCCCAATTAGCAGACATGGTTAGACAAGTTGAACAGTTGAAGGATGAAAAGGTTAGATCAAATCGACACCCTAGGAAGGAAAAGTTAGTTTTGTAGAGACAGACAAAAACAGTCAAGAGATTGACATGTTTTTTAATGTGTTAAAGAAAATAAGGTTAATCTAGAAAAATTGAAGCCATGGCCTCCATATGCTTGCAAGGTTTTAATACCTTCAAATGGGAAAAATCTTGTCAAACCAAGTAAAAACGAAAAATTTATTACAAAAACTTATACATTTGAGGTAACCAAATATGACGAAATTTTTCATCTTCTAGTTGCTGATGGTAAAATCGTAGTGCCGAAAGGTATAAAGAAGCGACCTTTGAAACAAAGGAATAAAAAGGTTTTTGTAAATATCATAATTTTCTTGGTCATAAAACGTCTCAAAGTGTTATTTTTCAAAGATTTGGTGCAGACTGCTCTAAAGGATGGCAGGTTGAAATTTGGAGACAAACAGAAGCCACCAATGATAATCGATTCAGATCCTCTATAGGTCGAGAAAGCACACTTCATCGACCTGCGGAGCTATGATGGTTGAGACTACTGAAGGTCTTGACACAAAGGTCAAAGAAGTGACTACACTGAATTATACTGAGAAGATGAAAGTGGTTTACCCAAAGGCTGAGGAAGAACTGATTGACTTTTTGTACCAGTGCAAACTCAAAGGGTCTGAGGTGATGTTATGTCCTTGTTGCAGTGTTGTGTTCAATAAGGAGGCTTCTAAAGACCTTGAAAATATCAAGCCCTAACAGCCAAGAAAGGTTGGTTGATACGACATGAGAACCCATTTTTCTTTCGACAAAAGTGAAGTTCCCTACAAGACATACCAGAAGAGGACTTATGTTCCACATACCAATGTTCCCCTTGGTGAGTGGATTAGATCTACAAGTAAAAAAACATTGATCAACAAAAACGGAGATTGATCGAAGTTGGTACGGGCTCATCATACCATGATAGCTCATAGGTATCAAAGAAGTATTCACGTGCTTTAACTACCTAGGAAACAAGCCTATGACTAGAACATGGAGAAGATACCAACATAAAAAGAAGGTTTCCTCTGAGGCTGTAGATTCGAGCAGGAGTGACAGTTCTCAGGCGATGACATAAGTGCTTATTATTATTAATAACAAGAAAAAGAATAAGAAGAAAGAGATCTATTTAATATTTATGAACATTTGAATATAATGTTTAGAGAATATATTCAGTTTATAATGTGCGACTTTAGTTATGCTTTTAGTCGGTTGGAGAGTCAACGCAATAGTCACCTGCAAAATTTCTACTCCCTTTCTTTTTTAATTTATTTCTTTTTTTATGAAAACTTTGAATATAAATTTTATACAGGTGAGTTTGATAATGATGCAATAAAATTCTTGCATATGTATTTAGATCATTTCGGAATATGGAATTATGGAACTTCATACAAAAAATATATTAAAGAGTGTTCTTAGTTGTAAAATGGATTTGTCTAAATATTGCATACTTGGAAAATAGTGTTGTATTAGGTTCAAGACCGTAAAGCACAAAATAGAAGAAATTTTAGAATATGTGCATTCAGATGTGTGGGGGTCTATTAAAGAGGTTTTCATGGGTAGTTCTAGCTATTTTTTACTTTCATAAATAATCTTTCTCACAAGATTTAGGTGTATTTCTTAAAGTAAAATGCTAAAGTCTTTAGCAAATTCAAGTTGTAGAAAACAAAGGTAGATAATCAAACGTGAAGAAAATCAAAGTATTTACGATCACGGTATTCAAAGAAATTTCTTGATTTATAAGACGCCACACAAAATGGAATGTAGGGAGAATGAATAGGTGTCTAACTCAAAGGAAAAGATGTATCTTGTTGAATGTTGGACTATAAAAGGTTTATGGATAGAAGTAGTTAACATGGATGTTATCTTATCAATAGGTCACCGCGAATTTCATTGAAGTGGAAGGTTGCAGAGGTGGTATGGACATGTAATCCTATTGATATTTTACAACTTAATGATTTTTTGGCATCCATATCATGTTCATATATCATGTGAAGATCGATTTGAACTAGATCCAAAGTCGAAGATGTGTGTCTTCGTCGGATACGCAAAAGGTATGAAAGGGTTCAAGTTACAGGATTTGATTAAAAAGATAATGGTAATCAACATAGATGTTGTTTTTATGAGTAGCTAATGTTTGAGCAGTCGGTTGCAACAGATGTGTCAACATCTGAAGGAGAAACTTTCAGCAAATAAATGATTCATGTGGATGTTGGCCTATCATTAGTGAACAATATGCACATAGTACCTTAACCACAAGAGGAACCATATAATGAAATTGACCATAGACCTGAAGTTTCAGGTGGAGTACTAGGGTCATGTTAGCCTTGGTAGCCCGCTGAGACATGCATTTATAGCAGAGTGATGTGAAGACATCATTCCTTCACGGTAATATAGATGAGTAAATTTATATGGAACAATCATATGGGTTTAGAAACACTGGACATGACATACTAGTTTGTAAATTGAAGAGGTCTTTGTATGATTTAAGTCATCTTTAAGGCAACAATACAAGCTGTTTTATTCTTTCATGCTTCAGATTGACTACAGAAGGTGTGAGTGTGACAATTGTGTTTATGTTAGAAGCTTTGATTATGGAATTTTTATTTTCATGTTAATATATGTTAATGATATGTTTATTACTACTAATCATTTACATGATGTAAATGAACTGAAAATTATGTTAGAAAATGAGTTTCACATGAAAGACTTAAGTGTTGTTAAGATAATTCTTAATATGAAAATTCACAAGGATAAAAGTTCTAGGAAATTATGGCTATATGATAAAAGCTATGTTGAAAAGTGTAATACCCTAATTTTGACCCTAAGATCCCTCATGGCATCATAACATTGCTCATTGCATTGCCTTAAGGATCATAGCATGTGTGGCTCCTTAACCCTAGGGTGGGACTTGTGTGAGTTGGTTTGAGACCACCAAGCATGCTTGCATTGTATATTATTGCTCTTATTATTTTGATTACTAACCAAAAGCACAAAAATATGTCACTAATCTCTTTTGTTTTGAAGCTCAAGCAATCATGAGATCCAAGGCTCCTAGGAGGCTCCTATGCTCAATGAAGTGGCTAGATGAAGATGAAAACAAGAATGACAATGGTTCATAAAGTTCCTAATCATCATATATGCATCCCAAGTATCTCAATTTGCCAATTTGATCAAGATAAACCAAAGGGCTTGAGGATTGTTTCCCAAGGAAACCCTAATTCAGTTGTGCATTGACTGTGCCTTGCTCATGAAACAACCTCAACCTATGATCAAATTCAATCAAGGGAAGTTCTTTAATTCACTATTTTATGCATATATGAACATATTTGAGTATCCCCAATCATTCATTCATCAAGATTTGAGGTCTGACCTTGAGAAGTTGACCAGTCAAGTCATCTGACCAATCTGAGATCCACTGAGACACAACTTTTTATATGTTTGTAAAAAGAAGATGACCCCAAGATCAAACATGTTCTAAAGAACCATATGAACAACTTTGATGTTCATAAAAAATCCATTTGAAACTTTTAAGATCATCATTCATTTCAAAACATTATAGGTCATTTTGATTGAAACCCTAATTTTGGGTCAACTTCCCAAGGACCTAACTTCCTTATTTTTTATGATTTTTAGGTGAGACCAATTGCATTGGAAAGCTTAAGATGTCTAATTCAAATGTTATGTTGGACCAAATTTCATAATCCTAAAATAAACACATGTGATAATACAAAACATTATAGGTCACTTTGGACCAAAATCATTGAATCTTGAAAATGTCCAACTTCAAGTGCCCATAACTTTCTCATAAAAAATAAAAATGATGCAAAATTAAGTCAAAATTGATCATATGGAAAAGATCTACAACTTTTGTGTTGGAGGTTTTTCCATTTGAGGCTTGTATCATTGAAACAGAAGGGCTTGAAGTTGGTCACTTTTGGCAAATTTTTCAAAGACATGTTTTGTACCTCAAACTTCAAGGCCAGTTTTCACAAATTTCCAAACTCCAAATGGGTTTTTGTCCAACATAGATTTTGTTCCTTATGTCAAGACCTTTCCAACCATTACTCACATGCCTATGTTTGGATTTTCTATGTGTGACTTTCGAAGAGGTGAACATTTGTGCCCAATTATGCAATTCACTTTGAATCTTCATGCACAAGCTATTACAATCCCAATTGCACGTCCAATTCTACTTGGTATGATATCAGCTTGCATTTCCACTTGATTTTGGGCCTCACATGCACCTGTACAGGCCCATGCATGGAGGATCCAAAGCTTCATGCACACGAGTTTTCCCTCACTTGGCATCAGCTCCAGCTATAAATACAATGCTTCCCTCATTCAAATCTCAATCTTAAGGCAACCTGAAGCTCTGCTGAAATCAAAACCCAACCATACCAAAGGAATTCTGATTTTTATTTCTCAAATTCAAGCTTAAATTTCAACAAAATCAGTTGATCTTCAAGTCTTATTCCTTAGCCTTGCATTCATATCACATCTAGAGATCAAATTGGAAGCAAAAGATTGAGTAGATCGTGTTGCACAAAGCTGCTCTTCAAAGGTAGATGTTCAAACTGTTTTGATCTAAATCTCATCATACAATGTGAATTGCTTGTGGTCAAATGGTTTTCTGAAGTCCTCGAGCAAGAGGCAGGCCAGTGGTGGTCTTGATTTTATGAATTGAAGCATTTCAGTTTTCATACCTGGATTTTCAAGCTCAGATTTCTCATTACATAGAAATCTTGAGGACAATCCAAGGTTACAGAGGTGATGTACATCACCCCAGCTCCATTTTGGTACTTGGCTCGTGCATTTTGGTTGAGGTTCAAAAACCTACAACTGGTGGCCGAAGTTGGTTGGTCCACCGGAGAAGATGGTGGTTTCCACCACCATCCCCACGTGGAACCACCTGAGCCTTTGGATCTCTCTTATTTGTTCTAAGTGTGGCCGTGCATATGTTGGACTTATTTTAATCCATTGTGTCACGCGTTTGACTAATGACTATGGTGGAAGCGCGCTTCTGGAACGCTTGATGTGTCCACGTCATTTAATGAAGCAGATCTAGCGCTCCTGGATTTTTAGCATTTTATAATTTCTGTTTTAATTTCTTTTATTTTCAAAAATTCATAACTATTTTATTTGAAGTCATAAAAATATGAGACCAATGGCAAAAAAATTCTTGAAAAATCTAGTTTCATAATCTGATTTTTAATTATTTTTGTGACTTCATTTAATATTTTTTATGAATTATTTTGTTTTTAATAGTTTTTAATTCATTTTAATTACTTTTTTATATCCAAAACTTCCAAAAATATTTTTCTTAACACATATGGATCATGATAAGTCTATGAAAAATATTCTCATCAATTTCTTAATTGATTTGAGATTTATTTGAGATTTTAATTCATTTGTGTTATATTTTATTATTTTTAATTGATTTTGAATAGTTTCTGTTTTAAAAAATTATTGAGAAAATTTATCAAACCTTGTTTGACCATGTTAGACTTATGATGATTCAATTGGACTTATCCAAGTTGATTTGAATTGAATTTGAAGTTTGACTATATTTTGTCCATTTTAATTTTGCATTTATTTTAATTTCAAAAGTACCAAAAAATATGTTTGGCTTTGTTGACTTCTAAACTTCATTTCTCTTCTGTTTTACATTGGTTGATGGTGATTTATTTCTATTTTGACCAATTGTACATGTCTTTTGAATTCTCCTTATGTTCTTTCCATTTCATTTCATCTTCATCTTCTTCTTTTTATTTTGGCCAATGAGTTAATGATTTGTGGTTAGTCTTGACATATGAGAGGCTTAAACTTCTTTAATCCAAATCAAACTCAACTTGATCAAAGATCAAGTGAGTTGCTTTATGTCCAAGATAGGTTGCTTCTTGGTCAAGAAAAAAACCTGAAATCCATACAAGATTTTCCTTCTTTTCTTTTGGTATGGCAAGTTGTAGGAGCTTGACTTACTAGTCATGATCTCTAACTTATGTTTATTTGCCTATAATTTTATTGACCGACCTCAGATAGGTGTGAGTACTACATTAGTCCACTTACGATTGCTTAACATAGTGCTAAATTATTTTATGACACACTAACATAACCATTAACTACTAACTTTAAATTCAAGCATTTAATTTCTTGCAATTTACTTTAATGCAATTTACTTTCTTGCTCATTTATTCATATTGTTTTTCCCTTTGCTCACTTGAGCTCATATTTTATGTTTATGTCATTTTCCTTTTGCTCACTTGAGCTCATTATTGTATATAAATATATTGTTATTTTGTGTTTGTTTTGTCTTTGTTTGTGTGAACCCAATGCAAAAAAGAGAAAAGACTTAGAATTAGGACCTTACCTATGCTTAAAGGAGTTCAAGAGCAACTAGGCCTCATGCCTTTAGAATGCTAAACTTGTTGAAGAGCAACTAGGCCTCATGCCTTTAGAATGCTAAATCTTAAAAGTTGACTTCAAAGGACCCCTAATCTAAACTCATTCTTTGTCAATTCCACTTATTGTGTTGTGAACTTTTTGATTGTTTGTTCTTGTGTGATAGGGATTCCATCTTGAGATAGTAAGAAGGATCATTGTCATGAATAGCCAAGTTAAGAGAGACAAGTTAAATGGAGATCCTAGGAGCTTGAATGTATATTTGTTTTGATTGCTTGTTTGCTTGCTAAGTCCAAAGGAAAGGAGCATCTTGAATCATCTCTAGGATTTCAAGAAGGGAACTCCAAGGGTTTTATCTCTTCTCTCATCTTTGCATATTTAGGATTAGCCCTTCTTTTCTTCTCTCCACTCTAACCCAAGCCAAACTCATTTTTGTGCAAACTTTGACATTGTTTTCAAAACTAGAAACTTAGGTCATATGCCTTTGATTTTTCAAACTCTTTTCATTAATACTCATTTTGAATGAACCTTAAGTCAACTTTGACTTCATTTTGAAAATACTTCTAACTTGTAAATACAACTCACTTCAAGTTGTTTTTGTGGTTCCAATGGCCACCTTTGTTAAAACTTTTTTCATAAACCTTAGCCATAGGTTTGAGTTATCATAGTGGTTGATGTAAACCTCACATTATCCTTAGTGATTGGACTATAAGTCTTCCATACTTATTATAGGGTGGATCCCTCACTAGTATGTTGAAGCTCTCCTCACATGGTGGATTGTTGGTTTAGGTTGAGTTTTCTCCCTTTGATAACAAAAGACCTTAAGGCTTTTGACCAAATCAATTCACCAATCTTTTTAGATTTTTACCCCGAACTACGAGATTTTGATCCTACATTTGTGATGGTACGTAGGCAGTGGATTTATCCATTCAAACAACAAATTTGTAAATAATATGTATATTCTTTTCTCATCTCCTCAATCTTGTTTGCACAAATATTTTCACAAATACCAACCTACAACACACATTTGCAAAAAGGGTTCCCTTAGAGTACTAAGGATGTTTTAGATGCTTAAAACTTCTCATTTCATAACCAACCCCCTTACCCAGATCTCTGACATTTTTATTAGTTTTTGATTTGATAAAACTTCTTACTTGGTTTTTGTTTGCTTTCAAACTTTTCCTTTGGATAAATAGAAGTGTGGTGACGACTCGAATTGTATGCTTACTTTTGATTTAGTCAATAAATCTAAAGGTAACGAATACCCCACTACAAAAAAGTGACGACTCTGCTGGGGATGCGTTGCTTCCTAGTGGGTTTAGCCTTTTCCAAGGAGAAAATTTTACACGGTGTTGACTAGAAGCTATTTGAATAGTAATACCAAGATTTATGAATTCAAACTTGTTATTAGTCTTTTCCAAGAAGAAAATGAGTGGATGAGATGACTTAAATTTGTGAAAGTAATTTGTTATGGAAAAAAGAAGAAAGCAGAAAATCTTAACCTAGGAGTCCTATGATAAAAATTGTAATCTTAATTTAATGTATATGTAGATAAGCTTGAACCAATTCATTGACCTGTTCCACTAAACAAATAGCCAAATTTTCAATCAACCATGCATACACTAATTATATATTTTTTCTAGTGAGATACTATTACTAAACTAAAAAGTAAGAGATTCCTACATGAGTCACATTTATTTATATGTGAGATAAAGGGATAGAAAACATACTACTGTGATGATAAGAACAGTGGGTTGAAGAAGCATGGGATCCATCTGGGCAATAATAGCAAGAGGACTCAAAATCATCAATGTTTTTCAATCTACAATCACCTTCTTGATTTCCCAAACACTGTAAACATTCCTCACTAACAGTATAATTCACCTCAAACCCCTTATCCAAGCCACTTACAAGTTCATCACGGTTTAAATGATTTTTCTCCATGGAAAAATCTTCTCCTACAGGCACTTGAATATAATTCTCGCAATCCCTGAACAGCCTCTCATCATAAGCAACAGAATCAAATACTTGATTCTGAGATCCACAAATAGATTCTATATGTAAAAATTGAGAGAAATTGGAAGGACAATTGAAGTATATGTTGATGGTTTTGACGTGTGGGAGATAGTGAAACAGAGGTGAAGAAGACAAAACAATATCATCAAATTGAGGAGAACAGAGATTTTGAGATAGGTCTGTTCTCTTGAGTTTGATTGTATGTTTCTTAGTGTTGATGTCAAGTACTGTGAAATTTTGTGAGAATAACAGAATGGTAGTAGTAAGGTTTTCGTGGCAGTTTAGGTAAAACGGGCTTCCGGCACCACAGTAAGTAGAGCTATCTTGTCCCCAAAATGGATAAAAGATGTTGGTGATATTTCCGCAGTTGTAAGACTGTTGCTTACAAATTGAATAACTGTTTAAGGTTTGAGGTAGTTGTTGTGGTAGAGAGTGGGATAGTTGTGGGAAAAAAGTGGTTATTATTAATAACAAGAAGAAGAAGAAAGAGATGATCATAGGAATATTGATATGATTATCCATTATGTTGAGAACGAATAAGAAAAGAACAAGAGGAGGAAGAGGAGGAGGTTATGTTTTAAGGCAATTCAGTTCATTATGTTTGAATTTAATTATGTTCTCAGTCCGCCATAGAGTCAACTCAAAAGTCACCCACGAAATTTCCACTCTCTTTCCATGCAATTTATTTTTTTTCTTTTTAATTTAAATTTTGACTAAGAAAGGCACTATTTTCAAACTTCAATATAAAATTTTGTCACTAGAACTACAATTATATTATAAACTAAAATCAAAAACCAAAAGAATATAACTATGAACGGTACATATGTAACAATATATACATGTGATTTAATCATGCCAACATATAATGATAAAAAAATTGAGCCAAAACAATTCTAATTGAACAACTAAACAGGTTAAAAGCAAAGAAATGTACCTTTTTTGCAACTCTTAGCAACAACACTACCATTTCCACATATGCATGTAAAGTTCTTACTCTCTTGACCATATCCACAATATCCACCAGAGTTCTCACACTTAGCACAATCCTCAAACCCTTTTCTCCAATCAAGTACAAACCCTTTTAATAGCTGAACCAAACCCATTAATCAAACCACCAACACTACCAACAAAATCACTTACCTCATCAACCTTAACACTCACCACAACATGATCCTCACATTTCCAATTATCATAACCAATTTCACCTTCATCACCATCCACAAAAACATAAGACCTCAACTTTTCATCATTACTAACTCTAAAGCACCCTATAGGGTCTAAATATGGAGGATAAGAGCTACAATTGAAGTAGAAACTAAGATTCAAATCTAGTTTGCTAAAAGACAAAGGAAGGTTAGAAAGTGTAACGTTTTTTCTTACCCTTGGACATTTTTGATCCAATATATCTATGTCAACAAGGGTGATTGAACTATTATCATAGTTTATATCGGTAACATAATATGTGTCACTTGGAAGATTGATTATGGTTTTGTTGTTTTTGGAGCATTCAAGACCAAAATCAGGATAACCACAAAATTGATCTCTAGTGTTGATTGTCTGGGACTTAATCCAAAAAGGGTAGCGAATGAAAATATTGCCACAAAGAGAAATAGGACATAGTGATGATGATGGTGATGTTGTGTTGGAGCTATCGGCATAACATGATATTATTATGAGAATGATGGATAATGTAAACAAGGTTTGAGAGAGTTTTGACATGGTTTAGTTTGGGTGTAATAATGAATTTGAATGAGATGATAGTTGCATATATTTATAGCTATTGATTTTTTCTCTGTGAAGAATCAGTCAAACGAGTTTTTGTGATTAATTAATTAATTAATTAGAAGAAAAAAGTTAGAGAGACAATTTGTAAGTGTGAAAGGAACCTATTATCAAGTGGCAACTAACAAAGTGATAGTAACTCTATGTGACCTTTGGTGTGTATGTTCTTTTGCTGATTTTTTTAAGGTAAACTTTTTGGTAACCAAAAGTTTTGATTGGGGTATCAATAGCTTTGATGAAAATTAATTTAAAATTTTAATTTATTTTAAAATAAAATAATTTAAAAAAGTAATTTGATATTAAATAGTAGAATTTGATTGGATAAAAGTATCAATATCTAAATTTAAGAGTATTATATACTGACTTTTTAAAAAATGATTGTTTAGACACATCTTATCTCTACTTCTTATTTCTTACATTTGAGAGAGCGCTAGTATTCATTTAAATTTAAGATATAAAAATAATTTTATTTTCCATTAAATATAATCATATTATGTCAGTTCAGTTAATAACTTTCTAGAAATATGAGAGTCACATATTTGAACCTACATAGTATCTTTAAAATAATAAATTCTAATTATTAAATTATTTTAAAAAATAATAATTATCTTATTATTGTCTTTTTGATTATTTGTCTAGTGACCCACACAACTACTTTATAAAATAAAGAATTATTTCATTCTAAAAATAATAAACATGCACTTTTTGTAATGGATCTTACTAAAATGATTAATGGTGTAAACAAAATAAAGCATTATGCCATTAAATATAAGTTATTCAATTCCTAATTCAGTACAAATATACCCAATAAAACATTTTTGTAAAGTAGATTATTTTGCTTTCTTTATTACTTCGTCCATTTTAAAATAAAAATCATTTATATTATTTCACATAGGTTAAAAAAAAGTAAAAAATTAATAATTAAAAATAACAATTTTATAAAACTATTTCTATTTATTATTGATTATTATAAATTTCTATAAATAAATAGTAAGATTTAATGATTTAAAAATAGTCTATAATATATTAAATAAAATTAAAGTTTAAATAAATTAATTAATGTTGTATTAAAAAGATAAAACCACATTTGTCATAGGATAATTTTTTTATATTAAAATGACACTTTTTTTTTTTTTAAAAGAGTAATTAAAACGTACGTAATACTAGAATTCGTATTTTATATAGCAATCTTTAAGGAGAAGTTTTTTGTGTGCATGATATTGAATTATTATATAAAGCCAAGTTTTATGAGAGAGTTTCTATGTGCTTGATAATGAATGAATTACCAGACTGAAAGACTTGAAGTCAAAGTTATAGAAGAAGTCAAAACTGAAATTTATAAAATCTTGTGAATGATGACTGAAGACGCGGTTTGCATATTTCAATGGATTATTTTATTTATTTATTTTGAATTTCTATTTGGTTTTAGGAAAATATCTAGGATGTAAAATGCAATACGATGCATTTAGGAAAATATCTAGAATATAAAATTCATGAACGCGTGCCCATCACGGTCCTTTGAATATTTTATTACTACTATTGCATATATTGTACTTGTTTACTCCTTTTAGTCACGAAGGAAGTAAAATGCAATACGATGCTGTTACTTGTTAGGAAAAGCAGAAACACCAAGAGTACACAGTAATCAAATAAATATCAATCCATTCTATGGACGACTAACATAAAACATCATTGTCATTGGTAATTATTAAATCATGTATGTTGGAAATCAGAATTAAACAAAACTTCAAAAGTGAGTGGAGGAATGTATATTTATTCGATTAATCAGCAGTTAATATATAGCCATCTTACAAGTAAAAAGAAATAACCAACTCTACTCTTTACATGCCTATAGAGTAGGAACACAAATAACAAACCCTATTTCTCCTAAAAAATAGGTCTTATTCAAACAGACTAAGACTAATAAAACAGTAGATTAAGACAATAATAATGTCCACCTAACATTCCCTCCCTTAAACTAAAACACATGTATTTTAGTTTAACTCTGACGCACTAACCATTCCAAGCATACCACGAAGTTTTTCAAACTGCTCAAGTTTGAGTGATTTTGTCATCAAGTCTGCTACTTGCTCCTGAGAGTTGCAGTACTTTAATTTTACAACACCTTCATTTACTAAATCTCTTAAAAAATGAAATCGCACATGAATATGCTTACTTTTTCCGTGAAAAACTGGATTCTTAGGTAACTGAATGGCAGAGCTGCTGTCACATTGAATTATAGTTCCTTCAATCTGCTCCACTCCAATCTTTCTCAAGATTCTCTTTAGCCATATACACTGACAAGCACATAGAGCTGCTGCGATATATTCGGTCTCGGTAGTTGATAAAGTCACCACAGGCTGTTTTTTAGATGACCAGGATACAACTCCAGATCCTATCATGAACACATATCCAGATGTACTTCTTCTATCATCAAGATCACCCGCATAGCCACTATCTGTGAATGCCAAGAGTTTTGAAAAACCTTCATTCTTTGTGTAGAGAATGCCTAGCTCAGTTGTCCCTTTTAAATACCTCAAAATTCTTTTGGCTGCCAACCAATGTGACATGGTTGGTCTAGACATATACCTGCTTATGAGACTTACACCATACATTAAGTCAGGACAATTTATAGTTAAATACATGAGACTCCAAACCATTTGTTTGAACAATGTTGCATCAACTTTAGTTCCTCCTTCATCTTTTGACAACTTTGTTCCTGGTACAATTGGATTTTTCACACTATTGCTGTTTTCCATCTCAAATCTTGCTAACACTTCTCGTGCATATCTTCTTTGACAAATAAAAATACCATCAGAATTTTGCAGCACTTCCATTCTAAGAAAGTGCCTCATTCTTCCTAAATCGGACATATCAAACTCTATCATCATTGACCTTTTAAATTCCATACACATGCTCACATCACTTCCAGTAAAAATTAAATCATCTACATAAAGGCTAATTATTAAAATTTTACCTCCTTTTGACTTGGTGAACAAAGTATGCTCACTGGAACATTTCTCGAAGCCTTCACGCAGAAAGTAAGACTCAATTTTGTTGTACCACACCCTTGGTGCTTGCTTAAGGCCATATAAAGCCTTTTTTAGCTTGTAAAACTTCCTTTCTTCTCCTTTCTTAACAAACCCTTTAGGTTGTTGAACAAATACTTCCTCCTTGAGTTCACCGTGAAGGAAAGCACTTTTTACGTCAAGCTGAAAAACCTCCCAGCCAGACTGTGTTGCTACTGCAAGTATTTTTCGAATGGTATCGAGCCTTGCTACTGGTGCAAATACTTCAGTGTAATTAACTCCATACCGTTGTGCATAACCCTTAGCTACCAATCTCGCTTTATGTTTCTCGACATCCCCATTTTCATTAAGTTTGGTCTTAAAGACCCACCTAACTCCAATAGGCTTGGCATCCTTAGGCAAATCCATCAATTCCCATGTTTGGTTCTTCTCTATAGCTTCTATTTCTGCTTCCATAGCCTCTTTCCACTTCTCACTTCTGACTGCCTCTACAAATGAAAATGGATCATTATCTATTACCATCATCATTGCATGCATATCTTCTTCTTCTGAGAGACCTTCTCCTGTTTCATAGTCCGCCATCCATACTGGTTTTGTTCTGACTCTTTCAACCCTCCCTTCAGCTGCAACTTCTTGAATGTTTACTTCATTTTGTGATGAATAACCGGAAGGAGTATTTCTGACCTCCTCAATATTATCCTCGCCGACATGCTCTTTTTCACTTTCATTATCATCTTCTAGCACATCCAAAATCAGTTCTTCTTCAGTTCTTCCCCAATCCCAGCTCTCTTCTTCTTCAAATTGAACATCGTTGTTGATGATGATCTTCTTAGTGGTTGGATCATATAATCTATAGGCCTTGGATTCATTGCTAACCCCCAAGAACACACACTTCTTGCTTTTGGCATCTAACTTGCTCCTCTTTTGGTCTGGAATATGAGCATGTGCTATGCAACCGAAAACCCGGAAATAAGTTGCTGTTGGCTTCACTCCACTCCATGCTTCCTCTGGAGTTTTCTCTTTTACCGCTGCGGTCAGGCTCCTATTTTGAACATGAACACACCAATTTACAGCTTCTGGCCAAAACACTTTTGGAACTTTCTTATCAGCTAATATTGAGCGTACTGCATTCATGATTGTTTTGTTCTTTCGTTCGACAACTCCGTTCTGTTGTGGAGTGTATGCTGCTGTCAACTTCCTGCTTATACCATAAGCTTTACAAAATTCTCCAAATTCATTTGAGTTAAACTCACCTCCTCTATCTGTTCTCAAACAAGTTATATATGCACCAACCTCTTTTTCAATAAATGCTTTGAAATTCTTGAATGCACTAAAGGCTTCTAATTTTTCATGTAAAAAATAAACCCAAGTTTTACGTGAAAAATCATCAATAAAACTTATGATATACCTTTTGCCACTGTTGGAAGCAGGTTTGATAGGCCCACACAAATCAGAATGCACAAGTTGAAGTTGCTTTGATGCTCTCCAAGAACTTTGTTTCGGAAAGGATCCTCTATGTTGTTTGCCAACCAAACAAGTTTCACATAACTTTTCTGGAACTTTGAGCAGAGGCACACCGTCTATCATTTTCTTGTATGCAAGTGTTCTTAATCCTGAGTAATTCAGATGGCCAAATCGACGATGCCACAAGTGTGACTCTTTCTCGGAGGAAAGTTCAGCCTGAAGACACATCGAATTTCCTTTTGCTGCCATAGATGCTAACATATAAAACATTCTATTTCCACTCATGTTAGTTTTCATAATTAACCCTCTTTTAGGATGATAAACTTTACAAGTGCTGAATTAGAATAGCTAAACCCTTCTCCTGAAGTTGCCCTATGCTCAACAAATTACTTTTCAACTCAGGTATGTAAAAAACATTTGAGATTACCTGAATAATACCATTTACTTGAAGCCGTACACTCCCTTTAGCTACCACTGCCATTCTAGTGTCGTTCCCAAGCTTCATTGTTTGTTTAAATCCTTCCTCTAGCTCCGAGAACCATTCTTTGTTTCCGGTCATGTGATTTGAACACCCCGAGTCAAGAAACCAAGCTTCTTCTATTTTGGTTTGACCAACATCAACATAAGACATTAGCAAAACCTCTTATCCTTCTTCTACATGTTCAGCGTAGTTAGTCTGTTTCTCCCAATCAGGACACTCATAATGAAAGTGTCCCAACTGATGACATTTGAAACATTCTACAGTGGCTCTATTCATAGATGACCTCCCTCTTCCTCTACCTCGACCCACTCGGAATGAGCCTTTGCCCCGTCGTGGTTTGTCGTCATAAGAAATTCTTAATGCTTGTTCTTCCTCCTGATTCCCATGCATTCTTTGCTCTTGAACAAGTAAACTTCCATGGAGCTCATCAATAGTCATAGTATCTATGTCATTTGACTCCTCAATTGAACATACAACATAATTGAATTTGGGAGTCAAAGATCTCAAAATCTTACCCACCACTGTGCTTTGATTCATATCTTCTCCATTCACTTTCATTTTATTTACCACCATGAGGGTTCGTGAAATGAAGCCATCGATCTTTTCTCCTTCTTTCATAACCAGCATTTCAAACTCCTTCCTCAATGCCTGCAGCTGCGCTCTCTTTACTTTGGTTGATCCCTGGTACTTCTGTTTCATTGAATTCCATATTGCCTTTGATGTTCTTTTGTCAAGAATGGTTTCCATGATCTCTCTGTCAATCGCTTGAAAGAGATAGTTCTTAACTTTCAGATCTTTGAGTTTTGTTTCTTCGACACTTTTCCTCTGGGCCTCACTTGCCGAAGAAGTCCCGATTGCTGGTGCTGGAATACCTTCATCCACCAGGTTCCACATCTCTTTGCTCCTCAAGAAATTCTTCATCAACATCGACCAATGATCATAATGGCCGTCAAATCTTGGAGTCACAAATTTCTCAGAGTTTGTCATGCTTCACTCACTCTCACACTCCTATTTAGTCAGCCCCCTTTTGAAAGCTCTGATACCAAATGTTGGAAATCAGAATTAAACAAAGCTTCAAAAGTGAGTGGAGGAATGTATATTATTCGATTAATCAGTAGCTAATATATAGCCATCTTACAAGTAAAAAGAAATAACCAACTCTACTCTTTACATGCCTATAGAGTAGGAACACAAATAACAAACCTTATTTCTTCTAAAGAATAGGTCTTATTCAAACAGACTAAGGCTAATAAATCAGTAGATTAAGACAATAATAATGTCCACCTAACAATGTATTTTAAAAATCGATTATGTAGTGAAGAATTCAATTAGAATATCAAATCACTCATCAAAATATTGAGTCACTTGTTAAATATTATCTTTGATATTTTTTAAATAAAAATAAAAATACTCCCTTAATAATAGCAGAGGCATATCAACTAAGTTGACATACTAAAGAGAGCGTCTGAAACACAATATAACTAAATAGATGAGAATTTCTTAATTCCCTTTATATATTATTTAGTCATTATTTAAAAAGATTAAAATGTTTTTAGATTTGGATCATACATCTTCAGACGCATTTTAAATTTATAGAATTTTAATTTTATGTTAAAATATTTCGTAGATGCATCTTTAAATTTATTTTGAAGATACATTTTCAAAAAATATTTGAGCTTAAATCGCGTCAGAACCCTTTTCATTTCTCATTTTTAAAAAGACTCAACTTTATCAAACTCTAAAAAAAATTCATCAAACAATCAAACTTAAAGGATCTTCAATCAACATCAAGGACATCAGAGACATCATCCAACATTTAAATAAAGTCTAAATTAAATTTTTGATGTTTGGATAAGTTTTTTGAGTTTTTGTGTAAATTAGTAGAAAATGATGATTTAGATAAGAAATGAGTATTGCAATGCAAGAATGTTAGTTTATACATAACGTAAAACATGTTAGTTGGTTGAAAATCAGGATCAAACCATTATTTTTGGGGTTGCATCAGGAGGGAGCCAGAAAATTTAAAATGTGGGGGGCAATATATATAAAAATAATTTTAATTTATATATATATATATATATATATATATATATTATATATATATATATATATATATATATATATATATATATATATATATATATATATATATATATATTATATATATATATATATATATATATATATATATATTATCGGCAAATAAAAATTAATCGTATATATATTAAATTATTTTCTATTATTATTATTCTTTTTATTATTATATTACTTTCTTATATTATTTTTAAAATATTTTTCTCAATATTTATATTTGTACAGATAATTGAATATGAGTGTAATTTTTTTACATTAACAATATTCATACTAATTAAACTATATTAAAAATATAATAAATTATTTTATATGTAAAATATGTATTATTTTTAAAATGAATATTATAACTATAATATATTTTTAATCAATAGTCGAAATGACAATAACTATAAAAATTACATAACTACGAGATTTCAAGTTCAAATCAAAATAAAGGTTATAAGTATTTATCATTTACTAATTTAACATAATCTTAGACACACAATTGAAACATTTTTAAATATGAAATAAATATTATATCTTATAATATAATAATTTCAACTAAGATCTATAATTTACAATTGTTTTACCTTTAAAATATAGTTAAATATGTGCAATGAATATTAAAAATATGTGTAATTACGTTTTATATCAATAAATATTACATATAAAACATAATTAATATTATTTTAAAAGTTTGTATTTCATATAACACATAATTAATTATGTGTTAATTCTGTAATTGTCTTACATAAAGTGTTATGTGATAAATTTGTTTTTCTTAAGAATTTAACCTATAGCGCCTAACCAACTTTTATATATTAATATTATATATTTATATATGAAAGAGTGGAATAGTAGTGGAGGCACATGCCCCCTTAATCTTATGCATAGCTCCATCCCTGGTTTGCATCATTGCCTCCATTGAAGGATCTAGAGAGTTGTAAAAAATTTCGGAGATGCATCTCTGAAATTTTTGAATGTTTAGCTTCTCAATAATCAGAGATGCATCTTCGAAAATTCTCAGTCTGTTTTTTTTTTTCTTTTTTTCTTGCTTGTAGTGTTGCTTTTACTAATTGTTTAGTTTACTTACAGACATTATGATTGATAAACACGATAGACTCAGGCAAGGGAAGATTGCATAACATGCATCAGTGCGGCGAGAGAAGAGTCGGGTTTTAGAGGCTTATGTTCGCTCTAACCATGCGAAGACATCTACTTCTATGGATCATGCTTCTTCATCTTTTTCTTCCCGTAAGAGACGGGTTTCACCTAGCGACGCATCACTCCTTCCATCATCTCGCAGGCGTCAGGTTTCACCTATTCAAGCACCCGAGGTACCCGAGTCACCAGTGCCACCTCTGACGGATGATGCTTCTGAGTTATTGCCACCTTTGGATGCTGATGTTACTGAGTTAGTGCCACCTCCAGATTGTGAGGCTACTGAGGATGGTGATGCAAAACCACCTTAAGCATTCGGAGGAGGCTTAGTAGAGTTGTCACTACAATCTTTGTATCCAAACCATACTACCAGACATATCTGGGACGAAGAGGTAACATTAGTTGAATCATTCTTTTTAACTTACGTTTATTATTATATTCTGATATTGATTTATTTTCTGTAGGACTGTAGTCTACTGAAGATTATTAACCACATGCGAAAGATTACTGGCTTGTCTCAGCCGAATGAGGAGTAGTTTTAGGAAGCTTTGTCCCTATCTGGGATGAAGGACTTTTGCATGACCGGTTATATTACGGTCAACCACAGCATACTTAATGCATTTGTGGAGAGATGACACATCGAGACCTTGCCATTTCATCTCCTGCTTGGTGAGATGTCTATCACACTCGACGACGCATCATGTTTCTTGCATCTTCAATCAGGGGGAAACTTCTAGATCATGAGAGGATTAACAAAGACGAGGAACTCGAGTTGATGGTAGACTATCTGGGAGTTGACCCAGAGGCTAAAATGATGGATATGGAAATAACCAGAGGGGCTTATAGAGGCCAATAGTTTTGGTACTTGTATCGAATTATTTGTTAGTAATTAAAAGACATTTATTTATTATGTTTGTTCTTTTAAAATAATAAAGTCCCTATAATAGATAGCTCGTTTAATGAAATGATAAATATGACTTAATCATGATATCTCATTAAACATAAGGACATTATTCTTAAAGTATTTGTAGTCGAGCTTTATTGTGAATTGGGATGACATTAAAACTTTGAGACTATTATGTGGATAGACAGTTGATCACATCTCATTGATCATGGATTAGAGTTATCAAGTCTTCACGTAGGTATGAATATTAGGACTAACATTTATATCGAATTGACTCGCTACGAGAATACTATATAGAAAGTTATGCAGTGTGTCATAAGTTATTCTCGTGGTGATAATGATGTATACCATCCTTTGACCTGAAACTGCTATGGACTCTAGATGTAAGAGTCAAGTATTTTTTTGTTGATCAAATATTTTTTGTAACTAGATAACCATAAATACAGTTGATGGATACTCCACAAATCACGTTAAGGGACATGAGTGACCTAGATGAAATTTGTCCATCTTGTTTAATATATAAATGTCTAAGGGCTAAATATTGAACTAGATAAGGGTGGCACGGTCCATGTCTTGTGTTCAATATAGACATGGGGGAAAGTGGTACTTGTATACAATAATATTATCACGAAAATGTTTTGTCAGATTGCATGAAATTTGTGTGACTTGGGTAACAATGATGTGTATCTATATACCGCTTACTGTTTTTTATATTAAATGTGTGATTTAATATAATTGATAATGTTACGAGAACCTACAAGGTCACACACATAAGGACAGATTAATGAGAGATAAAATAAATAAGGAACATTGTAAGGTACAATGTACTTGAGAAATTATGGGACATTATAAGGTACAATGTACTTGAGAGAATTATGGAACACCGTATAATATAGTGGAAAACAACTCTTCAAGATAAATATCATTTTTTCCATCAGAACATGTGACAACCAGTAGAACTACCGGACTATCAGAGCATACAATCAGTAGCAATAGCCATCTTCCAGTTACCAGAGTTAATCACTCGCACCAGTAGCAGAAGACATAAGTATCAACATTCAGATGCTTACACATAATCTATTCAGTCGCTCCAAACTAAACAGACAATCATGCAATCATTCACAAACTTAGTCGTGCATGAATCTCGTTAGCTCATAGTTAGTAGCATACAATATTTCTAACTAACATATATTAGCATGCAATCATTCACATACTTAGTCATGCACACACAAGAAGTTAGTAGTTGATATTGTAATATGCAAGTAATACTACTAAGATAGATCTATTTTCACATATACAAGGGCTAAATGTCTTTCCTGATGCTTCAACATGGATCACAACATTAACACTTACCATAAATGGTTAGTACTAAATAAAACTCCGCTACTTCAGCACTCAGCAACACCTTAGCACTTAGTAACACACTACTCCCCCCTTTTTGCCATAATTTGGCAAACTGTTAGAATCAAATAGCATATAGAAGTTAGTCATGCATAAGTTAGTATGTTAGCACATACACAACTAATGAACATGAGAAAACAACAAGAACATCACCAAAATATGCACAAGCATTAGATCCATATTATTATACATAGGTTCAAATAGGCTACATAGCCTTTACAAATCCAATAAAAAATGCCCAGATACAAGGGCCAGAATAACTAATCTAGAGCCAAGAAATCTTTATGAAGGAATCTCCAAACTTCAGTTCCTTAGATCAAAATCCAACTTAGGTTGTCCTCATCTGACTCAGAACCACTTAAGTCACTTGATTCCGTTAGCTCTGCAAATACAACCTCTATCCTCATTACCTTCTCATGATGCATATTTGAGATTATTATTTTCTTAGGGTCGGATGTCCCATTAGAAGGTTCAACAATGGTGATGATGTTCCTAATATCTCCAACTTCATTGGCCTTATTTAACCATGCTCTAGTTTATCCACAACATCCTTGGGAACCTTAATTTCTTTGATAGATATGCTCCCTCTAAACGAATCATCGATATTTGAATTTATGTTGAAATGAAGAAGGAAATATGTAATCAGATAGTAAGGTAAAGCAAGACGTCTCTCTTTCTTGCTTGTAATGATAGCCCAATTATACCACACTTGAGATAACAAAACAATTCGCCTTAATTTTTGTGCCAACGTAATCTTAGGGGAGATAAACGCTTTTTTTCTCTTTTGGCACAACTCCCTAGCATTAATTGCTATTGACTTTCACAAATGCGGAGCCCTTTTTCAAAGTTGATTGAATCTAATGACTTAAAAATGTTAGAGATAAATGTCATACACATTACACTTCTTCAACATTTGTTTCACCCACAGTAACTTCTTACAGTGACTCGTTGTAGTAGAGAGTGAAGTTTCATTAGATGATAGGGTTACATTGATTTTATCCTTGCTTATCCAAGAGGGTATTCTATTGACAAGCAAGGCATATCTATCACTATCATCATCACCATTGTAACTTATTATGAGGTTCTCCTTATTTATCACACAGACTTTCTCCAATTGCTGAACCATTTCTTCAAATGTCAAATCTTATTTTGACAACCATATCTCATTCACTACTCTGTCGACCAATCTTTTCTGAATGTTCAACATAATGATCAATACATTTTGCTTCAACATCTTAGTATTATAAAAGAGTTCTAGATTCTTCATAGTAACCAAGAAATGCTAGCTCGTCCGTCTTTTGAGTTGGTGACTTAGTTACCAATATGATACTTAAGTTGTTTGATACATCTTGGAAAACACATTCCTTATCATCTGCATCATACTTCATTGGCTTTGATTGAAATTAAGGATGACATCCAACATCTTATATCTTGCCTAATTCAAGGTCAAACTGCATTTGATGAACAACATGCTCCACCATATTGTCTGACAAGTCAACCACACACATGATAACTTTATCATTGTTTTTCATAATGACTTCTTCTTCCAAATGAGCATCTTCTTCAGAGATCAAATCTTCTTTTGGTATCATATTTCAAAGGGATATCCTCATTTGACATAAATACTTCAACGTAATATCCTTATTAAGGAGAGACACGTTACCAAGATCATCATTCTTAGTAACCCCTTCATTGCTTGGTTCAGACCTATCATGAACATCCTTGTTCATAAGAACCACATCCTTATTAGTATTGAAAAATTTCTTAATTAAATTATCGATGGTTTTACTAAATTTATTCTTCATTACATTCTGTATTATGTTGGCAAAACATAGTTCTTCAACTTCCTCATTTGAGTACTTATTTAGATAGGCACTATGCACATCCATCTGACATAGTTTGAACTTTAGAAAAACTGTCAGTCTTGGACTTAATCTTATGGTTGCATGTCCCTAATACATTCATATGGATCACCCCATACGGTTATTTTTTGCTTGTCTTATCCCTTTCATCTTTGATTCGCTTTTGATTATTGAGTCTTCTTCATGATTGCACATCTCTGATCTTCGGAAAATTCACTTCTCAAGGAATCAGTAGATTCTAGAGGTTGATTTCTGCACACGAAGGCTTGAAGCAGATTGGTAATATTGGAAGATTAAGAGGCATTAATTGAGTAAAGATTACATAGAAGAGTTTAGCATTGTGCTATATACAAGTCAAGATCCAAATAAAAAGGAACAATGTAGGTTCCAATGGGAAAGTGAGAATAAACATCGAAGCACTGTAAATCTCAGTGTCATCTCTCTCTCTCTCTCTCTCTCTCTCTCTCTCTCTCTCTCTCTCTTACTCTTGCATTGAATTTCGTAGTATTTTCATGCTTAGGTATTTCAATTTTAACGTAGTCTATCGTTTATTCAATTGATAGCGATGTATTATGTAAGCATTAGGTTTTGTTGAAATTAGATACCTTATTAAGCTGAATAGGTGATTAATATTCTAAGAAAAATTGACGTTGGAATTCTCTACATTGAATCATTGTATAAACACACCTAATGGATTATATAATCGAATCAATTGAATACCTAGTGTTTCATCATATTTATCTTTGGTGTTTTTGAAACAATTTATTATTAACATGATCAAAATTTTGAATAGTATAACTTTAACATTTTTGCATCAAACCTTCCGCTCGCAATTTTCGAAAATACTCTGATTACTTTTTAACATGACATATCAATTTAATTTGGGTCTATTCACTGACCTCTAGACCATTTTTCTACTCATATATTCACACCCAACAAATCTAATGGGTCCAAGAAGGTAAGGGGAATCATGGATACTCCCATCTTCATCATCAAATATCATAGAGTTTGTTGATTTGACAACATCAACTTGCTCCACATCAAAATTCTCTTCAATATAGACAGACCTATCCTTTGGAGTAGTCAATCTATACTCCTTTATCTTTGTAATACATACTAGAGTAATGCTAGCATTCTTTCTTATCAATCCTTTATTAGTGTATGCACATCTTCTAAAGTATGATCACTGTTATTAATACCACCACCATCAGCCTCAATATCTTCATAAACTTGATCATTATTCTCCTTATACACTTGATATTTTGTCAACATGTTGGACATAATTTATGGCACATCGTCATCACCATTTGGACTACTTAGTCTTGTTTCTCATGAGTCTTTTCCATAAGTCATTAGAATGTCATGATGATTTCTTATAAGTACATGCCTGAGTGGAATCTTACTTACACTACCTCCAGTAGCTAGATCAGATTTATCTGATACATACACCTTGTGATTGGACTTCAACTCATTAGGTTCTACTTCACCAAACATCATATCATGTTGTTGGTTATTCACATATCCAGACACATGAGAAGGAATTATGTTATATCCACTAGTCCGCTTCATAAGAACTTATTTACCTTTGTTGTTAACAGAATGTTCAGACTTGCTGAAGTTCATATTCCACTTTTGATCATACAGTTGGTTCATATTGGTAGGTAAGTCTTTTCTCAGAAGAATCTCTTCTTGATCTAGATTAACTAATTTCCCTGAGCCCTCAATTCTTCCCTTTGCTCGATTTCCATGCGTTATATTATCTTTAGCTATGTCCCTGGAACTTTAACTATTAAAATACCAATATTTACTTGAGAAACGTATGTGTTCTGTATGAGCTATGGAGACAGTTGATGTAGCATTGGATTTTCACTTCTTCTTGGCACAGACTTCCTTGCGTCCTTTGATCTTAAGCCATTCTAAACAATAAGGCCTTGTATGTCCAGATTTTCCATAATGGTGACATATTAGAGGTTGTTTCTTGTTGTGATAGGGTGACACATGTTGATCATTGATCGGTAAATTAGCAAGTGTACTAATATCCCAATGTAGTAATAAGAGGGGAAATCTCCAGTATCGATCTCATTGACTGCTTGACGATACAAAGTTCTGGATAAATTTTAGTTAAACAAAAGTCATGGGTTTTGGATTAATTTCTTAAATTATAAAAGTTATTGCGAATAAAGTAAAAAAAGTAATTGAACGATTAAGAAGGATATGGTTAATATGCTAGGGATAATGTATGATTCAATTATGTGACAACTCTGATTTAATATTGCAACAACATATTTTAAATAATTGATTATCGGTTCTTACGGGTGTTTAATCCTAAATCCTTAGTAAGAAAACCTTTAACCACTAAAACTAATTTATATGTCCATAGAAAATTACGGATGAAATTATGCATTATTTTATCAAGAATAACCCGATTTTTATAGGGTATCTCTAGTCCTAGATGACATCTACCATAAAATATTCTCAAGCAAATCATTAACAATGGAGGTCCAGCCTAATTGTTAATCTTAAATCAAACTCATTTTATCCCAAAAGAGAAAACATTATAATAGTCAAGAGAATAAATCAGTTATGAATTATGCAAAGGTAAATTCGAAGTCATTACAAATCTGAATCAGAGACACCCCTAGCATTGGAGGTTTTAGCTACTCATGGAAATAAATAAAAAAGATGATAAATATTATTGTCATTACAAATATTTTTAGATGAGTTTATCTTCAATAGTGAAAAGCTCTTGAAAATCTGAATCCACCTTAAAATTATGAGTTCTCCAGCCTTCAAAACGTGTTTTTTCCGTCTAAAATCGTCCAACCCCTGGAAAAACACGCTTCCCCGTTAAATAGACAATGTTTTGGGCTTTTTTTCAAATTGGGCCTCCATATGCGTATGACCCTAGACCATACGCGTATGGCCTTGTTTCTTGATTCTGGCCTGGTCTTTTGATCCGGTCCTTGATTCTCTACCCCCTTTTAACCTACATCCAACATGTTACACATACCATAAGCGTAAAAATAGCTGAAAGAAACTCGAACTATAGCAACCAATGTCTTGACATAAACTGAATCAAAAGATCAAGAATTAAGACCAAAGTTGTATAGTTCACCTGGATTTTTGATGTATAAATGACGAAAACTATAGCACAAATGGTGATAGATCACAACCCCAAACTTAGCTCTTTTTTTTCTTGTCCACAAGCAATATTTCGGATAAAATAAAATCGTGTCACGCCCCAAATAATTGAAAACTCAATATGTACCACAACACCTCTGAGATCTTTCGTGACTCTCTCTTGCTGCTACCTTCAGTTTCCTCTGCTCACCATATTCGATTATTCAGCCACACTTCCACTTTGAAATATTATTTCACCTGTCATCTTATTTCACACTCTCACCAAGACTCTCAGGGGTTAAAGTGTTTACACTTACAATTCACAATAAGAAATACCGAATAATAAGCTTGAAGAAATTCTCTTTTCATATCAAAATGCACACAACATACACTTTTTGAGGTCTTTTAGGTTGTAATGGGCTTGGATTAAGGTGGAATAATTTTAGAAAAGTAGGCTAAGGTTCAGAGTCAATACGATCGTTGTCTTCACTATGCTCATTCTGATGGACTAGTGTTGGAATTCTTTCTTGCACTCGTCCTTTAGGATAAACTGTTATCGAGGATTCAACTTTTGGATTTGTCTTTATTTTCTATATTTACTGACTTCTCCTTCTTTCGAGTGCCCTAATGATTATTTTTATCTTATTTTTTCAATTTGATTTTTCCAATTTTCAACTTTTGTTTTCTGTTTTTTTTTTCAATCATCAGGTGCCCTCATTTGTACTAACGCTCCACAACTACCCCAAACTTAAAGGTTTATATCCCAACAACAATCCCAAACTTAGAATGAACATAGATCTGATAACTCACATAAATATTTTGAACATGGTGGAGAAGTGTTTGGGCCAATGGTTAATATGATGTGGATTTTTAAAACAAGCAAATGGATAACAACTCAAATGAGGTTAACAATAGATAATAATAAAAAAAGATGGCTAGAAAGGCTCAGTGGTAATAACAAAAAATGTTCCTCAGTGTGTGTAATCATGCAATTAACATTCGAAAAGAACGTATGCAAACTATGATTGATAAAGTCATACCTGGATATTCTCTCATGATGAATATTGTGTTTGGATTTTTCTAACCTCGCCATGTTGGCTAAAACTGAAAGACTCCATAGTACCGCTTGTGTCATGCAACTTCTTTTTCAGTTATGGAAAACATTGTTCCCCTGTTAGTAGAACTCAAGAAAATCGCAGCCAATCACCTTCAAAGGTATCAATATTTAGGCGTAAATAAGAAGAAAACATCCAAGCATTTTGTCTGAGTGAACCTTGTCATCCACTATATCTAGTAATCATCACTTATTCAAAAAAGAAACAAACACACTATATTGATGGATACAAAAATATATTAAAGTTCAATCCCGAAACGGGCAATTACAATCAGACTAAAAATAAAATAAAATACGATAATCAACTAAAAAGTAAAGATATCAAACTAAAAATGAATAATTAAAATAAAAAGAAAATATAACTCAAATCTATGTTGCGTCATCATCATCCATATTATGCATGTCAACATCAAAGTCAATGAACGCAATCGTATCAGTCACATGTTCCCAATGCACAAAAGCGGAGATAAGGGACATGAATCCTGGAGGACTCTGTGTAGGCTGCTATGGATGAACTGGTCCTCCCAGTTGGATCATAGTCTTTATCCAAGGGTGCCGATAATGACCATAGTGTGGGGCTGATGGCTCTCCTGCAAAGCGATCTCAAAACCTATGAGAAGTTGCCCAAGTGTCTACTTGGTGAGTCAGATAATGTCAAGACAACCCGTAGTATGCACACATATCCTGCATCATGCAAAAATGACTCATCTGGTCAAAATGTGTCTGAGAATCCTCATTAGCTATAATAGGAGTTGCCATAGGCACTCCCTAAGGGACGTCCTCCCTATTTGGGACACTCGGTCCTGCATCATCTACCTGTGGTTGCCTCGTGGCTCTCACTGTAGAATTATGATCCTCCCTCGCCATAATATTATCCTTCAACCATACAGGATCCAAAGGTCGAGTTGGCTTCACCATCTGCTTGTCGTCCAGATTTGCTACCCCTGCCTTTTGACATAACATCGGGATCACAATAGCATGACCCAACAACTTCTTCGGGGACTGAGATATCTCATCCATATCTCCATAAATAATCATGCCTATATTGACAAGATGATAAGTGAGAAATAGGTACAACTCTAGAGCTCTCTCTGCAATTATATCATAACCACTCTGGTTCGTGTCCAAAGTGTGGTGGATGAAGTATGCCCATGCTTTCAGAATGACGTCTATATCCATATTCAACATCTTGGAAAGGATTTATTTCATAGTTGGTTGCCAGTATTTAGCCATATGAGCTAACAAGTCCCACATGGCATTATACGACCATCCTACTCGAGAAGATGACTTCATCATATGAAATTTGCAGTTGCGCTCAAGAAACTTACACTTCAGCACCCTGTTGATTTTTTCCAATCTTACTCAACTTTTTTCCCTCGGATCCATGACCCCAGATTAGTAACTGAAGCAGAATCATCATCAGGGGCTCTGTAGGCATTAGCATAAAATTCAAGAACAAGGTCGGGTGCTACGTGATGGATATGTTGATTTAGATATGTGAGCTTGTGCTTTATGGGCACCTAATTAACCTCAGGCAGTTGGTCCGGTTGTAGATTCTAGGCCCTCTCTTCAATTATTTTTCATTCTGAAAGGATCCTAAATTGTTCAACATGCATAACTGATTTGAATCTCTGAGAGTCATAAGAAGAAGAAGACATGTATGTGATGAACCTGTGAACAATTTGGTAAAACCAGGGAAAAATGTAGAGAAAACCAAGTGATCTGAAAAATTTGCGTATGGGAAAAATTGGTAAATGACTATAAATATAAAAATAATATATAGGTGGCGCAAATTAACATATGTGTATGATATGCATTTCCATAGAGCAATACGTGTATGGTACGAAACATTTTTGTAGTTTAAAATTCCAGATCACGTATGATACACATATGGTCCAATATGACTCTTGCAATACGCATATCATACGAGCGTTACACATATGAATAACTTGGATAAAAAGTGGAGGTTAAATGTCCATGATAAAAGGCTGACATCAGTTCCCATGTGAAGCTAGCAGAAATATACCCGAACGCATCACACGCTCGAAGATACAACAAAGTCGCCATCGAATTTTATTTATTTTCGAAGGAAAGGGAAAACAACGATAAAACCCGGGGGAATGAGAAAATGGGTAAGAAAGTCAGTTATGCAAGGGAAAGGTATTAACACCCATCATATCTGTTATACTCAATGGGAACCGTTTTACTTGTTCTATGCTCTGATGGGTGTGATATCTAAAGATTACCTATGAAAGAATAAGGGAAAATAATGGAATACATAAAGTGCTCGGAGAAGATTAGGGCCCTCATACCTACGTATCCTTATAGTGCAATAAGGAATTCAAAGCTCTGTGGTTCATAGAACTAATGATGGGAGATGAAAGAAGAGTCATAAAAAATATGGTTTGAACCAAAGAAAAATGTGGTTTGACTCCAAAAAGGGATGAAATATGAACCCAAGAGGAAAACAGGCATGAAACAATATGTGGGGAGCCTAAGGCATGTAACACTATATATGGTATGGCCGGAAAAAAAGGGAATTAAGTGTTTGGCATTAAGGCAAACATCTCTCAATTCAAAGGCAGACGCTGGATGGAGCTCAAAGAAATAGTGTATTTGGCTAAAAGAGAAAGGTATATCACATGAAGTGAATGATTGATAGAAGGTATTGGATGTAGGTATTTGGATAGAGAATGATGAATGGTTAATGAAAGGTTAAATAATAAATATGCTCACAGAGGATTTGAATCCTCGTGCCTACGTATTCTCATTGTGTAATGAGAAAGTCAGAGCTCTGTAGTTTAGGGAACTAATGCGGAAGAAAGATATTTGATTGGATTTCCAAGAGGCAAATCAAATAGCTTAAAAAACAAGAGTGTGGCATTAACCAATGATGGTAATCGACCACAGTGACAAATGAATAACTGTTGTTGGATTTGTGAAGGCATGGTCTGAACAAAAGATGCTACCAGATTTTGTCATGTCATTTGTTCTTTGACTTTTTGTTGTTCGCCATTTTTTTATTTCATGTATCTAGCTGCTCAAATCATCACATGAACCATCTGCATACAAACTTCCTTTTGGCAGTACTTTTTAAAACTTTTCAAAATTTGAACAAGTATAAATAATGAAAGTTTCACAATTATATGCTTTAAAATATCCCTTCCATTCCAGCCCCTGCAGAAAGGATTTGATTGTCCTCGGGCAATAGACAGCGAGTCAACCTATATTGATTTCTCTCTTAGACTAAAATCCTCAAGGAATTCTCGCTTATCCCCATTATGTTGCAAAGTGAGCTAGGCGCACTTGTGGCTTTCCCAACGTGCTTTCTGCTACAACACCCGTGTAACACCCTTCTACCCAAACGACATATTTAAATAGATTATCAGAGTACAACATGTAGAAGAGTTTACATTGCTTACAACATAACACTTATCGCATCACAACATAAAACATATTATTTATTTTATTAAAACTTCGCAGCGGACAACAACACAAATATTATCATTCATCATATAACAATTCATAATAATGTTTCAACATTATCTCAACAAAGCATCTCAACATATTAGTCATCATAAACAACGTAAATAATAACCAATTATCTATCGAATCCCATAACCCCGGTGTCACATGACCAGAGCATTTGACTCGACTCTGTAGAATAACTCTACACTTATTCTTCAAACCTCAACAATAGCTACTCCTCTTTATCTGCACATTGCTCATCATAGATGAACATAAACACATGCAGAAGGGGTGAGAATTACATTATTAAATAATAATATAACGACAGAAATATAAACATAAATATATTTCACATATGCCAACACAGCTCATCATATTCATCATAATCAACATACTCATGAACATCAACAAAACAACATATCAAATGCAATGCACACACCCATGCATGACTCAACACGACTCGGTATACCCATTTTGTGACCAACTACAGGATCACCACTCCCAGATTCATCACCATAGAATCCGAGTTCCCTGCAAGGAACTAAGCCTCTCAACAAGCCCGGAGTCAACAACATCATTGGAACTCAGTCCGTTCATCACTAGGCATCGGCCTTTCATGAATGCATGCACACCAAGCATGCATCATAATCAACATAGCAACAACAGCATCATATAGTCATGTTATCATCATCATTAATACATTTTATCGCAAGAGCATATCACATCATGCCACATAATCAAACACAGTATTAGCACACTCTACTAATATCTATACTATTCAAAACAACGGAAAATGGACCCTCGTATATCTTGCATCAGCTAAGTTACCTCGCTCAGCCTAAACAATCAACAACTGTACAACAACAGTCCAGGAAAACCACAAGTCTGCCCATACGCGTATTGCCTATGCCCATACGCGTATTGCCCGCGCCTGCCCAAATCCATACGCGTATTGCCCATGTCCATACGCGTATCACATTCCCATACGCGTACCAACAGAGACCAAAACACGTTCAAAACATCATCTTCCTCATCCATACGCGTATTGCCTAGTGCCATACGCGTACCAGCAATCTCATACGCGTATTGCCTAGTGCCATACGCGTATGACCAGAAACCAGATTTCCAGATCTGCAATGGCTTTTTCTGCTACGGGATCTATCCAAATTCATCCTTCCACAGTCCAAATTTCACACAAAATCACTCATATCATCTAATACCAATAGTCCCCTATTCGATTTCACAAATCCTAACATCATTGCATATAATTTCTACGAATTCCTTCGATTAAAATCCTAATTTCGTTCATCCAATATTTCACCATTTTCAGCATATTATTGTTTAATAAGGTTCAGACCCCTTACCTCTTTGGATTGAAGGAAGCTCTGAGCAATCTTTGGCCTTTTCCTCTTCCTTCTCTTTCTCTTCAGCGTTTCTCCCCCCTTTCTCTGACTCTGAGGCAAAACACGTGAAAATAACCTGAGTCCTCACTTTGGCCTCTTTTATCCAATTTCCACTTTTACCCTTCCACTCTTCATATTCCATTTATTTTATTTATTTAATTATTATTAAAATAAATAACACCTATAGTAATAATAAAAATAATCCAATAACTCAACTTTATTTAATTAAATTAATAAAATAATATTAACTCAATTAAATAATTCTCTTATTTTAATCGGGGTGTTACAACTCTCCCCCACTAAAAGAGTTTTCGTCCTCGAAAACATACCTCAAGCAAATAGAGCCGGATACGACTCCTTCATCTGATCTTCACGCTCCCAAGTCAAGCTCTCACCAGCTGGACCTCCCCAAACAACTTTCACTAGAGCAATCTTCTTACCTCTCAGGGTCTTCTCTTCTCGGTCATCTATCCGAATTGGCAACACCTCAACGGTCAAATTATCCCTCACCTGGATATCATCCAACTGAACAACATGCGAAGGATCCGCAATATATTTTCTCAACTGAGATACATGAAACACATCATGCAGATTAGAAAGCGACGGCGGTAAAGCTATCCGATACGCCACTTCCCCAACCCTCTTCAAAATCTGATACGGACCCACAAACCTCGGAGTAAGCTTTTTAGACTTTAAAGCTCTACCCACACCTGTCGTCGGAGTAACTCTCAAGAACACATGATCTCCCTCTTGGAACTCAAGTGCCTTTCTCCTGTTATCATGATAACTCTTCTGACGACTCTGAGAAATCTTCATTTTCTCCTGAATATGAAGAGTGGGCCCATAACCCACAGGTCCCTGGATCGAAACCAGGCTCTGATACCACTAATGTAACACCCTTCTACCCAAACGACATATTTAAATAGATTATCAGAGTACAACATGTAGAAGAGTTTACATTGCTTACAACATAACACTTATCGCATCACAACATAAAACATATTATTTATTTTATTAAAACTTCGCAGCGGACAACAACACAAATATTATCATTCATCATATAACAATTCATAATAATGTTTCAACATTATCTCAACAAAGCATCTCAACATATTAGTCATCATAAACAACGTAAATAATAACCAATTATCTATCGAATCCCATAACCCCGGTGTCACATGACCAGAGCATTTGACTCGACTCTGTAGAATAACTCTACACTTATTCTTCAAACCTCAACAATAGCTACTCCTCTTTATCTGCACATTGCTCATCATAGATGAACATAAACACATGCAGAAGGGGTGAGAATTACATTATTAAATAATAATATAACGACAGAAATATAAACATAAATATATTTCACATATGCCAACACAGCTCATCATATTCATCATAATCAACATACTCATGAACATCAACAAAACAACATATCAAATGCAATGCACACACCCATGCATGACTCAACACGACTCGGTATACCCATTTTGTGACCAATTACAGGATCACCACTCCCAGATTCATCACCATAGAATCCGAGTTCCCCGCAAGGAACTAAGCCTCTCAACAAGCCCGGAGTCAACAACATCATTGGAACTCAGTCCGTTCATCACTAGGCATCGGCCTTTCATGAATGCATGCACACCAAGCATGCATCATAATCAACATAGCAACAACAGCATCATATAGTCATGTTATCATCATCATTAATACATTTTATCGCAAGAGCATATCACATCATGCCACATAATCAAACACAGTATTAGCACACTCTACTAATATCTATACTATTCAAAACAACGGAAAATGGACCCTCGTATATCTTGCATCAGCTAAGTTACCTCGCTCAGCCTAAACAATCAACAACTGTACAACAACAGTCCAGGAAAACCACAAGTCTGCCCATACGCGTATTGCCTATGCCCATACGCGTATTGCCCGCGCCTGCCCAAATCCATACGCGTATTGCCCATGTCCATACGCGTATGCTACGCGTATCACATTCCCATACGCGTACCAACAGAGACCAAAACACGTTCAAAACATCATCTTCCTCATCCATACGCGTATTGCCTAGTGCCATACGCGTACCAGCAATCTCATACGCGTATTGCCTAGTGCCATACGCGTATGACCAGAAACCAGATTTCCAGATCTGCAATGGCTTTTTCTGCTACGGGATCTATCCAAATTCATCCTTCCACAGTCCAAATTTCACACAAAATCACTCATATCATCTAATACCAATAGTCCCCTATTCGATTTCACAAATCCTAACATCATTGCATATAATTTCTACGAATTCCTTCGATTAAAATCCTAATTTCGTTCATCCAATATTTCACCATTTTCAGCATATTATTGTTTAATAAGGTTCAGACCCCTTACCTCTTTGGATTGAAGGAAGCTCTGAGCAATCTTTGGCCTTTTCCTCTTCCTTCTCTTTCTCTTCAGCGTTTCTCCCCCCTTTCTCTGACTCTGAGGCAAAACACGTGAAAATAACCTGAGTCCTCACTTTGGCCTCTTTTATCCAATTTCCACTTTTACCCTTCCACTCTTCATATTCCATTTATTTTATTTATTTAATTATTATTAAAATAAATAACATCTATAGTAATAATAAAAATAATCCAATAACTCAACTTTATTTAATTAAATTAATAAAATAATATTAACTCAATTAAATAATTCTCTTATTTTAATCGGGGTGTTACAACTCTCCCCCACTAAAAGAGTTTTCGTCCTCGAAAACATACCTCAAGCAAATAGAGCCGGATACGACTCCTTCATCTGATCTTCACGCTCCCAAGTCAAGCTCTCACCAGCTGGACCTCCCCAAACAACTTTCACTAGAGCAATCTTCTTACCTCTCAGGGTCTTCTCTTCTCGGTCATCTATCCGAATTGGCAACACCTCAACGGTCAAATTATCCCTCACCTGGATATCATCCAACTGAACAACATGCGAAGGATCCGCAATATATTTTCTCAACTGAGATACATGAAACACATCATGCAGATTAGAAAGCGACGGCGGTAAAGCTATCCGATACGCCACTTCCCCAACCCTCTTTAAAATCTGATACAGACCCACAAACCTCGGAGTAAGCTTTTTAGACTTTAAAGCTCTACCCACACCTGTCGTCGGAGTAACTCTCAAGAACACATGATCTCCCTCTTGGAACTCAAGTGCCTTTCTCCTGTTATCATGATAACTCTTCTGACGACTCTGAGAAATCTTCATTTTCTCCTGAATCATCTTAACCCTTTCAGTCGTCTGCTGCACAATCTCAGGTCCGAGTACAACACTCTCACCTGATTCGTACCAACACAATGGAGTTCTACACCTCCTACCATACAATGCTTCATATGGAGCCATACCGATACTAGCATGAAAACTATTATTATAAGTAAACTCCACCAACGGCAAATAACTATCCCAAGAACCACTCTACTCCAACACACAAGCTCTCAACAAATCCTCCAAGGATTGGATAGTTCTTTCAGTCTGACCATCAGTCTGAGGATGATAAGCTGAACTCAACCTCAACTTAGTCCCCAACGCTTTCTGCAAACTTTCCCAAAATCTAGAAGTAAATCTGGGATCTCTATCAGACACAATACTGGATGGAATACCATGCAGCCTCACTATCTCCTCAATATACAACTCTGCCAACTTCTCTAAAGAGTGATTAATCTTCATCGGCAAGAAATGCGCCGACTTAGTCAATCGATCCACAATCACCCAAATAGAATCATTACCTTTCACCGTCCTCGGCAATCCCGTCACAAAATCCATGGAAATGCTATCCCACTTCCATTCAGGAATCTTCAAAGGTTGCATCATACCTGCCGGTTTCTGATGTTCAATCTTTGACTTCTGACAAGTCAAACAGGCATACACAAACTTAGCAACATCTCTTTTCATACCAGCCCACCAAAACAACTTCTTCAAATCTTGATACATTTTAGTTGCACCTGGATGGATGCTCAATCCACTCCTATGGCCCTCTTCAAGAATACTCTTTTTCAATTCAGACACCTCAGGAACACAAACTCTACCTTTAAATCGCAGGATGCCATTCTCATCAATCTCAAAATTACCACCATTACCCTGGTTAACCATAGTAATATGATCAACTAGAGCGACATCAACTTGCTGACCATTCCGAATATCTTCCAGAATTCCACTAGTCAACTTCAGCATACCCAACTTTACACTATCAGCGGAAACTTCACAACCCAAACTCATATCACGGAACTGTTCAATTAACTCAAGCTCCCGAACCATCATCATAGACATATGTAGAGACTTTCTACTCAGCGCATCTGCAACTACATTAGCCTTACCGGGATGATAACTCAATTCAAAGTCAAAATCCTTCAGTAATTCTAACCACCTTCTCTGCCTCATATTTAACTCTTTCTGATCAAACAGATACTTCAGACTCTTGTGATCACTGAACACTTCGAATCTGGAACCATACAGATAATGCCTCCACATTTTCAACACAAATACAACAGCTGCAAGTTCTAGATCATGCGTAGGATAATTCCTCTCATGAACTTTCAACTGTCTAGAAGCATAAGCTACAACTTTACCATTCTGCATCAAAACACCACCAAGACCCATCAAAGAAGCATCACAATAAACAACGAAGGACTCACCAGGATTAGGCAAGATCAACACTGGAGCACTGGTCAACCGCCTCTTCAACTCAACAAAACTCGCTTCACAAGCTGCATCCCACACATACACTTGACCCTTCTTAGTCAACTGCGTCAACGGCAATGCCAACTTAGAGAAGCCCTCAATAAATCTGCGATAATAACCAGCTAACCCCAGAAAACTGCGTATCTCAGTAGCAGACTTCGGAGTCTCCCACTGTAATACAGCATCAACTTTAGCAGGATCAACCGAAATCCCACCGCTCGAAATCACATGGCCAAGGAAACTCACTTCCTTCAACCAGAACTCACATTTAGATAACTTTGCATATAATTTCTTTTCTCTTAACACCTGCAAAACAATTCTCAGATGTCCTGCATGCTCTTCTTCCGTCTTAGAATATATCAATATATCATCTATGAACACCACAACAAAATTATCAAGGTACGGACGAAATATACGATTCATATATTCCATAAACACACCTGGAGCATTAGATACACCGAACGGCATCACAGTGTATTCATAATGACCATACCTCGTACGGAAAGCAGTCTTCGCAATATCATCTGACTTCACTCGGATCTGATGATAACCCGACCGCAAATCAATCTTACTGAAAACATGAGCTCCAACCAACTGGTCCATCAAATCATCAATCCTCGGCAATGGATACCGATTCTTGATAGTCACCTTATTCAACTGCCGGTAATCGACACACAACCTCATCGTACCTTCTTTCTTCTTCACTAACAATACTGGTGCACCCCAAGGAGAAACACTTGGACGCACAAACTTCTTCTCAAGCAATTCTTCAAGTTGCTTCTTCAATTCAACTAATTCAGTTGCCGACATTCTATAAGGAGACATCGACACTGGACTCGTACCTGGTACTAAGTCAATGGCAAATTCGACTTCACGTTCTGGAGGTAATTCACTTACATCCTCCGGAAACACATCTTGAAATTCACAGATAACAGGCAAATCTACACCCACCACTTTCTTATCCGCTTGCAGAGACGCAAATAAAGCGAATATCTGAGCTTCATCTTTCACAAAATCCCCCACCTGCTTAGCAGATAGAAATCTTGCCTCATCCTTCTCACCAACTTCAGAAAATCGCACCGTCTTCCTATAGCAGTTGATAAACACGCCATAGAATTCTAGCCAATTCATTCCCAGAATAATATCAATTTGGTGCAAGGGTAAGCACACCAAATCAACCACGAACTCTCTCTCAAAGATCGTCAACTGACAACCTCGACAGACCACAGAAGTCTTCACAGAACCATTAGCAGGAGTATCTATCACCATACTTCCGCCTAGGGACGACATAATCACACCAATCCTGGTCGCACACTCATACGAAATAAACGAATGAGTAGCACCAGTGTCAACAATAGCAAGCAATTCAACATTATTAATCAAGCAAGTACCTTTAATCAGATTATCTTCTTTAGGAGCTTCAGCCCCACTCAGAGCAAACACCCTACCAGTAGTATGAGCTGCAGTAGCCGCCTTCTTCGGTTTCGAGCACTGCGAACTGATATGGCCTTTCTCGCCACAATTAAAACATGTCGGACCAGCATCCTTACATTCCGTAACTCTATGACCAGCCTGACCGCATCGGAAACATCTCAGCACTTTCTTGGCACAACTATCAGCACGGTGGCCTGGCTCGCCACACTTGAAACATTTACCAGCTATGGGAGATCCTCCCCCACTTGGCTTCTTCGCATCTACCACTTTCTGCTTACCTTTACCATTCGGAGATGCATAAGGACTACCACGATCCTTATTCTTCTTCTCACTAAGACTCTTGTAGTGAGCAGTCCTAGCCTTGCTATCTTCATCAAATATCCTGCACTTGTTAACCAGTGTAGGAAACCTACGAATCTCCTGGTAACCAATGCCCTGTTTGATCTCGAGACGCAACCCGTTCTCAAACTTGACACACTTGGATTCCTCAGCATCAGCATTATTATAATGAGGACAATACTGTACCAGCTCCTCAAACTTCGAAGCGTAATCAGCAACAGACATGTTACCCTGCTTCAGTCCCAGAAATTCCATCTCCTTCTTACATCGCACATCAGCAGGAAAATATTTCTCCAGAAAGGCCGTCTTGAACCTTTCCCAAGTCATCTCAGCACCTGGTACTTCAATCCTCTGTCGAGTGTTATCCCACCAGTTTTCAGCCTCTTCAGATAACATATGCGTACCAAACTGCACCTTCTGTGCTTCAGTACACGTCATCACCCGGAAAATCTTCTCAATTTCCTTCAGCCAAATCTGAGCACCATCTGGATCATAGCGCCCCTTGAATGTAGGAGGGTTATTCTTCAGAAACCTTCCCAAATTCCTAAACTCGTCGACCGGCGGATTCTGCTGCGCCTGCATAGCCTGCGCCATAGCAGCCAAAGCCTCAGCAATCGCACGGTCATTTTCTCCAGCCATACTCTGCACGACACAACTACAACCGTTAAATATCGACAGTGTCATTTACACTAATCGACCAACAGGGAAAACATCACATTATGACTCGACTGGACTGACCATGCTCTGATACCACTAATGTAACACCCTTCTACCCAAACGACATATTTAAATAGATTATCAGAGTACAACATGTAGAAGAGTTTACATTGCTTACAACATAACACTTATCGCATCACAACATAAAACATATTATTTATTTTATTAAAACTTCGCAGCGGACAACAACACAAATATTATCATTCATCATATAACAATTCATAATAATGTTTCAACATTATCTCAACAAAGCATCTCAACATATTAGTCATCATAAACAACGTAAATAATAACCAATTATCTATCGAATCCCATAACCCCGGTGTCACATGACCAGAGCATTTGACTCGACTCTGTAGAATAACTCTACACTTATTCTTCAAACCTCAACAATAGCTACTCCTCTTTATCTGCACATTGCTCATCATAGATGAACATAAACACATGCAGAAGGGGTGAGAATTACATTATTAAATAATAATATAACGACAGAAATATAAACATAAATATATTTCACATATGCCAACACAGCTCATCATATTCATCATAATCAACATACTCATGAACATCAACAAAACAACATATCAAATGCAATGCACACACCCATGCATGACTCAACACGACTCGGTATACCCATTTTGTGACCAACTACAGGATCACCACTCCCAGATTCATCACCATAGAATCCGAGTTCCCTGCAAGGAACTAAGCCTCTCAACAAGCCCGGAGTCAACAACATCATTGGAACTCAGTCCGTTCATCACTAGGCATCGGCCTTTCATGAATGCATGCACACCAAGCATGCATCATAATCAACATAGCAACAACAGCATCATATAGTCATGTTATCATCATCATTAATACATTTTATCGCAAGAGCATATCACATCATGCCACATAATCAAACACAGTATTAGCACACTCTACTAATATCTATACTATTCAAAACAACGGAAAATGGACCCTCGTATATCTTGCATCAGCTAAGTTACCTCGCTCAGCCTAAACAATCAACAACTGTACAACAACAGTCCAGGAAAACCACAAGTCTGCCCATACGCGTATTGCCTATGCCCATACGCGTATTGCCCGCGCCTGCCCAAATCCATACGCGTATTGCCCATGTCCATACGCGTATGCTACGCGTATCACATTCCCATACGCGTACCAACAGAGACCAAAACACGTTCAAAACATCATCTTCCTCATCCATACGCGTATTGCCTAGTGCCATACGCGTACCAGCAATCTCATACGCGTATTGCATAGTGCCATACGCGTATGACCAGAAACCAGATTTCCAGATCTGCAATGGCTTTTTCTGCTACGGGATCTATCCAAATTCATCCTTCCACAGTCCAAATTTCACACAAAATCACTCATATCATCTAATACCAATAGTCCCCTATTCGATTTCACAAATCCTAACATCATTGCATATAATTTCTACGAATTCCTTCGATTAAAATCCTAATTTCGTTCATCCAATATTTCACCATTTTCAGCATATTATTGTTTAATAAGGTTCAGACCCCTTACCTCTTTGGATTGAAGGAAGCTCTGAGCAATCTTTGGCCTTTTCCTCTTCCTTCTCTTTCTCTTCAGCGTTTCTCCCCCCTTTCTCTGACTCTGAGGCAAAACACGTGAAAACAACCTGAGTCCTCACTTTGGCCTCTTTTATCCAATTTCCACTTTTACCCTTCCACTCTTCATATTCCATTTATTTTATTTATTTAATTATTATTAAAATAAATAACATCTATAGTAATAATAAAAATAATCCAATAACTCAACTTTATTTAATTAAATTAATAAAATAATATTAACTCAATTAAATAATTCTCTTATTTTAATCGGGGTGTTACAACCCGCACCTATTTTTTCTTGTTCAATTTTCTTATCACGTGCATATAAAAATTTAAGGGAGAAAGGAAACTATCATTAGAATACTCGTAATATGTTGGAAGTTTGGGTGTGATTATGTACTTAATACAAAATGAACAACACACGCAAGTCCATTGTGTATGAACCTACTACATAAACAACCAACAGAAATTAACAAAAAAAATTCAGCAAGTAATCAAATTAAAATGACAAAACGATAAAAACTTCGTAATAATGTAGTAAATGCAAAATTGGTTTAGTCATTACTCTCACTAGTTGTTTCCTCATTATCTTCTTCTTCATCACCTTGCCCTTCTTCTTCGCTATGTTCAACTTGTACTTGATTACCTTCTTCTATATTCCTACTTGCATAAGCACTTCCCCACTCAGAATAGAATTTCCTATTATTAAACCATTGCAGGTAGCTGATGAATTCGTCTTGAGTATGCACTATATCAAATGAAGCTTGTGGTTCTTGCATCCTTAGTTTCAACATGTTTAATGATTTATTAATAGATAATATACATGTTTGGTATTCCCCAATAACGCCCCAACCATATGAAAAATAGGTTTAGCATAATCCATTCTATCAAAGTTTGTTGCTTCATGCATGTGCTTAGTAGGAACAACATGGGTCTCTAGTGGTGGTGGAGGCATCCTCTCTCTACGACCTACACAATATTGTGCAATGAAGGCTCTGACTATCTTTGACATCTATCAAACATGATAGTTATTAGGAATGTCTACACCAAAGTTTATGCACAATCCCATGATCAATCCAATAAACCCAAGGGTGTATCATTTTGTTGAATCTATTATCTCTAAAATTTTGTTGGGGATTACCCTTGTTATGTCCACTATCTTGAATCTCACGATATATAAATTTATTTATGTAGTTTTAATGGTTTTATAGGAGGTCTGGCTATTAGGAGTGACATTGTGAAGAAGGAAGGTCATCCAAATTTGAGCTTGGATGGTCAATTTAGATCTATGGAAATTGGTAGTAAACTCATCATCCCAGCTAATAGGTTTTTCCTACTTCACAAATGTAAACAACTATCTCATCATAATCCCAATTTCCTCTAGCTATCTACACTACAAATGGGTCCAAACTTCTAGAGTTTTCCACATAATGTTCTTCTATATAAGCATGTATGACATCTCTTTCAAATTGGACTCGTCATCCCCAACCCCATGCATTTATTTATTGCACCACGTGAGAATATTCCCCTGGATCTTCTAACTCAATTGTCTTTTTGTATCAAATTCATCTATCAAATTTAATATAAAATTTCTTATGGATATAGATTATGAACGTATGCTCATCATATGGTATGGTAGATGAAATGATGCCTGACATTTAGCTTTTCATTCCTATTATTGATCATCTTGAAGCCATATGAGAAATCTCTAAACTGGATCAAAATGCGAAAATGTGATATTTTTCTCATTGGATGATTTTCTCTAGTGTGTGCTAGGTTTTTTCGTGTGTGAGGGAGTTGGATTGGTTAAAACTGATTGCGGTTCCCAAAGTTCTGTAACAGGTCTCTCTCTAGGTGAGCTGGTATGTGTTATTCGAGAGCTTGTGTTTTGTCTTTTGGACTATATTCTGGATGCGGTAGGCGAGAATTGGCATCGCCATTTTTCGCTTAGCGAGTCCACCTTTTGTTTGCATTGGCATTTTGCTTTCATTATTAAGATTTTTAAAAGAAATAACTAAAAACTAAAGATTACCTAAGAAATGGGGTTATATTCACACTTGAACCTAAATCAATAAGTGAAATTCCAAATTCAATATTACCTAGAGAAATAGGTAGTGCAATTACATAAGGGTCAACTTCTTTCTAAGGTAGATCGTGCTGACTAACTTTATAGGCTTCATCCTACAATTATCCTTCTTCTAGTCCTTCTTCCCTTTCTTCTCTAGCTTTGACAACAATTCTTTCATCCACAAGAACAACACTACATTGATCTTCTAAATTATTATTCGTAGTTGTATTCAACGTGTTACTTGGGAGATCATACAATTTCTTAGCTAATTCGCCCACATGTGTTTCAAGGTTTTTAATGGAGACTTTAGTATTTATGTGGCGGGCCATAGACGCCTGCATAAATTTATTGAGCGTAACCTTCAACTTTTATATTTTGTATTATTGTGGAACCGCAATCAGTTGGATGAACCATATTTGAATCTCCATCCTTGATTAAAATTGTTGTTATGTGGTAAGTGGTTGTTTTGCTATTGCACAAGCCTTTGGTTGCCTACATAGTTTACTTCTTTACTAGTAGGGGAAAAATCTGGTTGGATGGTCTCTGCTGTAAAGTTTTCATAACGCAATATGCCTTTGTTGTGGCGTTTCGTGCATCTCTTTTGATTTTTGTGGAAACTTTGACAGTTGTTTGGTCAACTCATCCACTGTCTGGGTCAATAACTTGTTTTAAGCAAGAATATCATGACATATTTTCGGTTCAATGATACCATTCTTTCTCTAGGAAGGGTTTATGTTATGTTTTCCTTGATGATCACTGAGTTCCATTCACTCAATGATTGTTGTTGCATCTTTCGCACTTTTGGACATGAGAGAACCCTAATAGCAACATCTAGCCACAACATTGATTTTTTTTGGAGTTCATTTATGAAGATGTGAATCTCTGTGAGTTCGTCAAACATGAGAGAACCCCTTATCATTGACTTTTATCTCTCCCGAGCTTCACATAGTGTTTTAGTTGCACCTTGGGAAAACACTACAATGATTATCTTTGCTTCCATGAATTTGTTATGAGAAAATAATCTATTTAAGAATTATTCCTCCAACAAGTTCCAATTTGTCATCGTTGATGTGGGTTGATCTAGAAACGACTCTTTTGCTTTGCCAATTAGAGAGAATGGAAACAATATTAGGAATACCACTTCTTCCTCATTTTTTGGAGCTCCTAGTGTGCCATAGATTTCATAGAACTTTATGAGGTGTGTGTACGAGTCTTCATGATGTAAACCTTCAAAAGGGTTAGCATACATAATTAGTAATAAACCTATTTTAATTTTACTTTTTCGAACATTCCTTTGTGTTCTAGTAAGAAGAGATAGACATCTTAGACTACTGTGGCATGGTGTTCCACCATTGTTGTTATTGTTGTTGTTGATAATTTCAACCATGGCTCTTTGTTTTGAGACAGAAGACTCTGATAGATCTAGCCTCTTGAATTTTTGTTTCTTTTTCATGTTCTTACTTGTTATTCCCGTGTGCCGTTCTTTTGATTTCGGGTTCTAATATCAATTGTGTGAGATATTGGATCAAACTCTAGTATGATCGAAGGGTAGCTTCTTGGTTCAACAATCCGACAGGATCATTAGCATGACGTCGAAGTTTGTTCACATGCTATAATATAAGTATGCTAGGATTGTTAGCATATCGTATTGGGCTTGTTTGTTATGCCCAATTGTCTAAGTTAGTTTGGGTATTTGACTTATGTGTAAAAGCCTATTAGTTTAGTGTGTTAGTTTTCTAATAAATATAATCCTAGTATCTTATCATTGCATAATCTAAATCCTAATTAGGGTGAGAGAGCTTATTTGCTATTATGTAACACTTGTAATCTTGTTTCAAAGAGAAAGTAAAGAATAACAGCTTATAACCAACTTGTTGTGTTCTTCTTGCTTCCCTTTTTTCTACCCTTGTGGGTTTCTTGCTGATCAAGAAACTGATTATACTTTGTTATTCTGGTATCATTTTCATAATAAATTGGTGCGATAAGCATGTAGTAGATGTCATCAACAAATTATGAGATTGAAAATTTCACCGAAGTGAACGATTTTGGTCTGTGGTGCTTGAAGATGAAAGCCCTACTGGTTCAGCAGGATTGTTTAGAAGCGTTGAAGGGAGCCGAAGTCATGGACGTTGCGTTAACGGACAAAGAAAAAACCTACTATGGTAGAGAATTCCCAATGCGCCATCTTATTGAGCCTTGGTGATTAGGTTCTTCAACATGTTTCAAAGGAGACGACGACATCGGGGTTATGGGTGAAACTCGAAAGTTTGCACATGATCAAATTGTTGGTCAATTGCCTCTACCTGAAGCAAGTTTTGTATTCATTCAAGATGGGTGAAGATAAAGTTCTGGCTGAGCAATTGGATATGTTCAACATGCTGATTCTTGATTTTGAAAATATCGATGCCAAGATCAAGGATGAAGATCAAGTGTTGTTGTTATTGTGTTCTTTGCCCAAATCACATGCTCACTTCAAAGAAACTCTCTTGTCTGGAAGAAAGTCTCTGACCTTTGAAGAAGTTCAACCAACCTTATACTCTAAGGATTTGAACAAACAAAAGGAGCACAAGCCATCTTCGACTGGTGAAGGCTTGTCGGTTAAGGCGAAGTTCAAAAAGAGAGATGTCAAGTTCGACAAGAAGAAGGGTAAAAGTAAGTATAAGTCTTATAGTAGTGATGCATCTGGTATTCAATGTTATCATTGTAAGAAGGAAGGTCATACAAGAAAATTATGCCCTGAACGCCTGAAAGATTATGAAGGTAAGGATAATGGAAACATAAACATTATTCAAGATGATTTTGACTCATTTGATGTTCTTGTGGTTTCAAGCGGAGACTCAAGTGAAGATTGGATTATGGATTCAGATTGCACTTGGCACATGACTCCAAACAAAGACTTGTTCGAGGAACTATGTGATTAAGATGGTCGATTTTTATTGCTTGGGAACAATAAAGCTTGCAAGATTGCACGTATTGGGTATTGAGATTCATGCTCCATGATGAGTCAATAAGGTTGTTGACGGAAGTCAGGTATGTACCTGATTTGAAAAGAAAATTGATTTTCACTTGGTGAATTTGATAAGAAAGGATATGTTTTCCAAGGAGAGAAAAGTATTCTAAAAGTCATGAAGGGGTCGAAGGGAGTCTCAAGAGGCGTGAAAAAACAAGGCTTGTATACCCTTAAGGATGAAGTTGTCAATGGTTTTGTGTATAAGGCATCCATAAAACCTTTTCCAAAAACAGAAATTTGGCACATGAGATTGGACTCTGTCAGTGAAATGAGTTTGGTCGAATTGGGGAAACAAAATCTACCTGGTGGAGACAAAGTCGAAAAGATGAAGTTTTGTGAACCTTGTGTACTTGGAAAATCTTGCAGAGTGAAGTTCAATAAAGGAAAACAAAGAACACATGGATCCCTTGATTACATCCATGTTGATCTCTGGGGGCATGCAAGGTGTCCATCACATTCAAGAGCAAGGTATTTTCTATCTATAGTTGATGATTATTCCAGAAAGTTATGGGTATTCATAAAGAAGACTAAGGATGACAATTTTCATAACTTCAAAAGTTGGAAGACTTGGTCGAAAATCAGACTGGCAAAAAGGTCAATGGGTTGAGAACCGACAATGGCCTTGAATTTTGCAATGATGACGTTAGTCGAAGTGCATAGATATTTGAAGAAGAGTTGGAACTTGAAGAGATTCCTGTTAAGGTGGAGCATGTCGATGATGAATTGTGTATCCAAGATAAGTCAAAGAAGAAACACAAGATAATGAAGATACCGAGGAAGTTGAGGAATCTGTCGATGACTGGTCGGGAAAATAGCAAGTGTACTATTTTGCCTTTTAGTGTAATAATGGGGAAATTCCCCGAATGTCGATCTCAAGGACTGCAAGTCAATATCGAGTTTAAATTATCATTCAATTAAACAAAAAGTATTAATTTGTTTTTTATGTAAAAATATAATAATAAAGGTAAAGGCAAATAAGAATGAAAATAAGGGTTTACAGGGAAAAAGGAATAATGTCAGGGAAGGTGTATGATTTATCCCTGTAACAGCTCTGAGTCACTATTGCATCAACAAATATCAATTACTACCAGTTCTCAAGGGTATTTTCTCCTAAGTCCTTGGTAAGAAAACCTTTAATCAATCTACCCTAATTTCTATGTCCATAGACAATTAAGGTGAAGTTAAGCTTTATAATATCAAGAATACTCTGGTTCATACATGGTATCCCTAGTCCTAGGTGATATCTACTATAGAGTAACCTTATGAAACCTTATCAATGGCGGTCCAGCTTAATTGATAACCACAAATCAATCTCGATTGGTCTGAAAGAGAAAGCAATAAACACATCAAAAGGTTATCGTAAAAATAATATTATAAATGCAAATGTAAACTCAAATTTGTTACAATTCTAAATCAGGGACACCCCCTAGCATTGGGGGGTTTAGCTACTCATATTGTTTAAAACAAATGCAAGATAAAAATTACACATTACAAGTAATTGGATGACTTTAATCTTCAATCGCTCCCGCTCATGAAAACCTTCAGCTCTCCAAATGCCTTGCTCTCTGTAATACTTGATTGCTTCATAATATTGTGTTTTGCCTTCTTCCAAGATGATCTTTCCTTAGGCAGAAGGTCCTCTTTTATAATTAAAATTCCAAGCAGTAGGTGGACATGTCCAAAAATCTCTCTGAAAAGTTCGACGAATAAAAGCCCGAGAAAAAGGGAAATTTTGGGCTTGGGCTGACACGGCCCATGTCAGCTGACACGGGTGACCGTGTCAGCCTACTGATATTGGTGACACGCCCATGGCCTCTTGACACGGGGGGGGGGGGGGGGGGGGGGAGGGTTGTTCGCTGTGATTCGCAAGTGCACGAATAACGTGAAAGTAATATAAAAGAATATCGATCCCACAGAGACCAATCGTCAATCTATCGAATACTATCGTTACGGTGTTTATCTAAGGCGGTGTAAAAGATATATTGGGTTTGCAAAATAACGGTAAATAATAAATGCAGGTAAAGACAGGTTGAATGTAATTCACGTCAGTTAAGTGATGTTTCGATTGTCTAAATAGAACTACTTATGAGGCAATATTTTCTACTCTTGAAAAGAATCCATTTAACAGGAATTGTCGCTTTCGCGTATTCATATTCGAGTTTACCCTTAAATTAAGGCCTTTTAGTGTCACTTATAAAAGGTGCGCAGAACGCTAAAGTAGTAAACCTATTTTTAAGAAATGAGACTCGTAAACTTAGTTGAAAAGTGATTTTGATCTGGAAAGTTTACACAAGGAGTTTACTGATTTTAAACCTATCAACGCGTCCGAAAACAGTTTCAAAAATAGTTTTTCCTTAAAGTGATAAAGATTCCAAGTTACTACGCCAGGGTGCTTTCGCACTCCTCGAATAATTAAAACTAACCAAGTTTGTTTTAGAAAACTCAAGTTAAAAATCAAAACAACCTTTAAAGTATTTCTACAGATTTCAATATGTGAAACATTACTTTAACCGCGATCCTTACATTCTAACCTTTAAAAGATTTAGCCAGACATGGTAACACAAACGAACACAACAGTGTTAATCATGATGAAAAGTTTGTTTTAGAATGTGAGGCGTAGAGAGCGAGTAAAGTGCGTAAAGTAAATAAATAAAGCGAGTGCGGAAAATAAATAAAGTAAAAGCGAGTGCGGGAAATAAATAAAATAAAAGCGATGCGAGAAATAAATAAAGTAAAAGCGAGTGCGGGAAATAAATAAAATAAAAGCGATGCAGGAAATAAATAAAATAAAGGCGATGCAGGAAATAAATAAAATAAAGGCGATGCGGGAAATAAATAAATAAAGCGATAAATAAGAACCTGCTCCAAACGGAAGCTTCGATTCTGATACAAAAAATATACCTCCGACTTCTGAAGCTAAAGACGACAACAACTCGAAGTGACCCAACTCAATCTCACAAAGATGCGATAACCCCCCGATGTGACGAATTATTGCTATTACAAATGATATTATATGCTTAGTGTTGTAAAACTAAGTTGGATGATAGAAAACGAAATGAAATAAGCTATTTATAGAGATTCTCAGCAGTTTGTAAAGACCATGGTGCCCTCCAACTTCCCCTTAGTGGGCTTTAGTGGAAACGTGATTTCCAAAGGTGGCGCCCGCCATCCCTTCATGGCGCCCACCATGTGTGTAAATGGGGTGAATCATGGGAATGTGGCTGTTACCTCCTGGTTGAGGGCTGGTGACTCATGGCTTCCCCTATAGCGGCCGCCATGTGCAACACCATGTGTGTAATTTCGCCGAAAAACCCTAATTTTAGGTCTTTTTGCTTCGTTTCTTCCAAAAGTGTCTGAAAGTGCTAAATATCTGAAAACAAGAGAAAAGAGAGCATAATACAAAATAAAACAGTAATAAAGTCCTAATAAACATGTGAAATCCGAGTAAAAAACACGGTGTAATTCGGTGTGATCAAATTCTACCATACTTAAACCTTTGCTTGTCCTCAAGCAAAACTCTTTATAGTTTATGCAAGAAAATCAGTATCAATCTAGAGTTAATTCGAGGCAAAAAGACTTACGAGTTCATTAAAGGAATGTGTTGATAGGTACTAACGAATCGAATTAAGGGTATTGTAGTGACACTACCCGTAATTGCGGTCGTAGGCTTCATTCCTATACAAGTCAATCCACATCACCCCATCATACCTAAGCCTTCTTTTTGTTTTCCTAAAGTCCTTTTCATTCAAGTGTGTCGCATCGCGCGAAAAACCGGCGGGAAAAGAAGAACAACAGAGCCGCCACCGTGCGTTATTTATCCCAAAAGAGGGAAAGGAAACGCTCAGAGTAAACCTGGAAAAGACATGGTCTCGCGACCAAAGAGAATGGGTTCGGGAGTCGGTTATGCGAAGGGAAGGTATTAGCACCCCTACGCATCCGTAGTACTCTACGGGATCCACGCACAAAAGGAAGGATAAATGGTTGCTAAACACTGCTCAAATACTCACACACACTGGCTGAAAGAGACGAAAGAGACTGACTGAAACTGACTCGGTGGGATATCGCATCCTGGGCCTACTTAGTCTATCAGGCATAGACATCAGAGTCGAAGTAGTTCGGACTGGGGAGACGACACATGCTCGCTAGGATGTCGCATCCTGTGCATACGTATCTTCTCGGACGAGAGAAGAATCAGAGCATTCGTAGCTCGGCTAACACGCACACAAACAAACACAGGCAAAGGCAAACGTGGAGCCTGAATGCCAATCACTGGACTTACATCAGCATCCGAACCTAAACACACGCACACTGGAACCCAAATGCCACTCGATGGACTTACATCAGCTTCCAAGCACACAACAACACAACAAGTTGATAGGGAGTCGGGGACTCGAGCCTATAACTGTCAAGCACACACTCAAACAAACAGACAACGAATTGCTAAGGAGTCAGGCACTCGAGCCTAGCAACTGTCAGACAACTCACACAAAAAGAAAAAGGGCGCCCGGAGAGATCAGCTCAATCTCCTGCCTACATACTTCATCTGGTATGAAGATCAGGGCGATGTAGTTCCCCTACGCAGGGATAAAGGACTAGCCTAACCAGATAACAGAGGGAGACACAACTCTAGGGAGACTACGACTCGAGCCTAGATGTTGTCATGCAAATCATCCCTAAGTTAAGGTTTCTAGCTAAATGGCACAAGGGCCAACCTATCCTAAGCATGGCTCACACAGGAAGCAAGCCACACACACTTAACTTGCACAGGAAGCAAGCCAAGCAAAACCTAACTTGCACAGGAAGCAAGTCTAAACTAATCCTAACTTGCACAGGAAGCAAGTCAAACTATCCTAACTTGCACAGGAAGTAAGTCAAACAATCCTATCTTGCACAGGAAGCAAGTCAAACAATCCTACAAGCACAGATAGCACACGCTATACACAAACAAGTGGCTCAAACAAGGGTTAGGTTTTAGTCAAGGGGTCATATCAACCTCGACAAACAAACCTCTGGAACTGGGTGAATGTTGCTCTTAACCTTGCCATTGAGGGGCTAAGGTGAAGCAGATGAAAGGTGAGTGAAGATGAGACTTCACAGCTCTTATCCCTGGCCTGGGAGAGCTTAAGACAAGAATGTGTGGGTTCAGAAAGGGGGAACCCTTCTACACATTTAAACTGACTCAACTGTACAGTTGTACAAGATCTTGGGTTCGTATCTGCAATGCATCAACACAGTGGTGTGAGCAAAGCAGATGACACACCGTGAATAGTGGGGGATAGATTGCATATCCCTACCTTCCACCAATTGCCTCTTCACTTAGGAGGACTTTGACTCTATGCAAGGACAAAAGTAAACATCCACAAACATTGCCTCTTAAGGAGGACTTCAGACAGTTGCCTGGCCAAGTAACAGGCCAGGTCTTCCAGACTACATGAAGTAAAAGAGACATACCTCAATGCAAATTGCTTATACAAGCAAAGCAAAGCAAAAAGTTCACAAGGAACTAAGCAACTAAAGCACCTGAAACAGTCAAGCAGATGTTAGTATGCAACTTCAAACAAAACAAACAGAAACAGACACCAACAGTCCATTAGAGGCACATGGATGTGCAAGGCATAAGGCTTAGGGCATGTGAGCCAAGCCACCTACAAAACAAATAGGTTAGACAATGATACTTGAGTAAGCTCAATCAAAAGAATTGGTCTTAATGGCCATTTGATGGTCAACCTGAAATCACAAACTCAAAGGTGAGTAGCAGGACCACTAGGGTAAGCCTAGGGTCAAAAGTGAATGAGAAAGTCAAAACAGCAAAGGATATCCAATCAAAGTCAAGTTTAAACATTCAAGAAACACAACCAATTGGGTTCACATTCATATCAATCATCATCATCATTTCATGAACCATTTAGGTCAAAGTATGGCAAACAGAAGCTCACAGAAGTCAACAGCAAGACTTAACTCAAAAGCAATCTAAACATTTTCCAAAAATCACCAAATAAATCATGATCAAACCTAACACATAGCATGGTAAGCATGTCAAATTTCATCCCATTTGGACAAGTGGAAGGCAGTCAATGAAAATCAGAAAGTCAAAGCAATTTTGAACATGCTCAATGAAGTCAACCAAACATGCATCATCTTAGAAAAATCATAAGTCAAAGATGGTGTATGATAAATGAATGGGACTAAAACCATGGCAAAGATGAGGATGTCTAGTTATCACATGTCAAATTTCATGTCCATCTAATAAAGTATGAGAATTTCACAAATGAAGTGGGAACAAGTGTCACACAAAGTCAACATCTGACTAGGCAGGGAGGAAATCTCAAACAATTAGGAAATGCCACAAATAATTCCAAGAAAATTCATATGTAAACTAGACATACAAGAGTAGGTTCATGCAAAAAATCAAGTCATTTGGAGGTAAGGAAGCATGGCAATGAAAATCATGAAGTTGGACATCAATGGTGTGACACAAATTGTCACACCCTAAATTCAAAAAATCATAACTCTCAAACCACAAATGATAAATCCACAAACTTTATATCAAAATGAATGTGAGTGTGTCTAGTTTCTCCACAAAAAATTTCAAGCTCAAAGGATGCATCATCATAATTTCACAAAAGAAATGGCCAAGGGTGTCAAATGTGCATATATGTTAGGAAACCAATTATCAATTAAAATCCAGCCAATGAAAAATTAATTAAAAATCTCAATTAAATACTAGACACATTCATGAACATGATGGAAAAGGTTTCATGATTTTTGGATGGAAATTGAGAGAGAAATGAATTTTCAAAGTTGAATGAATAATTGGATGAAACATGAACAAGCAACATGGAGTAATGGTCAACACAAAGGTCAGCGTGGCATTTTTGAAATTACATGCACCACTAATTGAAACGACTGCGCTTAAGTGCCAGGAACCAAATAACCTCATTGGCCAATACGAAACGGAACAGTAAATGGCCACATGCAGTACGTGAATTCTGGGTTTTCAACATGGGAATTAGGGTTTTTCAAAGTTACAGCATGCTTCATCATCCTCATCAATTCGACTTTTTAGAAAATTTCCCAGAAAATGAAATTACACATACACACTTGTTCAGCATGGCAAGGCGAGTAATAATCCACTATCAATTTTCCATAAAACACAATCATATGCATGAATCAAGCAAAGAAAGTATGAACATCAAAGTTTGCTCAAGAACATGTATGCCCAGAAATGATCGAATAGCACATCATTAGAACCATTGAAGCATGCATAATACAAATCCCATCTTAGTTTTCATGGAAACATGGTAATGAATGAGAATCGAGCAAAAATGTAAATGCACACAAAACTTTATTCTCAGATTTCTTGCAAGTTAGCCAACCAATTCATATGAGACAAAATGCATCAACTTCAGCATGTTAAGACCTACACTAAACATGTGGTGGTTTGGCAAAATAAAGGATTCGAAAAAATACCAAGTTGAAGAGTAGAAGAAGATGCAGCCACCTTTTGCTTGTAAATGCTTGCAACAGTTATCCTTTATGCTTTCAAATGAAGAATGAATGAGGAATTTTGGCTTGCAACACAGCAATTCAGTTCTGGATCCTTTATGCCATGGCAGGTGTTTGAAGATGACAGAGCTCGAGGGTGGAGTTCCAGCAAGGTTTTGATGGCTCAAAGGACTCTCAAACGAGGTTCAAATGTTGATGGAAGCAAAGGATGCTCATGTGTTTTGAAGCTTTTGGTCAGAAATCCCAAATGTGCCAAATTGCAAGAAGGGAGAAAAAATCAGAGGACAAGTGTTTGGTCTCCTGTTGGTTGGCAAGGCAGGGCTGGTTTATTGGAAGTTTGGGACAGAAAGTTTGAAATGCCAAATGGCAAGGTCAAATGCAGGTTTTTTAGGATGAGTGCTTTTTCTGCAATGTGTTTTTGATGGTTGTTAACTTTTGTTTCAAGTGACAGAAAAGAGGATCAAAAGCCCTGCTGTTAGAGGTTGTTTTTGGTACAAGGCCATGTTGCAACTTTGGTGCTTTTGGACAGAAAAAACCAGAAATGCCAAACCAAGATGAGTGAGCCATGCTTTTTCTGCCTTGGCCAAAATGGTTTATGACAGGGAAATGAGGTTTGGATATGGTGTCAAGGCCAGGTTTGTTTCCTTAGTGTTTTTTTGAACAGCTTTGGTGAAATGCAAGTGAGCAAGGTCATTTTTAGAATGAGTGTGAATTCATGAAGCTTGGTTGGTTTTTGATGTGGTGGCTGTTAATGAGATTTTTTTAATGACAGAAAATGCAGCATAGAACCTGCTGTTAGAAGTTGCTAATGTGGTTTTGAGTTTTTGTAACTTTTTGTCTTTTGGACAGTTTTTGACAGAAAATTTAGAATGCCCAAAACAGCCAGGTCCGGTTTGAGAGAGTGTGAACAATGGCTTTTGTTGCTGTGTTCAAAATGGTTTGTGTGTCTGCCATTGGTTTGTAGCATGACAGCAAAAATGGCAAGGCTGCTATGTGCAGTACCAAGCATGGCTAGTTTTGGTCCTTCCTTCCCAATTTTAAGCAAGCAAGCATGGCCATATGTACTACTGGTTTTTTGGCTGCAAAATGTGTGCACAATGACAGAAAAAATGCTGCATAATTGCTGTTCTTATGAGGTACAAGGCAAGGCATGGTGAATGGTATGGACAAGTATGGTTAAATTGTACTTTTCTTACAATTCAAGCAACCAAGCAATGGCCTTATGTACTGCACAAAATGAGTTTGCAAACACACTTAAAATGATATTTCTGAGCTGTCCCAATTGGCCAAATGTTAAAAAAATGTTTATATCAAAAAGTCAACTCTTGGTCAAACTTGCATTTAAATGAGATAGGTCAAAAAATGCCATTTTGATTGGTGAAGTTTTGGCTCATGAAATTTATATTTTTGGAAAGAGGGGATCAAATGTGACTTGTAGGAAAAAACCCCACCAAAATTGGCCAAACGGTTTGAGAGATATGGCCCTTTGAAGTTCAAGATTTTCTGAAATCGATTCGATCATAACTTGCCAACCACACATGGGAATTGAGAGTTCTTGGACTTTTTGGAAATGGGAGAACAAGATCTTCAACTTTCATGTTGGGCAAAAATTCATTTGAGGCTTGTATCATGATGTAAGTTTGAGGATCAAGACTTTCCATTTATGGCAGGTTTCAGTTACAGGTCCAGTTTCCATTTTTGGAAACTTTTGATCTGGCTTCAAATTCTTCCATGATGGTGTTTGACATGATATATGAGGACTATTTGGCCATGAATGAGCTCTCACAAACCAATTCCAATCATCAAATCACTGATTAAATGGACAGCTGACCAACAGTTGACTTTTAGGGTTTCTGTCTGATTGAACCTCTTCTGATGAATTCCAAACCCTAATTCCTTGAGATCTTGACTTTAAATGATGTCCCAAGACATATGAACTCTTGATTATTGATCATGGTGCCCAAATTCCACAAGAATGGCCACCATCCACTGCTTTGACTGACTGTTGACTTTCTTTGACTTTTGACTGTCTGTGTATGAACTGACGACCTCTGAGCCTTCAACCCTTGACATGAACACTTCAAAAAGACCTCCAAGTCATGTGAACTTGTTGAAAAAACCCTAGGGCCTTGGCTCCTTGAAAAATGCACTTGCTTGCTTGACTGACTGATCTCCTGACCAGTTTGACCTAATTCTTTAATTGGCTTGCACTTGAGGCAAAAGGGGCAATGCAATGCTATGCAATGGACCATGATATGCTATGACCTAATATGAAAATGTATGTACAATGATAGGTGCAAATTTGAGGTGCTACAGCTGCCCCCTATTCAATCAGCTGGGGACCCGAATGGATGAGAGCAACGGCTGTCAGACTTTCAGGGTAAACAGGGATTGAATACCAAGAACCGTAGAATTTGCACAACACAGGGATCCACCAATGGAAACGTCCACTGGGATTTGATATTTATTACTGGGTATATATTTTTTGGTTTTGTTTTCAAAGGGGTACAGCCACGTCCAGACATCGCAACGACGATGAATGGGGGAAAGAAATCACAACTAGATGCCAACGGACAACTAGGAAAAACTCAACGTTTACCGAGACCAACGGAGAGGTAACCAGACATTAATGAATGACTGGGAGGGATACAACCCTACGTCAACGGACGAAATGGGAAAAACTCAACGTTTACCAAGACCAACGGAGAGGTAACCAGACATTAATGAATGACTGGGAGGGATACAACCATACGTCAACGGACGAAATGGGAAAAACTCATCGTTTACCAAGACCAACGGAGAGGTAAATCCACATGGGGACAGGTACAACTAGACGTCATAGGACGAAATGGGAAAAACTCATCGTTTACCAAGACCAACGGAGAGGTAACCAGACATTAACGAATGACTGGGAGGGATACAACCATACGTCAACGGACGAAATGGGAAAAACTCAACGTTTACCAAGACCAACGGAGAGGTAACCAGACATTAACGAATGACTGGGAGGGATACAACCATACGTCAACGGACGAAATGGGAAAAACTCAACGTTTACCAAGACCAACGGAGAGGTAACCAGACATTAACGAATGACTGGGAGGGATATAACCATACGTCAACGGACGAAATGGGAAAAACTCATCGTTTACCAAGACCAACGGAGAGGTAAATCCACATGGGGACAGGTACAACTAGACGTCATAGGACGAATAGGAAAAACTCAACGTTTACTAAGACCAACGGAGAGGTAACCAACTGGGGACGACCAGGAAAAACTCGACGTTTATCGAAACCAACGGAGAGGTAACCGGACATTAATGAATGACTGGGGGGACTCGACCAGACATCGACGGATGAATGGGATAAAACTCGACGTTTACAGACATCGGAAGATGATGTTTACAGACACCAAAAGGATTGACCAGACATTTACAGATGAATGGGAATAAGAGAAACACAACCAGACGTCAACGGACGAATGGGAAAAACTCATCGTTTATCGAAACCAACGGAGAGGTAAGTCCACATGGGGAGGGTACAACTAGACATCACTGGATGACTAGGAAAAACTCGACGTTTATCGACACCAACGGAGAGGAGGAAACTCTACTGGGGAGAGTGAACACAACCAAATCATCAACGGATGATTGGGAAAAACTCGACGTTTATCGACACCAACGGAGAGGTAAGTCCACATGGGGAAAAGTACAACTAGACGTCATAGGACGAATAGGAAAAACTCGACGTTTATCGACACCAACGGAGAGGAGGAAACTCTACTGGGGAGAGTGAACACAACCAAATCATCAACGGATGATTGGGAAAAACTCAACGTTTATCGACACCAACGGAGAGGAGAATACTTCACTTGGGAAGGAGGACACAACCAAATCATCAACGGATGATCGGGAAAAACTCGACGTTTATCGACACCAACGGAGAGGAGAATACTTCACTTGGGAAGGAGGACACAACCAAATCATCAACGGATGATCGGGAAAAACTCGACGTTTATCGACACCAACGGAGAGGAGAATACTTCACTTGGGAAGGAGGACACAACCAAATCATCAACGGATGATCGGGAAAAAACTCGACGTTTATCGACACCAACGGAGAGGAGAATACTTCACTTGGGAAGGAGGACACAACCAAATCATCAACGGATGATCGGGAAAAACTCGACGTTTATCGACACCAACGGAGAGGAGAATACTTCACTAGGGAAGAAGGACACAACCAAATCATCAACGGATGATCGGGAAAAACTCGACGTTTATCGACACCAACGGAGAGGAGAATACTTCACTTGGGAAGGAGGACACAACCAAATCATCAACGGATGATCGGGAAAAACTCGACGTTTATCGACACCAACGGAGAGGAGGATACTTCTTCGGTCTGAATACCGGAAAATTGGCCTTGTGCCATGAGTACATCGACCTGATCGTCGGAAACTCCTTCGGTCTGAATACCGGAAAATTGGCCTTGTGCCATGAGTACATCGACCTGATCGTCGGAAACTCCTTCGGTCTGAATACCGGAAAATTGGCCTTGTGCCATGAGTACATCGACCTGATCGTCGGAAACTCCTTCGGTCTGAATACCGGAAAATTGGCCTTGTGCCATGAGTACATCGACCTGATCGTCGGAAACTCCTTCGGTCTGAATACCGGAAAATTATGAGACATATTATCTAAAGCCGTCAAAACGTAGATAATACACTCGCATGGAAGATTATCCATAACCGGGTTGTGGGTTGCTAAATGAATAATCGACCGAAAAGAAAGGCATCTGGGTACCAGACTAGGTATGCAAAAGATGACCAATCAAAAGGGGATAAAGCTGCTTATTCGGAGCAAGTATCCAAAAAGAAAGTGAAGACCCAATGGGGACAATACTGTTTGATCAAAGCAAGTATCCAAAGGGGACAAGACCATTAATACCACAAAGAGGGGATTACATCTACCGGTTTGTAGGCAGAAAACCACGGAAAAGTAACCAGTCATCATCGGGACGAGCACAAAGGGTTAATTCCAACAAGGGGAGGAAAGTGGGATTTTACAACTACCAGCTAGTGGGTAGAAAACCACAAAGATAGGACTTACAGCTACCGGTTTGGTGGTAGAGGCCAACAAATTCCGCTGAGGATGAAATGAATGAGTGTCGGTTAGTGAGCGACTATTCATTTATGCCCCAGGGAAGTACAGGAGACAGCCAACAGGAAACCAATTTAGGATCGATCTAAAAAGGCAGACTGAAACAAGACTCATCCTAATGAGGAAAGAACTCAATAGGGAAAACCCATCCCAATGTGTGTTGGGAGGGAACGGAAGCAACCGTCATCCACGAGGACGTATCTCAGTGGGGAAATGGCAGGAAAAGATTGACACTTTCTGCTTAAGGGGTAGACTCTACATGGAGAGATCGGACACACCCATATCTGCTTAAGGAAAAAGACCCAAGCTGGCAAGACGCTAACAATTGGGAGTAACATTGCTGGGGATACCCACTCGACTGAGGAGTCACTTGTTGGGAAAACACCAACCTCTCAACCATGCTGATGAACCCGATTCTGAAGCCGATCCAGTGGCGCGATGCTAAACTCTTTCCAACAACCCAACCTCGGCTGGTCACCACGGCCTAGGGCTAATGGATATGCTTGCTATGTTGATGCATGAGTTTTTCCTTGTTTTACACAATGCCCCATGATCATGGAAATGCTATGCACTAATGATGCAATATGCTATGCTTATCTAAATGATGAATGCATAAACACACGTCTCCTTCAGAGACAACACCAGGGAATTCCAGGAACTGTGCTGGGGAACGGTAAAGCGACTTCACCGGGAGGAAGACTCAACCAATCTTCAGATAGGATAAACCCTGCTTTGGAGAATGTTTGTTACTCTGCTAGGGATAACCCACGCGATCCATGGGTAGAATCAACTCAGCTGGGGATGCAGATATCAGTCTACTACAGAAACCCGTCCAATCCACTGGTAGGATGAACTCTGCTGGAGAAATAAATACTACTCCACTAGGGACGACCCAACCAATCCATATGTAGGAGAATCACTGCTGGAGATGTATTTCATGAGACCCGCTCCACTCGGGGAACTTGCTGAGGAAAAACCACACCATTCTGCTGGAGAGAAAAACCATAGTGGCGAGAGTAACAACTCTGTCGAGGATGATAGCACGTCATATCATACTGGAGATGAATTCCCACAAACCTGCTTGGGATAAGCACTCACAGCCATACTGGAGGTAACAGCATCACAAAACCAATTGTTGGGGAACACACCAACAGTCTACTGATAAACTCCACTAGGGGACTCCCGGGGAAAATAGCTGCCAGGCGCTCAGCGGGGATTCTCAACTGGGGAAATTTGCAAGCATAGGCCTGATGGGGAGAAGCAATCCTTAGATCTGCTGGAGAAAGAAGGTACTGTCCACAGGTATCTCTGCAGGGGAAAATAATTCTGATAGCTTCAATACTGGCTTGGGCTGGGGAACCGTGATAACCTTCAGGCTTACTGAGGAGACAACGATCTCGAATCTGCCAGGGAGATCACATTCTCAATCCTCTGGGGAGATACAGCTTGTTTGACACGGATGTCGGTCAACTCGTCGGACACTGGTATCCATCATCCACCCATAGTGTTGACTTTCCACTTTTAAGAACTCCCAGACTCTTCTGGACTTTTCTGCTCCATCATCTTGTATTCCCAACTCGTCCGTACTTCACGGAGGTTGAACTCTTGGGATTCATACATACTTTCCAATCATCAGACTTTGAAGAGTCTTCTTGATTAACTTTCCAGGATCGTCGTCGTAATCCTTCACTGTCTTTTCACCGTTCAACTATCCCTTGCCCCTGATTTGGCTCTGCCGGGATTGTTAGATAAAAGAACGTGCCCCAGGTATGCCCCATGATAAGGCTCAAACATCACTATACTGGGGATGCCCCACGATAGGGCTAATAGGGACTTGGAGGGAGAATCTGTACTGCCGGGAACGTGAAGATGAACAACTTCAAACAACACTGCATCGGGCAACTTCACTGAGGAGAGACCATACGAGGTTCTGCAGGACAAAGATACAGTCATGCTCGAGATACGAACAATTGTCTTACCTGTTGGTAATCATACCACCCCCGGGAGAGCACTGTGGGTCTCCTAAGTATTCTTTCCATCATTGTGAATGTTCACTTTGTTTAAGAACAATTTTGAAAAATTTGTTTATTTTGAAAACAATGATACTTTATCAATTAAAACATGCAAAACGTTTGTTGAGTTGAAACAAATAAGAATGCAAATAATTGGATAAAAGCTCAAATTGATGTGATGGAATGGTAGTCTGCAAAGGGCGAGACTCCGTGGATCTGTACAAGTTTGAAATCGGTGATATATATTGGAGAGGGCTACATCGAACATAATGACCTTTCCTCTACCATTCTGAATTTGCGATGTATTCAAAGCTTCAGTCGACGACGAGTCGAGAATCCCTGACGGATGACAGATATAGAGCACAGTCTTGTCAAGATGCAGTTACTTGCCAAATCCCTAATTTTTGCCTAGATTGCCCCAGTGTGAGGTGTTCAATCTAGCGGGATGTAAATTCTTTTTTTTTTTCAATGTCTCTAACTTTTGCCTGGATCGCCCTTTCGGGTTTTCAATCCACCGAGACGCTCCTTTTTGCCTAAGTCGCCCTTTGGGGTGTTCGACTTAGCGAGCTTTTGCTTTTTGTTTTTGTTTTAGGCGAAGTATTTCTTGACTGCATCTGGATCCACAGGACGAGTGAACTTCTTCATTGTTGTAAGTGTCAAAACATTGCCTGAAAAGGCTCTCGTGACAACATGTGGACATTCATAGCTTGGGGGTTCACTTGCCCCTGGAATCGGGCACGAAAGACAAGACTTTTTTGAGCATGAGTCACCTTCTCGGAACACACGAGGCTTGACCTTCTTATCGAATGCTTTTTCACTCTCTGCTGATATGACTGTCCATGACACATGGCAGTTGATCTCTTCCTTTCGATCGAATTCAGCATCAGCCAACTTGGGACTTTGAGGGTGCTATTTTTTTTGTTTCTTTCTTTCTTTTTCTTTCTTTTGATTTGGATTTCTTTTGATTTTGCACCCTCTCTTTCTTTTTCTCTTCTTTTTTCTTTTTTTTTTTTTTGATGCCCCAGTTGGCTGTTCTGCTGATTCTCGAGATGCAGCTGAGTGATCTTCTTTTCTTGCTCAAGAAGTCGGGCAATCTCGTCAGGAATCCCTTCAACATCATCTTCGTCCGCTTCGAATACAGGGAATTCAAAATTGGGAGATGACGTCCGATCATTATGTTCAATGGGTTTGAGAAATAACCTGCATAAAGATTTTGATATGAAAAGCTCTTTGAAAATCAAACAAGACAATCGTTATGCAGATGAAAAGATTGCTTTTATTCTTGTTTTTTAGGGTTTTTTGTGATCACCAATTTCATGCAAAAAGCGAAAAGGGAAAACAAATGGAAAAACAAATGTTTAACATGAATTTATTTGAATGAAAATATCATTGCACAAAATGTTGCCAACAATGTCATCACTTCTCCTTTTGGCATGGGAGAAGGGTTTTTAAACAAAGTGATTATTACTCTGACTTATGAACAACTGTAGGAAAGCCCACAGTGACCCAATTGTGATAGATCCCTCCAGGGATGACAACTGTCAGTATCCTTTGCATCAGTGTCATGAACCGGGCCATGTTTGCCCTCATTTCGGCCAATTCTGCTTGAACCTGATCCACACTCCTCTGATGATTGAGTTTGGTTGAGTAGCGGTGCGGACGATGATCAACAATCCTCTCTCAGTCAAAACCCAAAGTGAGAAGTCTCTCCCAAGCATGTCTGCAATGCAAGGATGATATGTGCATGATATGCATATGATGCGAATGCTATTTTATCATGAATGATCCTGAAAAGGATATGAGTATGCGAATTAACTTTCTCTTTTTTATGCATTACTATTTTTTTTGAAAATAAACATGCTATGATGCAAATGATGCAACATGACTGGTCAGGCTGTGCGTCTCAAGGCACAGGGTCGAAGCTTCAGCTTGAACTCGGAGTCACAATCCGTCTGAAACCCAAAGTCATCTGAGGAACTGTCATCTGAACCCATTCTTAGAAACCAAATCATCATCTGAACGAGTACCCTCAAATTCAGCCCAGGGATCCGAAATAAACGGAACCCTCTGATCAATACCAGGGTCAAACCTCCGGCGTCCAGAAACATATGTCCAGAATTCATAGTCACCATCAGTACCGGGAGTCACCAACTGTACCTGTTAAAATGAACAAACCCTTCCCCACTCACGGGTGTCATCTAGGCCAGGGTAAGGTCGAGAGAAACGCAGCATAAATAACCTTTCGTGGAATATCATCCTGTGCACACCCGATGTATGCACCGATAATATCCCACCAGGGTCTGAACTGCTCGTGATATCAATGTTCCGCTAAGTGGCGCCATACCACCCGCTTCCCATGAATCACTCTATTCCTAGGTTTCCTAGATTTCACTCATAGCCTGGGTATTGGGCCTTTTACCTCGAGTAACTCCCACCCCAAACAGAGAAACACAGCACAACCAGCAGATGAATATGAATAAATGCAAACATTAATGCAAACAATAAATGCAAACAGTAAATGCAAATATATACAAATGAATGCAATAAATAAACACAGCACAAAGCAACCAAACCCTAACCTAGAGAGCGCTAGGAGAGACTCGCTCAGGGAAGATGGACCAGCACAGGTCAACTTCTCGGATATCCCCAGTGGAGTCGCCAGCTGTCGCATCGCGCGAAAAACCGGCGGGAAAAGAAGAACAACAGAGCCGCCACCGTGCGTTATTTATCCCAAAAGAGGGAAAGGAAACGCTCAGAGTAAACCTGGAAAAGACATGGTCTCGCGACCAAAGAGAATGGGTTCGGGAGTCGGTTATGCGAAGGGAAGGTATTAGCACCCCTACGCATCCGTAGTACTCTACGGGATCCACGCACAAAAGGAAGGATAAATGGTTGCTAAACACTGCTCAAATACTCACACACACTGGCTGAAAGAGACGAAAGAGACTGACTGAAACTGACTCGGTGGGATATCGCATCCTGGGCCTACTTAGTCTATCAGGCATAGACATCAGAGTCGAAGTAGTTCGGACTGGGGAGACGACACATGCTCGCTAGGATGTCGCATCCTGTGCATACGTATCTTCTCGGACGAGAGAAGAATCAGAGCATTCGTAGCTCGGCTAACACGCACACAAACAAACACAGGCAAAGGCAAACGTGGAGCCTGAATGCCAATCACTGGACTTACATCAGCATCCGAACCTAAACACACGCACACTGGAACCCAAATGCCACTCGATGGACTTACATCAGCTTCCAAGCACACAACAACACAACAAGTTGATAGGGAGTCGGGGACTCGAGCCTATAACTGTCAAGCACACACTCAAACAAACAGACAACGAATTGCTAAGGAGTCAGGCACTCGAGCCTAGCAACTGTCAGACAACTCACACAAAAAGAAAAAGGGCGCCCGGAGAGATCAGCTCAATCTCCTGCCTACATACTTCATCTGGTATGAAGATCAGGGCGATGTAGTTCCCCTACGCAGGGATAAAGGACTAGCCTAACCAGATAACAGAGGGAGACACAACTCTAGGGAGACTACGACTCGAGCCTAGATGTTGTCATGCAAATCATCCCTAAGTTAAGGTTTCTAGCTAAATGGCACAAGGGCCAACCTATCCTAAGCATGGCTCACACAGGAAGCAAGCCACACACACTTAACTTGCACAGGAAGCAAGCCAAGCAAAACCTAACTTGCACAGGAAGCAAGTCTAAACTAATCCTAACTTGCACAGGAAGCAAGTCAAACTATCCTAACTTGCACAGGAAGCAAGTCAAACAATCCTATCTTGCACAGGAAGCAAGTCAAACAATCCTACAAGCACAGATAGCACACGCTATACACAAACAAGTGGCTCAAACAAGGGTTAGGTTTTAGTCAAGGGGTCATATCAACCTCGACAAACAAACCTCTGGAACTGGGTGAATGTTGCTCTTAACCTTGCCATTGAGGGGCTAAGGTGAAGCAGATGAAAGGTGAGTGAAGATGAGACTTCACAGCTCTTATCCCTGGCCTGGGAGAGCTTAAGACAAGAATGTGTGGGTTCAGAAAGGGGGAACCCTTCTACACATTTAAACTGACTCAACTGTACAGTTGTACAAGATCTTGGGTTCGTATCTGCAATGCATCAACACAGTGGTGTGAGCAAAGCAGATGACACACCGTGAATAGTGGGGGATAGATTGCATATCCCTACCTTCCACCAATTGCCTCTTCACTTAGGAGGACTTTGACTCTATGCAAGGACAAAAGTAAACATCCACAAACATTGCCTCTTAAGGAGGACTTCAGACAGTTGCCTGGCCAAGTAACAGGCCAGGTCTTCCAGACTACATGAAGTAAAAGAGACATACCTCAATGCAAATTGCTTACACAAGCAAAGCAAAGCAAAAAGTTCACAAGGAACTAAGCAACTAAAGCACCTGAAACAGTCAAGCAGATGTTAGTATGCAACTTCAAACAAAACAAACAGAAACAGACACCAACAGTCCATTAGAGGCACATGGATGTGCAAGGCATAAGGCTTAGGGCATGTGAGCCAAGCCACCTACAAAACAAATAGGTTAGACAATGATACTTGAGTAAGCTCAATCAAAAGAATTGGTCTTAATGGCCATTTGATGGTCAACCTGAAATCACAAACTCAAAGGTGAGTAGCAGGACCACTAGGGAAAGCCTAGGGTCAAAAGTGAATGAGAAAGTCAAAACAGCAAAGGATATCCAATCAAAGTCAAGTTTAAACATTCAAGAAACACAACCAATTGGGTTCACATTCATATCAATCATCATCATCATTTCATGAACCATTTAGGTCAAAGTATGGCAAACAGAAGCTCACAGAAGTCAACAGCAAGACTTAACTCAAAAGCAATCTAAACATTTTCCAAAAATCACCAAATAAATCATGATCAAACCTAACACATATCATGGTAAGCATGTCAAATTTCATCCCATTTGGACAAGTGGAAGGCAGTCAATGAAAATCAGAAAGTCAAAGCAATTTTGAACATGCTCAATGAAGTCAACCAAACATGCATCATCTTAGAAAAATCATAAGTCAAAGATGGTGTATGATAAATGAATGGGACTAAAACCATGGCAAAGATGAGGATGTCTAGTTATCACATGTCAAATTTCATGTCCATCTAATAAAGTATGAGAATTTCACAAATGAAGTGGGAACAAGTGTCACACAAAGTCAACATCTGACTAGGCAGGGAGGAAATCTCAAACAATTAGGAAATGCCACAAATAATTCCAAGAAAATTCATATGTAAACTAGACATACAAGAGTAGGTTCATGCAAAAAATCAAGTCATTTGGAGGTAAGGAAGCATGGCAATGAAAATCATGAAGTTGGACATCAATGGTGTGACACAAATTGTCACACCCTAAATTCAAAAAATCATAACTCTCAAACCACAAATGATAAATCCACAAACTTTATATCAAAATGAAGGTGAGTGTGTCTAGTTTCTCCACAAAACATTTCAAGCTCAAAGGATGCATCATCATAATTTCACAAAAGAAATGGCCAAGGGTGTCAAATGTGCATATATGTTAGGAAACCAATTATCAATTAAAATCCAGCCAATGAAAAATTAATTAAAAATCTCAATTAAATACTAGACACATTCATGAACATGATGGAAAAGGTTTCATGATTTTTGGATGGAAATTGAGAGAGAAATGAATTTTCAAAGTTGAATGAATAATTGGATGAAACATGAACAAGCAACATGGAGTAATGGTCAACACAAAGGTCAGCGTGGCATTTTTGAAATTACATGCACCACTAATTGAAACGACTGCGCTTAAGTGCCAGGAACCAAATAACCTCATTGGCCAATACGAAACGGAACAGTAAATGGCCACATGCAGTACGTGAATTCTGGGTTTTCAACATGGGAATTAGGGTTTTTCAAAGTTACAGCATGCTTCATCATCCTCATCAATTCGACTTTTTAGAAAATTTCCCAGAAAATGAAATTACACATACACACTTGTTCAGCATGGCAAGGCGAGTAATAATCCACTATCAATTTTCCATAAAACACAATCATATGCATGAATCAAGCAAAGAAAGTATGAACATCAAAGTTTGCTCAAGAACATGTATGCCCAGAAATGATCGAATAGCACATCATTAGAACCATTGAAGCATGCATAATACAAATCCCATCTTAGTTTTCATGGAAACATGGTAATGAATGAGAATCGAGCAAAAATGTAAATGCACACAAAACTTTATTCTCAGATTTCTTGCAAGTTAGCCAACCAATTCATATGAGACAAAATGCATCAACTTCAGCATGTTAAGACCTACACTAAACATGTGGTGGTTTGGCAAAATAAAGGATTCGAAAAAATACCAAGTTGAAGAGCAGAAGAAGATGCAGCCACCTTTTGCTTGTAAATGCTTGCAACAGTTATCCTTTATGCTTTCAAATGAAGAATGAATGAGGAATTTTGGCTTGCAACACAACAATTCAGTTCTGGATCCTTTATGCCATGGCAGGTGTTTGAAGATGACAGAGCTCGAGGGTGGAGTTCCAGCAAGGTTTTGATGGCTCAAAGGACTCTCAAACGAGGTTCAAATGATGATGGAAGCAAAGGATGCTCATGTGTTTTGAAGCTTTTGGTCAGAAATCCCAAATGTGCCAAATTGCAAGAAGGGAGAAAAAATCAGAGGACAAGTGTTTGGTCTCCTGTTGGTTGGCAAGGCAGGGCTGGTTTATTGGAAGTTTGGGACAGAAAGTTTGAAATGCCAAATGGCAAGGTCAAATGCAGGTTTTTTAGGATGAGTGCTTTTTCTGCAATGTGTTTTTGATGGTTGTTAACTTTTGTTTCAAGTGACAGAAAAGAGGATCAAAAGCCCTGCTGTTAGAGGTTGTTTTTGGTACAAGGCCATGTTGCAACTTTGGTGCTTTTGGACAGAAAAAACCAGAAATGCCAAACCAAGATGAGTGAGCCATGCTTTTTCTGCCTTGGCCAAAATGGTTTATGACAGGGAAATGAGGTTTGGATATGGTGTCAAGGCCAGGTTTGTTTCCTTAGTGTTTTTTTGAACAGCTTTGGTGAAATGCAAGTGAGCAAGGTCATTTTTAGAATGAGTGTGAATTCATGAAGCTTGGTTGGTTTTTGATGTGGTGGTTGTTAATGAGATTTTTTTAATGACAGAAAATGCAGCATAGAACCTGCTGTTAGAAGTTGCTAATGTGGTTTTGAGTTTTTGTAACTTTTTGTCTTTTGGACAGTTTTTGACAGAAAATTTAGAATGCCCAAAACAGCCAGGTCCGGTTTGAGAGAGTGTGAACAATGGCTTTTGTTGCTGTGTTCAAAATGGTTTGTGTGTCTGCCATTGGTTTGTAGCATGACAGCAAAAATGGCAAGGCTGCTATGTGCAGTACCAAGCATGGCTAGTTTTGGTCCTTCCTTCCCAATTTTAAGCAAGCAAGCATGGCCATATGTACTACTGGTTTTTTGGCTGCAAAATGTGTGCACAATGACAGAAAAAATGCTGCATAATTGCTGTTCTTATGAGGTACAAGGCAAGGCATGGTGAATGGTATGGACAAGTATGGTTAAATTGTACTTTTCTTACAATTCAAGCAACCAAGCAATGGCCTTATGTACTGCACAAAATGAGTTTGCAAACACACTTAAAATGATATTTCTGAGCTGTCCCAATTGGCCAAATGTTAAAAAAATGTTTATATCAAAAAGTCAACTCTTGGTCAAACTTGCATTTAAATGAGATAGGTCAAAAAATGCCATTTTGATTGGTGAAGTTTTGGCTCATGAAATTTATATTTTTGGAAAGAGGGGATCAAATGTGACTTGTAGGAAAAAACCCCACCAAAATTGGCCAAACGGTTTGAGAGATATGGCCCTTTGAAGTTCAAGATTTTCTGAAATCGATTCGATCATAACTTGCCAACCACACATGGGAATTGAGAGTTCTTGGACTTTTTGGAAATGGGAGAACAAGATCTTCAACTTTCATGTTGGGCAAAAATTCATTTGAGGCTTGTATCATGATGTAAGTTTGAGGATCAAGACTTTCCATTTATGGCAGGTTTCAGTTACAGGTCCAGTTTCCATTTTTGGAAACTTTTGATCTGGCTTCAAATTCTTCCATGATGGTGTTTGACATGATATATGAGGACTATTTGGCCATGAATGAGCTCTCACAAACCAATTCCAATCATCAAATCACTGATTAAATGGACAGCTGACCAACAGTTGACTTTTAGGGTTTCTGTCTGATTGAACCTCTTCTGATGAATTCCAAACCCTAATTCCTTGAGATCTTGACTTTAAATGATGTCCCAAGACATATGAACTCTTGATTATTGATCATGGTGCCCAAATTCCACAAGAATGGCCACCATCCACTGCTTTGACTGACTGTTGACTTTCTTTGACTTTTGACTGTCTGTGTATGAACTGACGACCTCTGAGCCTTCAACCCTTGACATGAACACTTCAAAAATACCTCCAAGTCATGTGAACTTGTTGGACAAACCCTAGGGCCTTGGCTCCTTGAAAAATGCATTTGCTTGCTTGACTGACTGATCTCCTGACCAGTTTGACCTAATTCTTTAATTGGCTTGCACTTGAGGCAAAAGGGGCAATGCAATGCTATGCAATGGACCATGATATGCTATGACCTAATATGAAAATGTATGTACAATGATAGGTGCAAATTTGAGGTGCTACAAAGTGCAATCACATTAAGCCCGTTAGTTGTACATACTCATAGTAAAGTGACTGGTTAGTGATTATGATCTTAAGCACGGGGCTCTGGTACATAAGTCGGTGTAACCCTTTTATTCAACCTAATTTGCAGTCGTGTGGGATTGGATCGTAATCCACCCTACCATGTTCAGCACCAGATACCTCTGAACCAACCAGCAAATAGGCTTATTATTTTATTTTTTTCTAAGCATGGGGCTCTGGTACATAAGTTGGTGTAACCCCTTTATTCAACCCAATTTGCAGTTGTGGGGGATTGGATCGTGGTCCACCCTACCAAGTTCAGCACCAGATACCTCTGAACCAACAAACAAATAGGCTTATTATTATTTTATTTTTCTCCTGCATGTTCCGCATATGTTTTTATTTTTCCGGGTTAAATGACCGTGTGAGAGTCACCTAGCCCGGATTTTCATGCGGTTTGGGAACAAAGCAGGGATTTTTTTGTGATCATTCACTTATTTTCATCGGTCCCCTATGTAGAGCATGCTTAAGTCGGAGCTGACTGCTAGGATAAACTACTTAAGGACCTATTTTGGAACAAAAACTGGGGCTACATCATATGGGGTATCGGGATCGACTCTTATAATCATGAAGCCTAAGGTGTTAAAACAATACCGATTTTTGAAAATGTTTTCCCAAGTCTTTTACATCCTATTATAAACCTGTCTTGTAGCCTAAATGTTCAAGATGTACTGTTTTCTTGGCTAAATTTTTTTTTGGTAAGGTTAAAGAAATGGGGAAAATAAGGATACACTTACACGGATGACTCGTCAGACACATGTTATTTTATTGAAAGGGAAAAACAAGCAAGTAAAATAAACAAAACATACTAAAAGTAAAAGAAAGCGATAAAAAGCAATAAAAGTGAAGGAAAGCAATAAAAATAAAGGAAAGATGAAAAGCGATAAAATCTCCTCCCACACTTAAACCGAACATTATCCTCAATGTTTCGACATGAGATAGGGTAGGAGTAACCTGGTAGAGAGAGAGAGAGAGAGAGAGAGAGCGTTAGGGGTGAGCACCGGTACCGTCATCGTCACTGCCCTGGTCAGGATGCCTGGGTCGACGACGTCTAGATCGAGTACTAAGTCCTTCCTGCAACTGCTGAGAGCGACCTAGGAGAGATCCTTGGGTGGCCTCGATGAGAGCGATGTGATGCTCATTAGACTGTCGCATGCGTTGCTGCGCGTTAGTGATCGTAAGTAAAGACTCAGTGACAGTCTGATGTGCTCGCTCACTACACTGCTGGGAAGCTACCATAAAACTCATATTGTCTGACAGTTGTTGGTTTATGGTGTTCAAGAGGGTGTCACGCCTTTCCTCACGAGCCAGGTGCTCGCGCCACATCTCCTCGGTGATGTAGAAACCGGGAGTGGTACCTACAAAAGGGTTAGATGAAGAAGGTGAGGTGTGTGCAGGTGATGCAGTAGGAATATCATGAGCTGGCGATTGGTCACGTCGGTCATACTCATCATCGGTTCCTTGCCCTTCGTCCATAGGGACGTTAGGTGGCAAAGGACCGGTAAATGGCGGAGCATCAAGATCGTATGTCCAATTCCTCGCATGTTGCACATCCGTACACTGAGAGCAAGGTAGGACAACGCTGGGTACAGCTGCACCATGTATCATAAGATAGAAACCACCTTCTCGCCGCACCTTGCATAATTTCATATCTTTCAAAAACTTCAATTTAATGGTGCGGTGAGGGAGTGGTTCCAAGGTGGCCAACTCAGCGTGTAGGTTTAACGCTCTAGAAATGGAGGTGATCAAACCACCGAAAGAGATGGTTCCTCATTTCTTAAGGATGGCAGCCATATGAGCCAGCATGAAAGGAACAGGATTGATCCTGCGATCAGTGAGGCAACCCTGTAAAAATAGTAATTCTCGGGCATTTACTTTGTTAGAGTTTTCCCGGCTAAATATAGTACATGCCAAAAGGTATCTAAAAATACGTATGGTCGGGTTATGGATATTTGAAGCCAAAATTCCTTCAAAGGAAGTGACATTCACATTAGATAATCGGTTCCAAAAAGTAAATGCCTCGAGTGCCCATTCAGCATCTAAGGGCGTCTCACAAATAGCACCATCACCATAAAGCATTCCGAGAAATCCCGCTAAAGCATCGGTAGTGTACTCGTATTCTACATTAAACATCCTAAAATAAACGGTACCTACCGTGCTAGCAGTACCAGGATGGACAGTGTAAACCAGGGAACTTAAAAATTTCCTAGTGAGCCTATCGTAGGTGGGTGCTTTAGTAGCAAAAATATTGTGTAATCCTAAATTGTCTAGCATATGGAATACACTATGATATGTGCCTAGAGTGTATAAATAGTCTTCATGGACATACCTGGTAGAGAGGATCTCCCGAGTTTGCAATCTTTGCAAAATCTTGTTTTGTCGCTCACCGGGCTTTCCTCCACGAAGAGTCATATCCTTAAACTCCATTCCGGCCATTAATGGAGGTTGTAGATGAAAATGAGAATTTATAGAAAAGAAAAGAAAAAAAATGGAATTTAGTGGATTTTTGGTGGAGAGTTGAGGAAGTGAAGATGGAGAATTGTTGGTTTGTAGTGAAAGTGAGAAGATTGAGAATTTTTATGAATTTAGTGGAGTTTGGAGAAGAAGAGAATAGGTTTGGAGAGGTTGAAGAAGGTATAAATAGTGAAAAAGGTAAATCTGACCGTTACGTCATGGCGCCTGCCATGGAGCCCGCCATGTCTTCGGATATGGTTTGGGCCGACTGTGTTGTTTGCTTCTTGGGCCTCAATTCTCTCGTCTTCATTTTTGCAATGGGGGGTGTATATAGGTATCCATGAACGCTGTTTTTTTATTTATTTATTTTAAGCTTGATAAAATAAAATGAAACGAAATAAAATAAAACAAAATAAAGTAAAACAAAATTAAATAAAACAAAACAAAATAAAACAAAATACAATAGTAAAGTAAAACAAAAATAAAACAAAATAGAATAATGGACATAAAAAACATAATAATTAATATATATATATATATATATATATATATATATATATATATATATATATATATATATATATATATATATATATATATATATATATATATATATATATATATATATATATATATATATATATATATATATATATATATATATATATATATATATATATATATATATATATATATATATATATATATGTGTGTGTGTGTGTGTGTGAAGAGTCAATAATTCACGAGTCCAGAGATGTTAGGAAATAAAGCAAGCATAATGTCATAGGAAACGATAAAAATAGGCATGAATAATAAGTACAGAAAAAAATAGGGAAATTCAAACGGTATTTCTCGATCCATGATGGCATCAGTGCTCGGGATATAGTGGAGTCTCCTCGACTTCGTAGCCTAGAAACTGCGTGATCTGGCGTCGGAGATCGGCGATCTCATCATGCAGCATATCAGTCTCGGTGTCGTGTGAGGCAACTGCTACCTCGACCTGCAGGGCAACATCAGGAAGCTCTTGGCGAAGCTCGGCTATCTCCATGCGAATCTTAACCAATTCGGACTGCATGCTCGGAGTCTGGAGATTAGGATTGTTGGTACGGACTTTAATTCTGATCGGTGCAATCTTCGACGCGTCTACTGTCTCTCCCTGCCCTTCTATGGCGTAGACCCAGTTGGCCTGATCAATGACACAAGTCATCTGAGGGTCAGGTAAAGTGAAGTAGTATATGGTCTCACCCTCAATTAACAGCCTGTATTGATCCGAATGGAAAGAGGATCTCCTCATCAGACCACGGTCCAGACAAAAATCAACATCTATCGTGGTGTAGCTGCAATAAGGTGTCAGGTGAGACAGTCTCCTATCGAGTCCTAGGGTTGAGGCTATGTGAGTCATAGTGCTTCCGACATGTATGGGGCTCGCAACAGAGCGAGCATTAAGGTGTAAGCTCTCGATCAAGAAAGCTCCACAGTCTACCGGGCGTGACTGAGTAGTACAATACATGAAGAAAATCTCTTCAGCACTCACATGCGCATCAGGGTCACTCTTCCCCAGGAAGGTGTGGGCAATGATCATCTGGAAGTATCGAAAAGCAGGGTTGTAAATTTTGTTAGAGATCTGGGCTGAAGGGTCAGGATTACCTCCACATGTGATATCGCTCCAAAACTTCTCGACGTCTCGGCTCAGAAAGTAGCTCATGGGAAGCTCGGACGAAGCATCATAGGCAGTATGGAAACCAAGCAAGTCGCCCAAACGCTTGTGGTTGAAGATATATTCTACCCCAAATAATCTGAAGTTAATATATCCTCCATCACTGGCATGACCGACATAAGGCTCGTAGACAAGTGAGCTCAGGAACTCCAAAGTCAGGTTCCTCTAAGTCACATGCATAACATCTGTATATTCATACCACTGTAACTGATTGCATAAGTGCCTGACACTAGGCTTAATGCCCAATGCCTCCATGTATCTCGAGTCGGGATATCTAGTAGGCAGCATCGGACGCTGTGAAAGCATGGTGTAGTGTTGCTCTTGAATTGGGTCACAGAAGATTACTGGCATGGTGTCGATATTCTCCATTCCTGAAAAGTTAGATTTGAAACAGAGGACACCTGAAATCATAAATATTATGACTGTTAGTCTCCACATAGATATACATATATAAAATAAATAAAAATAAATATTAATTGAAAATAATCAAAGTAAAGGAAAAAGAGTCATGGGTTGCCTCCCATGCAACACTTGTTTAACGTCGTTAGCTTGACGATTCGAACTTTATATGTTAGAGGTAGGAACTGGAGGGTCCGTCAGAGTCTGGTCATGACATTCTGTGGGTATGTCACCTCCTTGGTATTGCTTCAATCTTTGTCCATTTACCACGAATTGATTACATGAGTTGTTTCGGATTTCAACTGCTCCGGATTTCAGGATTTTGGACACCTCAAATGGGCCTGTCCATCTCGAACGCAGCTTACTTGGAAAAAGACGTAATCTCGAATTTAAGAGAAGAACAAAGTCTCCTATATTAAATTCCTTTTTCACGATCCTCTTGTCGTGCCAAGCTTTGGTTCTCTCTTTGTATATAACGGCATTCTCGTAAGTGTTCTGGCGAAGTTCCTCCAATTTGTGAATATCAAGGATTCGCTTCTTGCCAGATGCTAGGTAATCCAAATTTAGGGTCTTGATGGCCCAATATGCCTTGTGCTTGATTTCAAAAGGCAAGTGGCATGACTTCCCATAGACCAACTGGTATGGTGTAGTTCCAATGGGGGTTTTGTAAGCAGTTCTGTAAGCCCACAGTGCTTCTGCTAGCTTTTCAGACCAATCTTTTCTAGATATTGATACAGTTTTCTCCAAGATCTGCTTAATCTCTCTATTGGATACTTCCATTTGACCATTAGTTTGGGGGTGATATGGTGTTGTTACTCTGTGTTTTACTCCATATTTCCTTAGGAGCTTGTTAAATATTCTGGATATAAAATGCGATCCACCATCGCTTATGACAAGTCGTGGGACTCCAAATCTGGGAAAGATATTATTCTTGAACATCTTGATGACTACTCTTGTGTCGTTGGTGGGTGCGGCTATAGCTTCTATTCACTTGGACACATAGTCAACTGCTACCAAAATGTACTTGTTTCCCAATGAAGATGGAAAAGGTCCCATGAAATCTATACCCCAAACGTCAAATAGTTCTACTTATTGAATGTTCTTCAAAGGAATTTCATCGCGTCATGAGATGTTTCCTGCACGCTGGCACCGATCACATCAGACAATATAAGCATGGACATCACGCCATAATGTCAGCCAATAAAGACCAGCTTGAAGGATCTTAGCGTATGTCTTGGATGTGCTTGAATGTCCACCATAGGGTGAAGAATGAAAATGCTCTATGATGTTTCTGACTTCTTCTTCCGGTACGCAACGTCAAAATATGTTATCAGTTCCTCTCTTGAAAAGGAGTGGTTCGTCCCAATAGAAGTGTCTTATATCTTTAAATAACTTCTTCTTCTGTTGATAGTTGAGGTCAGGTGGTAGGATATCGACGGCTAGATAGTTCACAAAATCAGCGTACCATGGTACTTTGCTAATCTCTGAAATCGTCCCAAGGTTATCTCTGTCAGGTTCAAGGGGAGTAGTATCTATCTTAGCTACTAGTCTATCATAGGTGAAGTCATCATTTATAGGTAAATGATCTGGCTTTAAATGCTCCAATTTGGAAAGATGATCAGCAACTACGTTTTCTGTTCCTTTTTTGTCTCTAATGTCTAAATCAAATTCTTGTAGCAAAAGGATCCACCCGAGTAATCTAGGTTTTGCATCCTTTTTTCTCAAAAGGTAACGGATAGCTGCATGGTCTGTATAGACTATAATCTTAGATCCTACAAGATAAGACCTAAATTTATCGATTGCGAAGACTACAGCTAGGAGTTCCTTCTCAGTTGTTGTATAATTTAATTGAGCGGCGTCTAGGGTTCTACTAGCATAATATATTACATGTAGTTTCTTATCTTTTCTTTGCCCTAAAACAGCTCCTATAGCGAAATCGCTAGCATCACACATTATTTCGAAGGGTTTAGTCCAATCTGGGGTTTGTAGAGTGAGTGATGAGATTAACGCTTGTTTTAACTGGTTAAAGGCTTTGATGCATTTCTCATCGAAAATGTATTCGATGTCTTTCATCAGAAGGCCGGTCAAGGGTTTCGTTATTTTAGAGAAGTCTTTTATAAAGCGTCGGTAGAAACCGACGTGTCGAAGGAAACTACGGACTTATCTAACTGTCTTAGGAGGGTTAAGGTTTTCTATAACTTATATTTTTGCTTTATCGACCTCAATGCCTCTTTCAGATATTATGTGTCCTAATACTATGCCTTCTTTGACCATAAAGTGGCACTTCTCCCAGTTTAACACTAGGTTGACTTCTACGCATCTCTCTAGGATTTTCTCAAGGTTAATAAGGCAGTCTTCAAAGTTTAATCCACATACCGAGAAGTCATCCATAAATACTTCCATGATTCCGTTGAGTTAATCCGCGAAGATTGACATCATACAACATTGGAAAGTAGTTGGCGTTTTATAGAGTCCAAACGGCATTCGTCTGCAAGCAAAGGTTGTTTTCTCTTGATCCTCGGGGTGAATGGGTATTTGGAAAAATCCAGAATATCCATCAAGATAACAAAAGTAAGAGTGTCTGGAAAGACACTCCGCCTTCTATGCGTTTAGCGACATGCTCTCCTTTTTCGTTCTGCACAACTGTGATGCCTCCCTTCTTGGGTACCACATGTACAAGACTTACCAACTTACTATCAGAGATCTGATAGATTATACCAACTTCCAGTAGTTTAAGGACTTCCTTCTTTACTACTTCTCTCATCACATGGTTTATTCTTCTCTGATGTTCTCTGGAGGGTTTTGAATCCTCCTCTAGTGAGATCCGGTGCATACGCACAGATGGGCTAATACCTTTTAAATCAGAGATGTTGTACCCTAAGGCAGAGGGGTATTTTCTTAAAACGTTCAAGAGTCGATTCATCTCGTCTTGGTTTAAGGTTGCACTAAATATTACTAGGCGGTTTATTTCTTCATCCAGGAACTCATATCTTAGGTTCTTGGGTAATTCCTTAAGTTCTTGGGCTGGTTTTTGAGAATTAGGTGAAGGGTCTGGAGTAAGATCTATACATTCGTTATCGAGAGGTTCTGTTTCCTCTAAATCGTCATCCTTTTCATTCGGGTTTGAAAATGGTTCGATCTTAGGTTCTCCCTGATCAAATTCTCTTATGCACCCATCTATGATATCGATCGCATAACATGCGTCTCCTAGAATTGGTGCCATCAGGAATTTTGAAAGAATGAACTCGATCTTTTTATCCCCTACTTCGAAGGTTAATTTCCCTCTTTTGACATCTATTATAGCTCCGATTGTTGATAAGAATGGTCTACCTAAAAGGATAGGGATATCTTCGTCTTCTTTGATATCTATGACCACAAAGTCTGTTGGGATATAAAGTTGACTGATCCTAACTGGGATGTCTTCTAAAATGCCTACAGGATACTCAACAGAGCTATCGGCTAATTGAAGGGACATGTTAGTCGGTTGCAACTCTCCTAGGTTTAACCTCTTACATACAGCTAAGGGCATTAAACTTACACAAGCGCCTAAGTCTAGGAAATCTTTGTCGATCACATGGTTTCCTAAAATGCAAGGTATAAAAAAACTGCCAGGTTCTTTCTCCTTCTTAGCAAGTTTATCCTCAGAAAAAAAGTTGCATTCCAAGGGTTTTGGATCGTCGAGCCTACGCTTGTTAGTCAAGATGTCTTTGAGAAATTTGGCGTAAGACGGAATTTGGGTGATAGCTTCGGTAAAAGGAATCTCTACATGAAGCTTTTCTATCACTTTTATAAATTTTTGATATTGGTTGTTGACTTTGGTTTGTTTAAATCTCTGCGTATATGGGATTGGTGGTTTGTACGGGGGTGGTGGTTTGTAAGTTTTATCCTTGGCTTCACCTTCTTGGTTGGTTTGTTTCTCGGATTCCTCCGGCTCCTCTTCTCGGTTGTTAGAAGTTTTGGACTCGCTCATTGCTGGGTTCTGAGGCCCTTCGTAAGCGGTCCCACTTCGTAACGAGATAATGTTAGCTTGCCCTCGAGGGTTTGGTTGAGGTTGTCCGGGAAATTGGCCTCCAGGTGTAGTTTGTGGGGCTTGGTTTTGTGCTACCTGTGAGATCTGGGTTTCAAGCATCTTGTTATGAGTGATTATCTGATCAACCTTGGTTCCTAATTGCGTTATAAGTTCGTTCACGTGAATGTTTTGGTTTAGGAATTCTTTATTTTGCTGAGTCTGGCCCGGTATAAAGCTTTCCATGATCTTCTCAAGGTTAGACTTCTGGGGCACAACTTTCATATCTTGGTTTGGTTTTTGGGCTTGATAACCTTGCGGTCTCTGAGGTGCATTGATTTGGATAGGGTTCTAGTTTTTATAGGAGAAATTCGGATGATTCTTCCATCTAGGGTTGTAAGTGTTTGAAAATGGGTTACCTTGGGTGTAATTCACTTGGTCGGTATTTAGGTCGTTCAAAAGGTTACACTCCGCCGATTCGTGTCCTTTAGATCCACAGAGTTCTCACTCTGTGTGGACTACTGCTACGGTGTTAGTGTTTGTAGACATATGTTCGATCCTAAGGGCTAAAGCGTCCATTTTCGCCTGCATCATGTCTAGAGAGCTTACCTCATATATTCCACCTTGGGTCTCCTTTTTCTCTATTGATTCTCGTTCAGTTCCCCATTGATAATGGTTTTGGGCCATATCCTCAATTAGGTCACAAGCTTCTGGATAAGGTTTCTTCATCAGCGTGCCACATACGGCAGCTTCGATGCTCATCTTGGTGTTATAATGGAGTCCATTGTAAAAGGTGTGAACGATCACCCATTGTTCTAGGCCATGGTGTGGGCAGACTCTTAATATCTCTTTATATCTCTCCCAAGCTTCAAAAAGCGATTCTCCTTGGTTTTGAGAAAATCTAGTTATTTGGTTTCGAAGAACAACAGTCTTGCTAGGGGGAAATATCTAGAAAGGAATACTCTCCTAAGGTCTTCCCAGGTAGTTATTGAATTAGATGGAAGCGGATCTAGCCATGAATGTGCTCTATCCCTGAGGGAGAAAGGAAATAATCTTAAACGGATCGCATCGGGTGAAGCGCCGTTAGATTTAAAGGTGTCGACTAGTTGGATAAAAACTTTTAAATGTTGATTCGGATTCTCGGTTGCGAGGCCCGCGTATTAGTTTTGTTGCACTAGTTACAACAAAGACGGTTTTAGTTCGAAATTGTTAGCAGGTATAAGGGGGTCTACTATACTCGAACTAGGTTCCTCATCAGAGGGTTGGGAAAATTCCTTAAGAGGTCGCCTATCGCGATTCTCGGCCATAACTTTCTTAATTCGGATGAGTAAGAGGCGTGTATGAGTATAACGTTCGGGTTCCGCTAAAGGATCTACTAAATTTCCGGTACTACGGGTTCTTCGCATTTACCGGCTAAAAATGCCTTAGTCTATACGGTGTAACAACAGGGTACTAAATTTGACGAAGTTGGTCCCCGACAACGGCGCCAAAAACTTATTCGCTGTGATTCGCAAGTGCAAGAATAACGTCAAAGTAATATAAAAGAATATCGATCCCACAAAGACCAATCGTCAATCTATCGAATACTATCGTTACGGTGTTTATCTAAGGCGGTGTAAAAGAGATATTGGGTTTGCAAAATAACGGTAAATAATAAATGCAGGTAAAGACAGGTTGAATGTAATTCACGTCAGTTAAGTGATGTTTCGATTGTCTAAATAGAACTACTTATGAGGCAATATTTTCTACTCTTGAAAAGAACCCATTTAACAGGAACTGTCGCTTTCGCGTATTCAAAACCGAGTTTACCCTTAAATTAAGGCCTTTTATTGTCACTTATAAAAGGTGCGCAGAACGCTAAAGTAGTAAACCTATTTATAAGAAATAAGACTCATAAACTTAGTTGAAAAGTGGTTTTGATCTGGAAAGTTTACACAAGGAGTTTACTGATTTTAAATCTATCAACGCGTCCGAAAACAGTTTCAAAAATAGTTTTTCCTTAAAGTGATAAAGATTCCTAGTTACTACGCCAGGGTGCTTTCGCACTCCTCGAATAATTAAAACTAACCAAGTTTGTTTTAGAAAACTCAAGTTAAAAATCAAAACAGCCTTTAAAGTATTTCTACAGATTTCAATATGTGAAACATTACTTTAATCGCGATCCTTACATTCTAACGTTTAAAAGATTTAGCCAGACATGATAACACAAACGAACACAACGGTGTTAATCATGATGAAAAGTTTGTTTTAGAATGTGAGGCGTAGAGAGCGAGTAAAGTGCATAAAGTAAATAAAATAAAACGAGTGCAGAAAATAAATAAAGTAAAAGCGAGTGCGGGAAATAAATAAAATAAAAGCGATGCGGGAAATAAATAAAATAAAGGCGATGCGGGAAATAAATAAATAAAGCAATAAACAAGAACCTGCTCCAAACGGAAGCTTCGATTCTGATACAAAAAATAAACCTCCGACTCCTGAAGCTAAAGACGACAGCAACTCGAAGTGACCCAACTCAATCTCACAAAGATGTGATAACCCCCCGATGTGACGGATTATCGCTATTACAAATGATACACTATGCTTAGTGTTATAAAACTAAGTTGGATGATAGAAAACGAAATGAAATGAGCTATTTATAGAGATTCTCAGCAGTTTGTAAAGACCATGGTGCCCTCCAACTTCCCCTTAGTGGACTTTAGTGGGAACGTGATTTCCAAAGGTGGCGCCCGCCGTCCCTTCATGGCGCCCGCCATGTGCGTAAATGGGGTGAATCATGGGAACGTGGCGGTCACCTCCTGGTTGAGGGCTGGTGACTCATGGCTTCCCCTATAGCGGCCACCATGTGCAACGCCATGTGTGTAATTTTTCCGAAAAACCCTAATTTTAGGTCTTTTTGCTTCGTTTCTTCCAAAAGTGTCAGAAAGTGCTAAATATCTGAAAACAAGAGAAAAGAGAGCATAATACAAAATAAAAAGGTAATAAAGTCCTAATAAACATGTGAAATCCGAGTCAAAAACACGGTGTAATTCGGTGTGATCAGGGGTTGATGCGTGTCACGGGTGGCCGTGTTAGGCCATTGTCTTCCTTGCCACGCCCTCCTTTGCCTGACACGGCCCGTGTCAGGTGACACGAGTAGCCATGTTAGGCCTCTTTTACCGGGGTTTTCCACTCCTCTGCTTGCCGGAATCTTGCACTGTCTTGCTCTGAGTTCCCTGGTTCTTCTACCTGGATCTGTCGGACAAAAACACAGCTATCCCATGCATAAAATCACGAAAATATAATTAAGATATAAAAATGAATGGAAATGCTTAAATATTATACCGGAAGTAAAATTGACTTGAAAAGTATCAAAAATTCTTGCACAATGTTTCAAAATCCTTGGTTTCTTGTCGGATCAGTAACGAAAACTTAATGCAAATGGTGACTGATCACAACCCCAAACTTAGCTCATTGCTTGTTCTCAAGTAATGTTTCAGATAGCACTACGTGTCACTCCCCATGATTCTTGTTTCCTAACACTACTGAGATCATTCGCTAACGTCTTCCCTCTTCCTTCCATAAGTCCTGCTTTTTTCCTTGTTAGTTTTCAATCGCACTTCCACTTCAAAGCACCGTTTCACTTGTAAGCTTATATCACATTCTCACCAATTCTCTCGGGGTTAAGTGTTTTCACTCATAATTCAGAATATGCAATATCAACTCGCAAGTTTGAATAGTCTCTCTTTTCATATCACCTACACATAACACACACACTTTTGAGGTCTTTCGGGTTGTAACTTGGCTTGGGTTAGGGTTTGGATATTAAAAAAAACGGGAAACAAGTGGTTTTTGGTTCAGAATCGATGTTACCTACTGTGTTGGTTTCTTTTGTTTTTTTTTTTCCGCTCGGTTTTCTCTTTTTTTTTCTTCCTATTTTTCAACCGAGTGCCCTTTTTCGTGCTTCTTTTGAACCTTCGAGTTATAATTTTTTTCTTTTTTATTTTCTCTCGATGATTTCCTATTTCACTCTTTTTTCTTTTTGTTTTCGCACTTTCTTGGGCTTTGGGAACTCTTGGGGTTTTTACCCCAAACTTAGCTTTTCAACACAGTTTAAATGTATTACCATGACTCTGAACAGGGTAAGGAAGTGTTTTGGACAAGGGGTACATTTATGGGGTTTAAACAAACAAATGGATATAGACTCAAATGGGGTTTACAAGGGATATGATTATTTAGGATGGCTAGAAAGGCTCGGGGTTAATTTCAAACAACGTGCCTCAGTGTGTGTAATCATGCAGTGACAGTCCCAGAGAGTCTACGCAAATTTAGAATGATAAAGACAAAGCTGAATATCGCTCATGATGCTCAATGTGTTTGGATTTTTATGACTCACCCTGTTTGGTTAAGCTTTGACAGTATCCATAGTACTCTTTAGCCTGGTGCGACTTCTTCCTTACTTCAGAATGTACAGGACACTTATGTTGGTTAAGCTGTATACGTTGCGTCCGATCTTTCTTTTTCAGCAGTGTTAACTTCCTAGGGAGATCCTTCATAACAAGCCATGGTAAGTGGTGTGATCCTTTCATCCACTCCCACTCGTGATCATTACTATTTCCAAAATATCACCATAGACTTGAAACATTCGCATCATAATGTACCTTCAAACAGAAAAACTAACTCTAGAATGCAATAAAGTAAAATAACACCATACTGAAATAAATGACAAAATACTAAAAATGACAATAAAAAACATAAAATCTCCCTCACACATGAACCAAACATTGGCCTCAATGTTTGCAAACAAGAGCGAAGGAGAACACTCACAGTACCCTACTGAGGAGGTGGTTGTGGAAAATGCAACATCAATTGTCGTATCATGCTGCTCATCTCATCCAACATTGCCCCCTGCCAGGCTTGCTCAATGCCTTGCTGTTGTTGTTCCGTCTTGAAGTCACCTATTTCGGTTTGTACCCAGGTCCATTGGTCAGTGGACCAGGAAGAGGAACTTGCCTCCTGCTAGTTAGGTTCCTGATGTGGTGGTACAAACTGTTCCGGAGGTGTTAGAGGTTCCTCTTCTTCTGCCCCCGTGGCATCCACTTGGTCATCTACAAACTTCTCACCTGTAGTAAAATGGTCAGTGTCGTGGTCTTCCTCCGCGTCGGGGTCAGTGCTCACATACAACCAGTTGGCACAGTCAGTAACACTAACTCTATCTGGATCTGACAAAGCTATAATAAACCTCTTATGGATAAGCTCAAAATAGTAAGTAGGGGCAACAACAATCACACCTTGTTGAATTAGAGCGGACATGTCAATTTTGGTCTTACCTACAATTGGCATGTCATCGAGTAACACAGTTTTATACCCGAAATGCTCAGCTATTTGGGTGATCATGCCACCCACGGAGATGCCTCCGGAGTCTGCTCGACCAACTCTGCCCAGATAGTCAGCTGCAAAGTGTAAGACCCCAGTTTTGACCCTAAGATCCCTCATGGCATCATAACATTGCATTTGCATTGCCTCAAGGATCATAAGCATCTTGGCTCCTTACCTTTGGGTGGGACCTCTTGTGAGTGGTTTGAGATCACCAAGCATGCTTGAATTGTATATCATTTCTTTTCTCATTTTGTTTACTAACCAAAAGCACAAAAATATGTCACTAACATTTCTTGTTTGTAGCTTGAGCAATCACAAGGTCAAGAGCTCCAAGGAGATCCTTTGTGCAGAGATATGGCCAAGTGAAGATGATAGAAAGCATGGTAATGGTTCCCAAAGCTCTCATCCATCAAATATGCCTCCCTATCATCTCAATCCATCATTTTGATCAAAGCAAGTTAAAGGGTTTGAGGGTGGTTCCCCAAGGAAACCCTAGTTCATCTGATCATCCACAATGCCTTGCTCTTGAAGCAACCTCAGTCCATAGTCAAATAGAATCAAGGTAAGTTCTTTAATTCATCATTTCATGAATATTTGAACTTGTTTGAGTGTCCTCAATCACCAATTCATCAAGATATGAGTCATGGACTTGAGAAGTTGATCAGTCAATTCATCTGACTATTCTGAAATACACTGAGACCTAACTTTTTATGTGTTGGTCAAATGGAGATTATCCCAAAAGAAAAGATGTTCTTAAGGATAATATGAACAACTTTCATGTTCATCAAAAATTTATTTGAAGCTTGGAAGGTCATCTCCCACTCTAAGACATTATAGGTCATTTTGACTAAAACCCTAATTTTGGGTCAACTTCCCAAGAACATAACTCATTCATTTTTTATGATTTTGAGGTGGGATCAAATACATTGGAAATATTAAGATGTCTACTTCAAATGTTATGTTGAATAAAATTTCAAAATCTCAAAGGAAATACATGTGATAATGTAAAACATTATAGGTCACTTTGGACCAAATGCATTGAAAGTCAAAAAAGTCCAACTTCAAGTGCCCATAACTCTTTCATCAAATATCCAAATGATGAAAAAATTAAGTCCATCTTGATTGTCTTGAAAAGATCTACAACTTTGATGTTGGAGGTTTTTTTCATTTGAGGCTTGCATCATCAAAACAGAAGGACTTGAACATTTGCCAAATTTGGAAACTTTGCCTTTGCATGTCTTACACCTTACACTTTAAACTCAAAATTCACCAAATTCCACACTTCAAATGGATTTTTGCCCAATATAAATTTTTTTCCTTACATCAAGACCTTTCCAACCATTACTCACATGCTCATGTTTGGATTTGGCAAATGGCATTTTCGAAGAGGAGAATTTTTAGGCATAATTGTGCATAACATGTTGGAACTTATTATACAAGCTTGTGCATTGCCAATTACACGTCCATTTCAGCTCAATTATGTCTTAGATTGTATTTGGCATTGAATTTGGGCCTTTTGAATGATCATGCAAGCCCATGCAAAGAGTATCCATTTGCCATGCGCACGGATTGAATCACACTTGTCTTGCCTCTCCATCTATAAATAAGAGCATCATCCCATTCAATTTCATCCATGAATCAACCTGAAATGCAGCTGAACTGAAAACCAAACCTCTCACCAAAGGAACTATTTCATTTTCACTCAAATTTCCCAGATCTGAAATTCAACTAAATCTGGTTGAATTTCTAGATCTAAAGTTCCTAGACCTCTCTCTCATAGTCCATTGTACTTCTGTTTGGCCAAAGGAAGCAAGGAAGCAAGCTCAAATCTTCACAATTCAAAGGTGGTTCTCAACTGGTTTTTTCTTCGAAACTCACTATGTATTGATCTATTTGCTTGGATATTGTGTTGGCTGAAGTCCTCTTCATAGAGGCAATTGTTTTGAGTGTTCAATTTTCAAAATCCAGCAAGTTCATGATGAACACCATCATGCTTCCATCTCTGATTTCTCCATTTATAGGAATCTAGAGTGAAAGTGAGTGGTATAGGAGTGATGTACATCACTTCCTCTTTCGATTGATGCCTGGATCGCGTGTTTTGGCGCACATTTACTCTTCTGCAAATTTGAGCTCTCACCGGAGCTAGCCGGAGAAGACGGTGGCGCTGGCCACCGTCTGGTCTCCAGATCCAATCGTGGCCGTCCATTTCTTATTTCCAGATCTAATCCTGGCCTTTGCTTCTTATGACTTTTAATAATGCCATGTGTTTTGCTGATGACTTTGGTACACCATGGAAGCGCGCATGTGGAGCGTCTGATCAGCCACGTCAATTAATAAGGCTTGATCAGACGCTCCTTGTTTTTTTGAATTTTCTAATTTCTGATTTAATTTCTTTTATTTCCATTATTTTCAAAAATTCATATCTTCTTCATTTTAAATCCAAAAAATATGGGACCAATTGCATTCTTCTCCAAATAAATTCTAGTTTCTAAAAATGATTTTTGACATTTTTTATTTTGTCATTTGATATTTTTTGTGAATTTTCTCTTTTATGGTTATTTTTAATTCATTTTAATTAGGTTTTGATATTCAAAAGATACAAAAATATTTTCCTAACCTATTTGAATGATGATGGATCTATGAAAAATATTCTCATCAATTTTTTAATTGATTTGAGATTTATTTGAGATTTTAGTTCAATTATGTTATTTTTATTCATTTCTAATTGATTAAAAATAGTTTCTGACTTTTAAAAATGCTGAAATTTTTTGTCAAACTTTGTTTGACCTTGTTGAACTTGGGATAAATCACTTGGACCTTTCAAGGTTGATTTGAAGTGATTTTGAAGTTTGACCTTTCTTTTATTTTTAATTCAAGTTTATTTTTAATAGAGAAAATGCCAAAAATATTTTGCTTATTATTTGACCTCCAATCTTCATCCCATTTCTGGTTTCTCATTGTTTGACTTTGACTTTCAATGTCATTTGGTCAACACATATGGATTGGTGTCGCATTACGCGAAAAACCGGCGGGAACATAAGAACAACAGAGCCGCCACCGTGCGTTATTTATCCCAAAAGAGGGAAAGGAAACGCTCAGAGTAAACCTGGGAAAGAACATGGTCTCGCGACCAAAGAGAATGGGTTCGGGAGTCGGTTATGCGAAGGGAAGGTATTAGCACCCCTACGCATACGTAGTACTCTACGGGATCCACGCACAATAGGAAGGAAAAATGGTTGCTAAAACACTGCTCACACTCACACACACTGGCTGAAAGAGACACAAGAAAACACAAGAGACTGACTCGGCAGAATATCGCATCCTGGGCCTACTTAGTCTATCAAGCATAGACATCAGAGTCGAAGTAGTTCGGACTGGGAAACGACACATGCTCGCTAGGATGTCGCATCCTATGCATACGTATCTCCTTGGACGAAGGAGAATCAGAGCATTCGTAGCTCGGCTGACACGCACACAAACAAACACAGGCAAAGGCAAACGTGGAGCCTGAATGCCAATTGCTGGACTTACATCAGCATCTGAACCAAACACACGCACACTGGAACCTAACTGCCACTCGATGGACTTACATCAGCTTCCAAGCACACAACAACACGCACGGAGGGGTTGAAGACAAAAGATGGAAAAAGAAAAAAGGCGCCCGGAGAGATCAGCTCATCTCCTGCCTACGTACCTCATCTGGTATGAGGATCAGGGCGACGTAGTTCCCCTACGGAGGGTTAAAGGACTAGCCTAACCAGATAACAGAGGGAGACACAACTAGGGAGACTACGACTCGAGCCTAGATGTTATCATGCAAAATCGTCCCTAAGTTAAGGTTTCTAGCTAACTGGCACAGGGAGCCAGCCTATCTTGGTCATGACTTGCACAGGAAGCAAGCCACACCTACACTTAACTTGCACAGGAAGCAAGCCTAAACCAACCCTAACTCGCACAGGAAGCAAGTCAAACAAACATACAAGCACAGATAGCACACACTATACACAAGCAAGGGGCTCAAACAAGGGTTAGGTTTTAGTCGAGGGGTCATATCAACCTCAACAAACAAACCTCTGGAACTGGGTGAATGTGCTCTTAACCTTGCCATTGAGGGGCTAAGGTGAAGCAAATGAAAGGTGAGTGAAGATAAGACTTCACAGCTCTTATCCCTGGCCTGGGAGAGCTCAAGACAAGAATGTGTGGGTTCAGAAAGTGGGAACCCTTCTACACATTTGATACTGACTCAACTGTGCAATTGCACAAGATCTTGGGTTTTTATCTGTAATGCATCAACACAGTGGTGTGAGCAAAACAGATGACACACTGAATAGCAGGGGATAGGTTGCATATCCCTTGGGTTCTGCCAATTGCCTCTTCACTTAGGAGGTCTTTGACTCTGTGCAAGGACAAAATTAAACATCCACAAACATTGCCTCTTAAGGAGGACTTCAGACAGTTGCCTGGCCAAGTAACAGGCCAGGTCTTCCAGACTACATGAATTTTAAGAGATTATACCTCAAGCAAGTTGCTAAATAGCAAAGCAAAGCAAAGTTCACAAGGAACTAAAAGCAACTAAAGTACCTGAAATCAGTCAAGCACAGTTAGTATACAAGTCAAAGTTAAATCAAAATGAAACAGATGTCAACCAGTCAACACAAGCAAGTGAATGTGCAAGGCACAAGGCTCAAGGCATGTGAGCCAAGCCACCTACAAAACAAACAAGTTAGACAATGATATTTAAGCAAGCTCAATCAAAAAGAGTTGGTCTCATTAGTCATTTGTTGGTCAACCTGAAAACATAAGCTCAAAGGTGAGTAACAAGACCACTAGGACAAGCCTAGGGTCAAAAGAGAATGAAAAAGTCAAAACAGCAAAGGGCAAGCATCCAAAATCATGTTCAAACCATTAAGAAACACAACCAATGGGGTTCACATTCATATCAATCATCATCATCATTTCATGAGCAAATTAGGTCAAAGCATGGCATTTAGAAGCTCATAGAAGTCAACAGCAAGACTTAACTCAAAAGCAATCTTAAACATTTCCAAAAATCACCAAATAAATCATGATCAATCACAACCCACAGCATGGTAAGCATGTCAAATTTCATCCCATTTGGACAAGTGGAAGACAGTAAATGAAAATTAGAAAGTCAAAGCAATTTTGAACATGCTCAAAGAAGTCAACCAAACATGCATCAACTTAGAAAAATCATAAGTCAGAGATGGTGTATGATAAATGAGTGGGACTAAAACCATGGCAAAGATGAGGATGTCTAGTTATCTCATGTAAAATTTCATGTCCATCCAATAAAGTATGAGAATTTCACAAATGAAATGGGAACAAGTGTCACAAAAAGTCAACATATGACTAAACAGGGGAGAAAATCTCAAACAATTAGGAAATGCCACAAATAATTCCAAGAAAATTCACATGTAAACTAGACATACAAGAGTAGGTTCATGCAAAAAATCAGATCAATTGGAGGTCAAGAAGCATGGTAATGAAAATCATGAAGTTGGACATCAATGGTGTGACACAAATTGTCACACCCTAATTCAAAAAAAATCATATCTCAACAACCAGGGACTCAAAAAATACAAACCACATATCCAAATGCTCCTTAAGGTGTCTAGAACATGCTTGTAAAATTTCATGAATTTCTATGGAAGCATCATGATTTTATGAGTGATATAGCGAGCAAGGTGCGCAAAGTGACACATGAAAGTAAACCCTAGCCAAGTATTTATTCTATACGTGAACAATTCTATTAAAAATGCTCATAAAATCCAGCACATGATAAGGAGAAAGGTGAAAAAGGTATCATATAATTTGGATTAAAAATGGGGGAGATATGAATTTTGGATCATGAAAAGAAAATAAAAAAGAAAGGAAGCCAACTATGTGCATAGGATAACCATGTGGAAGAAAATAAAGGCCAAGGCAATTGAAATGCCACATCAGGGAATCGAAACCCCAGCCGTCCCAAACAAGGCGCGTTCCAACCACTGAACGCAGCGTTTCAATAATTAGGTGGCGAATGGCTATTGGTCATGGCGCACTAACATGTAGAGTCCATGCAAATAGGACTTCCCAGGATCAAAAACACGCTGGAGATTGAAACCAACGAGGGTTTATGCCATGCTCAAAGTGTTCGTCACTGTGATTTCCAGCAAGGCCAAAATTTCACCAAAGTCGACAAACAATATATCAATACGTTCGTCTAAACACGCACAACCTTAATCCAGCCTCTATATTCACTAAATTAAACTAACAACCAAAAACCAAACAAAAACATATTTGAGGGTGAAACTTTAAATCCATGTATTTCTCTCAATACGCAACCATTTTTTATGAATCAAAGCTCATTGTAACCAGCATAACAAGGTCTATCTAAAGCACATCATGATTTTGGAAATAGAGAGAGTCGAAATTTTACCGAGTTGGAAGAACAGTGTTGATTCAGTTGTTATTTGGTCTTTAATGCTTGAAACAGTTGCTCCTTAAGCTCATAAATGAAGAATAGTTGAAGAACTTTGGCTCAAGAGTGCTTGGAAATGCTCAAATCGGATTCCACCATTGATGTGTGCTTGGTAAAACAGAACATGAAGATGCTGTTACAGCAGTAACATGAAGCTTGCCATGAGTCTAAAATGATGCTTGGATGGTGAAACAACAATGGCCAGGCTCAGTTCTTTGGAAGTTTTGGAAGATTTTTCGAAAATGCAAGAGAATGGATTTTTAGAGAGAGTGAATTTTTTCTGTGTTAGATGTGTTTGATGGCTGCTAGCTGGTTTGTAATATGACAGAAAAATGATGAATAAAATCTGCTATGTTGTGGTACAAAGGATGGTTCATGGATATGTGGGATAGAGTGGTTGAAAGTTGTACTTTTCTTCCAATTTCCAAGCAACTAGGTGATGGCTACATGTACTGCACAAGAATGGGCTTCCAACAGGTCATAAACCACATTTCAGAACATGTTTGGATAGTAGAGATGGTTGGAAATGATTATTTTAAAACTTCACTTTTTCACCTTACTTAAAATTAATTCAAGTAGGTTCAAAAATGCCATTTTGATTGGTGAAGTTTTGGCACATGAAAGTTACATTTTTGGAAAGAGGGGATCAAATGTGACTTGTAGGAAAAAACCCCACCCAAATTGGCCAAATGGTTTGAGAGATATGACCTTTTGAAGTTCAAGAATTTCTGAAAACGATTCGATCATAACTTGCCAACCATACATGGGAATTGAGTGTTCTTGGACTTTTTGGAAATGGGAGAACAAGATCTTCAACTTTCATGTTGGGCAAAAAATTCATTTGAAGCTTGTATCATGATGTAAGTTTGAGGATCAAGACTTTCCATTTTTGGTAAGTTTCAGTTACAGGTCCAGTTTCCATTTTTGGAAATTTCTGATCTGGCTTCAAATTCTTCCATGATGGTGTTTGACATGATATATGAAGACTATATGGACATGAATGAGACCTCTCAAACCAAATCCAACCATCAAAATCACTGATTAAATGGACAGTTGACCAACAGTTGACTTTTAGGGTTTCTGCCTGACTGTGCACTGACTGATGGCTTTTGAACATCCAACCTTTGACTTAAACACTTCAAATGGACCTCCAAGTCATGTGAACATGTTGGACCAACCCTAGGTCCTTGGCTCCTTGAGAAATGCACTTGCTTGCTTGGTTGACTGATCTCCTGATCAGTTTGACCTAGTTTCCTGATTGACTTGCACTTGAGGCAAAGGGACAATGCAATGCTATGCAATGGGCCATGATATGCTATGTCCTAATATGAAAATGTATGTACAATGATGGGTGCAAATTTGAGGTGCTACATGTAAGACCCCAATTTTGGGCCCTAAGATCCCTCATGGCCCATATCATTCATATCATAACCTCAAGGATCATTGCATGCCTTTGTCCCCTCCTAGTGGGTGGTTTGCCTTGTGGTCTGTTTCTTGATCACCAAGCATACTTTGCATTTGTATATCTTTGCTTTCATATGTTTATTATTCAAAAAGTACAAAAATATTGTCAGTCTAACCTTGTTGCTTGCAGTTGAAGCAATCATCAACAATTAGGTCAAAGACAGTCAACAGTCAGTCAAAGCAATGGATGGTGGCCATTCTTGCAGAATTTGGGCACCATGATCAATAATCAAGAGTCCATACAACTTGGGACATCATTTGAAATCAAGTTCTCAAGGAATTAGGGTTTGGAATTCATCAGAAATGCTCCAGTCATGCAAAACCCTAGAAAAGTCAAACTTGGTCAACTGTTGATTTAATCAGTGATTTGATGGATAGAATTGATCTGAAGGAGTTCATTCATGCTCATACAAGCCTCATCTATCATGTTCAACCTCATCATGGAAGAAAATCAAGTAAAATCAGAAATTTTCCAGAAAAAGAAAGTGGACCTGTAATTTCAACTGCCAAAAATGGAAACTTCTTGATCTTAAACTTACATCATGATACAAGCTTCAAATGAATTTTTGCCCAACATGAAAGTTGAAGATCTTGTCTTCCCATTTTCAAAAAGTCCAAGAACTCTCAAATCCCATGTATGGTTGTCAAGATATGATCAATTCATTTTCATCAATTTTTGAACTTCAAAGGGCCATATCTCCCAAACCATAAGGCCAAATTTGGTGGGGTTTTTTCCTACAAACCACATTTTTCATCCTCTTTCCAAAAATATAAATTTCATGACCTAAAACCTTACCATTCAAAATGGCATTTTTGGACCTTTTCATTTAAATTCAAAGTTTGACCAAACTTTGACTTTTTGATTTATGGACTTTTTCATCATTTTGCCAATTGGGAAATGTTTCATATCCTATTTGTGACTTGCCTCAAGCTTAAAATCATAACCATACCACCATTACACCATCATTTTGACCAAAATGCTAAAACTTGAAAATTGGCAATTGGCTTCAAATAAGTGAAAGCAAGTACAGCAGTCAAAAGCAACAACAAACAGCAGAGTTTTGGTCTGCTAGCAGCCTGATTGCAGGCCCATTCGACCAAGCATTGCACCTCCATTTTCCACATTTTCCAAATTGGCAAATTATACAATCAGTTTCATTTAAGCAAGGCATTGTTAGTAGACCACAAACAGATGCAAAACAGCAAAAAAAACCTGGTCTGTGTACAGCCTGTCCAAGCCCAACTCGGGTACAGTTTTGCACCACCATTTTCATTTGTACACAATTAGCAAATTTGCAATTGGTCCATTTTAAACTAAGCTAGCTTACCATTTGATTAGTGGAGATTAAACAGCATATATAAAGTATTTTTCTGATGATTCACAACCCTAGCCACAACTTGGAAACCACAGAAAAACTGCATTCTCCTCATTCTTGCAATTTGGCATATTGGCATTTTCTGCTCGAAACACAAGAAACCCTTGAACAACTTGGATTGTTTCTTCACCTAGGCATCTTTGTGAGATCCTTGGAACCACTAAACCTCATCTGCACAGCCCTTTTCTTGGTCTGTTTTCAAAGAGCATAGCAATGGTGAAAAGAGATTTGGAGGGTTACAAGCTTTGCTGAGCTAAAGGGCCCCAAGGATTCATCATTCCAACACATTCTCTTCATCTGTTTGCATTCATAATCACCAAAACAACACTGCAGCTCGATTTTCTTCCAAAACAAGTAAGTAATCGACCTTCTCCTTTTGCCATGCCATAATGTGTTTATGAAAGATCCTTATATGCTGGTTTCAATGCATTTTGTTTCATTTAAAATGGTGCTCCCATGATGGAGAAATCTGAACTTTCATTTTCATGACCAAACATGTTTTCCTTCGATTTGGCTTGTCTACAATGATTTAGTGAAAAGTGATGATATATTTGTGATGCTTGAAGTGTGTTGATGCTAGTGGTATGCTTGATTTGGATTTCTGGACATTTCGAAATTTCCATGTTTGAACATTGAATGATGAATGCACTGTTGTATTGAACCCTATTTCTGTCCAAAAATTCCTCATGCTTATGTTGTCTTGCTGTTAGCTAGGGTTGCATGATGATAAATGCTCATGGCCATGTTTTATTGTGGATGTTGTTGTTCATGACTTGGTGATTGATGTTTGGTGATGATGTTGTTACTGCTGTTCTTGAAGCTTAATATATTTTTTCCAGAAATCCTGTACATGTGCATGTGTGTTGGCCACCAGTGTTGCTTATGATTGCATGATGTATCTCATTACCATGATGATTGTATGATGCTTGGTTGAATTTTAGGTCGTGGATTACATTGGTGCCATGCTGATTAAACCCTGCTGCAGTGTTGAAACCCCATGAACATTGCCCTGAAATCCATATGACTGTGTTGTATGCTGTTGATTGCTTGCTATGAGAACATTGCCAAATGCTATGCTGTTGTAATTGATGGTCGAGTTTTTGTGTGCTGTTGTTTTGAACCTTATAACCATGCCTAGAAAATCCATGAGAGCTATGTGGTATGCTGTTGACTGCTTGCTGAATGCTATGCTGTTGTGTGTTTGTGTTTGAAACTTTTTTTGATGTTGATGAATCATAAATATGAACTTGATGCTGCTAATGCCCTGCTGTTATGCTTGAATCATGAATCTGTCCAAAAAACTCCCATGGTTATGATTGTTTTGTTGCTAGTTGAAGATGTTTCATGGCCACAATTATTTGTTAACGTTGTTGTTCATGTTGATGATTGACTGATGAATGTTGGAGATGATGACTTGCTGCTGTTAAACTACTTATCCTGTCCAGACTTTTGCTTGAATGTTGTATTGGTGTGTTGCTGTTTAGATGTGCATGAGCATACTGTTTCATTGCCATGTTTTGCTTGCCATGAGGTTTGTATTTTGATTAATGATGACTTTGCTTGCAATGCCATGCTGTTGTTCTAGAACCCTAAGCATTTCCAGAATTCTCCCTTGGATTATGTTTGTTCTGTGGATTGGTTAATGTTGCATGGCCATTGTTTGTTTGCTGGTACTGTTTACATTTGTTGTTCATGATTTTGTTTGAAAATGTTGAGATGCCTTGGCTGCATAAACCCTAAGGGTTTCTAAAAACAGAAAATGTGAAATTTCATTGGTGTGTTTACTGTTCCATTGGCTGGGAGCCAATAGGAACATTTCCTTGCCTTGCCCAAAACGCAGCACTTCAATAAGTGACTGCAGATATTACAAAACTGCCATCGTTGACCACCTGTTTGACCTTATGCTATGCTATCTTGTTCATGTTTTGCTCCAATTATGTCTCAACTTCCATAATTCATTTTTAATCCATTTCAACTCCAAAAATTGTGAGATTTTTTGCATTAAACTCATGAATGTGTCCTCTATTTTATTGTGAATTTTAATTAATTTTTCAGTGGCTGGATTTTAAATGATAATTGATTTCCCAACATGTATGCTCAAATGATACATTGTGCCATTTCAATTGTGAAATACTCATGTTATATCCAATGCCTTTGAAATTTTTTGTGGTGAAACTAGACACATTGACCTTCATTTCCATATAAAGTTTGTGCATTTATCATTTGTGGATTGAGAGTTATGATTTTCTGAAGTTATGTGTTACATTTGGTGCTATACCATGATCATGTATTTTCCCAATTTTTGTTCACATTCTTCCCTACATCCAATTGACCCCAAATTTTGCATGAATGACCTATCACATGTCTAGTTTGTGTATGAATTTTCTTGGAATTAATCATGCTGTTTCCAATTTGATTGTGAATTTTCTTCCATGCTTTGTCATTTGTTGACTTTTTGTGCTATACATTGCCAAATCTTTTGTGAAATTCTCAAATATTATTGTATGATCATGAAATTTCATATGTGATAACTAGACATCTCAAGCTTTGCATTGGTGTTAATTTCACTCATTTCTCTTCTGTTTTCAAATTGATATGATTTTTTGAAGTTGACCTATGCTTGTTGACTTTCACCATGCTTACTTGAATTTGGTTTGACTTCATGGTTTTATTTGACTGCCTTCCTCTCATCCAAATGCCTTGAAATTTTATATGTCTACCATGTTAGATGTTAGGATTGAGTGTGATTTATTTCATGATTTTTGAGATTGTTTGAGTTGACTTTCGAATGAAGTCTTTGCTGTTGACTTTTGTATGTTTCTCTTGCCATGCTTTGCATCCTCTTGCATATGAAATGACCATGATGCATGATATAATTATGAATCCAATTGAGAATGCTTCTTGAATGTTTAGACTTGGTTTGGGTTGACTTTTCCTTGCTGCCTTGACTTTTTCTTTCATCTTTGACCCTAGGCTAGTCCTAGTGGTCTTCTAAGCTTATGTTGAGTTCATCTGTTTCAGGTTAAGCACCAATGCCTTGAAGATCATTCTAATGTGCTTGAGTTTGATTGTTTAATGTGCTAACCTTTGTTTTGTAGGTGTGACTCACATACTTGAGTCTTTGTGCCTTGCACAATTGGTCCCTCTGTGGTTGACTATTGGTTCATTTTCTTTTGATTTTGATTGTTGACTTGTTTACTAATGAGTTTGACTTTTTCAGGTACTTTAGTTGCTTAAGTTCTTTGAACTTGCTTGCTTTGCTATTTAGCATTTGCTTTGAGGTATAAACCTTTCTTCTTCATGTAGTCTGGAGACCCGGTCTGTTATTTGACCGGGCACACTGTCTGAAGTCCTCCTTAAGAGGCAATGCCTGTGTGTGTTTAAAATTGTCCCAAGCAGGAAAAGTCCTTCAAATAAGGCAATTGGTGGAAGGTAGGGATAAGTAATCTATCCCCCACTATTCAGTGTGTCCTCTCTTTGCTCCCATTACATGGTTGAAGCAATGAGATAAATACCCAAGATCTAATCGAGTCAATAATGTGGAGAGAGTTCCTACTTTCTGAACTCCCACACTTTCTTATATGCTCTCCCTGATCAGGGATAGAAGCAATGAGGCACACCCCTCATCTCCTTTTCATCTGCTTCACCTTAGCCTCTCAATGGCAAGGTTAAGAGCGACCTTTACCCATTACAGCGGACTTTCATAGTCAAACCCTCTTGTGTGAGCCCCCCATTGTTTGGCTATAGAGTGTGCTGTTTGATATTCATTGCTTGATTGATTGCTTCATGTGCACTTGTTTGCCTGTATGTTATGCATTCATCATCATCAATTGCCATTAGTGCATGTTCATCTCATTTACTTTTTGTGATGCTATCATTGTTGTTTGCCCATTGAGGTCAATTGTAAGTCCATTGCTTTGGCATTTGCTCCTGTGATATGGAAGGATAGAGTGTAAGACCTCATTGGTCACTCATATCTTCTGTTTTATCTGTTTGTATGTGAGGATACAGTTATAAGTCCCTGTAAGTTGGCATCTGTTATCCTGTGATCATAATTTGACCTGTTTGATGTTGTATGTGAGGTTGCAGTTATAAGTCCCTGTAAGTTGGCATCTGCTTTCCTGTGATCATAGTTTGTTTTATCTGTTGTATGAGAGGTTGCAATTATAAGTCCCTGTAAGTTGGCATTTGCATTCCTGTGATCATATTGTTGCTTTTGTTCTTGTATGTGAGGATCCATTGTAAGTCCCTGTAATGTGGCATTGGATTTCCTAGGACCATACTGTGAAGTTAACCTAAGTCCAGATAAATTGGCAGTTGACTTCCATTTCTCATCTTTATTTTTCTTTTGAGGAGATTAGTGTAAGTCCATTGAGTGGCATCTGATATCCATTTCTGTTTTAGGAGACTGGTGTAAATCCATCTATTGGTATCCGGTATCCGCTTTTTATTTCTTTGCCTGTGGAGATTAGTGTAAGACCATTGAGTGGCTTCTGACATCCCGTTTTATTTTAGGAGATTGGTATAAGCCCAGTGATTGGCATCCGATATCCGCTTTCTTTCTTGTTTGTTTGTTATTATCCATTGCTATTCCAAAGGACACACTTGAATCATCTGCTATATGATCTCAAGAAGTGAACCTTCTAAGAAGTTTTACTTTCCATCCTCATCCATTCATCATTCATTATGTCCTAGACTTTTTCACACTTTATCTTTCAAACTTGACGTAAGTGTTGTGCAAACATCTTCATGTTTTCTAACTAAAAACCTGGACTCAAGTCCTTGACTTTTTTTCAAACTCCATTTCATAATACTTATTTGAATTGATCTTAATTATACTTTAACTCCATTTTCATAATCATAATCAGTAACTTCACTCATTCACTTGTTTTGGCTTTGTCCATTAATGTTTTCATACATGAGCTATAGGTTTGATTTATCTTAGTGGTTGATGTTAATCTCACCTTCTGTCTTTAGTGATTGAATTGTAAGCCTTCCTTGCCTATTATAGGGTTAACCCCTCCCTGGCAAGTTGAAGCTGTTCTCACATGGTGGACGTTGTTGTTTGTATAAGGTTGAGTTTTCTCCCGTGGATAACGTAAGACCTAGGGTTTGTGTTTAAAATTGAACCTAACCCACTTTTGGAAATCTTTTAGCCGAACTACGGCGTTTTGATCCTTACCTTTGATGGAAGGTACGTAGGCAGCGGGTTCATCCGTTCAAACCCAATAACCCAATAAAAAATGTATATTCTTTTCTCATCATCCCAATCATGTTTGCACAATCTTTACGTCATAACAAATAACAATCTTTTACAACAAGTGTGAAAAGGGCTCCCTAGGAGTACCTAGGACGTAGTGGGTGCCTAACACCTTCCCATTGCGTAATTTACCCCTTACCCAGAATCTCTGATCTTTTTATTAGTTTTCTACGTGTAAAACTTCTTAGGCTTTTGTTCGCTTTTTAGCCAGTCCTTTGGATAAATAAAAGTGCGGTGGCGACTCGAAATTTCAATGTATCTCATAGCTTATGATTTAATCGATAGATCATATAGCGACGAATACACCGCTACACTACAGCTGCCCCTATTCAATCAGCTGGGAACCCGAATGGATGAGAGCAACGGCTGTCAGACTTTCAGGGTAAACAGGGATTGAATACCAAGAACCGTAGAATTTGCACAATACAGGGATCCACCAATGGAAACGTCCACTGGGATTTGATATTTATTGCTGGGTATATATTTTTTAGTTTTGTTTTCAAAGGGTACGGCCACATCCAGACATCGCAACGACGATGAATGGGAAAAGAGATCACAACTAGATGCCAACGGACAACTAGGAAAAACTCGACGTTTATCGGGACCAACGGAGGGGTAACCAGACGTTATTGAATAACTGGAAGGGATACAACCATACGTCAACGGACGAAATGGGAAAAACTCAACGTTTATCGGGACCAACGGTGGGGTAACCAGACGTTATTGAATAACTGGGAGGACTCGGCCAGACATCAACGGATGAATGGGAGAAAACTCGACGTTTACAGACATCGGAAGATGATGTTTACAGACACCAAAAGGATCGACCAGACATTTACAGACGAATGGGAATACTCGACGTTTACAGACATTGAAATATGATGTTTACAGACACCAAAAGGATCGACCAGACATTTACAGATGAATGGGAATACTCGACGTTTACAGACATCGAAAGATGATGTTTACAGACACCAAAAAGATCGACCAGACATTTACTGATGAATGGGAAAATTCGACGTTTACAGACATCGAAAGATGATGTTTACAGACACCAAAAAGATCGACCAGACATTTACAGATGAATGGGAATAAGAGAAACACAACCAGACGTCAACGGACGAATGGGAAAAACTCGTCGTTTATCGAAACCAACGGAGAGGTAAGTCCACATGGGGAGGGTACAACTAGACATCACCGGATGACTAGGAAAAACTCGACGTTTATCGACACCAACGGAGAGGAGGAAACTTCACTAGGGGAGGGACGACGCTACGAACATCGAAAGATGATGTTTACAGACATCAAAGAAGGCCAGACACTTACGCATGACTGGGAATCACCGAAAGATGGTGTTTACCAAGGAAACAACACACACGGGTGCTGACGGGGTATACTAACATTCTCAAAATGACCGGGCAAGGCTTGAACACTTGCAGGGGGGTCTCACTGGGGAGAAGCAGGCTTTTCTTTCACCAACGGATGAGGAAATAAACCTCTATGGGGATTATCAACACCAATTGTTGACTGGAGCAACTGTAGAAAATGTGCTGTTCAGGTTGAACAAAAATCCGTCTCTGCAGGGAATATGGTCTAATGGGGTTTCGAACATATGAATGCATATGTTTGATTTTTCTATGGCGTAATGCTCCATTTATGAATGGAAATGCTACGCGATTTTTGAGGATGCAATGATTACTACATGCAAAATGCAAATGAACCCTGGCTAGGGAGCCGAAATGATCAGATACTCTGACTCTGTGGGGAAACTCCTCTTGGGGAAATACTCTGCGGGGAACTCTGCTTGGGGAACGGTAAACTCCGCTGGGGATATCCTTCAGTCCACAGATAGGATAAATGTTGGAGATAAATTTCAATGATCCTGCCTCACTCGGGGAGGAAATCGGCAAATACAGGCCTGTTGGGGATAGGCAATCCTTAGATCTGTTGGGGAATAGAAGGCACTATCCACAGACGTCTCCGCAGGGGAACATAGCTCTGATAGCTTCCAAACTTGCTTGGGGAAAATATCTGCTGAGGAAACGTCCTCACAGATGCCAATCTGAAAAACAGCACAACAAAATGCCCCCAGGGGATACATGGACAAGATACGCTCAAGTGTCCTCAACATTCAAAATGATTTTCGGATGTTTTATCTTTCTGCATGTTATTGTGTGGCCTCCATGTTCTTATATGCAATGCTCATCAAAAATTCGGACATTTTTGCAAACAAAACAGTAAAAATAAAAACAGACGAGCCATTTATCTGAATAACGACTTTTATTGATTGAAAATGTGCCTGAAGAGGCAAATACATTGGGAAGCAATTCCTAGAAAGAGGTAATTGCGCACGAAAGGAAAAATCTATCCTAATGGCAACGTGAACATGGCATCCACTATTTCCCAATTCTGTTATAACTCACAGATCATCAGTTTTCCTCCCAACTCCTTGCTTTCTGAGAAGAATGACTGGACGGATCACATCTTTCGAGATGGCAGACGACAAGGCTCGATGAAGTACAGACAACTCAGACTGTAGTCTTCGCTTTAATCCCTCTTTTTCCTGGATCGCCCTTTCGGGTTTTCAATCCACCGGGATACCCATTTTTGCCTAAGCCGCCCTTGCGGGTTTTCGACTTACCGGGTGTACAAATTCTTTTCATTTTATCCCTAATTTTTGCCCAAACCTTTTCTTTCTGTTTTTTGGTTCGCCGGGATGCCCATTTTTGCCTGGACTCTTTTTTTCTTTTGTCCAGCGGGTCAATTTATGCGAAGTATTTTTTGACTACATCTGAGTTGACAGGGGACGGAAAATCTTCACCATCCATAGTTGTAAGCATCAAGGCTCCACCGGAGAAGACTTTCTTCACAACATACGGACCTTCATAATTAGGAGTCCACTTGCCCCTGTTATCTGCACCGGGAGGGAGGATCCTCTTCAAAACTAGATCACCAATCTGATAGCTTCGAGGACGCACTTTCTGATCAAAGGCTCGCTTCATCCTTCGCTGGTACAATTGTCCATGACATACAGCTGCTAGCCGTCTCTCCTCGATAAGGCTCAACTCGTTAAACCTTGTTCGAATCCACTCGGCTTCGTCCAGCTTGACATCCAATAAAACTCTCAGAGAAGGGATCTCCACTTCAACGGGTAAGACAGCTTCCATACCATACACAAGGGAGTAAGGGGTTGCCCCGGTCGACGTACGTACTGAGGTACGGTACCCATGCAAAGCGAAAGGCAGCATCTCATGCCAATCCTTGTACGTAACAACCATCTTCTGCACAATCTTCTTGATATTCTTGTTCGCCGCTTCTACAACACCATTCATCTTCGGTCTGTAAGGAGAAGAATTGTGATGTTCAATCTTGAAATCCTTACAAAGCTCTTTCATCATCTTGTTATTGAGATTCGAACCATTGTCAGTGATGATTCTCTCCGGAACTCCATAACGACAGATGATTTCTTTCTTGATGAACCGGGTAACCACTTGTTTGGTAACGTTAGCATAGGAAGCTGCTTCCACCCATTTGGTGAAATAGTCAATCGCTACCAAAATGAAGCGATGTCCATTCGAAGCAGTCGGCTCAATCTTCCCAATCATATCAATGCCCCACATGGCAAACGGCCAAGGCGAATTCATGACATTCAGAGGGCTTGGTGGCACATGCACCTTATCAGCATAAATTTGACACTTATGGCACCTCCGAGCATACTTGAAACAATCGGATTCCATAGTCATCCAGTAATAACCCGCTCTCAACAATTTCTTAGCCATTGCATGTCCGCCGGCATGAGTACCGAAGGAACCTTCATGAACTTCCTGCATTAACATGTCCGCCTCGGGTCTGTCCACGCATCTGAGCAAGACCGTGTCAAAGTTTCTCTTATACAACACATCATCCTGATTCAAATAAAAGCTTCCAGCTAGCCTCCTCAGGGTTTTCTTGTCATTCTTCGACGCACCTTCAGGATACTCCTGAGTCTTGAGGAAGTTCTTGATGTCATAATACCACGGCTTCTCATCAATCACCACAGACTCGGCTGCAAACACATACGCAGGCCTCTCGAGTCGATTCACCGCAACATGTGGCACATGATTCCACCAATGAACTTTGATCATAGACGACAAAGTAGCCAAGGCATCAGCCATTTGATTCTCATCCCGGGGGACATGATACAACTTCACCTTCTTGAAGAACGTCAGTATTCTTCTGGTGTAATCTCTATACGGAATCAAATGCGGCTGGTTCGTATTCCAATCTCCATTGACTTGATTGACCACTAGAGCTGAATCTCCAAATATATCAAGAGTTTTGATCCTCAGATCAATGGCTTCTTCTATCCCCATGATACAAGCCCCGTACTCAGCTTCGTTGTTGGTGACGTCAAACGTCAATCTGGCAGAAAAAGGTATATGAGCACCTTTGGGATTGATCAATACTGCCCCAACACCGTTACCATTCATATTCACAGCCCCATCAAACATCAGTGTCCATTTGTCATCCGGATCCGGTCCTTCCTCGACAAGAGGCTCTTCGCAATCTTTCATCTTAAGATACATGATGTCTTCATCAGGGAACTCAAACATCATAGGCTGATAATCTTCAATCGGTTGCTCGGCGAGGTAGTCTGACAGAATACTGCCTTTGATGGCCTTCTGGGACGTGTACTGAATGTCATATTCTGTTAGAATCATCTGCCAGCGAGCAACGCGTCCGGTGAGAGCTGGTTTCTCAAAGATGTACTTCACTGGATCCATCTTAGAAATCAATAAGGTAGTATGGTTCAACATATACTGCCTCAGTCGGCGAGCAGCCCAGGCCAAAGCACAGCAAGTTTTCTCGAGCAGTGAATATCTTGTTTCACAGTCGGTAAACTTTTTGCTAAGGTAGTATATGGCATGCTCTTTTCGACCAGACTCGTCATGCTGTCCCAATACACACCCCATCGAGTTCTCAGTTACTGACATGTACATTATCAGAGGTCTCCCTGGAACTGGAGGTATCAGAATTGGAGGTTTCTGTAAATACTCTTTAATCTTGTCAAAAGCTTTCTGACAATCATCATTCCACTTGATCGCCTGATTCTTTCTTAGCAATTTGAAAATTGGTTCACACGTGGCTGTTAGATGAGATATGAACCTTGCAATGTAGTTCAACCTCCCTAAAAACCCACGGACTTGCTTCTCCGTTTTTGGTTCAGGCATCTCTTGAATAGCTTTGACTTTTGCTGGATCAACCTCAATCCCTTTCTCACTGACAATGAAGCCTAAAAGCTTCCCTGATCTCACCCCAAACGTACACTTGTTCGGATTCAACCTCAGTTTGAACTTTCTCAACCGATCAAACAGCTTCTGCAAATTAACCAGGTGCTCCTCTTCTGTCTGCGACTTCGCAATCATATCATCTACGTACACTTCAATTTCTTTGTGCATCATGTCATGAAAAAGAGTCGTCATTGCCCTCTGATAGGTAGCACCAGCATTCTTTAGCCCAAATGGCATCACCTTATAGCAGAACGTGCCCCAAGGTGTAATGAATGTCGTCTTTTCCATGTCCTCTGGCGCCATCTTGATCTGATTATATCCAGAGAAACCATCCATGAAAGAGAATACCGAGGATTGAGCCGTGTTATCAACCAATACATCAATGTGAGGTAATGGGAAATCATCTTTCGGACTCGCTCTATTCAAGTCCCGGTAATCAACACACATTCTGACTTTACCATCCTTCTTCGGCACAGGAACGATGTTGGCCACCCATGGGGGATAACTTGTAACAGCCAAAAAACCTGCATCCCACTGCTTCTGAACCTCTTCCTTGATCTTAGTTGCCATATCAGGACTCGTTCTACGAAGCTTCTGCTTGACCGAAGGACATCCTTCTCTAAGAGGTAATCGATGCACCACAATGTCTGTATCCAGACCAGGCATATCTTGATATGACCAGGCGAATATCTCCACATATTCTCTCAGCATCTCAATCAGCCTCCTCTTGACAGAGTCCTCTAAAGCAGCCCCAATCTTGATTTCTCTCTTGGCGTCCTCAGTACCCAAATTAACAACCTCCAACTCCTCCTGATGAGGTTGGATGACCCTTTCCTCTTGCTTCAGCAATCTGACCAATTCTGCAGGGAGTTCACAGTCTTCCTCACTCTCCTCTTCAGCTTGGTAGATGGGATTGTCGAAATCATACTGAGCCATAACAGAACTGTTCATAGTGAATGCCATAAGATCGCTTCTGCATGTTTAATGCTTTGTTTTAGAAAAAGAGTTCAATAAAGTCACAAAAAACAAAAACATTGCCATTTTTATTGTTTTTTTGAAAAAGGATGAAAACAAAAAAATAGAAAGACAGGGATCACAAAGTTTGATTTCAAAAAATGTCCTTCATTAATGACAATCATTAAAACATGATGAGGCCCTACAATGAATCACTACGCCTTGGGCAGAACGTAGGATTTTCATGCAAAAATGACAAAACAACAGAAAATTACTCTGTCAGAAGAGTAACTTGAACCACTTCTTCAGCCGTCCAATTGTTGATAGACCCCCCTGGTGCACACGGACGAACCCAGTTGTCCAAATCACAATCACTGTCACAGTCTTCACTACCGGTCGCAGAGACGTCGCCATGATTCATCAGCCCAGCGCTGGTAAAGGTACTCGGACCCGCTTGACCATTCTGCTCTGCTTGGAGAGGCTCGTAACCAACGCCAAATTTGTCCTCTTTGACAGGCAAATCCACCATCTTGCCCCAGCCTTCAGCTTTGCCAGAATCAACAACCTTCTTAGCCTGCTTGTAAGAAGTAATTGAAGCACCTGGCTTCCTCTGTTCAGCGTACGCCACTTTCTCAAGAGCCACAGTCTCAAACGCCTGACATAAGGTTTCGTGGATCTCGCCATCCACCTCAACATACTTGAACGAGGATAGATGACTCACCAGAATCTCTTCTTCACCGCACACAGTCACAATCTGACCGTTCCAGACATACTTGAGTTTTTGATGGAGAGTCGACGAGACTGCCCCTGCTGCATGAATCCATGGACGCCCCAATAAACAACTATAGGCGGGCTGGATGTCCATAACATAGAAGATGATATCGAATACCTCGGGACCTATCTTCACAGGCAAGGTAACTTCCCCACACACAGAACGTTTGGATCCGTCGAAAGCACGAACGATCAGGTCACTGGGAGTAAGCATAAACCCTTCCACATCAATCTTCTTCAGAATCTGCTTAGGCAGCACATTCAGCGACGACCCGGTGTCTACCAATACGTGAGACAACACTGCCCCTTTGCACTCCATGGTGATGTGCAAGGCTTTGTTATGGTTCCGCCCCTCAGGCGGTAAGTTCAGGTTGGTGAAACCTACACCATGCCTGGTGCTCACATTGGCCATCACACCCTCCAGTTGATTGACAGAAATCTCCTGAGGCACGTAAGCCAGGTTCAACATCTTCAGCAAGGCATTACGGTGTGCCTCAGAGCACAACAACAGTGATAGTATAGAAATCTTGGACGGAGTCTGATTCAACTGATCGACAATCTTGTAGTCACTCTTCTTGATTATCTTCATAAACTCCTCCACGTCCTTCTCAAATGACCCCTCGGGCGCTTCCTTCTGGACAGGTTCTTCCTCAACCACAGCTTGCTTACCCTTTGCTTTGGCGAGAGCCTCAGCATTATTGTCCCTCAAAGGTTGCGGTGCGAACAGACGACCGCTTCTGGTAAAACCTCCTGGACCCCCTACATTATCCACAGCCGGACCAACAGTTGCAGGAACTCTATTCGGTAAACCAATTGTCACTGGAGTTTGATTCACTGGTCTTGTCTGACTTTCAGCCCTTCTGTAACTGCGGTGAGCATTATCATACTTCCACGGCACGGCTCTACTATTCTCAACAGCCCTTCTTCCAGACGCAACGGTAGTAGTTGGAGCACTGATGGTTACAGGCACGGAAATGGTAACTGGGGTACCATTTGTTGCAGGTGCACTAACGACCCTTTGTCCACGTCCTTCAGACGGTTTAAAGTAAATGGTGATAGTTGACACTGTTCCACGATCTTTTACAGCCCTACTGAATTGCAAACAACCCTCATCCATCATACCCTGGATACCGGCCCTTAACTGGTCGCAACCATTCTCAGATTCTGCACAGCCCAAACAATCCTCATCACAGCCCGAGTAGACACCCCCATTCAGCAGACGGTCCTTCACAACTAGCAGAGAAGTCTGAACATCATCAACATTAACAACCAGATCTTCAGCTTCTTTTCCCTCAATATTGTTCACTCTATGCCCACCATGCTGAGGCATAGGGTTGTTTACGACGTTAGGCACTGGAGCGAAGTTGATCGCCTTGGCATCGATCAAATCTTGGACCTTGTGCTGGAAAGCCCGACACTTCTCAGTATGATGCCCTGGTGCCCCGGAATGAAAGTCACAACGGACGTTGGCGTCGTACCCAGGGGGCAATACTGTAGGCGGAGCCATTGTACGCAACTCAACCATCCCCAACCTGAGTAGTTCGGGCAGCAGTTCGGCGTACGACATGGGTAGCGAATCAAAACGTCGATCAGGCATCCTTTGTCTGGGCTGATACGGACGTTGCTGTTGTTATTGTTGCGGTTGTTGAACTCTTTGTGGTTGTTGTTGACGAGGTTGAGGTGCAGGAATGGTTACTGCAGCAGCTTGACGGTATTCCATCCTGTTCTGATCTCTGCGGTGTTGAACAGCATTAGTTTCACCCTCTCTTCGACGAGGTGCCCCAGCAAACGGCTTCTTAGAAGAAGAGGAACCAGCATCTTGGATCTTTCCAGTTTTAATCAAGCTCTCAGTCCTCTCTCCACAAATGACGACATCAGAAAAACTACCGAATGGGCAGCTCCCCATCCGGTCCATAAACACACCCTGAAGAGTGCCGATAAACATATCTGTCAACTCCCTCTCCAGCATAGGGGGTTGAACTCTAGCAGCCAGTTCACGCCACCTCTGGGCATACTCCTTGAAACTTTCATTGGATTTCTGACATAGACTCTGCAGCTGAGTCCGGCTCGGTGCCATGTCCATGTTGTGTTTGTATTGCCTCAAAAAGGCCTCACCCAGATCCCTCCAGCATCGGATAGAATCTCTCTTCAATTCCATGTACCAGTCCAAAGAAGCCCCAGATAGACTATCTTGGAAAAAATACATCCACATCTTTTCATCATCGGTATACGCAGAGATTTTTCGATAATAAGCCTGCACATGGGTGCGAGGGCAAGAAGTACCGTTGTATTTATCGAAGGACGGTGCTTTGAACTTGTAAGGGATTCTCAAACCTTCCACCAACCCCATATTGGTAACATCAAAACCGAGAGAATTCTGACATTCCATAGCTCTAATTTTCTCAGCAAGGGCATCAACCTTACGATCCCTCTCATCAACTCTTCCCAGAACATCTTCGTCTTCACTGATCAGAGTAAACATATCCTCTTGTCTGTCAACAATCGGAACAGGATTACGGGCCGGGGCACGGACTGCTCTGGCATTAGCGGCATCTGGAACAATAGGTTGACCGTTGATTCGAATTCCCCCCAACTCATCACCTGTAGCATAGTTGTTGATGGGTACAGCAGCAGCAACATTGTTATCATTGATTGGGCCTCCCTCTGGCGGAGCATGGTTGACCGGTGGAATTGCAGCCTCTTGTCTCTGAACCATGGCTCGAAGTTCTTCTTGACCTTGTGCAACCCCTTGCATCATATTCATAAACTGGGCCATGTTAGCCTTCATCTCAGCCAACTCAGCTTGAACTTGATCCATACCTCTCTGTTGATTCAGTCTTGTTGAGTAGCGGTGCGGACGTTGATCAGCTATCCTGCCTAAAACAGGAACCAGAGTGAGAAGTCACGACCAAGAACACCTGCTATGCAAAATGATATGAGTATGGTGCTAATGATGCGTATGATGCACATGATATGTTCATTCCTCAGGCATTCAAAGAGCCTGAGTCATCCTCAGAAGATGGCAACCTGCAGCAAGAACAACATAGAAGCACAGAAACAACATACACAAGAGTGATGAGTACAAGGTGAAACCAACAACCTCATCTATATGAGTAACAGGATCATACAACAAAGTCGACAAAGAAAATCCAAACAATCGGAGTACAACAATGAATCCCATCCAACAAGCCTGGAGGTGATTCTCAATATACATATCAAAGATACAAGCTAAGACAAACGGCCTCCCGGAATGAGAGTCTTCAAGTACTGACACTGGTCTATCAACAGGTCACATTCTGAACATTCTAGCAAAAGAGTGATCTTCTCCTTCAGTTGTCGTTTAAGCTCTACCACTTCTCCTCCAAGGTGGTTCTCTGATGCCTGTCTCAAGTCTACTTCCTTATTCAACTGGATGTCTTTATCTCTGAGTTGCTTCTCCAAGTCTCTGATCTTCTTCTGATAGCTGGCCTCAACCCTCTGCCACCTTAAGCACTCCCGGTGTTCGGCATCTAACATGCTCTCCATCTCCTCGTAGGATCTCTTCTTGTTTCTCAGTCTGCTAGCATCTTCTTCTCGTACTCCTCTGAGTTGATGAGCCAAATTCAAACTATCAGCTTTGGCTTTGTACAACTCCATCTGGGTATCTTGCTCCTTCCCTCTCAAACGGCGATTCTCCATCAGGGCTTGCTTGTAGTGCTCCGCAGGCACACTCTCAGCAAGGATCAAAGGTGGTTGCTCCTGCAATAGCTCCATCCTATCGTAGGGTAACAACAAAGTTTCTACTCTCTCCTTGACCCAATCAGTGTAATCGGGCATTGCAACGGCAAACTTCTTCCCTAAGACAGATCCATCCTTCACACCAATAGACTTCCAAGCTCTCCCTATCTGCTCCAATCTAGCTGGGTCACTCTGCTTCTCAAAAAACACACTTTCAGCTACCTCAGCCTCAAGTGGTCTTCCCTTCATCACAAACCCCAACTGGCGAAGAGAAAGAACCGGGTTGTAATTGATGCAACCCTTAGTCCCTACGAGTGGCACATTACGGAATCCTCCACAGCTCATAATGACGTTACGCACATCCATCCGGTAAGATTGCCATCTGATATCATAGGAAGTAAGAGACATAACCCTCTGAGTCCACTTATGCGTGCTCTGAGCATCCACAAAAGGTCCACTGACTGGCAGAAGAGACAAGAACCATCTGAGCAAAAGCGGGAGACAACACCTGATAGCTCCACCCTTACCATGCCTACTGTGAAAAGCATAATAAGTGTCAGCTAATAGAGTAGGAACTGGATTTCCTCCAATGAAAATACTGACTGCAGCATAGTCAACAAAATTTGGCATACTCGAAAACAGGACGATCCCATAGATCATGACGGCCAACTGAGCATGAAAGGCTTCCCAACTTCCCTTCTCTGCTTCTTCTCTAGCTACCCTCAACAGAAACTTCAAAGGCAATCCTACAACATCCCCACTGGACTTCCAACTATCACTGACTTCCTTGATACCCAAATGGAGAGCTCTGGCAACAACTCTGAAATCAACCTCCTTGGGCACATCCAGGAAAGGAACCTGATACCGGACCGGGACACTCAGCAGAATGGAGTACTCCTCAAGAGTAGGCGCCAACTGATAATCTTGAAAGGTGAAACAATGAAGCTCTGGGTCGTAGAACTGTAGAAGAGTCTGCAACGGCACCGGATCGACTACCATCTTCAACAGTGTCAGAATATCTCCATACTGGTCAACAAACCCCTTCTGGTCACCACTGGTCATAAGGTTGCTCAACTCAATCAGAGACGTCAAAGGTTCACGGTGAAAGCTGTAGGAACAAGTCTTCCGCTTCAACTCTGGGACTGTTGCCATCTCTATCAGTGAACAAGCTCTGGAATGTACCTGAGAAATGATATGCATGCAGGGATTAGTTTTTTTTTTCTTTTTTTTTTGTATCTCTTTTTTATTGCGTTTCTTTTGAAAAATAAATATGCTATGATGCAAATGATGCAGACACGACTGGTTGGCTGCGTCTCTCAGAACACAGGATCAAAGCTTCGGCTCGAACTCGGAACCACAAATTCATCTGAAACCCAAAGTCATCTGAGACCCCAAAATTCTGAACCAATAGTCACCAACAGGATCACAAGTCACCAACAAGTCACCAACAAGTCACCAACAAGTACCTGTAATAATGATCATTCCCTCCCCACTCACGGGTGTCATCTAGGTCAGGGTAAGGTCGAAAGAACGCAGCATAAATAACCTTTCGCAGAACATCATCATATACACACCCGAAGTATGTAACGATAATGTCCCACCAGGGTCTGAACTGCTCGTGATATCAATGTTCCGCTAAGTGGCGCAATACCACCCGCTTCCCATGAATCACTCTATTCCTAAGTATCCTAGATTTCACTCATGGCCTGGGTATTGGGCCTTTTACCTCATGTAACTCCCACCCCAACAGAGAGAAACAGACAACCAGCCAGGTGAACAGATGAATATGAATGCAAACATTAATGCAAACAATAAATGCAAACAAATAAATAAATGAATGCAATAAAAAACAGCAAACAACAACCAAAAACCTAACCTAGAGAATGCTAGGAGAGACTCGCTTAGGGAAGATGGACCAGCACAGGTCAACTTCTCTATAATCCCCAGCAGAGTCGCCAGCTGTCGCATTACGCGAAAAACCGGCGGGAACATAAGAACAACAGAGCCGCCACCGTGCGTTATTTATCCCAAAAGAGGGAAAGGAAACGCTCAGAGTAAACCTGGGAAAGAACATGGTCTCGCGACCAAAGAGAATGGGTTCGGGAGTCGGTTATGCGAAGGGAAGGTATTAGCACCCCTACGCATCCGTAGTACTCTACGGGATCCACGCACAATAGGAAGGAAAAATGGTTGCTAAAACACTACTCACACTCACACACACTGGCTGAAAGAGACACAAGAAAACAAAAGAGACTGACTCGGCAGAATATCGCATCCTGGGCCTACTTAGTCTATCAAGCATAGACATCAGAGTCGAAGTAGTTCGGACTGGGAAACGACACATGCTCGCTAGGATGTCGCATCCTATGCATACGTATCTCCTTGGACGAAGGAGAATCAGAGCATTCGTAGCTCGGCTGACACGCACACAAACAAACACAGGCAAAGGCAAACGTGGAGCCTGAATGCCAATTGCTGGACTTACATCAGCATCCGAACCAAACACACGCACACTGGAACCTAACTGCCACTCGATGGACTTACATCAGCTTCCAAGCACACAACAACACGCACGGAGGGGTTGAAGACAAAAGATGGAAAAAGAAAAAAGGCGCCCGGAGAGATCAACTCATCTCCTGCCTACGTACCTCATCTGGTATGAGGATCAGGGCGACGTAGTTCCCCTACGGAGGGTTAAAGGACTAGCCTAACCAGATAACAGAGGGAGACACAACTAGGGAGACTACGACTCGAGCCTAGATGTTATCATGCAAAATCGTCCCTAAGTTAAGGTTTCTAGCTAACTGGCACAGGGAGCCAGCCTATCTTGGTCATGACTTGCACAGGAAGCAAGCCACACCTACACTTAACTTGCACAGGAAGCAAGCCTAAACCAACCCTAACTCGCACAGGAAGCAAGTCAAACAAACATACAAGCACAGATAGCACACACTATACACAAGCAAGGGGCTCAAACAAGGGTTAGGTTTTAGTCGAGGGGTCATATCAACCTCAACAAACAAACCTCTGGAACTGGGTGAATGTGCTCTTAACCTTGCCATTGAGGGGCTAAGGTGAAGCAGATGAAAGGTGAGTGAAGATAAGACTTCACAGCTCTTATCCCTGACCTGGGAGAGCTCAAGACAAGAATGTGTGGGTTCAGAAAGTGGGAACCCTTCTACACATTTGATACTGACTCAACTGTGCAATTGCACAAGATCTTGGGTTTTTATCTGTAATGCATCAACACAGTGGTGTGAGCAAAACAGATGACACACTGAATAGCAGGGGATAGGTTGCATATCCCTTGGGTTCTGCCAATTTCCTCTTCACTTAGGAGGTCTTTGACTCTGTGCAAGGACAAAATTAAACATCCACAAACATTGCCTCTTAAGGAGGACTTCAGACAGTTGCCTGGCCAAGTAACAGGCCAGGTCTTCCAGACTACATGAAGTTTAAGAGATTATACCTCAAGCAAGTTGCTAAATAGCAAAGCAAAGCAAAGTTCACAAGGAACTAAAAGCAACTAAAGTACCTGAAATCAGTCAAGCACAGTTAGTATACAAGTCAAAGTTAAATCAAAATGAAACAGATGTCAACCAGTCAACACAAGCAAGTGAATGTGCAAGGCACAAGGCTCAAGGCATGTGAGCCAAGACACCTACAAAACAAACAAGTTAGACAATGATATTTAAGCAAGCTCAATCAAAAAGAGTTGGTCTCATTGGTCATTTGTTGGTCAACCTGAAAACATAAGCTCAAAGGTGAGTAACAGGACCACTAGGACAAGCCTAGGGTCAAAAGAGAATGGAAAAGTCAAAACAGCAAAGGGCAAGCATCCAAAATCATGTTCAAACCATTAAGAAACACAACCAATGGGGTTCACATTCATATCAATCATCATCATCATTTCATGAGCAAATTAGGTCAAAGCATGGCATTTAGAAGCTCATAGAAGTCAACAGCAAGACTTAACTCAAAAGCAATCTTAAACATTTCCAAAAATCACCAAATAAATCATGATCAATCACAACCCACAGCATGGTAAGCATGTCAAATTTCATCCCATTTGGACAAGTGGAAGACAGTCAATGAAAATTAGAAATTCAAAGCAATTTTGAACATGCTCAAAGAAGTCAACCAAACATGCATCAACTTAGAAAAATCATAAGTCAGAGATGGTGTATGATAAATGAGTGGGACTAAAACCATGGCAAAGATGAGGATGTCTAGTTATCTCATGTAAAATTTCATGTCCATCCAATAAAGTATGAGAATTTCACAAATGAAATGGGAACAAGTGTCACAAAAAGTCAACATATGACTAAACAGGGGAGAAAATCTCAAACAATTAGGAAATGCCACAAATAATTCCAAGAAAATTCACATGTAAACTAGACATACAAGAGTAGGTTCATGCAAAAAATCAGATCAATTGGAGGTCAAGAAGCATGGTAATGAAAATCATGAAGTTGGACATCAATGGTGTGACACAAATTGTCACACCCTAATTCAAAAAAAATCATATCTCAACAACCAGGGACTCAAAAAATACAAACCACATATCCAAATGCTCCTTAAGGTGTCTAGAACATGCTTGTAAAATTTCATGAATTTCTATGGAAGCATCATGATTTTATGAGTGATATAGCGAGCAAGGTGCGCAAAGTGACACATGAAAGTAAACCCTAGCCAAGTATTTATTCTATACGTGAACAATTCTATAAAAATGCTCATAAATCCAGCACATGATAAGGAGAAAGGTGAAAAAGGTATCATATAATTTGGATTAAAAATGGGGGAGATATGAATTTTGGATCATGAAAGAAAATAAAAAGAAAGGAAGCCAACTATGTGCATAGGATAACCATGTGGAAGAAAATAAAGGCCAAGGCAATTGAAATGCCACATCAGGGAATCGAAACCCCAGCCGTCCCAAACAAGGCGCGTTCCAACCACTGAACGCAGCGTTTCAATAATTAGGTGGCGAATGGCTATTGGTCATGGCGCACTAACATGTAGAATCCATGCAAATAGGACTTCCCAGGATCAAAAACACGCTGGAGATTGAAACCAACGAGGGTTTATGCCATGCTCAAAGTGTTCGTCACTGTGATTTCCAGCAAGGCCAAAATTTCACCAAAGTCGACAAACAATATATCAATACGTTCGTCTAAACACGCACAACCTTAATCCAGCCTCTATATTCACTAAATTAAACTAACAACCAAAAACCAAACAAAAACATATTTGAGGGTGAAACTTTAAATCCATGTATTTCTCTCAATACGCAACCATTTTTTATGAATCAAAGCTCATTGTGACCAGCATAACAAGGTCTATCTAAAGCACATCATGATTTTGGAAATAGAGAGAGTCGAAATTTTACCGAGTTGGAAGAACAGTGTTGATTCAGTTGTTATTTGGTCTTTAATGCTTGAAACAGTTGCTCCTTAAGCTCATAAATGAAGAATAGTTGAAGAACTTTGGCTCAAGAGTGCTTGGAAATGCTCAAATCGGATTCCACCATTGATGTGTGCTTGGTAAAACAGAACATGAAGATGCTGTTACAGCAGTAACATGAAGCTTGCCATGAGTCTAAAATGATGCTTGGATGGTGAAACAACAATGGCCAGGCTCAGTTCTTTGGAAGTTTTGGAAGATTTTTCGAAAATGCAAGAGAATGGATTTTTAGAGAGAGTGAATTTTTTCTGTGTTAGATGTGTTTGATGGCTGCTAGCTGGTTTGTAATATGACAGAAAAATGATGAATAAAATCTGCTATGTTGTGGTACAAAGGATGGTTCATGGATATGTGGGATAGAGTGGTTGAAAGTTGTACTTTTCTTCCAATTTCCAAGCAACTAGGTGATGGCTACACGTACTGCACAAGAATGGGCTTCCAACAGGTCATAAACCACATTTCAGAACATGTTTGGATAGTAGAGATGGTTGGAAATGATTATTTTAAAACTTCACTTTTTCACCTTACTTAAAATTAATTCAAGTAGGTTCAAAAATGCCATTTTGATTGGTGAAGTTTTGGCACATGAAAGTTACATTTTTGGAAAGAGGGGATCAAATGTGACTTGTAGGAAAAAACCCCACCCAAATTGGCCAAATGGTTTGAGAGATATGGCCTTTTGAAGTTCAAGAATTTCTGAAAACGATTCGATCATAACTTGCCAACCATACATGGGAATTGAGTGTTCTTGGACTTTTTGGAAATGGGAGAACAAGATCTTCAACTTTCATGTTGGGCAAAAAATTCATTTGAAGCTTGTATCATGATGTAAGTTTGAGGATCAAGACTTTCCATTTTTGGTAAGTTTCAGTTACAGGTCCAGTTTCCATTTTTGGAAATTTCTGATCTGGCTTCAAATTCTTCCATGATGGTGTTTGACATGATATATGAAGACTATATGGACATGAATGAGACCTCTCAAACCAAATCCAACCATCAAAATCACTGATTAAATGGACAGTTGACCAACAGTTGACTTTTAGGGTTTCTGCCTGACTGTGCACTGACTGATGGCTTTTGAACATCCAACCTTTGACTTAAACACTTCAAATGGACCTCCAAGTCATGTGAACATGTTGGACCAACCCTAGGGCCTTGGCTCCTTGAGAAATGCACTTGCTTGCTTGGTTGACTGATCTCCTGATCAGTTTGACCTAGTTTCCTGATTGACTTGCACTTGAGGCAAAGGGACAATGCAATGCTATGCAATGGGCCATGATATGCTATGTCCTAATATGAAAATGTATGTACAATGATGGGTGCAAATTTGAGGTGCTACAGCTGCCCCTATTCAATCAGCTGGGAACCCGAATGGATGAGAGCAACGACTGTCAGACTTTCAGGGTAAACAGGGATTGAATACCAAGAACCGTAGAATTTGCACAATACAGGGATCCACCAATGGAAACGTCCACTGGGATTTGATATTTATTGCTGGGTATATATTTTTTGGTTTTGTTTTCAAAGGGTACGGCCACATCCAGACATCGCAACGACGATGAATGGGAAAAGAGATCACAACTAGATGCCAACGGACAACTAGGAAAAACTCGACGTTTATCGGGACCAACGGAGGGGTAACCAGACGTTATTGAATAACTGGAAGGGATACAACCATACGTCAACGGACGAAATGGGAAAAACTCAACGTTTATCGGGACCAACGGTGGGGTAACCAGACGTTATTGAATAACTGGGAGGACTCGGCCAGACATCAACGGATGAATGGGAGAAAACTCGACGTTTACAGACATCGGAAGATGATGTTTACAGACACCAAAAGGATCGACCAGACATTTACAGATGAATGGGAATACTCGACGTTTACAGACATTGAAATATGATGTTTACAGACACCAAAAGGATCGACCAGACATTTACAGATGAATGGGAATACTCGACGTTTACAGACATCGAAAGATGATGTTTACAGACACCAAAAAGATCGACCAGACATTTACTGATGAATGGGAAAATTCGACGTTTACAGACATCGAAAGATGATGTTTACAGACACCAAAAAGATCGACCAGACATTTACAGATGAATGGGAATAAGAGAAACACAACCAGACGTCAACGGACGAATGGGAAAAACTCGTCGTTTATCGAAACCAACGGAGAGGTAAGTCCACATGGGGAGGGTACAACTAGACATCACCGGATGACTAGGAAAAACTCGACGTTTATCGACACCAACGGAGAGGAGGAAACTTCACTAGGGGAGGGACGACGCTACGAACATCGAAAGATGATGTTTACAGACATCAAAGAAGGCCAGACACTTACGCATGACTGGGAATCACCGAAAGATGGTGTTTACCAAGGAAACAACACACACGGGTGCTGACGGGGTATACTAACATTCTCAAAATGACCGGGCAAGGCTTGAACACTTGCAGGGGGGTCTCACTGGGGAGAAGCAGGCTTTTCTTTCACCAACGGATGAGGAAATAAACCTCTATGGGGATTATCAACACCAATTGTTGACTGGAGCAACTGTAGCAAATGTGCTGTTCAGGTTGAACAAAAATCCGTCTCTGCAGGGAATATGGTCTAATGGGGTTTCGAACATATGAATGCATATGTTTGATTTTTCTATGGCGTAATGCTCCATTTATGAATGGAAATGCTACGCGATTTTTGAGGATGCAATGATTACTACATGCAAAATGCAAATGAACCCTGGCTAGGGAGCCGAAATGATCAGATACTCTGACTCTGTGGGGAAACTCCTCTTGGGGAAATACTCTGCGGGGAACTCTGCTTGGGGAACGGTAAACTCCGCTGGGGATATCCTTCAGTCCACAGATAGGATAAATGTTGGAGATAAATTTCAATGATCCTGCCTCACTCGGGGAGGAAATCGGCAAATACAGGCCTGTTGGGGATAGGCAATCCTTAGATCTGTTGGGGAATAGAAGGCACTATCCACAGACGTCTCCGCAGGGGAACATAGCTCTGATAGCTTCCAAACTTGCTTGGGGAAAATATCTGCTGAGGAAACGTCCTCACAGATGCCAATCTGAAAAACAGCACAACAAAATGCCCCCAGGGGATACATGGACAAGATACGCTCAAGTGTCCTCAACATTCAAAATGATTTTCGGATGTTTTATCTTTCTGCATGTTATTGTGTGGCCTCCATGTTCTTATATGCAATGCTCATCAAAAATTCGGACATTTTTGCAAACAAAACAGTAAAAATAAAAACAGACGAGCCATTTATCTGAATAACGACTTTTATTGATTGAAAATGTGCCTGAAGAGGCAAATACATTGGGAAGCAATTCCTAGAAAGAGGTAATTGCGCACGAAAGGAAAAATCTATCCTAATGGCAACGTGAACATGGCATCCACTATTTCCCAATTCTGTTATAACTCACAGATCATCAGTTTTCCTCCCAACTCCTTGCTTTCTGAGAAGAATGACTGGACGGATCATGCAAAAAGACTTAAACCAATACAAGATCAATTCTCTTCTTCTTTTTGGCATGCCAAGTTGTTGGAACTTGGTTCACTAATCAAGACTTCTAACTTGTGTTGTTGCCTACATTATTATTGACCGGCCTCAGATAGTTGTGACTTCTATATAAGTCCAATTACGATTGCTTAACATAGCGCTAAATTTGCCTTATGGCACACTAACTACTAACACTAACCATTAACAATTAACATTTACTTTTTTTCTCTTATGCAATTTACTATTCTTGTACATATTATTCATTTGCTTTTTCCTTTGCTCATTTGAGCACATGTTTATGTTAATGCAATTTGCCTTTTGCTCACTTGAGCACATAATTGTGTATATACTATTGTGTTTGTGTTTTGTTTGATTGTTGTGGACCAAATGCAAAGAATTGGACAAATGGACTTAGATTTTAGGACTTTACCCAAGCTAATGGAGTTTGAAGAGCAACTAGGCCTCATGCCTTTAGAGTGCTATAAATGTCAAAGAGCAACTAGGCCTCATGCCTTTAGAATGCTTAAAGCTTGAAGATGAACATTGAAAGGACCATATTCTAAATTCCCTCTTGTCCATTCTTTGATTGTTAATAGAACCTTTTGATGTGTGTGTTTCTTTGTGCTAGGGATTCCCACTTGAGCCAAATTGAGGAACCATTACCATGAGCTCCTAAGAGAGAGAGATTCAAGATACATTGAGGAACCTTCCAAAAGTTCATTTGATTGTTGATTGCTTGAGTTTATGTTCATATGATTGCTTATTCCAAAGAATGAGAGCTACTTGGATCATCCATATGATCTCAAGAGAGGAACTCCATTTGTGGTTTTATTTCTTATCCCTCACCTCTTGTATGTTTAGGATCTTAGCCATTCTTCTTCTTCTCTCCACTCTAACCCAAGCCAAAACTTTTGTGCAAACATTTAACATTTGTTTTCAAACATTAGAAACCTAAGCCTTATGCTTTTGATTTTCAAATTTTCGTTTCATAACACTTATTTTGAATTGAATCTTTAAGTCAACTTTGACCATATTTTGTGAATACTTTTCATTGGTAAATGTAACCCATTCAAATGCTTTTGTGGTTTCAATGGCCACTTTCTTAAATCACTTTTTCATAACCTTTAGCTATTAGGTTTGAGTTATCCTTGAGGTAGATGTAATACTCACCTATACCCTCACTAGCATGTTAAGGATATCCTCACATGGTGGATTTGTGGTCGTTGGTTGAGTTTTCTCCCTTGGATAATAAAAGACCTGAAGGCTTTTGGACTAATCAATTCACCAACTCATTTTGAGATTTTTACCCCGAACTACGAGGTTTTGATCCTAATCTTTTTTTAAGATGGTATATAGGCAATGAGTTTATCCATCCAAACACAAAATGTAAATAAACTTGTATATTCTCTTCTCATCTATTCAATCATGTTTGCACAACATTTTTTCACAAAAAACAACAACCTTTGCAACAAGTATGAAAAGGGCTCATTAGGAGTACCTAGGATGTTTTGGGTGCCTAACACCTTCCCATTGCATAACCAACCCCCTTACCTAGATCTCTGACTCTCTTTTACTAGTTTTTGATTCGATAAAACTTTTAGGTTTTTGTTCGCTTTCTAACCATTCCTTTGAATAAGTAGAAGTGCGGTGGAGACTCGACTTGTATGATTTACCTTGGATTTAGTCAATATCTCTAATGGTAACGAATACCCCGCTACACAAAGGCAACTACATTGATGGCTTTGTTTTGTGCCATCGAGTACAAAAAAAATAGCTCTCTCTGAGTAGCTACCCCGGTGCTATCACCTCTTCCAAATAGGGTGTAGGCCAAACCCTTCTGAGCATACCGGAAGCATGGATTCTTAATGCCGGAGGCCTTAGCACCTTTGGAGGTGTAATTTGTCCTCCCGGTGATAGCAATCCAGAAATCCTTAGGTGAGAACCCATTTGGGACCGCTCCTGGTCCGTACAGAGGGAGTCGGAGTATCCCTGCCAATTCCTCAACCGATAATTCATGATAATTATTAAACAAGAGGAAACGCAAAGTGCCGAATTAATACTTGGTCGTGTCTATCCACCTCTTCGAGTTGGAATTCCAACGTGCTAAGGAATTCGAGCGTGATGCGCTTGTATGTCGGCCCTTCCAGGCTCATGAACTCTAGCATTCCTAAAACGTGGAACATCCGGTATACCTCCATTTTGAGCCCTAGTGCATTCAGAGTATGCTCACACATGTACCTTGTCGGTGTGAGTTTCCGTTTCCAGTGAATTTGATACCTCTTTTCTTCTCCAGGATTGTCAAACACGATGTTGTGTGGATTTGGACTCCGGCTTGGTCGCTTCTGTGACCTCGACATCTCCGCAAGTTGTTGCTTTCCGGTGAGAATTCTCCTCAGGGGCATTTCGGTCCTGCAAAAATAGAAATTATTTGAAATAGGGAGTTAGAAAATTCGGAAATCGTGGTTAGAACGGGGGTGACGAGTGGAGTAATATTTGTGAAGGGTGTTTTTGCAATAGGAGAGTGGAAGTGGTGGTTATGAAAGCTTTGAGGTAACGGGGTTTGTGAGGTTTAGAGAGAAAGAGAGTGAGAATGATGATAGTGTAATGAAAAAAATTCTGATAATGATAAGGTAAATGGGGTAAAGTGTGGTTAAGGTGGAGTAAATAGGTGGGGCCCACTGGAAAATTTGATTTTAAATTTTTTTTTAAAATTCTACCTGCCGGGTGGCCGTGTCAGGCTACTGTGCATCACCACGTTTTCAAAATTTCCTTCAGTTCTCCTGACATGGGCCGTGTCAGGCTACTGTTGACAAAAAAAAGTCTTTCCCTTTCAGTGTTCCTGACACGGTCCGTGTCAGCTGACATGGGTGGCCGTGTTAGGCCACTGTTTTTTTCACATTTTTTGCCTGAATGTTCACCCTCCTGACATGGCCCGTGTCAGCTAACACGGGTGGCCGTGTCAGGCTGCCCTTTTGGCCGTTTTTTGCCTTTTTCTCCTGTTCAACCTCTGGTGCCTCTGGCCACGTTGATTAACCTTTTTCATGACTTAGACATTTGTTGAAGTGATGTTCCCTCCTTGTAGAGCTCCTGTGTAAACCTACAAACATACATAACTGATTAGATTTAAAATGCGTGGGTTGCCTCCCACGAAGCGTTGTGTTTAACGTCGCATGACTCGACGGTTCTCCATCTTTTTAGGTGAGACGGATTTTGTCTATTAGACCACCCTCATGGTCTTGTAGGTACGGTTTAACTCTCTGCCCATTCACCTTGAACGTGTCTCTGTTTGCGGGATTTCTTAGTTCAACGGCTCCATGCGGAAATACTTTTTGTATCATAAAGGGTCCTGAACATCTTGACCTTAGTTTCCCTGGGAATAACTTCAACCTTGAATTAAATAATAAGACCAGTTGTCCTTCCTGAAGTTCTTTCTTCTGAATGCACCTGTCATGCCATGTTTTGGTTTGCTCTTTGTATATGTTGGCATTCTCATATGCTCGATTTCTGAATTCTTCCAGCTCTTGTAATTGAAGGATCTGAGATTTACCCGCTTTGGACAAATCATAGTTGAGAAATTTGGTAGCCCAGAATGCCTTGTGCTCTAGTTCGAGCGGCAGATGACAAGCTTTACCATAGACCAGTTTGTACGGGGACATACCTATTGGGGTTTTGAACGTTGTTCGGTATGCCCAGGGTACATCATCTAGCTTGATTGACCAATCTTTTCGTGAGGCGCTAACTGTCTTTTCTAGGATTTGCTTGATCTGCCAATTTGATACCTCAACCTGTCCACTAGTCTGTGGGTGGTACGGTGTGGCGATTCTATACTTGACATTGTATTTCCTTAGCAGGTTCTCCATCAGCTTGTTGAGGAAGTGGATACCTTCGTCACTAATCAGCGCTACTGGTACCTCAAACCGTGCAAAGATACAATTCTTGAGGAAATTTATTACCACTTTCGCGTCATTCGTGGGCAGTGCGTCTGCTTCCACCCATTTTGGCACATAGTCAACCGCGACCAGAATGTATTGCTTTCCAACGGACGGTGGGAAGGGTCCCATAAAATCTATTCCCCACACATCGAACAGTTCTACCTCTAACATGACATTCTGAGTCATCTGATTTCTCTTGGATATGTTTCCTGTTCTCTGACATATGTCGCACTCTTTTACCATCTCTTGTGCATCTTTGAACAGTGCAGGCCAGTACAATCCATATTGGAGGACTTTTGCTGCGGTTCTATCTCTGCTAAAATGTCCTCCATATTCTGAGTTGTGACAGGCTTTTAGGATGTCCCTTTGCTCTTCCTCTAGAACACATCTCCTTACCAGGCCATCTAATCCCTTTTTGTAAAGGAATGGATCGTCCCACACATAAAACCTGCAATCATGCAAAAAGAAAACTTCTGTTAGAGTCAAAGTCATTGGGTATTAGTCCACCTACCACAAAGTTCGCGTAATCGACGAACCATGGGATATGCGTAACGTCTAGGATACGTTCGTCATTGAACTCATCTCTGATAAGGTGTGTTTCTTCTATTTCTTGAATCGGAGTCATCCGAGACAAGTGATCAACAACAGTGTTTTCACTACCTTTTTTGTCTCTGATTTCCAGGTCGAACTCTTGTAGTAGTAGGATCCATCGCAGCAGCCTTGGCTTTGATTCCTGTTTGGCAAAAAGATATTTTAAAGCAGCATGGTTAGTATACACAATTACCTTTGATCCCAACAAATAGGATCTGAACTTATCAAACGCGTACACAACCGTCAGGAGTTCTTTTTCGGTGGTTGTATAGTTCATTTGAGCAAGATTCAATACGTGACTTGCATAATAGATCACATGCAAGAGCTTCTCCTTGCGTTTCCCTAGTACTACCCCTACTGCATTATCACTAGCATCACACATTATCTCAAAAGGGAGAGACCAATCGGGGGAAATAACTATGGGGGCTGACACAAGTTCCTTCTTCAAGGTCTCGAAGGCTTGCATGCACTCCTTGTTAAATAGGAATGGTGTATCCTTCACCAGCAGACTAGTTAGTGGTTTTGCGATCTTGGAGAAATCTCTTATGAACCTGCGGTAGAACCCCGCATGTCCCAAGAAGCTTCAGATGCCTTTTTCATTTATCGGAGGTGGTAAATTAGCTATTACATCCACTTTTGCTATGTCCACTTCGATACCTCGGTTGGAGATCTTGTGTCCCAAGACTATTCCTTCACGTACCATGAAGTGGCACTTTTCCCAATTTAGGATCAAATTTGTTTGCTGGCATCTTTCTAACACAAGTGAGAAGTTAGTCAAACAATTATCAAATGAAGAACCGAATACTGAAAAGTTATCCATAAACACTTCCATATGCTTTTCGAGCATGTCAGCAAAGATTGATGTCATACACCTTTGAAAAGTGGTCGGTGCGTTGCACAACCCAAATGGCATTCTTCTATAAGCAAAAATACCATAGGGGCATGTGAATGCAGTGTTCTCTTGATCTTCAGGGGCAACCGCAATCTGGTTGTACCCTGAGTACCCATCTAGGAAACAATAGTAATCGTGTCCGACTAACCTTTCCAGCATTTGATCAATGAATGTGTAAGACCCCAATTTTGGGCCCTAAGATCCCTCATGGCCCATATCATTCATATCATGGCCTCAAGGATCATTGCATGCCTTTGTTCCCTCCTAGTGGGTTGGTTGCCTTGTGAGTTGATTCCTTGATCACCAAGCATACCTTGCATTTGTATATCTTTGCTTTTCATATGTTTACTAACCAAAAAGTACAAAAATATTGTCAGTCTAACCTTGTTGCTTGCAGTTGAAGTAATCATCAGAAATTAGGTCAAAGATGGTCAACAGTCAGTCAAAGCAATGGATGGTGGCCATTCTTGCAGAATTTGGGCACCATGATCAATAATCAAAGGTTCATACAACTTGAGACATCATTTGAAGTCAAGTTCTCAAGGAATTAGGGTTTGGAAATCATCAGAAGAGGATCAGTCAGTCCAAAACCCTAGAAAAGTCAAACTTGGTCAACTGTGGATTTAATCAAGGATTTGATGGATAGGATTGATATGAAGGAGTTCATTCATGCTTGTATAAGTCTCATCTATCATGTTCAACCTCATCATGGAAGAAAATCAAGTGAAATCAGAAATTTTCCAGAAATAGCAAGTGGACCTGTAATTTCAACTGCCAAAAATGGAAACTTCTTGATCTTAAACTTACATCATGATACAAGCTTCAAATGAATTTTTGCCCAACATGAAAGTTGAAGATCTTGTTCTCCCATTTTCAAAAAGTCCAAGAACACCCAAATCCCATGTGTGGTTGTCAAGATATGATCAAATCATTTTCACCAATTTTTGAACTTCAACAAGCCATATCTCTCAAACCATAAGGCCAAATTTGGTGGGGTTTTTTCCTACAAACCACATTTTTCATCCTCTTTCCAAAAATATAAATTTCATGACCTAAAACCTTACCATTCAAAATGGCATTTTTGGACCTTTTTCATTTAAATTCAAAGTTTGACCAACCATTGACTTTTTGATTTATGGACTTTTTCTCACTTTGGCCAATTGGGAAATGTTTTAAATCATATTTGAAACTTGCTCAAAGCCCTAAAACATGTTCATATCACCATTTTACCCTCATTTTGGCCTAAAGTACAAATGTGGCAATTTTTGCAACTGGCTTAAAAGAACAAAGCAAGGTACAACAATTCTGCAGCATACCAAAAACAGCAATTGGCAAGGTCCTTGGCAGCCTGTCTTGAGGCCCAAAAACGTGCAAGATACACCCTCCACTTCACTTGTACAAAGATTAGCAAATGTGCATTTGGTCATTTTTAGCTAAGTAGGATTAAGCATTCCTTAAGACAGTCACATATAAACTGATTTTCTGCCACAAAGCAACCCTAGAGACAAAAAGCTACAGCCTCCATTGCACAGAAAAACTTCTTTCCTCTCATCTGTCATTTTGGTTCGATTAGCTTTTTTCTGCCAAGACTCCAAGAAACTCGAGCAGCCTTTGTTTATTCCATGACCTAGTCACCATCTAGAGCCCGGCTGCAGCAACATTTACCAGCTGCAAATCATCTTGAGTTCTGTTTTCTTCCAAATATACAAACATGGCAGTTAGAGTTTTGAAGGATTTCAAGCAAGTGTGAGTCAAGGTTCTTCAAAGTTTCTTCACTCCAAAAGCATATTGGACCTCTGATTGAGCTGGAAGCATACAAACAGCACTGTTTCATTGGGTTTTCCAAATCAGGTGAATTTTTCGACTTCATTGTTTTCTCAAATCTTGCTACACATCATATAGGTCTTACTTAGTAGGTTGATTAAAGCTTTGAATCATGTCAAAAGGTTAGCTATGCTGAGAGAAATATGGATTTCACTTGTTATGCTTGAATGTGTGTTTCATCGATTTGCTCACATATGTGTGATTTCATGAAAACCCTTGCCACATTTTTGTTGTTTGATGTATGCTGAGGCTATTGGTGTACTTGATTGGGATTTCTGTACAATTTCGAAATTTCAAGTTGCATGAGAATGTTGAATGTATGCTGTTGTTCGAATTTAACCCTGCACCAGAAGACTCCCATGTTTGCTGCTGTTTAGTTGTTTTCAAATGTTGTATGAGAATAGTGTTCCATGGCCGTGTTTGATTATTGTTGCTGTTTACCTGGTGATATTTTGATCGATAACATGAAAATAAATGCTGAAAGCCATGCTGCACATGTCCTGCTGTTGTGTTTAAACTCTAAACTCATGTTCAGAAATTCTTGATTGTGTTTGCCGTTGTTTATGATGAGCACATGCTAATAAAACCCTGCTGCTGTTTTGCCATCTTAATATGCCCAGATTTCCCATGATTCATGTTTTGCTTTGTTTATTGGTTGGTGCTGCATGATGAAGTTCTTACCATGCTGTTGTGATTGCTTGCTCGACTGTTGTTTTATGATGATGATAACATGATGATGATGAGCAAATGCCCTGCTGTTCAAACCCGACCATTGCCCAGAAAAATCCTTTGAATTGTGCTTGTCATGTTTGGTTGTTGTTGGTTAATGTTACATGATGAACATGTGCTGCCATGCTGATTAAACCATGCTGTTGAAACCTTAACCATCCCCCAGATTCCTGTTGGCTGCTGTTGTTTGTTTTAATTGCATTGAACCATCACCACTTGCTTTGCTTTTGTTTTTTGGTCGAATTTTGTTTAAAGCTGATGTTTACCCCTGCTGTTTTGCTGCCTTAAGTTGCCAAGAAAATCTCATGAACATGTTTATGCTGTTGTTGGTTGATGATGCATGAGTTTGTATGCTTGGTCGAATCATGTTGTTGGATGATGTTGTTTGAAAACAATTGCTGTTTGCTTGCATTGTTGGCCATGCTGTTAGAAACCCTAAGGGTTTATGTGAAAACTCAGAGCTTGGAAGCTCATTGGCGCATTACACTGTTCCATTGGCTGAGAGCCAATGGGAACATTTCGTTTCCCCCATCAAAACGCTGCAGTTTTGTTAAGTGACTGCACTATTTACAACTCTGCCATCGGTTGACCTTGGTTTGACCACTTTGCCATGCCATTTGTTCATATTGCATCCAATTATTTCCTCAACTTAAACAATTCATTTCTCTTTCAATTTTCATCCAAAAATTATGAAATTTTTTCCTCATGCTCATGAATGTGTCCTCTATTTTATGGTGAATTTTAATTAATTTTTCAGTGGCTGGATTTTAAATGATAATTGTTTTCCCAACATGTATGCCAAAATGATACATTGTGCCATTCCTTTTGTGAAATACTCATGTCATATCTTTTGAGCTTGAAATTTTTTGTGGTGAAACTAGACACATTGACCTTCATTTCAATATAAAGTTTGTGCATTTATCATTTGTGGATTGAGAGTTGTGATTTTCTGAAGTTATGTGTTACATTTGGTGCTATACCATGATCATGTATTTTCCCAATTTTTGTTCACATGCTTTCTCTTATCCAATGGACCCCAAATTTTGCATGAATCATCTATCACATGTCTAGTTTGTGTATGAATTTTCTTGGAATTAATCTTGCTGTTTTCCATTTGATTGTGAATTTTCTTCCATGCTTGGTCATTTGTTGACTTTTTGTGCTATGCCTTGCCAAATCTTTTGTGAAATTCTCAAATCTTATTGTATGACCATGAAATTTCATATGTGATAACTAGACACCTTGAGCTTTGCATTGGTGTTAATCTCACTCATTTCTCTTCTGTTTTCAAATTGATATGATTTTTTGAAGTTGACCCATGCTTGTTGACTTTCACCATGCTTACTTGAGTTTGGTTTGACTTCATGATTTTATTTGACTGCCTTCCTCTCATCCAAATGCCATGAAATTTTACATGTATACCATGTTAGATGTTAGGATTGAGTGTGATTTATTTCATAATTTTGAGATTGTTTGAGATGACTTTTGAATGAAGTCTTTGCTGTTGACTTTTGTATGCTTCTCTTGCCATGCTTTGCATCCTTTTGCATGTGAAATGACCATGATGCATGATATAATTATGAATCCAATTGAGAATGCTTCTTGAATGTTTAGACTTGGTTTGGGTTGACTTTCCTTTGCTGTTTGACCTTTTTCTTTCATCTTTGACCCTAGGCTAGTCCTAGTGGTCTTGTAAGCTTACAATTGAGCTGTTGTTTCAGGTTAAGCACCAATGCCTCAAAGACCATTCAAATTTGTTTGAGATTGAATTATATATTGTGCTAACCTTTGTTTTGTAGGTGTGACTCATATACTTGAGTCTTTGTGCCTTGCACAGTTGGTCCCTCTGTGGTTGACTATTGGTTCATTTTCTTTTGATTTTGACTGTTGAACTGTTTGCTAATAAGTTTGACTTTTTCAGGTACTTTAGTTGCCTAAGTTCTTTGAACTTGCTTGCTTTGCTATTTAGCATTTGCTTTGAGGTATAATTACTTCTTCTTCATGTAGTCTGGAGACCCGGTCTGTTATTTGACCGGGCAAACTGTCTGAAGTCCTCCTTAAGAGGCAATGCCTGTGTGTGTTTAATTTTGTCCCAAGCAGGAAAAGTCCTTCGAGTAAGGCAATTGGTGGAAGGTAGGGATAAGTAATCTATCCCCCACTATTCAGTGTGTCCTCTCTTTGCTCCCATTACATGGTTGAAGCAATGAGATAAATACCCAAGATCTAATCGAGTCAATAATGTGGAGAGAGTTCCTACTTTCTGAACTCCCACACTTTCTTTGATGCTCTCTCTGATCTGAGATAGAAGCAATGAGGTACACCCCTCATCTCCTTTTCATCTGCTTCACCTGAGCCCCTCAATGGCCAGGTTAAGAGCGACCTTCACCTATTACAGTGGACTTTCAAAGTCAAACCCTCTTGTGTGAGCCTCCCATTGTTTTGGCTATAGAGTGTGCTGTTTGATATTCATTGATTGATTGATTGCTTCATATGCACTTGCCTGCTTATATGTTATGCATTTATCATCATCATCAATTGCCATTAGTGCATGATCATCTCATTTATCTTTGTGATGCTATCATTGTTGTTTGCCCATTGAGGACAATTGTAAGTCCATTGCCTTGGCATTTGTTCCTATGACATGGAAGGATAGAGTGTAAGACCTCATTGGTCACTCATATCTTCTGTTTTATCTGTTTGTATGTGAGGATACAGTTATAAGTCCCTGTAAATTGGCATCTGTTGTCCTGTGATCATAATTTGATCTGCTTGATTTGTATGAGAGGTTGCAGTTATAAGTCCCTGTAAGTTGGCATCTGCTTTCCTGTGATCATAGTTTGTTTATCTGTTTGTATGTGAGGTTGCAATTATAAGTCCCTGTAAGTTGGCATTTGCATTCCTGTGATCATATTGTTGCTTTTGTTCTTGTATGTGAGGATCCATTGTAAGTCCCTGTAACGTGGCATTGGATTTCCTAGGACCATACTGTGGAGTTAACCTAAGTCCAGACAGATTGGCAGTTGACTTCCATTTCTCATCTTCATTTTTCTTTTGAGGAGATTAGTGTAAGTCCATTGAGTGGCATCTGATATCCCGTTTTGTTTTAGGAGATTGGTATAAGACCATTGATTGGCATCCGGTATCCGCCTTTCTTTGCTTTGTTTGTTTATTATTATCCATTGCTATTCCAAAGGACACACTTGAATCATCTGCTATATGATTTCAAGAAGTGAACCTTCTAAGAAGTTTTACTATCCATCCTCATCCATTCATCATTCATTATGTCCTAGACTTTTCACACTCTTGTCTTTCAAACTTGACATAAGTGTTGTGCAAACATCTTCACGTTTTCTAACTAAAAACCTGGACCTCAAGTCCTTGACCTTTTCAAACTCCATTTCATAATACTTCCTTCAAATCAATCTTAATCATACTTTGACTTCATTTTCATAATCACAATCAATTAACATCACTCATTCACTTGTTTTGGCTCTGTCCATTGTTAATCTTTTCACATTAGCCATAGGTTTCAATTATCTTTGTGGTTGATGTAAATCTTGCCTATCCTTGGTGAGTCGACAGTAAGACTTCCGTACTTCAAACAGGGCTAACCCCTCTAGTACGTCGAAGCTATCCTCGCATGGTGGATGTTGTTTTTGGTCGAGTGTTCTCCCATTGATAATGAAAAGCCTCAGTGCTTGTGTTTAAAATTGAACCTAACCCACTTTTGGAAATCTTTTAGCCGAACTACGGCGTTCTGATCCTTACCTTTGATGGAAGGTACGTAGGCAACGGGTTCATCCGTTCGAACCCAATAATAATAAAAATTGTACATTCTTTTCTCATCATCCCAATCATGTCTGCACAATATTTTTGTCATAACAAATAACAATCTTTTACAACAAGTGTGAAAAGGGCTCCCTAGGAGTACCTAGGACGTAGTGGGTGCCTAACACCTTCCCATTGCGTAATTTACCCCTTACCCAGAATCTCTGATCTTTTTATTAGTTTTCTACGTGTAAAACTTCTTAGGCTTTTGTTCGCTTTTTAGCCAATCCTTTGGATAAATAAAAGTGCGGTGGCGACTCGAAATTTCATGTATCTCCTAGCTTATGATTTAATCGATAGATCATATAGCGACGAATACACCGCTACAGAAAAGTGGCGACTCTGCTGGGGAAATAACGCTGAATCCCTGGTGGTATTGCCTACTTTTCACCCTTGTTGTGCTATATTGTTATCTATTATTTGACATATTTTTGTACAATTTGGGATAACTGTATTGATTGTAATGTGTGAATTGCTTGATATACAATTGTTGTTTGCTTTGGTGATCTGTGAGATGCGTTCTATACCCGAACTCGAGTGCACTCTAGGATAGGAGAATGGCATAGTCTTGTTGACTGGTGTGGAGTAGTCCTTAGCCAGTTGACTTGCGAGCCCATTCACTTGGTGGAGGTCATGTTGAACTAATAATGTCACACAAGTTATTTGTGGTTAGGCATTATTCTTTCAATCATGTTCCGTAGAAGCCAAGGACCTTAGTTTACCAAACCCATCTTGGCCTTTTTTTAGGACCGTAGTGCGGAGGTCGTTCAGATGTCAGTTCTGATACGATTGTTACGCGATACTACACTCATAAGAGTTTCTCTTGAGAATATTCTTGGAATACGAGTATTCGTTCCTCCGATAATATTCGAGAGATGGAACGATGATTATGGGAACCTCTGATAGAACATGTCTGGCAGGTTTAAACCCTAGTACACTCCCTTTGGGTGGTTCTTAACTGAGACTCCATGCTCGTGACTCTCAGCAAACCCGTGATTCGTGGTTGAGTCGTTCAAACATTGTTAATATCAATGGATCCCGGATCAGGTGTAAAACCTAAGATCCACCAAAGCGGCTGGTTGATATTAAGAATGTTAGAGCCGGTTCATGTACCGTTAATATCAATGGAACTTGGGTGTCGATAAGGTGAAAACCTAAATCCACCAAAATGGATGATTGATATTAGGGATACATAGAGCTTTCCCACGACCTTTGTTTGGCGTGCCTTGCTTGATCCTTGAGTGTGATTGTTGCATTCATGCATTCACGCATTCATCCGCATTCATATCATCAGAAAAAAGAAAATTTTCAAGGAACTCAAAGGAGTTTATTTGCAAAAATTTTCAAAACAGGAAAAAACCGGGAAAATTTTTTTCACCTGATATATCTGATGAGATTTTCTCATATATGATCAAAATGCTTAAATATTTCAAAGTTTGCAAATAAAACCCTCGAGTTTCTCTGAAATAAAAACAAGCATATGCATAAACACTTCATGCATCATTTGCATAAGCAGGTGTTTTGTTCCGGTCTCCCATCCTGTGGTCTGACCCTGCGACCTTCATTTATTTTGAAGACGCACTTTGCCGGTATTATACCAGAGCTATTTCTGCCAGATTGATGGATCAGATTGAACAAGAGAGTGGTGAACTCAGAGGAGGAATTTGCCAGCCTTAGTGCTTTTGATGGATTTATTCCAGGTTAACCAATCCCGGGCTGGCATTGGCTATGGTTCTGGGGCACTTAATGAGCAAGGTTTGTTCGCAAGTGGAGGATTTATCCATGATGATCAACCTGAGGAAGAGGCTGCTGCCATCATTGAAGAAGAAGATGCAGAAGATCTGAACAATTTCATCATACCTGGTGGTGTCTGCCACAATTGGGTCGCTGTGGATGTTCCTACGGTCATTCATAAGTCAGCGTGATTTGTTCACTTTATTTAAAACCCTTCTCCCATGCCAAAAGGAGAAGTGATGACATTGTTGGCAAAGCATTTAATACAATGATGTTTTCATTCAATTAATGCATTGTTAAACATTTGTTTTTCCATTTGTTTTCACTTTTTGCTTTTGCATGAAATCAGTGATCACAAAAAACCCTGAAAAACAATAAAAACAACAACATTTTTCATCTGCATAACTGATTTGCTTGTTTAAATACAAAAGCTTTTCATTATCCAGAATCATTATGCAGGGATTTCTAAACCCATTGAACATAATGATCCAACGCCATCTCCCAATCTTGAAGTCCTTGTATCTGAGGTAGAGGAAGATGATGTTAAGGGGATTCCTGACGAGATTACCCGCCTTCTTGAGCGCAAAAGCAAGCTCATTCAGCTGTATCATGAGAATCAGCAAAACAGTCAAACTGGGGCATTGCAAATGCAATCAAAACAAAAAATATAAAAAAAAAAAAAAAAAAAGAAAGAGGGTGAAAAAGAATAAAAAATCAAAAATCAGCAAAAAAAATTTCAAGATTTTTCCAAGGAAAAAAGAAAAAGTATACCCTCAAGTCCCTAGTTGACTGATGCTGAATGGATTCAGAGTCGTTACGACCAGTTGAATTTAATTGAAGAGAAGCGATTAACTGCCATGTGTCATGGTCAGTTGTATCAACAGAGAATGAAGAAAGCATTCGACAAGAAGGTCAAGCCTCGTGTGTTCCGAGAAGGTGACCTTGTGCTCAAGAAAGTTTTGTCTTTCGCGCCCGATTCCAGGGGCAAGTGGACTCCAAACTACGAGGGTCCATATGTTGTTAAGAGAGCCTTTTCAGGCGGAGCTTTGATGCTGACAACAATGGATGGGGAGGATTTCACTCGTCCTGTGAATTCAGATGCAGTTAAGAGATACTTTGCCTAGAAAAAAAAGTATATGCAAATGAAAAAAAAAGAATGAAAAAAACAGAATAGCTCGCTAAGTTGAAAACCCGAAAGGGCGGCTTAGGCAAAAATGAGCGTCTCGGTGGAGAACCCGCAAGGGTAATTCAGGCAAAAATTAGAGACTTGAAAAAATATATATTTGCATCCCGCTAGATTGAGTACCTCACTCTGAGGCGATCTAGGCAAAAATAAGGGATTTGGCAAGTAACTGCATCCTGACAAGACTTTCTGTTCATCAGTCGTCATTTCGTCAGAAGATTCTCGATTCGTCGTCAACCGAAGCTTCGGATACATCGAGATTCAAATTGGTAAAGAAAGGATCATTATGTTCAATGTAGCCCTCTTCCAATATATATCACTGATTTCAAATTTGTACAGATCTATGGAGTCTTGCCATTGGCAGACTACCATTCTATCAAGTCAATTTGAGCTTTTTATCCAATTTATTTGCACTCTTATTTGTTTCAATTCAACAAATGTTTTGCATGTTTTAAATTGATAAAATGTCATTGTTTTAAACAAATCAATTTTTTCAAAATTTTTGTTTTAAACAAAGTGAACATTCACAAGATTGAAAGGATACTCAAGAATATTTCAGTGCTTTCCCGAGGGTGGCATGATTCCCAACAGGTAAGACATTTGTTCATACTCCTGGTTTGGTGGTATATTCTTTCTTCAGATCTTTGTTGAGGTTGTTCCTCAAACAGATTTGTTGTTGGGGTTGTTCCCCAGTACAGTCGCAAGCAGAGTGTTGTTGAAGACTTCGTTTTTCTCCAGCAGCAGTTTTCCCCTAGCATGGGTGTTTTCTTGAGAAGTTTCGGCGGTTGATGGTTTGTCATCCTGGTGCCCTGTCACTTTCTCTAGTGGGTCGTATGCCCCAGACTTTATTTGTATCCTCAGCACAGCCATGAGTAGAGTTGTTATTGATACTCCCCTCTGAGTCGCGAGTAGAGCTGTCATTAATATCCCCCCAGAGTTGCAAGTGGAGTTGTTACCGCTTTTCCCCCCATGCAGTGTGCCAGCAGGATTTGTCTGTTTCCTCAGCACGATCGCTTTCTTTTTGAGGACTTGGTAAGTCAGTGGTTTGATACCCGGTACTTTACCTTTTCCCCGGCGAAGTCGTCTGTGGAATTGTTGCTATCTCTCCATCAGAGTTTTTCTCTTCAGCAGAGCAGGATTTATTTTCCTACTCAGTGGATTGTTTGGGTTGATATCCCAGTGTATTTGCAACCATCTTTTCCTCAGCTTAGTCTGCAGAGTGCTTGTTGTGGCAGTTTTGCCTGTTGAATACTCTTTCAATCCCCAGTATGGTCGGATGATGGCTCTAGCCTCCAGTGAACGGATTTGATTTCCTGACTGTTTGTGATCCCCAGTAGAGTGGCTTATACTGCAGAATCTACTTGTTGTGATCAGTTTGCTGTGTATTCTCCCCAAGCGGAGTGGTTCGTTGCAGAATCTACTTGTTTGATCTGTCCTCCCTCAGTGGTTTGTTCCCAAGAGAGTAGCCGACAGTTTTCCCCCAATAGAGTTGCTTATGCAGTTAGATTCTATCTGGATGATATCGTTCTCCCTCAGTGGGTTATTCCCCAGCGGAATTGTGTGGATTTGCTTCTACAGCAGTTTGTGTTTGTGCAACACACTTTTGTTTCTCAGTTAACACTGGGATCCCCTGCAGATACTTTGGGACCTCTCTTGTTCCCCTACAGATTCGTCTTGGTGGCTGTTTTGCCCGTTGTGACTTTCCGTACCCTGATTGGGTTGTTTCCTGATATCTATGATTCTCTGCTTCTTCAGCAGTACTTGCAGATCTTTGCTTTACAGCATGTGGATCTCCGCAGATTGGCTCTCCAGCTGGTTATTCCCCTGGAAGTATAATACCGGACGTTTAGTTCCTGAACCTGTTTGTGTTAGAATTGTCTGTTTTGTCAGCATTCATCAAACATAAATCACGCATATTCATGCATATTCATAAAACATTCAGATATTCATGTTGCATTTCTTGCCATATATCTTTTGTTTGTCGTGTCTCCTGCTATGGTGATATAGATCTCTTTACAGATCTCCCCAAGCAGATGTTGGGTGTTTAAAATCTCTCCATATAGAGTCAACCCCATAAGCAGAAAATGTTGTCTTTCCTTCTGCAGTTCCCCACTGAGATATATCCTCGTGGATGACGGTTTCTTCCGTTTCCTCCCAACACATATATTGGGATGGATTTTCCTATTTGAGTTATATCCTCATTAGGACGTGTCTTGATTCAGTCCGTCTTTTCGGATTATTCCCGAATTGGCTATTTGTCAGATATCTTGTGTTTCCCAGTGGGTTGTTCCCCAGCGGAATGTTTTGGGGCCTCTACCTACAGAACCGGTAGATATAAGTCCTATTTTTCCTGGCTTCTTTAACAGAATTTGTGGTTATACACCTTTTATTCTCCAGCCAGAGTTTTGGTCTTCTACCTCATACCCGGTAGTTGTAAATCCTTTTTTTTCTGCTCTTCAGCAGTTTGTGGTTTGTTATAAACCCTATTTTGGTTTCCCGTGCGGATTTGTGATTTGTTCTATCCCCACGCGGAGTTTTTGGTCTTCTACCCTGTATTCGGTAGATGTAAGCCCTAATTTTGTGGTTATCTTCATTCAATATTTGATGATGATTTTCCTTTGCTTGGATAAGTTGCTCAGATCAGCACTTATGTCCCTAGCAAGTTTTTGCGGATAATTGCCGTATGCTAGCAATTTTATCCCCAGTGGGTCTTTTCACCGTATGCTAGTGATTTGTTCCCCGGATCATTGGTTGTACACCAATGCATCCCCAGCTAGTCTTCTGTCGATAATTGCCGGATGCTTGCAATTTATCCTCAGCAGTTCGCCTTTCATTTACCCTTTTGTCGGTAATGTCTGTTGTTCCTCTTGATTGGTCATCATTATATACCTAATTTGGTATCCCGATGCCTTTCTGTTCGGTTGATTTATCCCTTGTTAACCCAGTAACCGGTTGTGGATAATCTTCCATGCGAGTATATTATTCACGGTCTGCCGGTAATGAATAATATATCTCATGCACTCTTCAGTCGAAGCCTTTTGTGTTTCCCCGGTCGAGTAAGATTCGTTATTTCCCTTTGTGGAGTCGAATATTCTTGTCGTTGGATAATTGCCGGATGCTTGCAATTTATCCCTCTGAGTTGTCTTTCGTTTACCCGTATGCTTGGTATCGATTGTCTCTCTCTTTGGTTAGTCACCTATTATATACCCAGTAACCGGTATCTCTGGTGTCTTTTCCTTCCGAGTGTATTATTCACGGTTTGCCGGTAATGAATAGTATATCTCATGCGCTCGTTAGTTGGAATCCTTTGTTGATTTTCCCCAGCTGAGCAAGATTCGTATTCTTTGTAGAATCGAATATCCATCCTTTAAACAAGTCTGCTGTTCTAGCTTTCTTTCGGATGATGAGTGTTTTGGAACACACACCAATTCACGTTTTTTGCCCATCCTTTAACCAGTTTGCGTTTTGGATGATGGGTGTTTTGGAACACACACCAATTCACGTTTTTTGTCCATCCTTTAAACAAGTCTGCTGTTCTAGCTTTCTTTCGGATGATGAGTGTCTTGGAACACACACCAATTCACGCTTTTTTTGTCCATCCTATAAACAAGTTTGCTTTCGCTCTCTTCAGGATGATGAGTGTTTTGGAACACACACCAATTCACGTCTTTGGTCGGTCACCTATTATATACCCAGTAACCGGTATCCTTGGTGTTCCCTCCTTTCTGCTCCCTATTATGACCTCGGTCCCCCTGTGGAGTCAGATTTTCCTGAGTTTGTTATCCGTATGCCTGGTAACATCTCATTTCTTTGTTACTTCCCCAGTGGAGTTTTCTTTTGCTTCTCCTCAGGAGTCAGTTTGTGTCTTTCCAATGGATTTATTCTCCATTTGGAATTCTTTTCCCGGTGTGAGTTCTTCACTCCCCAGTGAGTTCTCCTGTCTGTTTTCTATTCTTCTAATCAGAGTCGTGTTTTGTTCACGTTGTGTCAGTTTTGTTTTTCCCCAGTTTGGAGTCGTGTATTGTTCACACATTTCTTTTTCTGTTATTATCCCCAATTAGAGTCTTGTCAGAGTCTTTGTTCCTAGTGAGTGTATTACTCCGATGGATCGTCTTTTCTTCTGTGTGAATCATATTCCCCATAGAATTTGTGTCTTTTGCATGCATACATTTGCATCATGAGGTCTCTTAGGGACCAAAATTTGTCTCATTACTGTTATTTAAGCCCATTCTACCGCGTCAAGATGAAGATTTCTAAACTTCACTTCTCCGGCTAGAATGACCTTAAATAGGGGCATCTGTAAGACCCCAATTTTGGGCCCTAAGATCCCTCATGGCCCATATCATTCATATCATGGCCTCAAGGATCATTGCATGCCTTTGTTCCCTCCTAGTGGGTTGGTTGCCTTGTGAGTTGATTCCTTGATCACCAAGCATACCTTGCATTTGTATATCTTTGCTTTTCATATGTTTACTAACCAAAAAGTACAAAAATATTGTCAGTCTAACCTTGTTGCTTGCAGTTGAAGTAATCATCAGAAATTAGGTCAAAGATGGTCAACAGTCAGTCAAAGCAATGGATGGTGGCCATTCTTGCAGAATTTGGGCACCATGATCAATAATCAAAGGTTCATACAACTTGAGACATCATTTGAAGTCAAGTTCTCAAGGAATTAGGGTTTGGAAATCATCAGAAGAGGATCAGTCAGTCCAAAACCCTAGAAAAGTCAAACTTGGTCAACTGTGGATTTAATCAAGGATTTGATGGATAGGATTGATATGAAGGAGTTCATTCATGCTTGTATAAGTCTCATCTATCATGTTCAACCTCATCATGGAAGAAAATCAAGTGAAATCAGAAATTTTCCAGAAATAGCAAGTGGACCTGTAATTTCAACTGCCAAAAATGGAAACTTCTTGATCTTAAACTTACATCATGATACAAGCTTCAAATGAATTTTTGCCCAACATGAAAGTTGAAGATCTTGTTCTCCCATTTTCAAAAAGTCCAAGAACACCCAAATCCCATGTGTGGTTGTCAAGATATGATCAAATCATTTTCACCAATTTTTGAACTTCAACAAGCCATATCTCTCAAACCATAAGGCCAAATTTGGTGGGGTTTTTCCTACAAACCACATTTTTCATCCTCTTTCCAAAAATATAAATTTCATGACCTAAAACCTTACCATTCAAAATGGCATTTTTGGACCTTTTTCATTTAAATTCAAAGTTTGACCAACCATTGACTTTTTGATTTATGGACTTTTTCTCACTTTGGCCAATTGGGAAATGTTTTAAATCATATTTGAAACTTGCTCAAAGCCCTAAAACATGTTCATATCACCATTTTACCCTCATTTTGGCCTAAAGTACAAATGTGGCAATTTTTGCAACTGGCTTAAAAGAACAAAGCAAGGTACAACAATTCTGCAGCATACCAAAAACAGCAATTGGCAAGGTCCTTGGCAGCCTGTCTTGAGGCCCAAAAACGTGCAAGATACACCCTCCACTTCACTTGTACAAAGATTAGCAAATGTGCATTTGGTCATTTTTAGCTAAGTAGGATTAAGCATTCCTTAAGACAGTCACATATAAACTGATTTTCTGCCACAAAGCAACCCTAGAGACAAAAAGCTACAGCCTCCATTGCACAGAAAAACTTCTTTCCTCTCATCTGTCATTTTGGTTCGATTAGCTTTTTTCTGCCAAGACTCCAAGAAACTCGAGCAGCCTTTGTTTATTCCATGACCTAGTCACCATCTAGAGCCCGGCTGCAGCAACATTTACCAGCTGCAAATCATCTTGAGTTCTGTTTTCTTCCAAATATACAAACATGGCAGTTAGAGTTTTGAAGGATTTCAAGCAAGTGTGAGTCAAGGTTCTTCAAAGTTTCTTCACTCCAAAAGCATATTGGACCTCTGATTGAGCTGGAAGCATACAAACAGCACTGTTTCATTGGGTTTTCCAAATCAGGTGAATTTTTCGACTTCATTGTTTTCTCAAATCTTGCTACACATCATATAGGTCTTACTTAGTAGGTTGATTAAAGCTTTGAATCATGTCAAAAGGTTAGCTATGCTGAGAGAAATATGGATTTCACTTGTTATGCTTGAATGTGTGTTTCATCGATTTGCTCACATATGTGTGATTTCATGAAAACCCTTGCCACATTTTTGTTGTTTGATGTATGCTGAGGCTATTGGTGTACTTGATTGGGATTTCTGTACAATTTCGAAATTTCAAGTTGCATGAGAATGTTGAATGTATGCTGTTGTTCGAATTTAACCCTGCACCAGAAGACTCCCATGTTTGCTGCTGTTTAGTTGTTTTCAAATGTTGTATGAGAATAGTGTTCCATGGCCGTGTTTGATTATTGTTGCTGTTTACCTGGTGATATTTTGATCGATAACATGAAAATAAATGCTGAAAGCCATGCTGCACATGTCCTGCTGTTGTGTTTAAACTCTAAACTCATGTTCAGAAATTCTTGATTGTGTTTGCCGTTGTTTATGATGAGCACATGCTAATAAAACCCTGCTGCTGTTTTGCCATCTTAATATGCCCAGATTTCCCATGATTCATGTTTTGCTTTGTTTATTGGTTGGTGCTGCATGATGAAGTTCTTACCATGCTGTTGTGATTGCTTGCTCGACTGTTGTTTTATGATGATGATAACATGATGATGATGAGCAAATGCCCTGCTGTTCAAACCCGACCATTGCCCAGAAAAATCCTTTGAATTGTGCTTGTCATGTTTGGTTGTTGTTGGTTAATGTTACATGATGAACATGTGCTGCCATGCTGATTAAACCATGCTGTTGAAACCTTAACCATCCCCCAGATTCCTGTTGGCTGCTGTTGTTTGTTTTAATTGCATTGAACCATCACCACTTGCTTTGCTTTTGTTTTTTGGTCGAATTTTGTTTAAAGCTGATGTTTACCCCTGCTGTTTTGCTGCCTTAAGTTGCCAAGAAAATCTCATGAACATGTTTATGCTGTTGTTGGTTGATGATGCATGAGTTTGTATGCTTGGTCGAATCATGTTGTTGGATGATGTTGTTTGAAAACAATTGCTGTTTGCTTGCATTGTTGGCCATGCTGTTAGAAACCCTAAGGGTTTATGTGAAAACTCAGAGCTTGGAAGCTCATTGGCGCATTACACTGTTCCATTGGCTGAGAGCCAATGGCAACATTTCGTTTCCCCCATCAAAACGCTGCAGTTTTGTTAAGTGACTGCACTATTTACAACTCTGCCATCGGTTGACCTTGGTTTGACCACTTTGCCATGCCATTTGTTCATATTGCATCCAATTATTTCCTCAACTTAAACAATTCATTTCTCTTTCAATTTTCATCCAAAAATTATGAAATTTTTTCCTCATGCTCATGAATGTGTCCTCTATTTTATGGTGAATTTTAATTAATTTTTCAGTGGCTGGATTTTAAATGATAATTGTTTTCCCAACATGTATGCCAAAATGATACATTGTGCCATTCCTTTTGTGAAATACTCATGTCATATCTTTTGAGCTTGAAATTTTTTGTGGTGAAACTAGACACATTGACCTTCATTTCCATATAAAGTTTGTGCATTTATCATTTGTGGATTGAGAGTTGTGATTTTCTGAAGTTATGTGTTACATTTGGTGCTATACCATGATCATGTATTTTCCCAATTTTTGTTCACATGCTTTCTCTTATCCAATGGACCCCAAATTTTGCATGAATCATCTATCACATGTCTAGTTTGTGTATGAATTTTCTTGGAATTAATCTTGCTGTTTTCCATTTGATTGTGAATTTTCTTCCATGCTTGGTCATTTGTTGACTTTTTGTGCTATGCCTTGCCAAATCTTTTGTGAAATTCTCAAATCTTATTGTATGACCATGAAATTTCATATGTGATAACTAGACACCTTGAGCTTTGCATTGGTGTTAATCTCACTCATTTCTCTTCTGTTTTCAAATTGATATGATTTTTTGAAGTTGACCCATGCTTGTTGACTTTCACCATGCTTACTTGAGTTTGGTTTGACTTCATGATTTTATTTGACTGCCTTCCTCTCATCCAAATGCCATGAAATTTTACATGTATACCATGTTAGATGTTAGGATTGAGTGTGATTTATTTCATAATTTTTGAGATTGTTTGAGATGACTTTTGAATGAAGTCTTTGCTGTTGACTTTTGTATGCTTCTCTTGCCATGCTTTGCATCCTTTTGCATGTGAAATGACCATGATGCATGATATAATTATGAATCCAATTGAGAATGCTTCTTGAATGTTTAGACTTGGTTTGGGTTGACTTTCCTTTGCTGTTTGACCTTTTTCTTTCATCTTTGACCCTAGGCTAGTCCTAGTGGTCTTGTAAGCTTACAATTGAGCTGTTGTTTCAGGTTAAGCACCAATGCCTCAAAGACCATTCAAATTTGTTTGAGATTGAATTATATATTGTGCTAACCTTTGTTTTGTAGGTGTGACTCATATACTTGAGTCTTTGTGCCTTACACAGTTGGTCCCTCTGTGGTTGACTATTGGTTCATTTTCTTTTGATTTTGACTGTTGAACTGTTTGCTAATAAGTTTGACTTTTTCAGGTACTTTAGTTGCCTAAGTTCTTTGAACTTGCTTGCTTTGCTATTTAGCATTTGCTTTGAGGTATAATTACTTCTTCTTCATGTAGTCTGGAGACCCGGTCTGTTATTTGACCGGGCAAACTGTCTGAAGTCCTCCTTAAGAGGCAATGCCTGTGTGTGTTTAATTTTGTCCCAAGCAGGAAAAGTCCTTCGAGTAAGGCAATTGGTGGAAGGTAGGGATAAGTAATCTATCCCCCACTATTCAGTGTGTCCTCTCTTTGCTCCCATTACATGGTTGAAGCAATGAGATAAATACCCAAGATCTAATCGAGTCAATAATGTGGAGAGAGTTCCTACTTTCTGAACTCCCACACTTTCTTTGATGCTCTCTCTGATCTGAGATAGAAGCAATGAGGTACACCCCTCATCTCCTTTTCATCTGCTTCACCTGAGCCCCTCAATGGCCAGGTTAAGAGCGACCTTCACCTATTACAGTGGACTTTCAAAGTCAAACCCTCTTGTGTGAGCCTCCCATTGTTTTGGCTATAGAGTGTGCTGTTTGATATTCATTGATTGATTGATTGCTTCATATGCACTTGCCTGCTTATATGTTATGCATTTATCATCATCATCAATTGCCATTAGTGCATGATCATCTCATTTATCTTTGTGATGCTATCATTGTTGTTTGCCCATTGAGGACAATTGTAAGTCCATTGCCTTGGCATTTGTTCCTATGACATGGAAGGATAGAGTGTAAGACCTCATTGGTCACTCATATCTTCTGTTTTATCTGTTTGTATGTGAGGATACAGTTATAAGTCCCTGTAAATTGGCATCTGTTGTCCTGTGATCATAATTTGATCTGCTTGATTTGTATGAGAGGTTGCAGTTATAAGTCCCTGTAAGTTGGCATCTGCTTTCCTGTGATCATAGTTTGTTTATCTGTTTGTATGTGAGGTTGCAATTATAAGTCCCTGTAAGTTGGCATTTGCATTCCTGTGATCATATTGTTGCTTTTGTTCTTGTATGTGAGGATCCATTGTAAGTCCCTGTAACGTGGCATTGGATTTCCTAGGACCATACTGTGGAGTTAACCTAAGTCCAGACAGATTGGCAGTTGACTTCCATTTCTCATCTTCATTTTTCTTTTGAGGAGATTAGTGTAAGTCCATTGAGTGGCATCTGATATCCCGTTTTGTTTTAGGAGATTGGTATAAGACCATTGATTGGCATCCGGTATCCGCCTTTCTTTGCTTTGTTTGTTTATTATTATCCATTGCTATTCCAAAGGACACACTTGAATCATCTGCTATATGATTTCAAGAAGTGAACCTTCTAAGAAGTTTTACTATCCATCCTCATCCATTCATCATTCATTATGTCCTAGACTTTTCACACTCTTGTCTTTCAAACTTGACATAAGTGTTGTGCAAACATCTTCACGTTTTCTAACTAAAAACCTGGACCTCAAGTCCTTGACCTTTTCAAACTCCATTTCATAATACTTCCTTCAAATCAATCTTAATCATACTTTGACTTCATTTTCATAATCACAATCAATTAACATCACTCATTCACTTGTTTTGGCTCTGTCCATTGTTAATCTTTTCACATTAGCCATAGGTTTCAATTATCTTTGTGGTTGATGTAAATCTTGCCTATCCTTGGTGAGTCGACAGTAAGACTTCCGTACTTCAAACAGGGCTAACCCCTCTAGTACGTCGAAGCTATCCTCGCATGGTGGATGTTGTTTTTGGTCGAGTGTTCTCCCATTGATAATGAAAAGCCTCAGTGCTTGTGTTTAAAATTGAACCTAACCCACTTTTGGAAATCTTTTAGCCGAACTACGGCGTTCTGATCCTTACCTTTGATGGAAGGTACGTAGGCAACGGGTTCATCCGTTCGAACCCAATAATAATAAAAATTGTACATTCTTTTCTCATCATCCCAATCATGTCTGCACAATATTTTTGTCATAACAAATAACAATCTTTTACAACAAGTGTGAAAAGGGCTCCCTAGGAGTACCTAGGACGTAGTGGGTGCCTAACACCTTCCCATTGCGTAATTTACCCCTTACCCAGAATCTCTGATCTTTTTATTAGTTTTCTACGTGTAAAACTTCTTAGGCTTTTGTTCGCTTTTTAGCCAATCCTTTGGATAAATAAAAGTGCGGTGGCGACTCGAAATTTCATGTATCTCCTAGCTTATGATTTAATCGATAGATCATATAGCGACGAATACACCGCTACAGAATGGTAACTGAAATTGGTCCTTTCGTATTGCCATATTTAGTCTTCTGTAATCTATGCACACTCTCCAACCTGTAACAGTTCGGGTTGGAATCAACACATTCTTCTCATTCTTTATCATCGTAGTGCCCCATTTTTTTGGTACCACATGGACTGGACTTACCCAAGAACTATCGGAAATAGGATAAATTAAGCCTGCATCTTTTACAACTTCTTTACGTACCACTTCTTTCATGGTTGGGTTAACTCTTTGTTGTGGTTGCACCACAGGTTTGTGATCATCTTCCATTAAGATCTTGTGCATGCAAATGGTCGGGCTTATACCTTTCAAGTCCTCAATTGCCCATCCGATTGCGCCTTTGTATTTTTGTAGCACTCGAATGAATTTTGCTTCTTGGACACTTTGTAAACTGGCATTGATAATAGCTGGACATTTTTCTTAGTATCCAGAAATACATACTTCAGATTTGTTGGTAGCTGCTTCAGATTTACCCCTGTTTTTGGTTCTTCAGTGATATCTGATGGTGGTGGAGGTCTTAAATCTTCCCACCGGTATGGTCTAGATCTAATCCATCCAGGTTGTTTTTCCATCATAGTGAGCACCTCAGACTCTCCTTCATCTTCATCACTTTCAAAATGTGGTAGACTTAAGACCCGTTCTAGTGGTGACTGGGGTCTATGCCTTTCAATTTCTTGAGCAATTACTTGATCTATTACCTCTATAGTGTGGCTTGTGCCAATATCATCTTTGTATTGCATTGTGTTCCTCAATCTATTTTTAACTCTTCATCATAGACTTTGAGGGTCATTGTTCCTTCCTCGATGTCTATCATACACCGTCCTATTTCTAAGAATGGTCTGCTCAATATGAGAGGAATTTCCTCATCTTCAGGAATTTCCATAATGACGAAGTCAACTGGGAAAACAAACTTGTCAATTTTTACAAGAACGTCTTCCACAATCCCATAGGGTCGCCTAACAGAGCGATCCATAAACTGAAGTGTCATTCGAGTATCTTGAACAGTGCCAATGCCTAATTTCTTATAGATGGATAGTGGCATCAAGCTTACACTTGCTCCTAAGTCAATCAGAGCCTTCTTGAATTTTCTATCACCAATAGTGCATGGAATAGTAACCGACCCCCTGTCTTTCTTTTTCACTGGGATTTTCATGCCTTGGAGAATGGCACTGCATGTTTCAGTTAGGATGATCGGGTTCATATCAGTGGAATGCTTCTTGGAGATGATGTCTTTCATGAACTTGGCATATATTGGCATTTGTTCTAATGCCTCGGAAAAAGGGATGTTTATTTCCAGCTTTTTTAACATTTTCAGGAACCTCTCAAATTTTTTCTCATGTTGATCTTTCTTTTTCTGTCTTGGAGGGTAAGGGAGTTTGATGAATGGTTTTGAAACCTTTTCTTTCTCCTTGACTGGTGGTAGTATCACTTTTTCATCTTGGTCCTTGGTTTCCTTGATTTCTAAATCCACTTCTAACAATCCATCTTTTTCCATACTGTTTTCCTCTGTTGACTTCCCACTTCGGGTTACGACAATGTTAACAGTGTTACGTTCCCTCGGATTTGTTATCGTACCACTAGGTAGGGTACCCGGGGCTTGAGAATTTGAAGCTAACTGTTGTGCTATCTGACCCATTTGGACTTCGAGATTTTTGATGGAGGTTGTGGTGTTTTTCTGATTAGTCCTTGTTTCTTCTTGAAACTGCATGTTGTGGGCGGCTAATTTTTCAATGGAGATTTACCATTTAGCCTTTTTAGGTGTTTGTTGTTGCTACTGTTGTTGATACTGAGTTTGATATTTCCATGTACCTTGTTGCGGAACATTCCCTCTCTGATCTTTCCAAGAGAAATTTGGATAATTCTTCCAACCTGGGTTGTACGTGTTAGAGTAGGGATTATTCTGCTTCAAGAATTTGATCTCTTCAATTTGTTAGGGGGTAGCAAAGCAATAGACCGTGTGATGAGGTCCATTACAAATTTCACAAGTGCTAGCCTGGGCCAGCTGGACCTGAGCTATCTGTTGAGTACCTATATTCATAACTTTCAACTTCTTGTCTACTTCGGCAGCAACTGTGTCTTCCAGACGGATTTTATTTGTCTCTAATTTGAGATCAATCACCCCCTCTGGCTGACTAGTACAGTTGTCGTATAATTCTAGATGCTCATTGGCAGCTATATCTTCAATAATCCTTTTAATACCAGTGGTTGTTGAGAAATTTGTTGAGCCACCGACTGCTGTATCAATCAACTATTTTGTTTTTATTTTCAGCCCATTAACAAACATCTGCATTTGTTCAGTCTGATCCATATTATAAGTTAGACATGCTACTAAGACCCTTTTGAATCTTTTGTAGGTGTCTCCCAATGATTCACCATCCTTCTGTTTGAAATTAAGGATTTCATACCTTTTTCTCAGGAATACTGATGCTGGAAAGTATTCAATTAAGAATGTAGTTTCCATCTCTTCCCATGATGTGATACTGCCGGCTGGAAGAGAGTAGAACCACTCTTCCGCATCTTCAGCTAAGGTGAATGGGAACATTCTTAATTTCTTTGCTTCATCAGTGTGACCATCAATTTTCAAGGTGGTGCTCATGGTCAGAAATCTTTGCAGGTGTTTGTTGACATCTTCATTAACCTTTCCGGTGAAAGGTTTTCTTTCCAATTGATTGATTGTGCTAGGATATAGTTGAAAATTCGTCACATTCACGGATTGGTTGACAATGGCCAGTCGACCACCGGGTGCGTTTGCACCTCCATAGTCACCTAGGAGTCTTTCCGGAGGTGGAAGAGATGGAATTGGAGGAACTTCGGTCATTGGTTCTTTGACTTCTGAGTGATCAGAGGTACTTTCTTCTTTGGAATCCACTCTTTGATTTCTGCGTCTTCGGTGAAGGGTTCTCTCGATCTCTGCGTCAAAAAGAAATTCAGTTGAGGGTTCTCCTCGCATACACAAATTAGTAAATTATAAATGACAGAAAAATAATTTTATTGCATAGCAACAAAATTTTAATTAAATTTAAAATTAAACTCTATATTTTGGCAGTCCCCGACAACGGCGCCAAAAACTTGATCGGGAAAATAGCAAGTGTACTATTTTGCCTTTTATAGTAATAATGGGGAAATCCCCCAAATGTCGACCTCAAGGACTGCAAGTCAATATCGAGTTTAAATTATCATTCAATTAAACAAAAAGTATTAATTTGGTTTTTTTTATGTAAAAATATAAGAATAAAGGTAAAGGCAAATAAGAATGAAAATAAGGATTTACAGGGAAAAAGGAGCAATGCCAAGGAAGGTGTATGATTTATCCCTGTAACAGCTCTGAGGCACTATTGCATCAACAAATATCAATTACTACCAGCTCTCAAGGGTATTTTCTCCCAAGTCCTTGGTAAGAAAACTTTTAATCAATCTACCCTAATTTCTATGTCCATAGGCAATTAAGGTGAAGTTAAGCTTTATAATATCAAGAATACTCTGGTTCATACAGAGTATCCATAGTCCTAGGTGATATCTACTGTAGAGTAACCTTATGAAAACCTTATCAATGACGGTCCAACCTAATTGATAACCACAAATCTATCTCGATTGGTCCGAAAGAGAAAGCAATAAACACATCAAAAGGTTACCGTAAAAATAATATTATAAATGCAAATGTAAACTCAAATTCGTTACAATTCTAAATCAGGGACATCCCCTAGCATTGGGGGGTTTAGCTACTCATATTGTTTAAAACAAATGCAAGATAAAAATTACACATTACAAGTAATTGGATGACTTTGATCTTCAATCGCTCCCGCTCATGAAAACCTTCAGCTCTCCAAACGCGTTGCTCTCTGTAATACTTGATTGCTTCACAATACTGTGTTTTGCCTTCTTCCAAGATGATCTTTCCTTAGGCAGAAGATCCTATTTTATAATGAAAATTCCAAGCAGAAGGTGGACATGTCCAAAAATCTCTCTGAAAAGCCCGAGAAAAAGGGAAATTTTTGGCTTGGGTTGACACGGTCAGTTGTGTCAGCCTACTGTTATTGGTGACACGCCCATGGCCTCTTGACACGGAAGGGGATGGGGGGTTGATGCCTATCACGGCCCGTGTCCGCTGACACGGGTGGCCGTGTCAGGCCATTGTCTTCCTTGTCAGGCCCTCCTTTGCCTGACACGGCCCGTTGATCGCTCTATTCGCAAGTGCACGAATCACGTCAGAGTAATATAAAAGAATATCGATCCCACAGAGACCAAATCGTCAATCTATCGATTACTATCGTTACGATGTTTATCTAAGGCGGTATAAAAGAGATATTGATGTTGCAAAATAACAGTAAATAAAGAAAATAATAAATACAGTGCAGATAAAGACAGGATTGAATGTATTTCACGTCAGTTAAAAGATGTTTCGATTGTCTAAATAGAACTACTTATGGGGCAATATTGTCAACTCTTGAAAAGAATCCATTTAACAGGAACTGTCGCTTTCGCGTATTCAGAACTGAGTTTACCCTTAAATTAAGGCCTTTTATTGTCACATATAAAAGGTGCGTAGAACACTAAAGTAGTAAACTTATTTTTAAGAAATAAGACTCGTAAACTTAGTTGAAAAGTGATTTTGATTTGGAAAGTTTACCCAAGGAGTTTCCTGATTTTAAATCTATCAACGCGTCCGAAAACAGTTTCAAAAATCGTTTTTCCTTAAAGTGATAAAAATTTCTAGTTAACTAAGCCAGGGTGCTTTCGCACTCCTTGAGTAGTTAAAACTAACCAAGTTTGTTTCAGAAATCTCGAATTAAAAATCAAAACAACCTTTAAAACATTTCTACATATTCAATATGTGAAACATCTCTTTAACCGCGATCCTTACATTCTAACCTTTGAAAGATTTAGCCAGACATGGTAATACAAACAAACACAACGATATTGATCATGATGAAAAGTTGTTTTAGAATGTAAGGCGTAAAGAACAAGTAAAGCGTGTAAAATAATTAAAACGAGCAATAAAGATAATGGCGAGAAATTTAAATAAAGTAAAGACAATGACAGGAATTAAATAAAGTAAAGCATGACAAGAAATTAAATAAAGTAAAGCATGACAAGTAAAATAAATAAAAGCGATTAAATTAGAACCTGCTGCAAACTGAGGCTTTAAATCCGGTACAAGGAAAATAAACCTTTGACTTTTAAGATAAAGACGACAGCAAAATCAAAGTGCTCCAACTCAATTACACTACGGTGCGATAACCCTTCGATGTGATGGATTGCCGCTTTTACGGATGATAATATAGTCTCAGTGTTGTAAACTAAGTTGGATGATTTGGAAATGAACTAGAACGACCTATTTATAGAGGAATTCAGCAGCTTGCAAAGACCATGATGCCCTTCAACTTCTCCTTAGTGGGAACGCGAAATGCAAAGGTGGCGTCCGCCACCCCTTCATGGCGCCCGCCATGTGTGTGAATGGGAAAGTTCATGGGGTCGTGGCGGTTACCTCCTGGTTGAGGGCTGATGTGTCATGGCTTCTCCTATAGCGGCCGCCATGCATAACGCCATGTGTGCAATATTTGCCGAAAACCCCTAATTTTTGTTCTTTTTGCTTCGTTTCTTCTAAAAAGGTCCCGAAAGAGCTAAATATATGAAAACAACATAAAAGAGAGCATAACACAAGCAAAATGGTAATAAAGACCTAATAAACATGTGAAATCCTAGTCAAAAACACGGTGTGATTCAGTGTGATCAAATTCTCCCACACTTAAACCTTTGCTTGTCCTCAAGCAAAACTATTTATAGCTCATGCAAGAAAAACAGTATCAACCAGAGTTAATTCAAGGAAAAAAGGCTTATAAGTTCATTCAAGGAATGTATCGATAGGTACTAACGAATCGAACTAAGGATATTATAATGACACTTCTCGCAAATGCGGTCATAGGCTTCGTTCCTATACAAATCAATCCACATCACCCCACGATACCTAGGCCTTCTTTTCATCTTCTTCAAGTCCTTTTCATTCAGGTGCAATCACATTAAGCCTGTTATCTGCACATACTCATAGTAAGGTGACCGGTTAGTGATTATGATCTTAAGCATGAGGCTCTGGTACATAAGTTGGTGTAACCCCTTTATTTAACCCAATTCGTAGTTGTGGGGATTGGATCGTAATCCACCCTAACAAGTTCAACACCAGACACCTCTGAACCAACCAACAATAGGCATATCATTATATATATATTTTTTATTTTTCTTCTACATGTTTCGCAAATGTCTTTATTTTGCTGGGTTAAATGACCGTGTGAGAGTCACCTAGCCCGGATTTTCATACAACTAGAGAACAAAGCAAGAATTTTTGTGATCATTCACTTATTTTCATCGGTCCCCTACGTAGAGCATGCTTAAGCCGGAGCTGACTGCAAGGATAAACTACTTAAGGACCTATTTGGAACAAAAATTAGGGCCACGACATATGGGGTATCGGGATCGACTCTTATAATCATGAAGCCTACGGTGTTAAGACAATATCGATTTTTTGAAAAAGTTTTCCCAAGTCTTTTACATCTCGTCATAAACCTGCCTTATAGCCTGAATATTCAAGATACACTGTTTTCTTTGCTCGCAATTTTTTTTGGTAAGGTTAAAGAAATGGGAGAAGTACGGATACACTACACAGATGACTCGTCAAACACATGTTATTTATTGAAAGAAAAAGCAAACAAATAAAACATACAAAACATACTAAAAATAAAGGAAAGCGATAAAAATCTCCTCCCACACTTAAACCGAACATTGTCCTCAATGTTTCGATATGAGATAGGGTAGGAGTAACCTGGAAGAGAGAGAGAGAGAGAGAGAGAGAGAGAGAGAGAGAGAAAGAGCTATGGGTGATCACCGTCACCGTCACCACCCTGGTCAGGATTCCTTGGTCGACGACGCCTGCTACGAGTACTAAGTCCTTCCTGAATCTGCCTAGAGCGACCTAAGAGAGACCCTTGGTTGACCTCGATAAGTGCGAAGTGATGCTCAGTAGCCTGTCGCTGGCGATGCTGCTCATTAGTGATCGCAAGTAAGGACTCAGTGATACTCCGATGTGCTTGCTCACTACGCTGCTGGAGGTTACCATAAAATTCATATTATCTGTCAATTGTTGGTTTATGGTATTCAAAAGGGTGTCACACCTTTCCTTTCGAGCCAGGTGCTCGCGCCACATCTCCTCAGTGATGTAAAAACCGGGAGCAGTACCTACAAAATGGTCAGAAGAAGAAGGTGTGGAGTGTGTAGGTGATGCAGTAGGAATATCATGAGCAGGTGACTGGTCGCGTCGGTCATACTCATCCTCGGTCCCTTGCCCATCGTCCATAGGAACATTAGGTGGAAAAGGACCGGTAAAAGGTGGAGCATGGAGATCATACGTCCAGTTCCTTGCATGCTGCACGTCTGTACACTGAGAGCAGGGTAAAACAACACTGGGTATAGCTACACCATGGATCATGAGGTTATAACCACCTGCTCTCCGCACCTTGCATAATTTCATATCCTTCAAAAAATTTAAGTTAATGGTGCGGTGAGGGAGTGGTTCTAAGGTGGCTAACTCAGCGTTAAGATTTAATGCTCTAGCAATAGAAATAATTAAACCACCAAAATAAATGGTTCCTCCCTTTTTAAGAATGGCAGACATATGTGTGTAGCACCTCAAATTTGCACCTCCCATTTGTACATTCATTTCATTTTTAGGTCATTAGCATTGCATAGCATGTTGCATTTCATCAGTCAAAGCTGATCAGGAGAATCCATCTGTGCAAGAGAGCAAGGGTTTTTCCATGAGATATAGGCCCTATGGTGGTTCTAGAGAGCTTACATGACCCAAGGATTATTTGGAAGCAATTTGGCCAAGTGTTGAAGGTTCAAAGTCCACAGTGCATGATCAGGTCATCTGAGGCCCATAAAAGTCAACTGAGAGTCAACTAAGGGCTAGGAGATGGAGAAATGGTTTGAGACACTTCATTCATGTCTAAAAGAGGGTTATTCAACATGTTAAACATCTACCTTGAAGATTTTGAAGCCAGATCAAAAGTTTCCAAAAATGGAAAGTGAGCTATAATCAAAAGTTTCCAAAAATGGCATGTTTTTAGACCAACTTCAACTTGACTTTCCAACAACAAAGAAGCCTCAAATGAAATTTTGTCCAACATGAAAGTTGAAGATCTTTTTCTCCCATTTCCAAAAAGTCCAAGATCATGAATTTCTAATGAATGGTTAAGGAGTTATGATCAAATCATGGCAAAGTATGCTTGAAACTTCAAATGGCCATATCTTTTGAACCAAAGCTCCAAAATGAGTGGCTCTTTTTGCAAAATTCTTCTCATGACATGAACTTTCCAAATCATTCATCATATTACATGAAATTTCATCACATAATCATTTGCTTATTCATGTGATTTTTGGAGGGAAAATCATGAATTCAAAATTGGTGCATCATATGAGCTTTTTAACCATTCCAACATGTTCAAAATATGGTTTTAAGTGAAAATGCATGGCCATTGTTACTGTTCACGTGCATGTTGCATGCATGGGGTGAAAAAACCAAATTTGGCATAACACCTTTTTTCTCATTAAATTTTAATTAGCCAAGCCTAAGCATGATTAGAAAATGGATTAACATGTCATATAAATAGTTAATTATAACAAAATTTTCATTTTTTTTCACAATTCTAGATCTAGATTGAAAATTTCCCTCCAAAATTTCTCTTCTTCCAAATTCAAAAATTCTTCAAAGAACACTTGTTTTTTATTGCATATTCTGGATTGTTGATCATTTTTTGGTACAAATCAAGCCATTGATTGCAGGATTTGGTGAAGAATTGAGCACTTGAAGATCAAGAACATGATGATGGAGATTCAAATCTAAGTTAGATCCAAGCCATTCCAAGCTTCAATTTCAACTTCAGAGGTGTTAACAAGGTTGATAGAAGGGATTTGGATGCTTTTGGACACTTGAATCTACCACTGCCATTGTTGAAGCTTCAAGAAGGTGCAATTTTCGAATCTCTTAATTATCTCTTTTATGCACATAATCTTGTAGAGCATTTCATGGTGAGAATTCTGATATAAAATTCATTAAAAACGGACAAGTATTCATGAAGTTATGATGATTTAAAGTCTTGATGCATGAACATGTTCTTCATCGACCTGCATGATTTATGATGAATTAGAAGAAAATAATTGTAGATTTGGATTCCTCATGCCTTAACGGTTCCAATGATGTATTCATAAGTGAATTCTGAAAAAAAAATGATTGAGAGCACTGTTCACGCCACCGTCTCCACGAAGGAGACGGTTGTTTCCACCGTGTGCCGCCCTGCCTGTACAGGCCTAGGGTTTACTGGTCTGAATTATACTGTAGCAAAGCCTCCCTGGTCCAGCAGTTAGTGCAAGTGCCATTCACCATGAAGTCCAGGGTTCAATACCTCTGGAGCGTGCGTTTCATTTTTTTTTTCATTTTACTTACTATTAACCAAAACGGCGTCGTTTTGGGTGAAGCTTGAACCTCACTTCGATTCCGCCTGATGTCAATTCCATGTTTCCAACTCATTTCCATTATTTCCATGTTTTTTTTAATTTTTATTTCATTTTTTCCATGATCTTCAAAAAATTATAACTAATTGTAGAATGATCCAAATAATTCCAGGTTTTTTCCTACATGATTCTTGAAATGTCTAGAATTTTATGGTTTTGATTTTGTGATTTTATTATTTCTGGAAATTAAAATGTGCTAGACTAATTGAACATGTATGCTTTGTGACATTGCCTCATTCATCCTATCATAAAATGCTCATACATGATCCAAATGCAATGAAATTTTGCATGATGATTATTAACATGATGATGGATTTGTGTGATTTTATTTGGCATTTTTTGCTATTGTCTTCATTGTTTGGGACACATGTACTCTAGGTGTGACAATTTGTGTCACACAATTGGATGGTTAACTTGTACATTTTCATTTCCATACCAATTTAACTCCTCTGTTTATGATTTTTGGTATGTGGATTTTATTGGATGTGTTGAATGTTCATGATTTTTTCCAGAATTGTTTGAGTCATTTCTGTTTTGATGTGGAATTTTTATTCATGATGATCACTTGTGAGCTTTGAATTTGCCTTTGCTTTCTCTTGCACATGAAATGAACATGCTTAATGATTTTGGTTTGGTCCTTTTTAGGACTTGTTCTTGATTGAATAAACATGCTTTGTGTTGAATATCAAGTTCTGTTTTGGGTTTTTGATCCCCTTTTGACCCTAGGCTTTGACCTAGTGGTTTGGACTTACCATTTGAGTTGTGAATTTCAGGTTCAAGTGTGCATCTCCATGATTGATGTTGCTCCTTCATTTGAGCTTGATCATTTGTTCTTGTTGACTAACATTTGCTTGTTTTGTAGGCTTTGAGAACAATTCACTTGTGCTTATGGTTTATGTGTTGCATATTGGGTTGTCTGGTTGATATTGACTGTTGACTGCTTGTCTGGATTTTGTACTAATTGGTTTAGTTGTTTCCACAGGTACCTAAGTTGCTTTAAGTTCATTTGAACTTTGCTTTGCTTGCTTGTGGTTGGCATACCACTGAGGTATAATCCCTTGACCTTCATGTAGTCTGGAAGACCTGCCATGTTACTTTGGCAGGCACCTGTCTGAAGCCCTCCTTAAGAGGCAATGTTTGTGGATGTTTAATTTTGTGCCAAGCAGGTTAAGTCCTCTTAAGAGGCAATTGGAAGATAAAAGGGATGTGCAATCCATCCCCTGCTATTCAGTTGTGTCATTCACTTTGCTCACACCATGTGTTGATGCATTTTGAATAAAAAACCAAAATCTTGTCCATAGAGTCAGTCATTTGTGGAGAAGAGTTCCTTCATTCTGAACTCCCACACTTTCATTGTTTCAAGCTCTCCCAGGCCAGGGATAAGAGCTATGAGGTCTAACCCTCATCTCCATTTCATCTGCTTCACCCTAACTCTCAATGTTAGGGTTAAGAGCTCAAAACACCCTTTTCCAGTTGGCTTGTTTGTCGAGGTTGACATGACCCCTTGACTAAAGCCTAGCCTTGTATGAGCCAATTGTTTGCATATAGTGTGTGTGCTTGCTTGTGTTTGTTATTGTGCTGTTTAGGCTAGCTTGCTTCCTGTGCAAGTTAGGATAGAGACCTCAACATAGGGATCATATGCATGACAACTTCTAGGCTCGAGTCGTAGTCTCCCTAGTAGTCTGTTATCTCCCTTTGTCTCTGGTTAGGTTAGAAGTTCTTTCCCTGTTAAGGGGAACTAAGTCGCCCTGATCCTCATACCAGATGATGTACGTAGGCAGGAGATGAGCTGATCTCTCCGGGCGCCCTTTTTCTTTTTCAACCCCCTTTGTGTTGTGTTGGAGTCTGACGTAAGTCCAACGATTGGCAGTTGGTTTCCTATGTTTGTTTCTTTGTTTGGAGTCTGACGTAAGCCCAACGATTGGCAGTTGGTTTCCTGTATGTGTTTGTTGGTTCGGAGTCTGATGTAAGTCCAGCGATTGGCATTCGGTTTCCATGTTTGCCTGTTTGTGTGGAGTCTGACGTAAGTCCAGCGATTGGCAGTCGGTTTCCTGTTTCCTCTTTGTGTTTTGTTTGGCGTGCGTTAGCCGAGCTACGAGTGGTCTGATTCTTCTCCGGTCAGAGAAGATACGTATGCATAGGATGCGACATCCTAGCGAGCATGTTTCCCCTGTCCCGAACTACGTCGACTCTGATGTCTGTGCCTGACAGACTACGTAGGCCCAGGATGCGATATCCTGCCGAGTCCCGTTTCTTCCGTCTTTCTGTGTTTGTTTCCAGCTTGTGTGTAGTGTTTGAGCAGTCTTTAGCAACCTTTCTTCTATTCTTTCTGAGCGTGCATCCCGTCGAGTACGACGGATGCGTAGGGGTGCTAATACCTTCCCTTCGCATAACCGACTCCCGATCCCATCTTTCTCTGGTCGCGAGACCATGTTCTTTCCAGGTTTACTTCGAGCGTTTCCTTTCCCTCTTTGGGATAAATAACGCACGGTGGCGGCTCTGTTGTTTCGTTTTCCCGCTGGTTTTTCGCGTAATGCGACAATGTGCAAGCATAAAAGGAACATGATTGATCCTTTGATTAGTGAGGCAACGCTATAAAAATAGCAACTCACGAGTATTTACTTTATTAGAATTCTCCCGATCGAAAATAGTACATGCCAAAAGATATCGAAAAATACGGATGGTCGGGTTATGAATATTGAAAGCTAAAATTCCTTCAAAGGAAGTGACAACCACATTTGATATTCTATTCCGAAAAGTAAATGCTTCGAGTGCCCATTCAGCATCTAAAGGTGTCTCACAGATGGCACCCTCTCCGTAAGGCATTCCTAACAAACCTGATAAGGCATCAATAGTGTACTCGTATTCCACATTAAACATTCTAAAACAAACGGTACCAACCGTGCTAGCAGTGCCAGGGTAAACAACATAAATTAGGGAACTCAAAAATTCCCTAGTCAGCCTATCAAAGGTGGGTGCTTTATTAGCAAAAATATCATGTAATCCTAAAGTATCAAGCATATGAAAAACATTATGGTACGTCCCTAAATTATACAAACAATTTTCGTCTACATACCTGGTAGCGAGAATTTTCCGTGATTGCAATTTTTGTAAAATTTTGTTTTGTCGCTCTCCGGGTTTTCCTCCGCGAAGAATGATGTTGTTGAACTCCATTCCGGTCATTGATGGTGAGTGAGGAGAAAAATGGGTGTTTATCGAAAGGAAGTGAAAAATGGAGTTTTTGTGGGTTATTAGTGGAGAAATGGATGAGTGAAGTTTGGAAATGGTAATGGCTTAGAGTTAAAATGAGGAAGTTGAGATTTTTTGTGGACTTTGGTGGAGTTGGGAGAAGGAGAAAATGAGTTTTAAGAGGTTGAAGAAGGTGAAAATGGTGAAATTGGGGATTCTGTTTCGTTAAATGTTCAGACCTCATGGCGCCCGCCATGAGGCTTATGGCGCCCTCCATGGCTTCCGAATTGGTTGGGCCGGATTTGTTCATTGCTTCTTGGGCTACAACTTTATGTCTACATTTTTGCAAGAAGGGGGGTGCACATAGGTTTCTATGGTATGTTGTTTTTTTGATTAAGCTTGAAAAAATAAAATAAAATAAAATAGTAAAGTGAGATAAAATAAAATAAAATAAAATGGACATAAAAACATAATAATAACAATATATATATATATATATATATATATATATATATATATATATATATATGTGTGTGTGTGTGTGTGTGTGTGTGTGTGTGTGTGTGTGTGTGTGTGTGTGTGTGTGTGTGTGTGTGTGTGTGAAGAGTTAGTAATAAGTCACGGGTCGAGAGATCCTAGGAAAGAAAAAGCAAGCATAAAGTCAAAAGGAACAATAAAAATAAGCATAAATAATAAACAATGGGAAATAGGTAAATCAAACGGAATCTCTCGGTCGGTGATAGCATCAATGCTCAGGGAATAATGGAGTCTCCTCGACTTCGTATCCTCGAAGCTCTGCGATCTGGTGTCGAAGGTCGACAATCTCATTGTTCAATATATCGGCTTCAGTGGCATGTGTGGCATCTGACACTTCCACCTGCAAAGCAACGTCAGCGAGTTCCCGACGGAGCTGGGCTATCTCCATACGGAGCTTAACCAGCTCAGAATGCATGATTGGACTCTGAAGATTTGGATTATTAGGGAGGACTTTGATTCTGGTAGGTGCGATTCTCTGCTAATATACTGTCTCGCCTTGGCCTTCTATGGCATAGGCCCAGTTGGCCTGATCATAAACACAAGTTACCTGAGGGTCCGGTAAAGTAAAGTAGTGAATAGTCTCACTCTCGACCAAGAGCCTGTATTGATCCGGTTGGAAGGAAGATCTCCTCATGAGGCCACGGTCCAGACAGAAGTCAATATCCATCAAAGTATAGTTGCAGTAAGACGTCAGGTGAAATAGTCTTCTATCAAGTCCTAGGGAGGAGGCTATATGAGTCACCGTGCTTCCAACGTGTATAGGGCTCACAGCGGAGCGATCGTTAAGATAGAGACTCTCGATCAGAAAAGCTCCGCAATCTACTGGGCGTGACTGAGTGGTACAATACATGAAGAAAATCCCAAGAAGGTGTGGGCAATAATCATCTGAAAGTATCTGAAAGCATGATTATGGATCTTGTTAGAGATTTGGGTGGAAGGGTCAGGGCTACCTCCACATGTAATGTCACTCCAGAACTTCTCAACGTCTCTACTCAGGAAATAGCTCATGGGGAGCTCAGATGAGGCATCATAAGCAGTCTGAAATCCAAGTAAGTCACCGAAACGCTTGTGGTTGAAGGTGTATTCTATCCCAAACAACCTGAAATTAATGTAGCCAACATCACTAGCGTGACCAACATAGGGCTCGTAGTTCAGCGAGCTCAAGAACTTCAAAGTGAGGTTCCTGTAAGTCACATGCATCGCATCAGTATACTCATCCCATTGCAACTGATTGCACAAATGCCTGACACTAGGCTCAACGCCTAATGCCTCCATGCAGCTTGAATCAGGATATCTGGTAGGTAGCATTGGGCGCTGGGAAAGCATGGCGTAGCGCTGCTCTTGAACTGGGTCACAAAAGATCACTGACATAGTGTCGAAATTCTCCATCCTGAAAAGTTAGGTTAAAAATAGAGGACACCTGAAATCGCAAATATTGTAAATGTTAGTCTAAACATATCTATATATATATATATATATATATATATATATATATATATATATATATATATATATATATATATATATATATATATATATATATATATATATATATATATATATATATATATAACAAATGAAAATGTAAATTGAAATAGTAAAAGTAAAGCAAAGGAAAAGAAATCATGGGTTGCCTCCCATGCAGCGTTTGTTTAACGTCGTTAGCCTGACGATTCGAACTTTATATATCAGAGGTAGGAACTGGAGGGTCGATCAGAGTATGGTCAGGGCATTTTGTGGGGATGTCACCTCCTTGATATTGCTTCAGTCTTTGTCCATTTACCACAAATGGATTACAGGAATTGTTCCGGATTTCAACTGCTCCAGATTTTAGGATTTTGGAAACCTTAAAGGGGCATGTCCATCTTGAAGCAGCTTACCTGGAAAAAGTCGTAATCTCGAATTGAAAAGGAGAACAGAGTCACCTATATTAAAGTCCTTTTTCACAATCCTTTTGTCATGCCATGCTTTGGTTCTTTCTTTGTATATAATGGCATTCTCGTAAGCGTTCTGGCGAAGTTCCTCCAATTTATGGATATCGAGGATTCGCTTCTCGCCAGATGCTAGGTAATCCAAATTCAGGGTCTTGATGGCCCAATATGCCTTTTGCTTGAGTTCAAAAGGTAAGTGGCATGACTTCCCGTAGACTAACTGGTATGGTGTAGTTCCAATAGGGGTTTTATAAGCAGTTCTGTAAGCTCACAATGCTTATGTTAGCTTTTCAAACTAATCTTTTCTGGATATTGAAACAGTTTTTTCCAAGATTTGCTTAATCTCTCTGTTAGATACTTCCACTTGACCATTATTCTGGGGATGATATGGTGTTGCTACTCTGCGTTTTACTCCATACTTTCTTAAGAGTTTATCAAATATCCTGGATATAAAATGTGATCCACCATCACTTATGACAAGTCGTGGTACTCCAAATCTGGGAAAAATATTATTTTTAAACATCTTGATGACTACTCTTGTGTCGTTAGTGGGTGAGGCTATAACTTCTATCCATTTGGACACATAGTCAACGACTACCAAAATATACGTGTTTCCCATCGAAGATGGAAAAGGTCCCATGAAATCAATACCCCAAACGTCAAATAACTCCACTTCTTGGATGTTCTTCAAAGGCATTTCGTCGCGTCTTGAGATGTTTCCAGTGTGCTGGCACCGGTCACATTGGAAAATATAAGTATGGACATCACGCCATAGTGTTGGCCAATAAAGACCAGCTTGAAGGATCTTAGCGTATGTCTTGGATGTGCTTGAATGTCCACCATAGGGTGAAGAATGACAATGCTCTATGATATTTCTAACTTCTTCTTCCGGGACGCAACATCGAAGGATGTTATTTATTCCTCTTTTAAAAAGGAGTGGTTCGTCCCAATAGAAATGTATTATATCTTTAAAGAACTTCTTTTTTTGTTGATAATTGAGGTCAGGTGGTATGATATCAGCGGCTAGATAATTCACAAAATCAGCGTACCATGGTACTCTGCTAATTTCGGAAACTGTCCCAAAGTTGTCTCCATCAGGTTCAAGGGGAACGATATCTAACTTAGCTATCAATCTGTCATAGGTGAAATCATCATTTATAGGTAAATGGTCTGGCTTCAAATGCTCTAGTCTGGAAAGATGGTCAGCAACTACATTTTTTGTTCCTTTTTTGTCTCGAATATCTAAGTCGAACTCTTGTAGCAAAAGGACCCATCTGAGTAATCTAGGTTTCGCATCCTTTTTTCTTAGAAGGTAACGGATAGCTGCATGGTCTGTATAGACTATAATCTGAGATCCGACAAGATAAGACCTAAATTTATCAATTGCGAAAACTACAGCTAGGAGTTCCTTCTCTGTTATTGTATAATTTAGTTGAGCGGCATCTAGGGTTCTACTAGCGTAATATATTACATGTAATTTCTTATCTTTTCTTTGTCCTAAAACAACTCCTATAGCGAAATCGCTAGCATCACACATTATTTCAAAGGGTTGAGTCCAATCCGGAGTTTGTAAAATGGGTGCTGAAATTAGATCTTATTTTAAACGATTAAAGGCTTCGATACATTTTTCATTGAAAATGAATTCAACGTCTTTCAACAGAAGGCCGGTCAGGGGTTTTGTTATTTTAGAGAAATCTTTGATGAAGCGTCGATAGAAACCGACGTGTCCAAGAAAACTACGGACTTCTCTAACTGTCTTAGGAGGGTTAAGGTTTTCTATAACTTTTATCTTTGCTTTGTCGACCTCAATGCCTCTTTCAGATATTATATGTCCTAACACTATGCCTTCTTTTACCATAATGTGGCACTTCTCCCAGTTTAACACAAGGTTAACTTCTACGCATCTCTCTAGGATTTTCTCAAGATTAATGAGGCAATTATCAAAGTCGAACCCACATACCGAGAAATCGTCCATAAATTCTTCCATAATTCCGTCGAGATAATATGCGAAGATTGATATCATACAACGTTGGAAAGTAGCTGGTGCATTACAGAGTCCAAACGGCATTCGTCTGTAAGCAAACATTCCGTAAGGACAGGTGAAGGTTGTTTTCTCTTGATCCTCGGGGTGTATGGGTATTTGGAAAAATCCAGAATATTCATCTAGATGATAAAAGTAAGAGTGTCTAGCAAGACGCTCAAGCATTTGATCTATGAATGGAAGGGGGAAATGGTCTTTCTTAGTTGCCTTATTGAGTTTCCTATAGTCTATGCACATACGCCATCCACATTCTATACGTTTAGCTACATGCCCGCCCTTCTCGTTCTGCACGACTATGATGCCTCCCTTTTTGGGTACCACATGTACAAGACTTACCCATTTACTATCGGAGATCTGATAGATTATACCAGCTTCTAGCAGTTTAAGGACTTCCTTCTTTACCACCTCACTCATTACAGGGTTGATTCTTCTTTGATGTTCTCTGGAAGGTTTTGAATCTTCCTCTAGCGAGATCCTATGCATACACACGGATGGGCTTATACCTTTTAAATCAGAGATGTTGTATCCTAAGGCAGAGGGGTATCTTCGTAAAACATTCAAGAGTTGGTTTGTCTCGTCTTGGTTTAAGGTGGCACTAACTATTACTGGGCGGTTCACTTCTTTATCCAAAAACTCGTATCTTAGGTTCTTGGGCAATTCCTTAAGTTCTTAAGCTGGTTTTTGAGAATTTGGTGAAAGGTCAGGAGTAAGGGCCAAACATTTGTTAGTGTGAGGTTTTGTTTCCTTTAGCTCGTCATCCTTTTCATTCGGGTTTGAAAATGGTTCGATCACAGGTTCTTCTTGATCAAATTCCCTTATGCATTCATCTATGATATCGATCGCGTAACATGCGTCTTCTATGATTGGTTCCATCAGGAACTTTGAAAGAATAAACTCTGTCTTTTCATCCCCTACTTCGAAAGTTAATTTTCCTCTTTTAACATCTATTATAGCTCCGGCTGTTGATAAAAATGGTCTACCTAAAAGGATAGGGATATCATCGTCTTCCTTGATATCCATGACCACAAAGTCTGTTGGGATATAAAGTTGACCGATCCTAACTGGGATGTCTTCTAAAATGCCTACAGGGTACTTAACAGACCTATCGGCTAATTGGAGGGACATCTTAGATGGTTGTAATTATCCTATGTTTAACCTTTTACACACAGCTAAGGGCATTAAACTCACACTAGCGCCTAAGTCTAGGAAAGCTTTGTTGATCACATGACTCCCTAGAATGCATGGTATAGAAAAACTCCCAGGGTCTTTCTCCTTCTTAGCAAGTTTATTCTCGGAAATAAAATTGCATTCTAAGGGTTTGGGATCGTCAAGCCTATGCATGTTGGTGAAGATGTCTTTGAGAAATTTGGCGTAAGATGGAATTTGGGTGATAGCTTCAGTGAAAGGAATCTCTACATGAAGCTTCTCTATTACTTTTATAAACTTTTGGTATTGGTTATTGATTTTGGTTTGTTTAAGTCTTTGCGGATATGGGATTGGTGGTTTGTATGGGGGTGGTGGGTTGTAAGTTTTATCCTTGGCTTCTCCTTCTTGGTCGGTTTGTTTTTCGGGTTCCACCGGTTCCTCTCCTTGGTTGGTAGGTATATTTTCTTTAGAAGCTTTGGACTCGCTCATTGCTGGGTTATGAGGCCCTTTGTAAGCGGTCCCACTTCGTAATGAGATAGCGTTAGCTGCCCTCGAGGGTTGAGTTGAGGTTGTCCACGGAATTGTCCTCCAGGTATAGTTTGTGGGGCTTGGTTTTGTGCTACCTGTGAGATCTGGGTTTCAAGCATCTTATTGTGAGTGATTATCTGATCAACCTTGGTCCATAATTGTGTTATCAGTTTGTTTACGTGAATGTTTTGGTTTAAGAATTCTTTATTTTGCTGAGTCTGGCCTGATATAAAGCTCTCCATGATCTTCTCAAGGTTAGGCTTCTGGGGCACAATTTGCATAGGTTGATTTGGTTTTTGGGCTTGATAACCTTGTGGTCTTTGAGGTGCATAATTTTGGATAGGGTTCTGGTTTTTATAGGAAAAATTCGGGTGATTCTTCCATCCAAGGTTGTAGGTGTTTGAAAATGGGTTACCTTGGGCGTAATTCACTTGGTCAGTGTTCAGGTCGTTCAAAAGGTTACATTCCGCCGATTCGTGTCCTTTAGATCCACAAAGTTCACACTCTGTGTGGACTACCGCTGCAGTGTTAGTGTTTGTAGAAATATGTTTGACCTTAAGGGCTAAAGCGTCCATTTTCGCCTGCATCATGTCCATAGAGCTTATCTCATGTATTCCACCTTGGGTCTCCTTTTTCTCTATTGATGTTCGTTCAGTTCCTCATTGGTAATGGTTTTGGGTCATATCCTCAATTAGGTCACAAGCTTAAGGGTAAGGTTTGTTCATCGACGCGCCACCAGCGGCAGCGTCGATGCTCATCTTTGTGTTATAATGGAGTCCATTGTAGAAGGTATGAACGAGCAGCCATTGTTCTAGGCCATGGTGTGGACAAACTCTTGACAGCTCTTTATATCTCTCCCAAGCTTCAAAAAGTGATTCTCCTTGGTTTTGAGTAAATCTAGTTATTTGGTTTCGAAGAACAACAGTCTTACTGGGGGGAAAATATCTAGCAAGGAATACTCTCCTAAGGTCTTCCCAGATAGTTATTGAATTAGCTGGAAGTGAATCTAACCATGAACGTGCTCTATCCCTGAGGGAGAAAGGAAATAATCTTAAACAAATCGCATCAGGTGAAGCACCGTTGGATTTAAAGGTGTCGGCCAGTTGGATAAAGACTTTTAATTGTTGATTTGGGTTCTCAGTAGCGAGACCCGCGAATTGGTTATGTTGCACTAATTGCAGTAAAGATAGTTTTAGTTTGAAATTGTTGGCAGGAATGAGGGGGTTTACTATACTAGAACTAGGTTCCTCGCCAGAGGGTTGGGGAAATTCCTTAAGAGGTCTCCAGTCGCGATTCTCGGCCATAGCTTTCTTAATTCGGATGAGTAAGAGGCGTGTACGAGTGTAACGTTCGGGTTCCGCTAAAGGATCTACTAAATTTCCGGTACTACGGGTTCTTCAAATTTACCGGCTAATAATGCCTTAGTCTAGACGGTGTAACAATAGGGTACGAAATTTGACGAAGTTGGTCCCCGACAACGGCGCCAAAAACTTGATCGCTCTATTCGCAAGTGCACGAATCGCGTCAGAGTAATATAAAAGAATATCGATCCCACAGAGACCAAATCGTCAATCTATTGATTACTATCGTTATGATGTTTATCTAAGGCGGTATAAAAGAGATATTGATGTTGCAAAATAACAGTAAATAAAAAAAATAATAAATATAGTGCAGATAAAGACAGGTTTGAATGTATTTCACATCAGTTAAACGATGTTTCGATTGTCTAAATAGAATCCATTTAACAGGAACTGTCGCTTTCGCGTATTCAGAACCGAGTTTACCCTTAAATTAAGGCCTTTTATTATCACTTATAAAAGGTGCGCAGAACGCTAAAGTAGTAAACTTATTTTTAAGAAATAAGACTCGTAAACTTAGTTAAAGACATAATAAACAGTGTGATCACCCGTGTCAGGTTACACGGGTGGTCGTGTCAGACCTCATGTACCGGGGTTTTCCACTCCTCTGCTTGCCGGAATCTCGCACTGTCTTGCTCTGAGTTCCCTGGTTCTTCTACCTGGATCTGTTGGACAAAAACACAGCTATCCCACACATAAAATCATGAAAATATAATTAAAATATAACAATCAATGGAAATGCTTAAATATTATACCGGATGTAAAATTGACTTGAAAAGTATCAAAAATGCTTGCACAGTGTTTCAAAATCCTCGATTTCTTGTCGGATAAGTAACGAAAACTTAATGCAAATGGTGACTGATCAATGACTACCTATTGGAAAGAGATATGGCAAGAAGATTCATCAAGCCACCTCAAAGGCTTAGGTATATAGATCGCATAGCTTATGCCTTAATCTCTGCAAATGAGGTTCTAGATGAAGAACATAGAGACTGTAAGGAAGTTATAAGGAGTCGAAATAAGACCGAATGGCTGAAGGCCATGGATGATGAGATGAAGTCTCTTCATGATAACAACGTTTGGAATTTGATCAAGAAACCCGATGGAGCCAAGTTAGTCAGTTGTAAGTGGATTTTCAAAGTTAAGAAAGGAATCAAATGAGTGATGTCGGAGAGATACAAGAGAAGATTGGTCGCAAGGGGTTTCACTCAGAAAGAAGGTGTTGGCTTTAATTATGTGTTTTATATTGTTGTGAAGCACATGTCCATTCAAATGTTACTTTCCATGGTGGCACAGTTTGACCTAGAACTGGAACAAATGGATGAGAAGACCGCTTTCTTGTATGGAGATCTAGATGAAACAATCCCAATGAGACAACCTGAAGGGTATGCAGAAAAGAGAAAGGAAAATTATATGTGCAAGCTAAATAGATCTTTGTATGGACTAAAATAATCTCCTCGATATTGGAATAGGAGATTCGACAAGTTCGTGGCATACATAGGTTTCACTAGAAGTCAATTTTTCCACTGTATGCAGTTGATAAAACTGCATGAAGAAATCTAGTTTACTCCCTTGATGTTATAGATTTTGTTCAAGGTGGAGATTTATGAGATATTAGATCAAACTCTAGTATGGTCGAAGGGAATCTTCTTGGTTCGACAATATGACATGATCATTAGCATGACGTCAAAGTCTGTTCATATGATGTAGTCAAAGTATGTTAGGATTTTTAGCATGTCGAATTGCGCCTGTTTGTTATGCCAAATTGTTTAAGTTAGCTTGTACTTTAAGTTAGTTTTTGTAATGGGCTTATGTGTAAAAAAACCATTAGTTTATTATGTTATTTTTCTTATAAATAACATACTAGTCTCTCATCACTGCATAACGCGAATCCTATTTAGAGTGAGAGGGGTTATTTTCTATTTTGTAACACTTGCAATCTTGTTTCAAAGAGAAAGTGAAGAATAGCAGTTATAACCAACTTGTTGTGTTCTTCTGGCTTCCCTTTTTTCTACCCTTGTGCGTTTCTTGCTAATCAAGGAACAAATTATACTTTGTTATTCTGGTATCGTTTTTATTACAAATTGTTATGTAGGAACCTTACCTCGCATTAACAAGTAACAACAAAACTACGTCTCGATGTTAATATGTTAATGACTATAAAAAAATATACAAATATTAAATGATATAAACAATACTTAAAATAATAAAAATTATCGCAATATCTTTAAAAACTAGAATCAGTCCCCGACAACGTCGTCGTTTTGTTGCAAGCATAAAAGTAAGTTTGTAATTATCATATCCACAAAGACTAGTAGTTTCAAAGACCGTTCAACAATTTTTATGATTCAAAGTAGAAGGGTTTAATATTTATTTTGATGCTTGAAAGTAAATGACATAAAATAAATGACATAAAGTAAAATGGAGATTTTGGTGTTAACAATAAGAAAACTTGCTAGAGGTAGATTTCATCATTACATATTTATCATGTATAAACATAAGTCAATAATATGCTCCTTTACTCAGCTGTTTATATTGCCACTTGTTGCTCTCATTCGTATCTCTTATTGGTCTTAATGCCATGAGATCAATATGTTACCTAATAGTCAATGTCTCAGTCTATTAACCAACGTAAAACATTAAGTTCCAACACTTATAAAACAACAAGACTCAACACCGATCATGCTACAGTATGTGCATATATTAAACCTAACGATATGTCTAGGCACTATTATCCAATAGATGATAATGTTTGATCTAGTAATGACAAGTGCCTTTCAAATGCCAACTCATACCATGAAAAAAGTTTTAAGTAGCAAATATAAAACAAGCATTAAGATTAAAGACTCATTAATATTAAAACTTGAGTAGACTTACATAAAACGTCATGACATATTTAATACATGAATATAATGACTACATCTAATCCCCAAACAAAGATATTTTTAGCTACGTTTGCTCATCATAGATGTACTAGTAATCCTAGGAAAACGAGTTTGGAAGTTTATTTTCCTTGTCACTTGAACAATGCTTCCTCCTTCAAACTCCCTCTCATATTCTCCTATTGTAGGTCAAGGTGAACCTACTCCAATTATGTACTAACTCACTCTGTCGAAACTCCATTTGCAATAAACTAAAGACCCCTATTATAATTGTGTATCAGAGCCTTCGTTAGGTGCACTGCCCATCCTCGCCCAATGAATCGTCTTTCTTCTAGAAGTAACTTACACTTAAAATGACTGGTGTCTTATAAGCTCGCTAGGCGCGCATAGGATCATGGCCTAACGAGCCTTGCTTTGCAGGAAATTGCTTTGGTTTGGCTTTTGTGTGATGTATTATGGTTTTCCAATCCTTTTCAACTGCTTTTAGTTAATACATGCTAGAAATATCCAAACAATTATTCTATCACTTTTTATAGACACTTTAGTTTTTTGCATGGATTCCTTGTAAAATAAGTTAACCAGCGCCTATGTATTTCACATAAACTTGGCACTATTAAATGCACAATCATGATCAATGGATGGATAAAATAAGGAGAATAATCTTGAAAATTTTAGTAAATAATATTAATGGTACTCTTTTTTTGAAGTCAAACAATGCCTCTCACATATCAAAAATAGTTGATAAAGTATTCTAGATGATTGATCAGTTTGCGGAAGAAGTAGGGGAAGAAAAATATGCCAAATAATGGAAACATAATGAAGAAGTTATTATGGATACATAATTTTTTTAAAATATTGTCATTTGTTTGAATTGTGCTTATAATTTAATCCAATTCCTTTGATTAGTGGATTCAAACGAAAAATCGACCATGAGACTTATCTTCGAGGCAATCGACGAAGCCAAAAAAATACAAACTAACTTCAATGGTGTTCAAAAAAAGGTAAATATATTATGTTGCCTTATATATATATATATATATATATATATATATATATATATATATATATATATATATATATATATATATATATATATATATATATATATATATTTATGTTTCCCTTGTACCTGTATATTCTAATGCCTGTAAATTTGGTGTACATTCTCAAACTAATTTAATATTTTTTCTCTATAATTTAGTTTCAAGTTTTTTAGGATATTATTGATGAGAGGTTAAATAAATAACTTTACAAGCCTTTGCATGTTACAAGCTACTATCTCAATCATCAACTATATTATAAATTACAATGATCATTTTAAAGCTTAATGTGAAGTCAAGTGTGGTTTGTATGATTCTTTGCACATAATAGTGCTAATATGTTTTTTTAGGATATTATTTATGAGAGGTGAGATAAAGAACTTTACAAGCCTTTGCATGGTACAAGCTACTATCTCAATCATCAACTATATTACAAATTACAATGATCATTATAAAGCTTAATGTGAAGTCAAGTGTGGTTTGTATGATTCTTTGCACATAATAGTGATAAGATGTTTTTTTAGGATATTATTGATGAGAGGTGAGATAAAGAACTTTACAAGCCTTTGCATGGTATAAGCTACTATCTCAATCATCAACTATATTAAAAATTATAATGATCATTTTAAAGCTTAATGTGAAGTCAAGTGTGGTTTGTATGATTCTTTGCACATAATAGTGCAAGATGTTAGTGAAATTAGAAAAATTGATGCACAACTTGATAATTTTAAAACAAAGGAAAAAAAAGAAGTGGTAGTCTGTTTACAATGGCTTCTCTTAAAAACAAAACTCCAACACATTGGTGGAAGTCCTACGGGACAAGGATTCGAAGCTTAAATCCTTTACGATTCACATGTTAAGCTTAAGTTGTAGTTCATTCGAATGTGAGAGAAATTGAGGTTCTTTTGAAATGTTAAAGTTTAATTTTAATTTATAGTTTTGAAAGAAGGGAATGGAGTTGAAGTTGCCTCTACTGAAAATGAATTTGGGATTCGTAACCTTGACGATGACTTTGATGGAGAAGAAGATGATATGATGGATTTGATAATCAAAATGTCTTAAAATGCTTGTTAAATGATATATTTTAAATAATTTATGTGTTGGTATGATGTTTTTTGGAATGTATTTGAGACAATTATGTTTTTAGTTGCTGCTAAAAAAACATGTTTAAGGAAATTATGTTTTTTGAATGAATATTTCTTATTTATGATTAAATAGTTAGTTTTCCTAGTTATTTCTATAATTTTGTCTATTTAATTGGATCTTTTTATTTGTGTGATGATCCTATGAATTTTTGTTTTTTCTATACCCTAATGATCTTTATCGAGATCTCAATTTTGACAACTATGATGGAGTCCTCTGTATATCTGTGATTCTAAGTGTCTTTCGTGAGTCTGATTGCAAAACTGATGTTATAAATACTATGTATCATCTGTTTTTTGTTTCGAGTCTGTTCTATGTTTGTGTTCTAACACAATGTTAATGTAGTGAGCAACATTAACCAAAAATTGAGAAGATGACAGAATTGCAAGTTGGAAAAATTATGCACACATGGACGAAGTCAACAAAACATATAAAGAAAGATAGTTCTTATGTCACGATACTATGATTAATATATATATATATATATATATATATATATATATATATATATATATATATATATATATATATATATATATATATATATATATATATATATATATATTATAAATACCATTGTAAATTATTTGAGACAACCAATCAATTAATGAAACCAAATATTTTATGCATTTCATTTAATGTATTTCTTAAGTTAGTAGTTCAACTTCCCGCATATGCACTTTAACATTTGTTATATTAGTTAAGAAACTCACAACTGAGAGACATAATTTCTCTCTTATTACAATTATTTGAAGATAAAAATGACTATGAATAATTATCATCTGATTCACAATTAGTTTGAATTTAAAACAATAATATTAAAATTTAGTTTGATACACTTTTATTATTTGACATGAAAGTATGTTGTGAGATATTGGGTCGAACTATAGTATGGTCGAAGGATAGCTTCTTGGTTCAACAATTTGACAGGACCTTAACATGTCGTCAAAGTTTGCTCACATGTTGTAGTGAAAATATGCTAGGATTGTTATCATGTAGAATTGAACCTGTTTGTTATGCTTAATTGTTTAAGTTAGCTTGTTCTCTAAGTTAGCTTGTGGAATGAGCTTGTGTGTAAAAGCCCATTAGGTTAGTGTGGAAGTTTTCTTATAAATAGTATACTAATCTCTCATTATTGCATAGTGCAAATCCTAATTAAGGTGAGAGAGGTTATTTTCTATTTTGTAACACTTATAATCTTGTTTGGAAGAGAAAGTAAAGAATATCAATTTATAACCAATTTCATTGTGTTCTTATTGTTTTCTCCTTTTCTACCATTGTGGGTTTCTTACTGATCAAGAAACCAATTATACTTTGTAATTCCGGCATCGTTTTCACAACAAATTTATGCGGTGAGCATGGAGAAGATGTTGTCAACAAATTATGAGATTGAAAAGTTCATTGGAGTGAACGATTTCAGTCTATGGCGCTTGAAGATGAAAGCTCTAATGTTTCAACAGGGTTGTTTAGAAGCGTCGAAGGGAGACAGAACCATAGACAATGTGTTAAAGGATAAAGAAAAAATGACTATGGTAGAGAAATCCCACAACGCCATCTTATTGAGCCTTGGTGATATGGTTCTTCAACAGGTTTCGAAAGAGACGACGACATCAGGTCTTTGGGAGAAACTCGAAAGTTTGTACATGACCAAATCATTGGTCAATTGCCTCTACCTGAAGCAAGCTCTGTATTCATTCAAGATGAGTGAAGACAAAGTTTTGGCTGAGCAGTTGGATATGTTCAACATGCTAATTCTTGATTTTGAAAATATCAATGCCAAGATCGAGGATGAAGATCAAGCACTATTTTTGTTGTTGTGTTCTTTTCCCAAATCACATGCTCACTTCAAAGAAACTCTCTTGTATGGAAGAGAGTCTCTGACCTTTGAAGAAGTTCAATCAACCTTGTACTCTAAGGATTTGAACAAACAAAAGGAGCACATGCCATCTTCAACTGGTGAAGGTTTGTCGGTTAAGGAGAAATTCAAAAAGAGAGATGGCAAGTTCGACAAGAAGAAGGGTAAAAGTCAGCTGAAGTCTTGTAGTGGTGATGCATCTAGTATTCGATGTTATCACTGTAAGAAGGAGGGTCATACAAGAAAAGTATGCCCTGAATGCCGGAAAGATCTTGGAGGTAAGGATAATGGCAACGCAACCATTATTCAAGATGATTTCGACTCATATGATGTTCTTGTGGTTTCAAGCGTCGACTCAAGTAAAGAGTGGATTATGAATTCAGGTTGCACTTGGCACATGACTCCAAACAAAGACTTGTTCGAGGAACTATGTGATCAAGATGGTGGATCTGTATTGCTTGGAAACAATAAAACTTGTAAGATTACAAGTGTTGGATCTGTGAGATTCAATATCCATGATGAGTCAATAAGGTTGTTGTCTGAAGTCAGGTATCTACCTGATTTGAAGAGAAATTTGATTTCTCAGGGTGAATTAGACAAGAAAGGAGATGATTTCTAAGGAGAGAAAAGCATTCTAAAAGTCATGAAGGGGTCGAAGAAAGTATTAAGAGGCTTAAAGAAACAAGACTCGTATACCCTTGAGGCTGAAGTTGTCAGTGGTTCTGCAGATGTTACATCCACAAAACCTTTTTTCGAAGATAGAAATTTGGCACATGAGATTGGACCATGTCAGTGAAAGGGGTCTGGTCGAGTTAGGGAAACAAAATCTACTTGGTGGAGACAAAGTCAAAAAGTTGAAATTTTGTGAATCCCGTGTACTTGGGAAATCTTGCAAAGTGAAGTTCAATAAAGGCTAACAAAGAACGCATGGGTCCCTTAATTCCAACCATGCTGATCTTTGGGGGCCTGCGAGGTGTCCATCACATTCAGGAGCAAGGTATTTTATATCCCTAGTTGATGATTATTCTAGAAAGTTATGGGTATTCATCCAGAATATTAAGGATGAAACTTTTGAGAACTTTAAAAGTTAGAAGACTCTGGACGAAAATCAGATTGGCAGGAAGGTCAAGAGGTTGAGAACCAACAATGGCCTTGAATTTTGCAATGAGGTGTTCGACAGTTTTTGTGCAGCCTCTAGTATTGCAAGGCACAAAACTACTGCAGGTACTTCCCAACAAAATGGTTTAACTAAAAGGTTTAACCGAACCATTTTAGAAAGATTTAGATGCATGTTGACTAGTGTTGGATTAAAGAAGGTGTTTTAGGCTAAGGTTGTTTCGACATTAACATATCTGATAAATAGGTGTCCTTCGACTGTGTTAGATATGAAGATTATGGTGACTAGAGCCAGGTCACAGAAGGTGTATCACCAATCGAGATGTAGTTTTCAATGAAGTTGAGATGGCTTTCAAGAAAACAGATGATGTTATTCGAAGTGCATAGATATCTAAAGAAGAGATGGAACAAGAAGAGGTGGAGCATGTCGATGTTGAATTATATCTCAGATCAAGTTGAAGAAGAAGTACAAAATGCTGAAGTTACTGAGGAGGATGAGGAAAGTGTCGATGACTACCTGTTGGCAAGAGATAGGCCGAGAAGAGTCATCAAGTCACCTCAAAGACTTGGGTATGCATATCTCATAGCTTATGCTTTAATCTCTGCAAGTGACATTCTAGATGAAGAACCTATAGACTATAAGGAAGTTGTGAGGAGTCTAAATAAGACTGAATGGTTGAAGGCCATGGATGATGAGATGAAGTCTCTTCATTATAAACACACTTAGGAACTAATCAAGAAACCTGCTAGTGCCAGGTTAGTCAAAGTGGATTTTTAAAGTTAAGGAAGGAATCGAAGGAGTGACGTCAAAGAGATAAAAGGAAAGATTGGTCGAAAGGGGTTTCACTCAAAAAGAAGGTGTCGACTTCAATAATATGTTCTCTCCATCTGAGAAGCACAATTCTATTCAAATGTTTTTTTGCCATAGTGGCATAGTTCAACCTAGAACTGGAACAAATGGATGTGAAGATTGCGTTCTTGTATGGAGATCTAGATGAAACAATCTTGATGAGGCAACCTGAAGGGTATGTAGAAAAGGGTAAGAAAGATTATATGTGCAAGCTGAATAGATCTTTATATGGATTGAAACAATTTCCTCGATAGTGGAATAGGATTTTCGGCAAGTTCATGGCACACATAGGTTTCATTAGAAGTCAGTTCGACCAATGTGTTTACTTCAGATTTCAACATAGAAATTCATTTGTTATTTTGTTGCTTTATGTGGATGATATTATCATAGAAAGCAACAATGTTGAGGATGTAATGAAGGTGAAGGTTGAACTCAGTAAGGAGTTCGATATGAAGGATCTGGGAGCAACATCCAGGATTCTTGGGATTGACATCCAAAGAGATAGAAAGCAGTCGAAATTATGCTTATCTCAAGAGACATACCTATGGAAGATTCTCGACAAGTTTGGTATGTCGAATTCAAAGTCTGTTGTGACTCCGACAAACCCTTAATTCAAGATGAGTACATATCAGCGTCCCAACACCGAGGTCGAAAGATATTATATAAATATCATCGCATATGCTAACATAGTAGGTTCTTTTGTGTATGTTATGGTATGTACTAGACCCGGCATATCATATGTAACGAGTCTTGTAAGCAGGTACATGGTGAATCCTGGAAAAGCTCACTGGCAAGCATTGAAGTGGATTCTGAGGTACATAAATGGGTCTCTGAATAGAGTCCTAATTTATGGTGGAGCATGTGGTGAAAATAGTAAAGCAAAAATCAAAGGGTATGTCGACTCTGATTATACAGGTTGTATGAATTCTGGGAAATATATTTTTGGATATGTGTTCACTATGTTTGGCATAACAATTAGTTGGAAAGCAACACTTCAGAAGTTTGTTGCCTTATCAACCACTAAAGCATAATATATCTCCCTCATTGAAGTTATGAAAGAAGCATTGTGGCTTGAAGGTTTTGCTAAGGAACTAAAACTTCAAGGTCGAGTTATCACTGTTAAATGTGATAGTCAAAGTGCTATACACCTGTCGAAGAATTCGGCCTTAATGAACGAACCAAGCACATCGATATGAGTTTGTATTTAGTTAGAGGGGTAATCGAGCATGGAGAAGTCCAAGTGCTGAAGGTTTCGATATATCATAATGTTGCTGATATGATCACCAAGACATTACCAAGTAGCAAGTTTTTCCACTGCATGAAGAAATTTAGTTTATTCCCTTGATGTTATAGAGTTTGTTCCAAGGTGAAGATTTGTGAGATATTGGATAGAACTCTAGTATTGTCGATTTGTAGCTTCTTGGTTCGACAATTCGATAGAACCATAGCATGTTATTGAAGTTTGTTCACATGTTGTAGTCGAAATATGTTAGGATTGTTAGCATGTCGATTTGGGCTTGTTTGTTATGCCTAATTGTTTAAGTTAGTTTGTGTAATGGGCTTGTGTGTCAAAGTCCATTAGGTTAGTGTGTAATTTTTCTTATAAATAGCATACTAGTCTCTCATCATTACATAGTGTAAATTCTAATTAGGATGAGAGAGGTTATTTGCTATTTTGTAACACTTGTAATCTTGTTTGGAAGAGAAAGTAAAGAATAACAGTTTATAACCAAATTCATTGGATTCTTATTTTCTCTTTTTCTACCCTTGTGGGTTTCTTACCGATCAAGAAACCAATTATACTTTATAATTCCGACATTGTTTTCACAACATATATGTACTAAATAAGGGCAATAAGGTTAGTAGAAATACTTATTTAATCTTTTAATAATATATATATATATATATATATATTACATAAATCTTATTTTTTTTATATAATCTTACTAAAGAGAAAATGATTTTTTTAAATAACCAATATTTTCAATTAAAATACCAAAATAACCAAAATTTCAAAAAATATACCAAAATAACCACCTTTTTTAACTGATGCGTCAGTTGAATTGACGCATCCAATTAAGATCCAAAGGAGGCACCAAGAGTGAAGGCGCATGCATGCAAAATCAATGCATGTAGGCGCCACATGCATTGTCGCATGCATGCCTTGTTGACACATGCATTAGCGCATGCATACATTATATAGTGTATGCGCCAATGCATGTGACGCATGCACCTTTATTTATTTTTTTAATTTTAAATGTTAAATTTATAATTAATAAAAAAATACTAAAAGTAAATTTTATATTTATATTATAATGAAAAGTTACATGGAATTGACAAGAAATTCAATGATCCACCAGATTGAAACGCCCCCCTGTTCCACATCCATGTGCGTTAGTCTGTCTTCGAGGTCTCCCACAATTTTCCCGAGGTGTTTGGGGTCTTTGTGTGCTGACATGATCCAATGATGGCTGGTATGAAGGTCCAATGGAAGATCCAACAGTATTTGATAGATGTGTCATCATTTGTCCCCAATAGCTGGGGGGTTTTCGCCAACGGCGCTACCGTAATTGAGTTCGGTGCCCACGTTGTCGTAGTTGGGTCATTTTGGTTGGGTGAATTATGGATGATATGGTTGCCCAAATTGGGACATTGAATCGGTTTGGAAACGAATCAATGGTTCCTGGGGTGTACTATAGTCAAACAATGGTTGAGTGTTATGCCGATGGGATGCTTAGGTGGTCATTGGTGGGGGGCTATGATGGCATGAATCGTATGAATCATCTGGGTTATAGACTGTTGTGGTGGTTGTGTATGGTTGTTGGTGGGTAGGGTTTGCTTCTTGGTTTTGAGGTTAGGTGTGTGGCATGAATGGGTTGCGAGGTTGGGTGTTTGGTTGTTGGGTGTATATGGTAGGGTGATGATGTGAGGTTGGTCGTTGGGTTTGGGTCGGTTGACATTGTTCTTGGACAGGGATTTGTTGTTGGGCGTATGATGACGAAGCTAGTTGGCATGGATCAATCAAATACCTTGGCTCAGACACAAATTGTGGCATTGTAATCGACCTAAACCATGCGATATACTATTGAGTTGGTCTAGCACCCTGTATGACTGGCTCGTTTAAGATGTGTTGTCTTCGATTCCTCCAATGAAGACACATCTCTTTGCAAAGTCTCTCAAGTCAGAATAATCCCATTGGGCATCGACTCTTTGTTGATGTCAATCTCCCAAACAGGTCGGAGGTTCTAGAATTTGTTTATGCATGTCGAGCTGCAGGTTTACCCGGTTACTCTAGTGCATCTCCACAATAGTGAATCGTATAATTGGTGTTTTTGCTGTCCAAATTGCATCATCATCATGGTTAACCTGATGATCAAGACCCAAATATGGCATATAGATAAACTGTACAAGAATATGACATGATTAGATGATATGTAATTTGATAATTATTTTTAAATCAAAAGTAGTTGTGTAGGAGTATTACATCGTCTGGTCCAATGTGGTCCAATAGATTGAGATAGACTACTACAATGTGTTTCAGACACCTGCTGTAGTTCATCCCTTTAACTAACCACCTGGGTCGAAAACATTTGAAAAATATTATTACAGTTAGTTGTAAAATAAATTCTAATAAGTTAAATGGTAAAGTTTTAAACTTACTTTGTTGCATAGGGGAATATGAATGACTTCTCGTTTACCGGGGCTAGTGACGGCATTCTTGACCAACCTCATGCTTGTAGAAAATATGCGCATGAATAAAACGTACAACTATTTTTTTGGAATTTGACACAACACACTATATAGATGGGCCAAAACAGCTGAACCCCAACTATATGTGCTTACCTTATTTATGTTTCGTAACAATGGTAAATACATAATATTTACCGTATTACCAGTACTTTCGGGAAATAAAAAATTATCGAATAGAATCATAATATAATACTGAGCTTTAATTATTTTTTCATACTCGGTAGATTATTCGGTCAATGTTATATTCGCATAATACTGTTTGAGATATTTTAAGTTAATACCTTAACCCCTAGTTTGACCAGAAGTCTCTCCTGTATCTTGGTCGTCACACAAAGGGGAACCCAACAATTCATTGAAAATAGAGTTGTCATGGTTAACTCTACCATTTACAACCTTACCCTCGATACGTAGACCCAACAACATGTAGACGTCCCCAAGTGTGACGGTACACTCACCGAAAGGAAGGTGAAATGTGTGGGTCACGGGTCTCCATCTCTCCAACAAAGCAAGAATAAGTTTATAGTCAACCGAGTATGAGACTACGTTGAGGAGATTACCAAAACCGCATCCTTAAATATATGGTTCTATCAAAGGATCGCGGGGTACATATTCATATACACGGCATCGAAATCGTTTTGGGTCCTAATAAAATATAAATAAGAAATAAAGTAAGAAGAAGTAATAAACACTAGAAACATAAGTAAGAAATAAGTATGCTCCATGAGTAAGAAGAAGTAATAACATACAAACATCGCAATATTGTCGATTGTTCGTCGATGTTCATCACCCGTAGTCAATAGAGACATAATGTTGTAGAGGTTGAGTGTTGCAGAGGTTGAGTGTTGTAAAGGTTAAGTGTTGTAGAGTTTGATTGTTAGTGTTGTAGATATTGAGTGTTGTGAGTTGTTGCCCTATTTATAGATGAGATAGTGTTGCAACATGTGAATAGCTATGCAACATGTGAAGCATTTGATAGGGTTCATGCATGTGAGGATAGGTGTAGGTGCCTAAGGCTAGGGCGCATGCTTTGTTTAAGACATGCATTGTCATATGCGGCAAGACTAGTGGCATTTGTATGCCTTTTTATGCACCATTTAAAAGGGCGCCTGCCTTGGATTATTAGGGCATGGGCATCTTCTTTTCAGGTGCATGCTTCTAGTGTTGGATTATTAGGTCAGAGATTCTTTGTAGGCGCATGCTTTGCATTATCTTATCTTTGCGTGGATTCTTTGCATTGTATTGTCTTGTCTTTGCAGATTAATTGCATAATCAGTACATACACTGTCTCCCCTATTTAACTGCATACGAATAACATATCAATGTATTCACCACATTACATGATCAATACAAACACTAAACTTACATTTAAAAAAAATTCTTCCTCACCACATTACATGATCAGTGCCCATACCGAAGGTGAAATATTTGAGCATCAATTATTCAGTTTTTGTTTTCGCAACACAGAAGTAACTCGGTTTACAATAAATCGACGATCAAAATTTTCATATTTGAAAGAAAGAATAGAAAAGAAATTGCAGTGTAGTCAGGTGGGCCAAATCATCTATAAAAATATGGTGTGGTTTTGCAGACAACCGAGTAAAGTTTTATCGGTTGAAGATTCGAGATGATGACGATGTTCATCATATGTCTATGTCAGTCTTAATATCCACCCATACACACACTTCTCCATTTTGGTTGAACATGGACTCAAGCCATTGAATTCTTCTAATCCTTTCATCATCTGCAACTTCTCCATCTAACCAACGGTTCAACGTCCGATTATGACGCTCAAACGATTCTATATTCCAAAGTCGGATCTTTATCAGAGGTGCGACTGCTGAAAAAATTAAATCGACATTTCTCTTGTGAATGTATTCAGATATGGTTAAAGAACAAAAAATTGAAGGGGATTGAAGTAGAATGAAAGAAAATGGGCTTGGAGGGTTATAAGTAGTCTGAAAAATATGGGAGATTGATCAGTGCATTTTGATGCATATTCTTCTATATTTATACTTATGCATTTCTATGTTTTAGTTTGGTTATTTTTCCCTTTTAATGTGTTTTTATAATTTATCTTATTTTTACACTTATTTGTTTTTCGCAGTTTATTTTCAGCATTCGAAGTATGCACGGATAAATTCATAACTAGAGCTAGGAGTATCGGATCGAGACGTGCTACCAGTCGTTGGAAAGCTAAGAGAAAGAGCTACGACTTTCATGAAGAAGTCAAAAGCTAATTAGGATGTAGCATGGTTGAAAAATCCGTTGAAGTCTTAAGCACTATATTTATATTTTGTGTTGGATTATTTAGTTTGGGCCTGGGTTATGTTTTGACCAAATTAGGTTTATTCTACTTTTCCTATAACCTAAGCAGCCGAAAACAGTAGACGATATCACTATTCATGAAAATTTGAAAGCTTGTACGAATTCCATGGAGAACTAATCCCTCTGATTCGATCTGCGGTAATTCAGGTTCCAAAACTTGAGATTATTATAATGTTAATTTTAGTTTAATTCCTTTCAATGATATTTTGTGTTCTTGTATGCTTAATTCGATTGCATGAAATATATTGATTCAATTTGGTTAATTATATGATCCTAACATAGGCACGTCACGTTTGCTTAATTCGTTTTTGTGTCTGATCAATCATGTTTGCTTAATCCATGAAAACTTATCCCGTTTTCTTAACTCGGACAATAGGATCATACATCTCACAAACTTCACCACGCTTGTCATTGAGTTTGTATCCAAATAGGAATAGACAATCCGCTTAGGGTATTAAAATTATATTAATCGATGATAGTAGGAACTAAATCGGTGGATTGAATTATTTCATAATCACTTATTTCATAACAGCTTATTTCAAGAATTGCTTTTAATAATCACTTTTTCTTAATCGAACACCAAACCAAATAACCCCCCCTTAATTCGATTATCTTTGGATATAATAATAATAATCAAGAATCCTTGAGAGAACGATATCCGAGTTAAAATTGCCGTCGTATTACGTTTTTGAAAAACACTCGTTTTGACCCGCGCGCGACAGCGGATCAAATTGGCGCCGTTGTCGGGGATTCTTATAGATTTTAACCATTATTATAGTCATAGGTGTTGTGTTTTAACATTTTTTTATCCTAATTTTCTTGTGTTTTGGTGTTTTTGCGTTTTAGGATAAAAAAAGTCTGTTTTTTTAAGAAAATAGTTTCAAATTATTCCGATTATTTGTCGATTAACTAGGAAAAAATCAAGGATCAAAAGCCTCTATTTAGGGACTAAATCTTGGAAGTCATCCTAAAAACCAGAAATTCCTTATGTTTTCTATTTTTTTATGATTTTTTTCTGTTTTGATAATTTTAGAAAATTCCGAAAAAATTCTCAAAAATTTTAATTGACGTTATTAGATTAATTTTTATGTTTTTTTTATTTTTTTACTTTTATTTTAATAGTTTTTTACGTATTTCAATTGTTTGTTCTTAATAGGGACATTGTCGGTATTTTCCTATTTGTTGCTGCATTGCTGAATTAGTTATGTGTTTTCTCATTGTTTGTTGATTTTTTCTCTATTGAGTTTAATATGGCTGACCAAAGAACTCTGAGAGAAATTGTTGCTCCTGATATGAATTACAATGGTTTATGTATTGAATATGTTGATGTTACTGTTCCTTTTGAGTTGAAATCTGGTTTAATACACTTGTTGCCAAGGTTTAGTGGTCTTGCAGGTGAGGATCCTCACAAACATTTGAAATAATTCGAGGTGGTGTGTTCTACACCATTGAAGCCTGAAGGGATCACTGAAGATCACATCAAACTTCGAGCTTTTCCTTTTTCATTGCAGGATGCAGCAAATGATTGGATATATTATCTCGAGCCAAATTCAATTGCAAGCTGGAATGCCCTGAAAAAAGTGTTCTTAGAGAGATATTTTCCTGCCTTCAGAGTTGCCTCGATAAGAAAGGAAATTTGTGGTATTAGACAGAGTAATGAGTCATTGACCGAGTATTGGGAGAGATTCAAACACTTGGTATCCAGCTGCCCTCAACACCAGATCACCGAGCAACTACTCATCCAGTACTTTTATGAGGGTTTAATACCGATGGATAGGAACATTCTTGATGCTGCTAGTGGTGGAGCACTTGTTGATAAGACTCCAGCTGCTGCCAAAGCCCTTATCGAAAATATGTCCCTTAATTCCCAACAGTTCACTACTAGAGACAATTCTGTGCAAAGCAAAGGCGTGAATCAAATTCAGGTTTCTTCCAACAAAGCTTTAGAGACCAGAATTGACGAGCTCACTGCCTTAGTCAAACAGCTGGCAGTAGCAAAACCTCAAACAGCAACAGTGTGTGGTATTTGTACTTCTCATGAGCACCCGACCGATACTTGTCCTATTCTGAGACATGAGTCCATTACTGAGCTGCCTCAAGCTTATGCAACCAACCTTTACAATCAAAACAGGTACAATAATACTCCTGACCTGTCCACCAACAAATACCATCCCAATTGGAGGAACCATCCCAACCTTCGATATGGAAACCCACAACAGAATCCACCTCAACTGGCTGCCCCTGCACCTTCCGGACCATCCTTAGAAGATCTTGTCAAACAAATGGCCGCCAACAATCTCCAATTCCAACAAAGGACCGATTCTAGCATTCAGACCTTGAACACGCAAATGGGACAACTTGCTACTCAAATAAATAACATGCAAGCCCAAGGGTCGAACCAGCTTCCAGCCTAAACAGTTGTCAATCCAAAGGATTCTAATGCTAATGTGAGTGCGATTTCGTTGAGATCTGGAAAGGTTACAGAAACAGCCCCTGAAAAAAATAAAAAAATTATTGAGGTAACATCTGAACCTGAACCTACTCCATTTGAACCTGTTTCATCTGAAAAAATTAAAGAAAATGAGTATGTGCCACCAGTCCCCTTCCCACATAGAGTTCTGAAAAATAAAAGAATTGTGGAGGGAGACAAGGAAAGAGAGATTTTGGATGTTTTTAGAAAAGTTGCAGTAAATATTCCGCTTCTTGATGTAATTAAACAGGTTCCTAAGTATGCAAAGTTTCTGAAGGATTTGTGTACAAATAAGAGGAGGATTAAAGGAAGTGAGAAAGTTAACTTGGGAAGAAATATTTCTGCTTTTATTCAGCCCAAGCCTTCATTTGAAAAAGTTATAGGCGAGAAAAATGTTTCAGCCATCACTCAGCTCTTGCCACAAAAGCAGAAGGATCCAGGAACTTTTATTGTCCCTTGTACCATCGGGGATAGTAAATTCGAGAATTGAATGCTTGATTTGGGAGCAGGCATTAATGTTATGCCTACTTCTATTTATAATAACCTTAATCTTGGTCCTTTGCAGCATACAGGTTTGATCGTCCAACCAGAGAACAAGAGCAATGCACGCCCGACTGGCGTAGTGGAAGATGTCCTTGTCCAAGTTAACGATTTAATTTTTCTTGCATATTTTTACATTCTGGACATGGAAGGAGAGACTAAGACAAGCAGAGCTCCCATCATTTTAGGCAGACCGTTCATGAAAATGGCGAAGACAAAAATTGATGTTGACGATGGAACCATGTCCATGGAATTTGGTGACATTGTCGCTAAATTTAACATTTTCGATGCCATGAAACACCCCTTGGAAGAGCATTCCATTTTTCATATGGAATTGATATCTGAGCTGATTGAGGACACTTGTTCTGATTTATTTTCACTTGATTTTCCATCTTTATCTGGTTTCGATGATATTTACTCATGTGTTAATTGTACTGACACTAACCTTTGTGTTGTGTGTGTTGAGATTGATGCTGCCTTGCAGCCTGATACATTTCCTACAGGTGAAGTTGTTGCCGATGAAGCTGTTTTTGCAGTTGATGCTCTTGACATACCGGCTGCCCCAAGCATTTCATCCATCGAGCAACCCCCGTCTTTAGAGCTGAAACAGCTCCCTGAAAACCTGAAATACGCTTATTTGGAGACTAATGAAAAACTCCCTGTTATTATTTCTTCTAACCTTGATTTCGATCAGGAAGACAAGCTTTTGCAGGTTTTAAAAAGCACAAGAAGGCAATCGGGTGGACATTAGCCGACCTCTCAGGTATTAGTCTGTCGATGTGCATGCACAGGATATTACTTGAGGACGGAGCAAAAACAGTAAGGCAGCCCCAAGGGAGGCTTAATCCTTTGATTCTTGATGTTGTGAAGAAGGAGGTAACCAAACTCTTGCAAGCAGGTGTCATTTATCCTATCTCTGACAGTAAATGGGTCAGCCCAGTGCAGGTTGCACCTGAGAAATAAGGACTCACAGTGGTAAAAAATGAAAAGAATGAACTTGTTCCCACTAGAGTTCAGAACAGCTGGAGAGTTTATATTGATTATAGGAGATTGAACCAGGAAATGAGAAAGGATCACTTTCCTTTACCGTTCATTGACCAAATGCTTGAACGGCTTGCTGGTAAATCACATTACTGTTTTCTTGATGGTTTTTCAGGTTACTTTCATATTCATATTGCACTAGAAGATCAAGAGAAGACCACTTTTACTTGTCCCTTCGATAGTTTTGCTTACAGGAGGATGCCTTTTGGTCTTTGCAATGCTCTTGGCACTTTCCAGCGATGCATGATTAGCATTTTTTCTGATTTCATTGAAAATTGCATGGAAGTCTTTATGGACGATTTCACTGTCTATGGTTCCTCTTTTGATGCATGCTTGAGTAGTTTAAGCTTGATTTTAGAAAGATGCATCGAAACTGATCTCGTTTTAAATTATGAAAAATGCCACTTTATGGTTGATCAGGGAATTTTATTGGGTCACATGATTTCAGAAAAAGGAATTTCTGTTGACCCTGCTAAAATAGATGTGATTTCTACACTGCCTTACCCTTCTTGCGTTCGCGAGATTCGTTCTTTTCTTGGTCATGCAGGTTTTTACAGGCATTTCATCAAGGATTTTAGCAAGATAGCTCTTCCGCTGTCAAACTTGTTGAAGAATGATGTCACTTTCAACTTTGATGACAAATGCAAACAAGCGGTTGACTTCTTGAAGAAAGCATTGACCTCCGCGCCCATAATCCAGCCACCGTACTGGACCCTCCCTTTTGAGATTATGTGTGATGCGTCTAATTATGTTGTTGGGGTTTTCCTTGCACAAAGGGTTGACAGGGCTGCCCATGTTGTTTACTATGCTTCTAGAACTTTAGATTCTGCACAGTCAAATTACACTATCACTGAAAAAGAACTGCTAGCTATTGTTTTTGCTCTTGATAAATTCAGATCATATTTGCTAGGTTCCAAGGTTGTTGTTTTTACTGACCATGCAGCATTAAAGTACTTGTTGAAGAAGCCGGATGCAAAACCGAGATTGATTCGGTGGATGTTGTTGCTCCAAGAATTTAATGTAGAGATTAAAGACAAAAGTGGAGCTGAGAACTTAGTGGTTGACCACTTGAGCAGGATAGAGAGAGATGCAGATCCTTTTCCTATTCAGGATGACTTTCCAGACGAGCATCTTTTTCTTTTGCATCTGACATTGTTAATTTTCTTGTTGCTGGTGTTTTTCCTACAGGTGCATCTAGATCACAGATTCACAAACTCAAGAGTGATGCCAAATATTATGTTTGGGATGATCCATATCTTTGGAAGTTTGGTAGTGATCAGGTAATTAGGAGATGTGTCCCCGACTATAAGATTGAATCCATTTTGAAATTTTCTCATGCATCTCAAGTCGGCGGACACTTTGGTCCGCAAAGGACTGCAAGAAAAGTCCTTGATTCATGTTTCTATTGGCCAATTGTTCTTAAGGATGCTTATGAGACTTATCGCACTTGTAAAGAGTGCTAGATAGCAGGTACAAACATCACTCGCAAGAGTGAAATGCCTCAGCAGCCTATGCTTTTCTGTGAGGTATTTGATGTATGGGGAATCGACTTCATGGGTCCCTTTCCTGTATCATTTGGTTTCCTTTACATTTTGCTTGCTATTGATTATGTTTCAAAGTGGGTGAAAGCTATCCCCACTAGGACTAATGATTCTAGAGTTGTTGCAGATTTTGTCAGGTCTAATATCTTTTGTAGGTTTGGAATACCACGAGCTATCATAATTGACCAAGAAACTCATTTCTGTAACCGCGCCATGGAAGCTTTGCTCCGGAAGTAAGGAGTTGTGCACAGAGTCTCTATTGCATATCACCCACAAACTAATGGGCAAGCTGAGATCTCAAACAGGGAGATCAAATAGGTTTTAGAGAAAATGGTGCAGCCAAACAGGAAGGACTGGAGCCGTTGTCTAGAAGATGCACTTTGGGCTCAAAGAACAACTTTCAAGACACCCATTGGGATGTCTCCTTATCGACTTATTTTTGGTAAGGCGTGTCATCTTCCTATTGAGATAGAACACCGTGCTTATTGGGCGGTGAAAAGTTGTAATTTGGAGATGCAACAAGCAGGTATTGAAAGAAAACTCCAATTACAACAGCTGGAAGAGCTTAGACTAGAGGCTTATGAAAGCTCTAGGATTTATAAAGAGAAAACTAAGCACTTCCATGATAAAATGATTTCTAGGAAGGAATTTTCTGTGGGCCAACAGGTTTTACTGTTTAACTCCCGCCTTAAGCTTATGGCTGGGAAACTTCGATCCAAATGGATTGGCCCTTTTGTTATTACTAATGTTTTCTCTTATGGTGCAGTAGAAATAAATAATGCAGGTACTAACAAGACTTTCAAAGTCAATGGGCAGCGCTTGAAGCTATTCCATGAAAGTTCAATGACTGAAGATGTCAGCATAAAGGAGCTTTCTCTGGAAGCACCTAACTACCCTGCAACTTGATCAGGGCGTCTTTCTTTCCTTCTCTCTACTTTATTAGTAATGTCTTTTCATTGAGGGCAATGCTTATTTTATGTGTGGGGGAGGGAAATCATTTGTTTCGTTTGTTTTCCTTGTTTTTGTTAGTGTTTTGTTTGTTTTCAATCATAAAAAAATAAAAAAAAATGCATCTTCTTGAAAGTTTTAGGCTATAGACTGACTAATTTGAGATTAGTTTGCGGAGACTTGGGAAAAATTCACAAGATCGGTATCGTCTTAACACCGTAAGTCTCCTGCATATGGAAATTGATTCAAATTCTTATTATGTTTTAGCCTTAAATTCTCATTCTCTGACAGCTCTTGAGTAGTTTATTTCAGCAGTCAGCACCATCTCACACACACTCTACGCAGGGAAGCCGATGAATATAAGTGAGTGTTCCGAAAAAGAAAAAAATGAGAAAGAAAAGGGAATTCACCTTCTAAGTTTGGTGACCCTTACCCGGTCACTTAACCCAACGGATGTAGAACCTTCAAAAAAATTGAAAATAAGACTCGTTGTCAGTTGGTTCAGCGGTTTCTGGTGCTGAACTTGGTAGGGCGGATTACGGTCCGATCCCCCGCAACTACAATTGAGTAAGCAAAGGATTATGCCATGTAAGTGCTAGAATCCCGTGCAAAAAGGATCAGAGTCACTAACCGGTCACCTTGCTATGGGTGTGTGGAGATAACGGGCTTAATGTGATTGCGCCTGAATGAAAAAGAGCAAAAAGAAGGATGAGTAAGTTAGGCTTTAACATAATAACATGATTCGAGTTGATTTGTGTATTCAGGAGGTTTATGACTGCATAATTGTGGATTAGTGTTCCTACGATATCCTTAGTGTGCAAGATTAGTACCTATCGATGCAAACTTAACCGAAGAAGACTTGTAGCCTAGGATGAGTAACTAATGATGTGTTCGTGTTTTCTTTGTTTTATTTTAAATTTTGCTCGGAGTGCAAAAGTTCAAGTGTGGGGGAATTTGATCAGTGCATTTTGATGCACATTCTTCTATATTTATACTTATGCATTTCCATGTTTAGTTTGGTTATTTTTCCCTTTTATTGTGTTTTTATAATTTATCTTATTTTTACACTTATTTGTTTTTCGCAGTTTATTTTCAGCATTAGCAGTCTGCACGAATAAATTCATAACTGGAGCTAGGAGTATCAGATCGAGGTATGCTACCAGTCGTTGGAAAGCTAAGAGAAAGAGCTACGACTTTAATGAAGAAGTCAGAAACTAATTAGGAATGTAGAATAGTTGAAAAATCCGTTGAAGTCTTCAGCACTAGATTTATATTTTGTGTTGGATTATTTAGTTTGGGCCTGGGTTATGTTTTGACCAAATTAGGTTTATTCTACTTTTCCTATAACCTAAGCATCCGAAAACAGTAGATGATATCACTATTCACGAAAATTTGAAAGCTTGTACGAATTCCATGGAGAACTAATCACTCTGATTCGATCTGCCGTAATTCAGGTTCCAAAACTTGAGATTATTATAATGTTAATTTTAGTTTAATTCCTTTCAATGATATTTTGTGTTCTTGTATGCTTAATTCGATTGCATGAAATATATTGATTCAATTTGGTTGATTGTATGATCCTAACATTGCACGTCACGTTTGCTTAATTCGTTTTTGTGTCTGATCAATCATGTTTGCTTAATCCATGAAAACTTATCCCGTTTTCTTAACTCGGACAATAGGATCATACATCTCACAAATTTCACTGCGCTTGTCATTGAGTTTGTATCCAAATAGGAATAGACAATCCACTTAGGGTATTAAAATTAGATTAATCGATGATAGTAGAAACTGAATCGGTGGATTGAATTATTTCATAATCACTTATTTCATAACAGTTTATTTCAAGAATTGCTTTTAATAATCATTTTTTCTTAATCGAACACCAAACCAAGCAACCCCCCCTAATTCGATTACCTTTGGATAATAATAATCAAGAATCCTTGAGAGACGATATCCGAGTTAAAATTGTCGTCGTACTACGTTTTTGAAAAACACTCGTTTTGACCCGCGCGCGACAGCGGATCAGAGATACACGTGTTATTTATAGATGAACCATGAAATGCATGCGCCAATGCTCTAGGCGCCACACACACATGGCAATGCATGCGCCAGATGCATGGGTGCACACACTAAATCACAATGCATGCGTCAAGAAACATGACGCCTAAGTGCAATGGCATTGGGAGCATGCGCCAACTTCAATGGTACCTCCTTTGGATCTTAATTGGATGCGTCAGTTCAACTGACGCATCAGTTAAAAAAGATGATTATTTTGATATATTTTTTGAAATTTTGGTTATTTTAATATTTTAATTAAAAATGTTGATTATTTTTTTAAAAAAAACAGAGAAAACTAATATACTTATTTTTTTATAATAAGTGTTAACAATAGGCCTTAACTGCCACTTACTAGCTGCCTACTTCCACAAAAGATAAAAAAATTATAAACTATAACATTTACATGACCAATTAATTGCTCATAATTTTACATTCTATATAAAAACACTTTGAGACATTAAGCTCCCCTTTACACGATGATTAAAAGGATTGAGCTAATCTCTATTCTAATTAAAAAGTATTAAAAAATTATACATGCCCTCAAATTTTAAGACATTTAAGACTCTGATATTGATCTAGTAGGAGACGAAAGTAATGGTTTTGGTGGTATTTGCAATGAATTCATGCTAACTTCTAACATTTCAACTACTTTACTCATTGTAGGCCTATCATTAGGAAATGTTTGAATACACCACATACCCACAATGGTCATTCTCCTTGCAATCTCATCTTCTTTCGTATCCATTACTCCATTAGGTCTCAAATCACTTCCAAACTCAAGTCTACTATATACCCAATGAGGAAAGTATATCTCACTTGTGTGACTTGCATCAGCATTAATATTTTTCCTTCCACCCACCATTTCTAACAACATCATTCCATAACTATAAACATCCGACTTATGTGAAACTCCTCCAAAATGTCTATTCCATACTTCTGGAGCTACATATCCCATCGTCCCTCTTTGATCTGACATCGAAATAATGCTCTCTTTTCTAAGGCAAAGCTTTGCAAGTCCAAAATCGGAAATCTTTGGATTAAAGTTCTCATCCAAAAGAATGTTATGTGGTTTTATGTCAAAATGTAAAATTCGAGTGGTGCATCCTCTATGCAAATACTCTAGCCCACGAGCTATTCCTTTCGCAACATGATGCAAATTATCCCAACTTAAAGATTCAATAGTTTCAGATCCCTTATTGTAAATAAATTTGTCAAGAGAACCGTTAGACATAAATTCATATACAAGCGCTTTTTTAGACCCTTCAAAACAAAATCCAAGAAGAGTGACAACATTAACATGTGAGGTTCTAGTAATACTTGCAACTTCATTAATAAATTCCTCATCATTTCTTTTTGTTGCATTCAATATCTTCACTGCCACAGGACAACCATTGAGTAAATTTCCTTTGTACACAACACCAAAACCCCCTTGACCAAGTTTAACTTTGAATGAATTTGTCATTTTTTTTATTTCTGAAAATTTGTATTTCTTTTGGGTTAAAGCTCCATGTTCTTTAAAAAATGCTTCGATGTTTTTATCATTCTTTGTCTTAAACCATAATTTTACTTGTTGTATTGATGACTTACCTCTAATATAACAAATTGTGATGCACATCAGCAACGCTACTATTACTACACCTCCAACAACACCTGCTGTCAAAAAGAAAATCATCTTATTATGTGTTTCGTAGAAGAAACAAAACAAACAAAAAAATTAAAATTATAGTATTGTGTCTTTTCATATGATGTTATTTTGGGTGTTAATGACAAAATATTAACCCCTTCTAATAAAAGTGATACAATTCAATATCTCTCTATAATCAAAGATATATTGGTATCGGAATTGGTTGAGGAAGAGAGATGGATCTCAAAGACAATGTACTTTTTTCAATATGTATTGACATGAAATTGAGCACTACTATTTTAAACATGGATTCCCTCATGGATATACTACTAGCTATAGTAACAACAAATCAACTCATTCCTCAACAAAAATATATGATTTTAATATAGCAGAATCTATTAAAAATAAAAGGGAAAATTTAATTTATTACCAAAAATGAGTTTCCTCTTCAAATTCAATGAGCCTGCAACAATTAATTGTGAAAGCAAAGATCGGTTAGCATTGTTATAACTCAAGGATAATATTATACTAAACTAACAAACATAAACATGCTACATTTATACACTTTCACCAGAGACTTGACAAAGAAAGTAAACATTAGGAGATATAACATATGGTTTAATGTCCCTCAATTTACATGACATCCAGAGAAAATAACACTATATGTTGCACTAATAATAAGTCATTATAATTTTAATTTATGTGCCTAAATAGTTGCTTATCCTAATTAGCTAGAAGAAGAGTTATCACAAGACTAATATATCTGCCCTAGCATCAGCCAACCCTTCTAATGTAGTCCAACATAGGAATGGGTCAAGCTCAAAGGGCATGCACCCCGTTATGTTGAATGTACTTATCATCGAATATGAACAATACTCAAAACCTTATTATACATTGCTGAATATTTTCATAAGACACTTGATGATTGCATTAATAAATTACACAAATGACACTAGTGCATATTAAAAATTTTACAAATAGAAATAATTCTCATGACTATAAGCATATTAATTATACTAATTATATTAATGTTAAACAATTTAAAATTGTGAATTCATAACCAAATTATTTATAACATATTAAATGGTGGATTTGACTTCAACGAAATAAAAGATCAATTCTTAAAGGTTGTGGGAAGTTGTGTTTATTGTACTCGGCCGAAACTAATTTTTGGGTAAGTTTTTTCAATTCATTATTTAAAATTAGAAAAGACCCACAAAAACACCAGTCTGGTAGTGACATCTGAAAAGCTAAGTCAAATTCACAAGTTGTTAATGGTGGGAATTTGGGAAGATGAAATTCAAAAGCAAAATCATATCTTTATTTTATATAAGGGTAAAATGAAGAGTGGGGATTTTTCTAGTGATTTTTTGTTTCAAAGTAGAGTTACCACATAAATAATTCAACTAAGTTGACAGAGATTATACACAAATTTGAAATAACATTGAAAATCACGAACTTCCTCGATGTGCGTACCTTGAATTTTTTTTTGTTCTGCAGACAGGAAAAAACATCTGTTAGATGTTGAAGTAGAGTTAAAGTATCCACAATAACACGTTTGTAGTAGGAAGACCACCAATCTTCAAATTCCTTGGTGTAGTGGAAAGAAGTCTTGATTCAAAAGGATTTAAATTAATGACTTCTTAAGCGTGAAAGTCTAAACACTCTTTATAATATGCCTCAGTTGGTGTATCTATCACTAGACATATTTTATCCTCTTTGGTGAAAAGGGATTTTGGCAGGAATTGATTAAATCCAAATTGTCTAGCTACCACATTTGGTTGGTTTGTGACAAGCTCAAAGTTAATTTTCGCTTTGGTGTATCTATCACTAGACTTCATGGAATTCTGGTAGAAAAGACAGTGGATTTGAAGAATTCCATCCAAATATCGAGAGCTTCGACTTGGCTTCCAAGTGAAGAGGTTGGGAATGGTCTTCTGAACCACTATGGCCCATAGCTTTGACCGAGAAATGGTTCCATAGTAGAGACAAATGCATTGTAGTTCTTAAGCATGAAGAAAGATTTGTCAAAATTCTTTTTTGTCAAAAGATTACTGTTAGTTGGGGTCAGCAAATCAAGTTTTATACCTTCAACTCCTCTTTCTAAAATGGACGAAATTTTAGTGTTTAGAAAGGGTTCAAAAGTAGTGTTAAGCCAAAATTATAAGAGCTAGATAAAGCCAAAGACTAGAAAGTTATCCTCTAGACCTGTTCGTGATTTGAGGTCACGTTAAAAATTTCTAGAGACTCATAAAGGCATCCTAAGATTAATTTACTAAGACAAACGTCCTTTTTCTCATGAATTTGGGTTGCAAGAGGTATAAATTTCTTGGCTACATGGAGAGAGCTAGAATACAAAATTAAATGGGATAGCCAGAGGGTGGAGAAAACAATGCGCTCATAATCAGATACTTCCTCAGTTGTGTCATGATGGTCTTTAATATAATTATTGAAGTTAGGATGGTCGAAAGTAAACTTAGGTTTGATTTGGTGCTTAAGAGTAGGGTTGAATGTTTCCCCAGTTGGTCGAAGACTAGTAATAACAACAATGTCAAAAAGAGTAAGAGTGATCATACCACGTGGTAAATGAAAAGTATTAGTCGAAGACTCCTAAAAATAGATGGAAGATATAAGAATGTAGGGGTTATACTTGGGTCGAGTTTTTGATAGTTGGATGAAATCAAAAATACCTTGATCTTTCCAAATTTGTTCTTTCTTCTTTTGTACTATGTACAACCAATTGAGATAAGCATCATTGTCGGTGGAAAGAGAGGAAAGGAATACGCGATTGGGATGTTCCATGAACCCCAACTCAAAACTTATATCTTAAAACGCACGAGGATTAGATGATCATAAATAGGGGAAGAACTTTTCCAGTTTGGTCGGTTTCATAGATAATCTGGGTAAAGGATCCAGAAACGCATGAAAGATACATGTAAGAGAAAAGGGGGTCAATACATGGGAAGCCCAAATGACAATTGATTCCTTTTCCATTGGAGGTTCTGGAGCATAACTATGGTTTTTAATGAGGACGAGTCCTTGAAGATCAACAACATAAGGGATTGGAAATTGCTTTTTCGTGCTATAAGAAGAAGTCATTGTTCTTAAGACTTAAGGAGAAGAAAGAGTGATGAAGAATGAAAGTTGCAGGAAAACAAAAGTTTTTAGGTTTTAGAGAAGGAAAGTTGTGAATAAAAGGGAGAAATAAAAGATGAAGAGATATATATAGCTATGGAAGAGGACTCTTTAGTTTCCATCTGAAATCAAAATGAGTGGTGCTTTAATTTTTGTTGTAGAAAATTTATTAATTAATGATTTTTAATATTTTTAATAAGGTTAGTTCTTGTGGTCCACGATGGCCTTAGAAGTTGGAACTATGATGGAGATTGCATGCACGTTAATTAGTGTGACAGTTAGGTGAAAGTGGTCATGATGACGGTGACCTATACATAACGCTTTGAATAGTGTTGATATTATACTTAAAACGTCACCTTTCTTCCATATTGTAAACATGATCGAAAGTGGCATTGTTAGGGTCATCTGTTAACCTGAGATTTCCGAATTAGCATGTTCGATAAGAGTGGAGATGGGATAAATACACAGGCTAAGCATAAGTATCCATATCATGTTTCCGACACCAAAGTTACAAAGTTCGATAGGGAGGATTCTAGACAAAGGCAGTTGGAAGACATGAAGATGTTTTTTGATAGAAGTAACGATTTCGCAACAGTTCAAAAACTGAGGACGCGTGGAAGCAAAGCATAAGAAAAAAGGCCACGTAATATTGTATGTTTCAAATGCTGAAGAGTTGGCCGATGTCGACTGTTATTGATGTACATGTATATAAGTCGATTTGATTTCTAATGTCACATTTTTCATTGTTGTTCTCTATAGAATTCAAGCATCCAAGTTACAAAGATATAAAGGTTTGTGAGAAATGTTCGAATCTGCGCTTCACTTTTAGTCTAAGCATTTTTTACTCGACTTCGTTTATGATTTTCTTCATTTACTTTTCCCTTTCAAGAAATTCTGCATTTTACTTATTGGAATTTCTATCCAATTGTTCTAGCTTCAAACGTGAAGTTAGCAAACACAAACGCACTTTCTCATACACTTTTTATACAAATTGTCCTAAGGATTTTTTTGAGTTTAATCCTTTAAGTGAAATAAAACTTGTGATTTGTTTACCAAAAAAAACAGTGAACACATCCAAAATCGAACCACACCGCGAATAAATTTGTCTTTGGATCGGATGAGTTTTTACCTCAAAATCGATCCAAACCGCTTTGCAAACACCCCTAGTGTCAGACACGGGCAGAAACACGTATTTTTTCAGAGATGTAAGTTCTACAAATTGATTAATCAATGTTCTAAATTTATACCAAAACAATCCTATTGTATGAACATATTATGAGTAACTAAAAAAATAACATAATCCTATTTTTTTTTACTTTATCTTAAATATTTGATAGATGATGAAATAAACACATGAAAATCAAACATGAGCATAAGAAGTGTTGAAGGAATTGGAAAATCCATAAGTAGGACTTTAAATAAAGTTATATACTTAACATGCCAGTGATTGAGAGACTATATGAGTCACATTTGAGGCAGAGAAAACCTAATTTATTTATAAGATAAAGAGATTAGAAAACATACTATTATGATGAGATGGAAAATTTGCGGAATAATCAATAAAATTGTCCCTGATAAACACTTTTGGATAATCTCCCTGAAGTGAATCAAGTGAGACCACAAACACAATAGAAATTGGGTGTTTTTGATTGCTTATGTTGTTGTATGCTTTGGCTATTATTTTCTCTCTAATGGGGAGTCCTTTTATACACATCTATCTTCCTAGGATCGTTTAAGAAGTTCCCTCTCAAGTCTCATGATTAAATGGTGATCATAACGTTCATCGTCCTCATCATTATTATGTAACGTCTTCTTTATCCCCTTCTGTAACTCTCAAGCAACCACATAACTACCTTATAGTCGTTACATCGACTATACACATCATCCGAAAACATGTCTCTGAGAACCATGCATCCTGGGCTTCTACTTGTCTCATATGTAGCAACTCGGCACTTGTCATTTTCTACAACACCCGGCATATTGACTTTCCATGCTCGACCCCAATGATTTATAACTCGACTTTGAGAATTTCAATATGTGTACAAGAACCATCTGCGTATTAGTAGTGAGAGGAGTCCAAATCTTTCTTAATATCATTATGCCACATACAATCTCCTTTATGATTTTACAAACACTATCAACATTCCTCACTCACAAGGTAACTCCCCTCAAACTCTTTATCCAAGCCATTTTCAAAAACATCACCCTTACGCTTAAAATAACCATATTCATAAGAATCATTTTAATGAAAATTTTCTCCTACTGAGACTTGAATATGTCTCGTGTAATTCATTGAGTCTTCCCCAAATTCATCCCCAATAATAGAGAAAGCATAATTCGAAGGTCCACATTGAGAATCTTCAGATGAATTTGGAGGAGAAGTACAATTGTAATATATGTTGATGTTTTTTATTTGTGGGAGATATTGAAATAGAGTTGGAGACAAATAAGTATCATGGTTTTAAATTGCGATTGCGGGTGTTGCGATTGAGGTTGATGTGTTGCGGTTGTTGCAATGTGAATTTTAATTGGAAATTGTTTGAAATGTATAGTTAAAAAACACTGATATTAAGATTTTTCACAATAAAGAAAGTAAATTGAATTTTGGAGTTTTAAAATTTGAATTTTGATGAAAATATTTGAAGAAATATAAGCAAAATTGTTTGATGGGATTTCTAATAGCGATCGGACGCAAGGCTTTAACTCACACCGTAATTGCGGTCTTATGCGGTTGTAGAGACTAGTCCATCAACAATATTGCAACCGCAATTACGGTTGCAGATTGCAATTTAAAACAGTGATAAGTATCCTTAAATAGTAAGAAGAATAATTTAGTCCTCATAATGGATATGAGATGTCGGAGAAGATGGTCGCAGTTGTATGAAAGGTCTATATCTCTACGAATGGAATGATCATAAACTTATTGATGTTAAGATTGAGAATAGGATATTTGTGGGGGAGAAGTGATTATTATTATTAATAACAAGAAAAAGAAAAAGAAGAAAGAGATCTATTTAATATTTATGAACATTTGAATATGATTATCCATTCTTTTAGGAACAAAGAAGAAAATAAGAAGGGGGGAGAAGGAGATTATGCTTAGAGAAAATATTCAGTTCATAATGTGCAATTTTAGTTATGCTTTCAGTCAGTTGGAGAGTCAACTCAATAATCACCCGCAAAATTTCTAATCCCTTTCTTTTTTAATTTATTTCTTTTTGTATTAAAATTTTGAATATAAATTTTTTACATTTGAGTTTGATAATGATGCAATAAAATTCTGGTATATGTATCTATAGATCATTTCAGTGAACATGGAATTATGGAACTTCATATGAAAAGTATTGTGTATTTGAAAAACAGTGTTGTGTTAGGTTCAAGATCGGAAAGCACAAAAATAGAGGAAATTTTAGAATATGTGCATTCAGATGTGTGGGGGTCTATCAAAGTGGTTTTCATGGGTGGTTTCAGCTACTTCATGACATTCATATAATATTTTTCTCACAAGGTTTAGGTGTATTCCTTAAAGTAGAAATCTAAAGTCTTTGCCAAATTCAAGATGTGGAAAGCAGATGTAGATAATCAAACAAGCAGAACAATCAAGTATTTGCGGCCAGATAATGAGACATAATACAATCATTTGAATTTCAAAAGGTTCGGTGAAGAACACGATATTCAAATACATTTATCAATTTATAAGACGCCACACAAAATGGAATGTTAGGGAGAATGAATAGGTGTCTAACTCAAAGGGAGAGTTGTCTCTTGTTGAATGTTAGACTATAAAAGGTTTATGGATAGAAGTCGTTAATATGGATGTTATCTTATCAACAGGTCACCGCGAGTTTCATTAGAGTGGAAGGTTTCAGATGAGGTATGGACATGTAATCATATTGATATTGAGAATTTAAGTATTTTTTGGTGTCCAACTTATACGCATATATCAAGTGAAGATCGATCTAAACTAGATCCAAAGTCGAAGATGTGTGTCTTCGTCAGATACACAAAAGGTATTAAAGGGTTCAAGTTATGAGATCTGATTAAAAATAAGATGGTAATAAACATAGATGTTGTTCTTATGAGTAGTTAATGTTGGAGCAGTTAGTTGCAACAAATGTGTCAACATCTTAAGGAGAAACTTCTAGCAAACAAATTATTCATGTGGATGTTGACCCATCACTAGTGAACAATACGCACGTGGTGTCTTAACCACAAGAGGAATCATGCACTGATAATGAAATTGACCACGAACCTGAAGTTGCAGGTGGAATATTAGGGTCATGTTAGCCTTGGTAGCCAGTCGAGACATGCATTTAGAGTAGAGGGATGTAAAGACATCATTTCTTCATGGTAATCTAGATGAGAAAATTTTCATGGAACAATCATAGGGGTTTAGAAACACTAGACATGACAAAATAGTTTATAAATTAAAGAGGTCTTTGTATGGTAGAAGGTGTGAGTAGACAATTGTGTTTATGTTAGAAGGTGTGAGTATGACAATTGCGTTTATGTAAGAAGCTTTGATGACGACATTTTTATTTTCCTGTTAATGTATGTTAATGATATGTTGATTACTGCTAATCATTTACATGAAGTAAATGAACTGAAAATCATATTGAAAAATGAGTTTCACATGAAAGACTTAAGTGTTGTAAGAAGATTCTTAGTATGAAAATTCACAGGGATAGGAGTGCTAGAAAATTATGGCTATCAAAGAAAACTATGTTGAAAGGTTTTAAACAAGTTTGACATGAGTAATTTGAAGGTTGTGAGCACTCCATTGGTGAATCAATTTAAGTTTTTATTAGATAAGTGTCCAAAACCATATGCAAAAGTTGAGTATATGTCAAAGGTTCCTTAGGCATGTGTTGTTGGTTGTTTAATATATGATATGGTATGCATTAGATCATATTTGGCACAAGTTGTAAGTCATGTTTGTAAGTTTATGTCCAAACTGGGCAAGTGTAATTCGGAAGCAGTCAAGTGGCTTTTCATTTACTTGAAAGGTACAACAGGTCATTGCATTATGTTTAACAATGAACAGGGTGATCCTTCGATTGTATTACATATTGATTCAGACTACGCTGATGATATAGATGATAAGATGTTTACATCAGAGTGTGTTTTTTACTTTAGCCGGATGACTTATTTGTTGTAAATCATCAGTTTAACTCATAGTGACCATGTTAATAACTGAAGCAGAGTACACAACGGCAGGTGAAGTTGCCAAAGAATCCTTGTGGCTTACATGATTTGAGAGATAATTCGATGTTGAGCAAGGTGGAGTTCGCTTGTATTGTGATAATCAAGGTGTCATTTATTTGACAAACAATCGAGTGTATCATGTCAGGACCAAACATAATGATGTGCGGTTTCATAAGAGCAGAAAGTTACTTGCATCTGGACAAATATTATTTGAATAAGTTCATACTTCAGAGAATGCAGCTGATACAGTGATTAAACTAGTCATTAGTGACAAGTTCAAGCATTGCTTAGACTTCTTACATGTTTCTGAGTGTTAAGCAAAAGGTGTGTCTTCCTAGTTGGCAGAATATGATCATCTTATACGAAATGTTCATAAGGGTTTGATATCCGTCAAAGTGGAGATTGTTGATCATATGACTCATATTGTGGAGATTATTATGGGTATTATTGAGTATATCTCATATTGTGGAGATTATTATGGAAACGGTTAACTATGACGCCTATTATGGAGATTATTATGATAAGGTAACTGAGAGGTGTAAGGGTTTTAGGGGGTATTATTGTAAATTGAGCTCTAGTATAATATATTGCTTAAAATACTAACCATAATTCAGTAGACAGAAATAAATATAATTATAGTTATTTTATAGTCACAGAGGTAGATATCATTATCCGAAATGTGTTAACAAATATCAATTATGTTTATTGTCTTTAAGTGTAATTTATCTTTATTCTTTTATATTGGTTGTTGTTCTAAATAAAAAGATGATGAAAATATTCATATAAGTGATTGTTTTTTAAATATTTCTCATCAAATAGATAAAGTTGTTAATAAACTGTTAGTAAATAAGTTCTAAACTATGAAGTTATTGGAATAAGATAAAAGTAGTTTATAAATAAGATAAAAGTAGTTTATAAATCCTAAGTAAATCCTAAATATTTTGTCCCCGAAATGGATAAAAGATGTTGGTTATATTTCCTCAACTGTAAGATTGTTCCTTAAAATATAACTTAAGACTAAACTCAACAGACAAATTTGGGTTTTCCTGTTTGAAAACTTCAACACCATATGGAAGCATGTTTCCCATGAAATCCTATGCTTTAACATCCAACCACTAATATGACTTTTTAAATGTTTATGTTCATTATTCTTACTAGTTAATCTTTAAAAGTCAATGTCAGCCAACTATCAATAACATTTAAAATTTTGAACACGTTAGTATCTTATGACAGATTCCAAAATAGTTTCATACCCTATTTTAATTTATTAACATATAATAATATAACTTATAAAACTTCTACACATGATGAATAAAAATATCAAAGAGAATCATTCTAACCAAAATGCAATTTTCAACAAGCATCAAAACTATTACATCATGCTATGAAATTAAGCCTGCCTAAGAAGCCGGAGTATTTTTGGATTCTAAAGTATAACCATTTCACCATCCAAAGGATGAAAATGTTCATATATAAGTGATTATATATAAAATATTTCTAATCAAATAGATAATGTTGTTAATAAACTGTTAGTAAATAAGTTATAAACTATGAACTTAATGAAATAAGCCAAAAGTAGATTATAAACTTTTAGAAGTTCTCTAAATGCGTTTTAAGATCAAGATTACTCAACAAAAGAATCGAATAAATTATGGCGAGAAGGAAGAATACATACTTGAAGCGTGCCGAGACTTTTTTGAATCTGAATTAGAAGATGGTACTAATGCTTGAAATGGTGTATCTCCATATGGCTGTTGTAATCCATATGATGGTTCTGCTAGAGATGATGGTGCCACAGACTTATACAGCTTGGATCCTGTGCAACCCGACTCATCCGGCCAAATCTCAGTTGTTGAATTGTCGCGACAAAATCCACAATCGCCATAAGATTGTTGATTAGGACAAATACACATAATTGCACTTTTAGATGTATTGTATCCACATCTCCCACCAAATTTCTTGCAATAGTTACATATATCCTCGTCCACACCACTCCACCCAACCTCAAATCCGTCCTTTAAAACATTCACCGCTGTACCTGACTCTTCTATGATAGAGCTTTTTGGTCCATAAACTTTGATATTGTTCTTACACTCTAGGCCCGTGAAATCCGCCATTTTAGTACTTAATACTAAATATGCATCTTGAGGTTTACTATCTACTAGGCATAAAATCTCTTGAGAAACTTCAGAACTCAAAGGAGATCCGAATGAAGCAGTAGGAAGAGGATCACACTCGGACAATAGAGTATAGCTCTCATCATTGGAAGTGTACTTGAAGAAATCCAGGTTTAAGCTTACATTGGTATCAGGACAAGAAGGAATATTTGCAGCATCATAATTCCATAAATCCAACCTTGCAATCTTCAAAAGCTGTGATGTTTGATTCATATCAATGATATGAAACTTTTGTGAGTTGATGTCAATAGTCAAGTTGTTTTTCTGGCAATCAAGCGTGAAGTTTGGATGACCACAGTAATTTGGTTGACTGTTCATATTCCAAAATGGATAAGTGATGTTGGTGAAACTTCCACAGGTAAAAGGTGCACATGATTTGTAGCTCTTAGCATCACAATTGACATGTATTGGGATTAAGAAGAAGAATGCAAGAAAGAGAACTAAGTTGACGATATAGGAAAAATGAGAAAGAAAAAAATGTGGAGTCATGTGTGGAGGTGATGATGAAAACTGAAAAAGTATATTCAACTTGAGAGATTAATTAAATTCTACAATTAAGAACATATACATAATTGATGGATGTGTTTGAAATAAGAAGATTATAGAGGATGATAAAGGTGTTAACGATGAAGGCAAAAGGAAGTAGACGAAGAGGAGAATGCATGTTTGAGGGTGATAAAAGGTGTTATGTCTTAATGGAGAGAAAAGTGATCAAATGTGTACCGATCATTCTATGTGTAAAAGTCAAACCAAATGGCACGAAGATTTGTCTCGTATTTCTTCCGTTTTTTATTATAAGTCATTTTTTATTTTTCACACGTATTAAGAAATATAATAATTATGATATAAAAAATATAAATTATAATTTTTTTTATAAAATTATCCGAAAAGAGAAAGAATAATAAATGTTTAAAAGTATAATAGAAAAAATAACATTAATGATTCATTGGTATTATAAAACGATTTATAATGTGATACAAAATATTATTCCAAAGTAACATATAATAAAAAACGGAGGTAGTGTTTTTTTTTAAATGGTGTTTAATTTTATGTGAGATTTGGATATTTCAAAACTAACGGAAATAATCATAATTGAATAAAATAGAATGAAATTAAACATAACAGAGTCGAATGAAATATTCTATTTTAATGTTAGAATATTTTAGAATAAAATATAATAAAAGAAAATATTATATCGTTCAAATTAGAAGGAACAACGAATTTTTTAATGAAAATTTTGTTTGAATATTTATTCTTAAAATATATACTATCATTTTATTATAATTTTTTGATATTAAATTTTCAAAAAATTTACTTAATTTTGAATCTGTTTCAAATGATTTCTCATAAAAGTTTTTTTTTAAATGTAATTTTTTAAAAATAAATTTTAATTCTGACTTATTTTAATCTTCAATTATGTTTATTTTATATAATGACAAAATTAATCTTTTAATTTATAAAAAAAAAATTTTAAAAAACACTTTTATAAAAATAATTTTTGAAAATACAAAAAAAAAATCTTTTTTTTAAAAGTTAAAATATATACATTCATTCTATTACACTTTATCCATTCGAATGGTCCTAAAGCTTTTACAATTCTCTACAATACTTCATCGTCTCATAATAAATGTTTTCTTTTAGATTTTTATATTTTTTTAAATAATAATTAATTATGTTGTTTTTACTGATAAAACGGATTTTATTTATTAAATTATTTTTATTAATAATAGATAGTAAAATAGTTATATGAATTAAAATATAATAAATAAAAGTAAATTAATGGAAAGAAATAATAAATATCATATTACTATTTTAAATAAACAAATAATTTGAGAGAAATACGACGAAGCTTGTGGTTTAAGGTTCGATTGGTTCAATCGGTTAAACCTACGGTCGAACCGTTTATTAAATAAATTAATAATTTAAAATTAAATTTCATAAGTATGTCACACATAATCATATGTTCACAACTTAATAAAATAAATATTTTAAAAATTTATTACAAATTTAATACAATAATATCGATAATACATATAATAACCTAACATAGTTATACACTTCATTTCAAGATTCATTTAAGAAAAGTTTGACCATATTAAAGAATTACAATAAACTAAGTTAAACTAATTCAAATCAAAATGAATATAATAGAATATAATAACTAAAATAAAATTTAAATAATTAAAAATATCTAAATTAAATAAGATAAAGTACAAAAAAAAATATAATATACTTTATTAAACAAAAAAAACAAATTTGAGTTGAACTATAACGAATAAATTTTAATTGACAACAACAAACAATATTCACTTGAACGAAAATCAATATTGAATATCGTGACTATGTTTGAAAGAGATAGTGTGATGATGATGGAGTGTGGTCGAAAGAAAAACAATAATTTTTTTGTGATTGAGAATGTATATTAAGTTTTGATATTGACATATTAAAATTTTTAAAAAAAAAATCAAAATGGTCAATTTAATGTCGTTTTTTGAACCGGGCGATTTTATGAATCGGTTCCGAGTCTTTGGTTTGAATGGTTTTTGACTGTTCAATCCGGTTTTTCCGGTCTTGACCCACTAGTGGTTTTGAAGATTTTTTTTAAAATAACCACAATTTTCAATTTAATTTCTAAAATAACCAATTTTTCAAAAAAATTACTCAAATAACCACATTTCCAAACAGATGCGCCATATGAACTGACGCATCCATTTGAAAGGAAGAGGAGGCGCCAACATCTTTGGCACATGCTTTAAAAGCAATGCGTGGAGGCGCCAAGGATGTTGGTGCATGCATGTGGTTGCATGTGCTTGCGCCCATGCTTCTGGCGCATGCGTGTGATCACATGTGTGGCGCCTACCCCTTTGGCGCATGCAGTTGATGGTTCCTCTAAAAATAACTCGCCTTTCACCCATATTTTTCACACAACTTTTACCATACAACCACATTTTCTTTCATTCAATGTCAATCTCCTTCAAATTTTTGAGTTCTAACCATGTCTTTTCACATTCACAAGAGAAATGTCGATTTAATCTTTTCCGTCGTCGCGTCTCCGATAAAGATTCGACTATGGAATATAGATTCGTTCAAAAGTCTTAATCGAACGTTGGACCGTTAGTTAGAAGGGGAAATCGTTGATGGTGAAAGGATTAGAAGGATTCAATGGCTTGAGTCCACGTTCAACCAAAATGGAGAAGTGCGTGAATGAGTGGATATTAAGACTGACATAGACGTTCGTAGGATGGTGCATAATATGTTCAAAATTGTTTTGATGGTTGTAATCGCTTAGTTATAGTAATCGTATTTTAATTGTTGTAGTTGTTTGTGTTGTTGTTTATGTAATGGTATTTCCTCACAAACTTATAATATGAAATAAATTTTATTTTTTATACATTGCAAAAGAGGTACATGTGAATTTATCTTGTTGTGCTCGTTCCAACACTAGGACAGTTAGTACGATTGTGACCTGGCTAACGGCATGAACTACATAATCTAACCATTTTGTTCGTCGTATCCATTCGGTTCGAATATGGGTGTTGTTTGGGCGACCCTTTTTCTTTCTTCGCATAACTTTGTTGTGCCAGACAATGTCCCCTTGATATTCTGGCCAGTAATCCTCTTTTTCCACTACTGAAAAACTAAATTTGTAAACATTTGATAGGCTTATGACTTTGTAAACGTCAGATAATAAGTAAGATGGATCCCTTCGAACCTTTGAACATGCCGCAATGACATGGGAGCAGGGCGTACGAAAGGCTTGGAACTTTCAACATTCGCACAAACCTCTATCTAGTTCCACTCTGTATTATCCCATTGGCATGCCCTCATTGTGATCCATGGACTCAGCAACACTATACTAACCTTTAGTACGGTCAAACACTGTGACCACGTGTGTGTTTTCTTTGGCAGCTTCGTGTCTAATGAATTTCATTGAAGTATCACTTAACAACTAGCCAGATTGCAACACTGAACTCCATTTGGAACGTCTGGTCTCAAACAGCGCCCCTAGCCTAAAATATGTTGCCTGCACCAAAGCGGTTATAGGTAGGTTTCGGATGCCTTTGAAGACAGAGTTCATTGATTCCATAAGATTTGTTGTCATGTGGCCCCAACGTTGACCGTTGTCGTATGCCCTAGTCCATTCTCCAATGGAATACTGTCGATCCACCCTACTGCATATGCGTTTGACAATCTTATTTCTTCGCGGTATTGTTTGAAAAAAGTTTCTTATAATGAGTAACCTGCGTTGACAACCTTCTTCCGCAATGTTTTATCTTTGATCTCCCGCATAAAATTCAAAGCAATATGTTTAACGTAGAAGACATGCGTCGAAGGAGGATCCTGCCAACCATTATCAATGTTTTTATATGCACTGATGATTGAAGGGTGTCGGTCAAAGATCAAACACAAGTTAGGTTGAGATGCAACGTGCAATCAGAGATTTCTTAGGAAAAAACTCCATCCCTCAGCAGTCTCCCCTTCAACTAGGGCAAAGGCAATTGGAAAAATGTTGTTGTTGCCATCTTGTGCCACTGTCATGAGTAACGTTCCTTTATATTTTCCGTACAACCATGTACCATAAATTTGTATAATAGTTTATAGAAAGAAAAACCTTTGATGCATGGTTGATACATCCAGAAGAGGCGGTGGAATATTCAATTTCCAATAGCACGCGTCCCGTCTGGTGTATACGCCGACAACGTTTCTAACTTGATAATAGTCCCTAGAGCATACTGTTTAAGAGCCAACACGTATTTTGGAAGGTGTTTGTAAGACTCCTTTCAATTGCCATACACTTTTTCAACCGCCTTTGTCCTATCTATCCAAGCCTTCCTATATGATGGAGTGTAGTGGTATTGTGCTACAATATGCGAGATTATTGTACTCACCTAACGATGGATTTGTGCTAATGACAGACAAAATCTCATCGCATATTAACTGAAAGCTAAGTTTCCGATGATCTTGCGTTGAGTTTGTGAGTATGCATGTGTGAACTGGACTCATGGATCCAATCTCCTAAGAATCACTCCTCTTCCGGTACGAAGCTGACAACCTGAATAGGCAATGCTCATTTGGACAATAAATTTTATACCTCAATGCATTAGTTCTATCAACTCTGAAATCAGCTGATAGTTCCATGTGAAACTTTTTAATGGCTTTTACACAATCTTCTTTTGTGCGAAATGTGTCTCCTTATTTCAAAGATCCTTGCATTTGCACATAAGGATTGTACCATATATCTGGTAATGGCTCCTCTTCTTCTTCATCATTCATCATTGAATCAACCAAAATCTCAGCTTCTTCTTCTTCCTCATCTACAACATTCACCTCAGCTTGTTCGTCGTCATCAGTTTCATAAAACACTTGTGACTGATCAATAAACTGAGACACTTGTTATTATTGTGGTAATATATACAACTATATATCGTTGTACCCTGATTGTTCGTGACTGACAAACATATGATGAACATCGTCTTCATCTCGAATCTTCTTATGATAAAACTTTTCCTGGTTGTCTACAAACCACACCAGATTTTTATAGATGATTTGGCCCACAGGATTGCATTGCAATTTCTTTTCTATTATTTGTCTTAGATGTGAAAATTTTGATCGTCGATTTATTGTAAACCGAGTTACCTCTGTGTTGCGAAAACACAAATCGAATAATTGATGCTCAAATATTTCACCTTCGGTATGTGCGTTAATCATGTAATGTGGTGAGAAAGACATTTTTTTAGTCTAACTTTAGTGTATGGGTACTGATGGTGAATGCATTGATCTGTTATTCACATGCAATTAAATAGGGTAAACGTTGAATGCATTGATCACACAATTCATCTGCAAGACAAGATAATACAATGCATGTGCCTGGTAGAATCTCTACACACGCAATGCATGCGCCCAGAAGAATCTCTGCACATACAATGCATGCGCCTGCACACAAGGAATCTCACAATGGAATAATGTGCCCAAATAGTCCAATGCAGGCGCCCATTCCAATGGCGCATAAAGCAACCTAGGCGCCCGTGTCTTTGGCGCCTCTTCATTGCATGGCAAAAAGACATGCATGCGCCACTAGCCTTGGCGCATGTGACTATGCATGTTATTAAGACAAGCATGCGACATAGTCTTAGGTGCCTACTCCTCTCTTGTCACATGCATCAAATCCAATGCTTCAGATGCTCGTACCTATTTTCAACCTATTCAAGACTTCCTCATCTATAAATAGGGCATCAACTCACAACATCTCATCATCTACAACACTAACAATCAATCTGTGCAACACTTCATCTTTACCACACTCAACCTCTGCAACACTCCATCTTTACCACACTCAACCTCTGCAGCATTATGTCTCTGTTGACTATGGTTATTCCGATAATTTTTTTAAAATATTGGTTATTTTAGAAATTAATTTAAAAATTATGGTTATTTAAAAAAAGATCGATTTTGAAAGATTGACCCAATTGGATTCATCTCCGATTCTCGGTCCAATTTTTAAAAGATTAAAAAAATATTTTTATAAAAACAATTTTTGAAAATACTAAAAAGATAAATTAAGTTAAAATATATGCATTCATTATTACATTCATCCATCTAAATGGTCCTAAAGCTTTTACAATTCTCTATAATTAAATATTCCATCCGTCTCATAATAAATATTTTCTTTTAGATTTTTATATTTTAAAATAATAATTAATTATATTAATTTTAATGATAAAATAAATATTATTTATTAAATTATTTTTATTAATAATAGATAATAAAATAGTTATATGAATTAAAATATAATAAATAAAAATAAATTAATGAAAACAAATAATAAATATCAAATTAATATTTTAAATAAACAAATAATTTGAGAGAAATACAAATAGGAAACAAATAGGAAAAGCTGAAAATAGTACTAGTCTTTTTTTCTTTTTTGACAAAAAATAGTACTAGTCTTAGAAGACACTAAAATCAAAGTTTTGAATGAGTCAATTGGCGATGCATACACAATTGATGTCCAAACTAATTGCTTACGCGTCAAATTAATACTTTGTTAAATAAAGGAACAAGTCTACTTTCATCAACAATTAAAAAAGGAACAAGTCTGCTATTTTTTCGCTTTGTTCTCACACGCATATTACAAGCATGTGGGTTTAGTTTAGGCTCCACATACATCAATAATGTAAAAATTATCCACCTTTATTCAATAGTTTGTTCGTAAGATGTTAGTTTAATCAAATCCAACTCTTAGATGAAATTTTATATATATATATATATATATATATATATATATATATATATATATATATATATACTATTTTCTTAATTCATGTTAAAACTAAAGCTGATATTACACTATCAGGATCGACCCAATTATATCCGAGGTCCCGTTGGACCCATTTTTTTAAAAACATAATTATAATAATTAAAAAAATATATTAAACATACATTTATATATAAATTAAAAATAAATTTAATTATAATTATTTTTAGTTTTAATCAATCTTGATTTTTGTATGTATTGAGTTTTTATCATAACATTTTTTTTAATTATTAAATTTTTTAATAACATTTTATTTATTTTTATTAATATTTATGAAAAAAAATTGAAAATTTTAAAAATTTGGACCCTCTAATAATCGAAGCTTGTGTGCAGCACATACTGCACATGCACAGGACCGGCCCTGGATATTATAATATACTTATTTATTTAAGTTATGATAATTAATTTTTTTAAAAAAATCAAAGTATTAGACCGAGTCTTTGTCTAATCACGTGATTGAATATTTAGGTACTTAATAGGACAAATCTCAACGTATTTGAGTGTAACCTCAAAGAAGAATTAGCCTATTTATTTATAAGATCACAAAGTTAATACTACTAATTATATATCATAGGTGTTGGGCCTACATTTTGTTATATACAAATCAAAATTAGTGTTTAAAGTCCATTATTGTTGTCAAAATTATTTGAATGGATCATATTTACAACATCAACCAAATCTTACCATCGATTGAAGTCTACAAAAATATTTCTAGCATTCTCCCATTTGAGAAAATTAATTGTTTGATAATAATTTTAAAGAAATCATTTTAAAAGCAACTTTTAGCTTGACAACACATTTTTTAAAATTTGGCGGACAACTAAACAAATGATCTAAAACTTCAACATTTAATTAAGACTTCATTCAAGAAGAATTAGAGGTTAAATACCCTTAATTAGTGACAAATTTAATTTTAAATTTTTAAATTTTTTTCGTCAATAATTAATGAAAATGACTAACATGATACATTTTGAAAAGTTAAGAGATTTATGGATATTTTTAAGTTAAGGGACCAAAATAAATCAGGAGGTTAACATATACGACTAAAAAGGATATTAAGCCAGAATTAAATTATATTTAATCATGGTGGTAGTTTAAATCTTATTGATGTCTTTCATGGTTACAAATACAACCAACTTCGTCGACTAGTCATTCGTGTAAAGCGTGGCAAAAACAATGATATGTCATCATAATTCAACAACCATACTATCATTTTTTTTTGTCATTTCTCAATTTCTCTCAAATGCCTCAAAGTCAGAGAAAACACATGGTAAGTGTTAGTTGGAATTTTTGATAGGGTCAAAAATCTCAACATAATGAGAAGACTTGGAAAAAGTTGGAAGTCTGAAAGGACATTTTCGACATGTGGTGTTAGCTAAGAAAGTTGAAGTCTCAAGTTGAAAGGTAAAGATTAAGGACTTAGTATTTTTCTAGTTAGACATATTTCGTCCAGCATTTTCAACGACACTATTGCTCAGGATTTCTACGTCAGGATGACACGTTGACCAACGGCGTTTTGGCGCGAAGAAATATTAGTTCAAAGTGAATAACTTCTTCTCGGATTTATCCAAAGGGACGTGTGAAGGACACTTCAGAAGCGAAAAACATGCAAAAATCTATGTGGCAAATGCTGAGAAGAAGAACATTATGAAACAATTATTTTACACTTATATAAATAGGAGTTCTAATATTAGGATTCAGTGTGTTCTTTTGATTTCACTACAAAACTCAAAAAACTCAAAGTACCCAGCGTAGAGAGAAACGAGTTTCACTGAGCAAGATGTATGATTTTTGAAACACCATTTCTTTTCAAATGCAAAGTCTTTTACTTCATTTTATCTTCTTTGTAAATTTTCTTTCATTCCTCTATTAATTTCATTTCCATTTTACATTTACCTTTACAAAGTTTCCCTTTTAGCATTATCGAAATCACTTACGTTTTCAAACAATCTACCTTTTTACATTATTTTTTCTCAAAGATTTCAACCAAGTCGAAATCCCTCACTTTTTACACAGACCTATAAGAAAACTTGTATCAATATGCCCTAGGATTATCTGGTCGATCATGTAAGTTACCTTCAATAAGAAACTAGTGCTTGTTTACCAAATTTCACAATAAATAAATTGGCGTGCCCAGTGGAACATGTGCTAAAAATATTCTTTATATATTTCTTTTATAAAAGTGTTATTATGCATGCATGAAATGTTTTGAATATTTTTATGCGTTTAATAAGTGGAAAATACTTACCAAAAATGACGTGTCCTTCTATAGATAAATCTAATTCACAAAATAATCCTCAAAATATAATAGAATAATCATTCAGATCGACGATTGAATAGGCAGTTATTTCAACGCTTCTTAGAATAACTTCTCATGTGGTATCGTCAACGTCAGTTGCAGCAATACCACCACAGGGGTAATACCCCCACTGCAACAAGGGATTCCCCTTTTTAACCCTGCAGTTACAAGACCTTTGTTTGGGGTTTCAATGCCAATGAGTAATAGGGATTACCCTTATGGCATGCCAATGTTGATGATAGATGGCCTTCACACTAACATGTCAATATATAGCGACAATGCAATGGCCACTGAGCCATCATATAATCCTTATAGTTCTCCTGCTTTGACCATAAAAAATATGGTCGACCAGGAGGAATATGTTTATCATACCCCAAATTTATCCTACCTCTATTCAATTTTATTTGGCTTATTGCTACATTCATCTGCATGCACATGCCTCTTATTGATTATTCATTTAGGTGAATTAGTCTTTCATATCATTTGCATCATACACACTTTTTAGGTCAAAGGTTTTGGTTTAAACTCAACTAGTTGGTTTGATATCAATATGTGGGCTACTCTCAGTACTTGATGACCAAATTGCTCTACATGGATATGAGGGTTTTTGATCTCTATTATGGTTACTTGTGATTCAAGTTATTGATGATTGGAAAAGGTAACGAGACAAGACAATAAGCTTTGATTTTGGAAGAAAAAAGGGTTTCATTAATACAAGAATATTACAAGAATTTTGTCACAAGGTACATTCAAGTTTCATCACGTTCAAGTACAAAACACTACAAGACCATTATAAAAATGTTACATGAATAACACTACAAAAATGTTTTAGTTGACTTTTGGTCAACAAGGTTGACCTGTTTACCATTGACCATTGACCCCTTTGACCCAAAAACTGACTTGTTCTTGACTCTCCACACTTCAAGTCCAATGCACCTTCAATTTTATTTGAGTAACTTCATGTGCAAGCATGCCATTAATATCACAATTGCAATGCATAATTCCAACTACACCAGGTTATACTGTTTGATCACATTATCACAAACTACCATTCTAATGTCAATACATGATACATACACTTGTTACCAACTCAGAAATGACAAAAATTTGCAAGAAATGGAAGGAGAATCATCCAAGTTTCATAACAACTCCAAACTGCTCGATCCAACCATCACCACTGCCTCTTTCTCCATGTAGTCCAGGTCAAGCAACCAATCCATGTGAAATGACAAAAGAGAGAGAACGAGTTAGTGAAGATTTTTTTTAAATAATCATATTTTTTTAAAAAAAATTCAAAAATAACCATAATTTAAAAAAAATTACAAAAATTGGCAGTTTTTTGCCCTAAAGACACATGGGCGCCACCCTAGATGGCGCCTACCCTTTAGCTGGAGGGCAAGTCGCCACTAGGAGTGGCGCCTACTCCTAAATGTTTTTTTTTTAAATTTGCTTTTTTTTTAAATTTTTTTTAATATGCTTTTAATTATTTTTTAAATTTTTTTAAATCTTTTTTAACTTATTTTAAATTTATTAATTTATATTTATTATAAATTATATTAATTTATATTAATACATATATATATATATATAATATTATTTACAAGATATATATATATATATATATATATATATATATATATATATATATTATTATATATATTATTTAATTATAACTAAATATATATATTAAAATATATTAATTTATTAAATAAATAATATTATATATATATTTGTAAAAAACACAAGATATATATATATATATATATATATATATATATATATATATATATATATATATATATATATATATATATATATATATATATATATTAATTTATATTAATAAACACAATATATTTATATTAAAATAATACACAAGACAAATATTATAAAGTTTAATTAAAATGCATTATTAATTTGGGATTTTTTACATATTATGCGGTCCCTGGTACGATCCGCACGAGGGAGGTCTAACTACTCGTCTAGACGGCTCACGTGGTGGTGGTGCTTCCCTATTCCCACCCCTAGTCCTAACGCGTCCCCTTGCCCTTTGCCGTTGTGGTTGGGTCGAAGTCCCTTCAATGCTGTAGGAAAGGCGGGTGCCCTCTGCGCTCTCAAAGCTTTGTCTCGGTGGGACAAATTGACTCCTGTTGGGTGCGACCTCGAAATGTGGCCTTTGGTAGTTGAGGGTTGAATCGGGTTGGCTAAAGAACAATGTCTGTTGTGGTGTGTAGTAGCCTTGTTGGTAATCCTCTTGTATACCTGTGTCGGGGCTAAGTGGAGGACTGGAAGAGCCCGGGACATCGTCGTGATGAAAGTGTTGGGATTGGTGTTGGTGGGGGGATTGAGTTTGTGGTAGGTGTTGGGACTGTTGATGGTGGTGGGAATGTTGAGGTTGGTGTTGGTAATCTTCATGATATTGGGGTTGAGTTTGTGGTATGTAGTGTTGATTTGGTTGGGGGGTGGACATGTGTTGTGGTGGTTGTTGTTGGTAATACGGTGGTGGTGGTTGTTGTTGGTAATACGGTGGTGGTGGTTGTTGTTGGTAATATGGTGGTGGTTGTTGTTGTTGGTAATATTGTGGTGGTTGTTGTTGTTGGGAATATTGTGGTGGTTGTTGTTGTTAGAAATATGGTTGTTGCATTCGGGGATCTTCCAAATAGAACGGGCCAGACACAATCATTTCTGGATTTGTATTTGCTCTATACCAATCCACATATTCCCGTGTCGGCTTCATTTCGTTGGGCGCCACCGGAAATTGTAGAACATAGTGGGCACGCTCTTTCCACATTTTACGGAACTCCTTTGCAAATGCCTTCCAATTTTGGGCATACCACTGGTGGCTGACTTTTTTAAGATGCCAAGGTTCCAAAGACATTGGGGGGCCTGGGATTTCTTGATGCATTCCGAATTGCAGTTTGACACGGTCACTTTGGTGCATCTCCACAGTGGTGAACCGCATGATAGCCGTTTTTGCTGTCCAAACAGCTGCATCTTCGGGGTTGGGTTGATGTTCCAATCCCAAATATGGTCTCCAAATAAACTGCAAAGAAAAAAATAAATATGTTATTTATTGAGAATTCTTGATATTAATAAATTAGTTAGAAGATGAATGATTTAGTGGTAATACATCTTGTGCTCGGAGACGATCCAAGAGTTGACGATAAAATATTATTTTATTTTTCGGGGTGAGACTGTAATCTAGTCTACTTGCAATGAGCCTAAACAAAAAAAGATAAATAATATTATTTACAAATATTTATAGAATAAATATACAAAATGAAATAACATCATAAATTTACCTAGTTGCGTAGGGGAAGGAGTAGACGTTAGGATTTTCGGGGGCTAGCCTCGGCAATCTCCACCACCCCCATGTTTGGAGCAAAAAAGCACATCCAAAAAATGTACAGTGGTCATTTTGTGCATTTTTATACAAAGAGCTATATAGGAAAGCCAATACAGCAGAACCCCAACTATACGTGCTTATTCTATCTATGTCTTCGAGCAAACTCACGTACATAAAGTTTATGCTATTTTTCGTGCCTTCGAGAAATAGCAAGTTCCCAAATAATAACATAATGTAAAACCTTGTTTTTATTATTTTTTCTTGTTCGGACGAATCCTCAGTCAAAATTATAGCGTCGTGGTAGAATTGGAGGCTCGATAGTTTAATACCCTGGCCCCTTGCTTTCGCAGATCCCTCACCCTCGACTAGATCTACGCCCAACATTTGAACACATAGTTCGTTGGGCTGTTGAACATTTCCAGTCACAGGCTTACCATCTATGCTAGCCTGCAAGATTCTCATGCATGCCTATCCATCAAAGTCATATCCACCTAGCCTGCAAGATTCTCACGCATGCCTAGATGCATGGATAGTATCTTGCAGGATAGCATAGATAGTAAGCCTGTGACTGGAAATGTTCAACAGCCCAACGAACTATGTGTTCAAATGTTGGGCGTAGATCTAGTCGAGGGTGAGGGATCTGCGAAAGCAAGGGGCCAGGGTATTAAACTATCGAGCCTCCAATTCTACCACGACGCTATAATTTTGACTGAGGATTCGTCCGAACAACAAAAAATAATAAAAACAAGGTTTTACATTATGTTATTATTTGGGAACTTGCTATTTCCCGAAGGCACGGGAAATAACATAAACTTTATGTACTTGAGTTTGCTCGAGGACATAGATAGAATAAGCACGTATAGTTGGGGTTCTGCTGTATTGGCTTTCCTATATAGCTCTTTGTGTAAAAATGCACAAAATGACCACTGTATATTTTCTGGATGTGCTTTTTTGCTCCAAACATGGGGGTGGTGGAGATTGCCGAGGCTAGCCCTCAAAAATCCTAAAGTCTACTCCTTCCCCTACGCAACTAGGTAAATTTATGATGTTATTTCATTTTTTATATTTATTCTATAAATATTTGTAAATAATATTATTTATCTTTTTTTGTTTAGGTTCATTGCACTGGACTAGATTACAGTCTTACCCCAAAAAATAAAATAATATTTTATCGTCAGCTCTTGGATCGTCTCCGAGCACAAGATGTATAACCACTAAATCATTCATCTTCTAACTAATTTATTAATATCAAGCATTCTCAATAAATAACATATTTATTTTTTTCTTTGCAGTTTATTTGGAGACCATATTTGGGATTGGAACATCAACCCTGTTGGTGTAAGCCCTAGAGGCCAATACTTTTGGTACTTGTATCGAATTATTTATTAATTAATAAAAGACATTTTCTTTATTAATGGTTGATTAATAAAGTCCCTGGAATAGATAGTCCGTTTAATGTATTAAGTGTGACTTAATCATGAGAGCACATTAAAACATAAGGACACTATTCTTAAAGTATCCGTAGTCGAGCTTTAGTGTGAAGTGGGATAATGTAAGACCCCAATTTTGTCCCTAAGATCCCTCATGGCATCATAACATTGCATGTGCATTGCCTCAAGGATCATTAGCATCTTGGTTCCCTTTGCCTTTGGGTGGGACTTCTTGAGAGTGGTTTGAGATCACCAAGCATACTTGAATTGTATATCATTGCTTTTCTTATTTTGTTTACTAACCAAAAGCACAAAAATATGTCACTAACATCTTTTGTTTGTAGCTTGAGCAATCACAAGGTTCAAAGCTTCTAGGAGATCATCTATGCAATGATAAGACTAAGAGAAGATGAGAGCAAGCATGGTAATGGTTCCCAAAGCTCTCATCCATCAAATATGCCTCCCAAGTATCTCAATTCATCATTTTGATCAAAGCAAGTCAAGGGGTTTGAGGTTTGTTCCCCAAGGAAACCCTAATTCATCTGTGCACCACAATGCCTTGCTCTTGAAGCAACCTCAGCCCATGATCAAATAAAATCAAGGGAAGTTATTTAATTCATAATTTCATGCATATTTGAACTTATTTGAGTGTCCTCAATCATCAATTCATCAAGATATGAGGCATGGACTTGAGAAGTTGATCAGTCAATTCATCTGACTATTTTGAAATGCATTGAGACCTAACTTTTTATGTGTTGGTCAAATAGAGATGGTTCCAAAAGAAAAAATGTTCTTAAGGACAATATGAACAACTTTCATGTTCATCAAAAATTGATTTGAAGCTTGGAAGGCCATCTGTCATTCCAATACAGTATAGGTCATTTTGACTGAAACCCTAATTTTGGGTCAACTTCCCAAGGACATAACTCATTCATTTTTTATGACTTTGAGGTGGGATAAAATGAATTGGAAAGTTTAAGATGTCTAATTCAAATGTTATGTTGAGAAAAATTTCAAAATCTCAAAAGAAATACATGTGATAATGCAAGACATTATAGGTCATTTTGGACCAAAAGCATTAAAAGGCAAAAAAGTCCAACTTCAAGTGCCCATAACTTCTTCATCAAAAATCCAAATGATGCAAAATTTAAGTCCATTTTGATTATCTTGAAAACATATACAACTTTGGTGTTAGAGGTTCTTTCATTTGAGTCTTGCATCATCAAAACAGAAGGGCTTGAACATTGGCCAAATTTGGAAAGTTTGCATTGACATGTTTTGCACATCACACTTTAAACTCAAATTTCATAAATTTCCACACTCCAAATGGATTTTTTCCCAACATAACAATTGTTCCTTACATCAAGACCTTTCCAACCATTACTCACATGATCATATTTGGATTTGGCAAATGGTATTTTCGAAGAGTTGAACATTTGGGCATAATTATGGAATGCACATGAAATCTTGATACACAAGCAATTGCCATTCAAACTACACGTCCAATTCAACTTGGTTGGTGTTCAGCATGCATTTACATCAGCTTTTGGGCTTTGCACGCGCCTGTACAGGCCCATGCATGAAGGACCCAAATTCCATGCACATGAGAATTCACCTTGCTTGCAGTTTGTTTTGCTATAAATATAAGGGTTCAGCTTCATTCAAACTCAACCTAAAGGCGCTTGAAACCCTGCTGAAGTGATTCCCCAACCTCACCAAAGAAGCAATTTCCATTTTTCTTCAAAATTTTCAGATCCAAAATTCAACTTCATCTGGTTGAATTCTTAAATCTAATGCTTCTAAACCTTCATCATTCATCTCACTGATCTTCTGTTTTGGCAAAGCAAGCAAGGAATTGAGCTCAAGTTACCAGAATTTAAGCTTACTCTTCAACTAGTATTTCATTCGAATCTCATCATCCATTGACCTATTTGCTTAGATCTTGTGTTGGTTGAAGTCCTCTCAATAGAGGCATCATGATTATGCATTCAATTTTTGAAATCCATTGAGTTCATGATGAACACCAAATTTTTTAACTTCTGATTTCTCACACCATGGAAATCTAGAGTGAAAATGGATGGTACATGGATGATGTACATCATCCCAGCTTTCCAAAGATGTATAGATCGTGCATTTTCATTAGGGTTTGGATCTCTGCAATTTTGGCCGGAAAATCCAGGCTCACCGGAGAAGACGGTGGCTCCGGTTGCTGCTTCGTTGCCAGATCAAATCTGGACCGTGTGATTGTATTTCCAGATCTAATCCATGCCATTCATTGTTATGACTTTTATTTAATCCACGTGTGGTTGCATTGACTATGGAACACGTTGGGCGCGCGCCTCTGGATGCTTGGATCTGCCAGCTCAATTAATGAGCTCAGATCCAAGGGCTCTCGTTTTTTGCCATTTTTAATTTCTGGTTTTATTTTCTTTAATTCCAATTATTTTCAAAAATCAATATCTCTCTCTTTTTTAATCCAAAAATTATGGGACCAATTGCATTAGTCTCCAAATAAATTCTAGTTTCTATTTCTGATTTTTATTTTATTTTTTATTTTTTTTATTTTGTCATTTGATATTTTTTGTGAATTTTCTCTTTTCTGGTTATTTTTAATTCATTTTAATTAGTTTTTGATATTCAAAAAATACAAAAATATTTTCCTAACCTATTTGAATGATGATGGATCTATGAAAAATATTCTCATCAATTTTCAAATTGATTTGAGATTTATTTGAGATTTTAGTTCAATTAGGTTATTTTTATTCATTTTTAATTGATTAAAAATAGTTTCTGACTTTTAAAAATGCTGAAATTTTTTGTCAAACTTTGTTTGACCTTGTTGAACTTGGGATAAATTACTTGGACCTTTCAAGGTTAATTTGAAGTAATTTTGAAGTTTGACCTTTTCTTTTATTTTTAATTCAAGTTTATTTTAATATTAAAAAAATACCAAAAATATTTTGTTTATTTCTTGACTTCCAATCTTCATCTCATTTCTGTTTTAGATTGTTTGACCTTGACTTTCAATGCCATTAGTCAACACATGATGATTGGTACATTGTATTTCATTTAATGCACTTTAATTTTGCCATTTCCATTTCTCTTATCCATCTCCTTCTTCTTCTTCTTCTTCTTTTTCTTTTTGATCAATGAGTTGAAGGTTGATAAGTTAGCATTGATTAGGGAGACTTAATCTTCCTTGATCTAAATCTAATTCATCTTGATCAATTGATCAAGTGAATGGCTTTGCATTAAGGATAGGTTGTTTCCTAAATCATGCAAAAGGCTTAAACCAATACAAGATCAATTTTCTTCTTCTTTTTGGCATGGCAAGTTGTTGGGACTTGGTTCACTAATCAAGACTCCTAACTTGTGTTGTTGCCTACATTATTATTGACCGGCCTCAGATAGTTGTGACTTCTACATAAGTCCAATTACGATTGCTTAACATAGCGCTAAATTTGTCTTATGGCACACTAACTACTAACACTAACTATTGACAATTAACATTTACTTTTTGCTCTTTACTTTTATGCAATTTACTATTCTTGCACATATTATTCATTTGCTTTTTCTCTTTGCTCACTTGAGCACATGTTTATGTTAATGCCATTTGCCTTTTGCTCACTTGAGCACATAATTGTGTATATATTATTATGCTTGTGTTTTGTTTTGATTGTTGTGAACCAAATGCAAAGAAATGGACTTAGTTTCTAGGACTTTCCCTATGCAAAAAATGGAGAATTGGACTTAGATTCTAGGACTTTCCTTATGTAAAATTGGAGTAAAAGGACCTTAATGATGAAGATGGATTAGAAGGACCAAATCTCTAAACTCACTCTTGTCCATTCTTGATTTACTTCATGGAACTTTTGATGTGTGTGCTTTTATGTTAGGGAATTCTACTTGAGCTTAATTGGAGGACCATTGCCATGTTCATCCAAAGTGAAAGATACAAGACACATTGAGGATCTCTTAAGAGACTTGTTTGATTGCTTATGCTTTGTGATTGCTTATTCCAAAGGATGGGAGCTACTTGGATCATCAATCTGATCTCAAGAGAGGAACTCCTTTGTGGTTTTGTTTCTGCATCCCTTATCTTTTGCTTTCCTTAGGACTTAGCCCTTCTTCTTCTTCTCCCCACTCTAACCCAAGCCAAAACTTTTTGTGCAAACATTTAACCATTGTTTTCAAACATTAGAAACCTAAGCCTTATGCTTTTGATTTTCAAACTTTCTTTTCATAACACTTATTTTGAATTGAATCTTTAAGTCAACTTTGATCATTTTTGTATATACTTCTAATTGGTAAATATAACCCACTCAAATGTCTTTTTGTGGTTCCAATGGCCACTTTCTTAATCAAAATTTTCCATAACCTTTAGTTATTAGGTTTGAATTATCTTTGTGGTAGATGTAATACTCACCTATATCCTTAGTGATGGACAATGAGCCTTCCATGCTTATTATAGGGTTAACCCCTCACTAGCATGTTGAAGCTATCCTCACATGGCGGATTTGTGGTTTGGTTAAGTTTTCTCCCTTTGATAACGAAAGACCTTAAGGCTTTTGGACCAATCAATTCACCAACTTGTTTTGAGATTTTTACCCCGAACTACGAGGTTTTGATCCTAATCTTTTTTTAAGATGGTACGTCGGCAATGGGTTTATCCATCCAAACACAAAATTTAAATACTTTGTTTAGTCTCTTTTCATCCCTTCAATCATGTTTGCACAAACAAAATTTTCCACAAAACAAACAACCTTTACAACAAGTATGAAAAGGGCTCCCTAGGAGTACCTAGGATGTTTTGGGTGCCTAACACCTTCCCATTACATAACCAACCCCCTTACCCATATCTCTGTTTCTTTTACTAGTTTTTGTTAAAACTATTAGTTTTTTGTTCGCTTTCTAACCATTCCTTTGGATAAATAGAAGTGCGGTGGCGACTCGACTTGTATGATTTACCTTGGATTTAGTCAATATCTCTAATGGTAACGAATACCCCGCTACAGTAACGAATACCCCGCTACAGAAAAGTGGCGACTCTGCTGGGGACATTTGCCTAGTGGGTTTAGCCTACTTTTCATATTTTGTTGTGTTGTACTGTTTTGTGACATATCTTTGTGCAATTTGGGATTACTGTATTGTATGTAATGATTGAATTGCTTGATATTAATTCCTTGTATGCTTGGTGATCTTTGTGAGATGAGTTCTATACCCAAACTCGAGTGGACTTAGGATAGGAGAATGGCATAGTCTTGTTGACTTGTGTGGAGTTATTCCTTAGCAAGTTGACTTGCAAGTCCATTCACTTGGTGGAGGTCATGTTGGGATCAATAATGTCACACAAGTAAGTTGTGGTTAGACATTACTCTTTCTAATATAGACCTTAGAAGCCAGGGACCTTAGTTTACCAAGCCCATCTTGGCCTATTCTTAGGATGTAGTGCGAAAGTCGTTCAAGTGTAAGATTTGATACGATTGTTACGCAATACTACACTCATAAGAGTCTCTCTTGAGAATATTTTTGGAATACGAGTAGTCGTTTCTCCGATAATATCCGAAAGATGGGATTATGACTATGGGAACCTCTTGTAGAACATGTTTGGCAGGTTTATACCCTAGTGCATTCCCTTTGGGGTGGTTCTTAACCTAAACTCCATGCTCGTGACTTACAACAAACCCTTGATTCATGGTTGATCCGTTCATGTATCCTTAATATCAATGGAACTTGGGTGTAGATAAGGTGTAAGCCATAATCCACCAAAATGGATGATTGATATTAAGGATGATATGATTCATCCCATGACCTTTGTTTGGTGTGCTTTGCTTGATCCTTGAGTGTGATTGTTACATTCATGCATTCATGCACTCATTTGCATCCATATCATCAAAATAATAAGAAATTTTTCAAGGAACTTAAGGGGGTTTATTTGCAAAATTTTCAGACATGGAAAGACAAAGAAGAAATACAAAGAAATACAGTTTCAGACAACCAGATTTGAAAGAGTTAAGGAATCTGACATCCTATGTATTAGATCCTTTAGGTTTCAAGGCTCGTTTTGGAAAGCTTCTTCCTCTTCTGACTACTCAGGTGGATGAAGGATTGATGAGTGTATTGGTGCAGTTTTATGATCCTTTGTACCGTTGCTTCACGTTTTCGGATTTCCAGCTTTTGCCTACCCTTGAGGAGTATGCCTACCTTGTGGGTATACCTATTCTAGACCAGTTTTTGTTCAGTGGCTTGGAGAGTATTCCTACTTCTCAAGAGATAGCTGACATGTTGCACATAGATGAATCTCTGGTTGGTGCTCATATGACTATCAAAGGTGGAATTCAAGGTCTCCCTTCTGAGTTCCTCATTACTCAAGCTACTGTATATGGGAAGGCCATGAGTGAGGATGCCTTTGAAGCCATATTTGTACTTCTCATTTATGGATTGGTATTGTTCCCCAACATCAACAAGTTTGTGGATGTGAACGCTATTAGGATCTTCTCTACTCTTAATCCCGTACCGACTCTGTTGGGTGATACCTATTTCTCTTTGCATATGAGGAATGCAAAGGGTGGTGGTGCCATTGTATGATGTTTGCCTCTGTTATATAAGTGGTTTATTTCTCACTTACCGCAGACGATCGCCTTCAAGGAGAACAAGGGATGTCTACGGTGGTCCACGAGACTCATGTCTCTCACTAATGATGATATCTCTTGGTACAACCGTGTGTATGATGGTGTGCAGATTATTGACTCTTGTGGTGAATTCTCCAATGTACCTCTTCTTGGTACATGTGGTGGGATTAACTACAACCCTGTTTTAGCACATCGTCAGCTTGGGTTCCCCCTAAAGGATAAACCCAATAACATTCTGTAAGAGGGTGTGTTCTTCCAGGAGGGTAAAGATCCCCAAGGCTTGGCGCAAGATTCATAGGAAAGGAAGGAAGGAGTTGGGTCCTAAGAATTGTGTTGCTATGGAGCCTTACACTGCTTGGGGTTAGGAAGAGAGCGTTTGATTATCTCATGTCGTACGAGTATCTGAGACCTACACCTTTGGTTATGGCTGGGCCTTCAACCCTCACTGACCAAGGAGTAGAGGAGTTGAGAGACGAAGACCGTTCACGTGCTTGGATCCGTGAACGAGGGGAGTTGCTTCAGCAGATCAAGAAGAAGGATGCTTTGATAGAGTTCCTCGAACATCAGGTTATTGATGATCCTGATGATGCATGGACTTCTCTACTTCCTCGGTCTTCCAAGTTTTGGAAGAGGAAGTATGATCGACTCGCCAAGGAGAAGGCGGATATGGAGGCAGCCTACGAGAGGGAGGTGAAGAGACTTCGTGCAGCCTATCTTCCCGTGTCCCGAGCTTTAGATGATTGTTTCTAGGGATCCATAGGATGATTATTTTCCTTTTCTCTTGTATATGATTGACAATGTTGTGCTTCTTTTCCCTGATATTATTTGATGAGATATTTCCATATGTGATAAAAGTTTAATATTTCCAAAATTTGCAAATAAAACCCTAGAGTTCCTTTGAAAAAAAAAACAAATCATATGCACGAGCATTGCATGCATCATGTGCACAAGAAGGTTTTGTTCTCGGCTTCTTGTCCTGTGGTCTAACTCTGTGTTCTTCATTTATTTTGAAGACAAGCTGACTCACCGTACTACACCAGAGCCAACATTTCAAGACTGATGGATCACCTGGAACAAGAGAACCACGAGCTGACAGAGGAATTGGCCAGATTAAGTGCCTTGATGGAATCATTCTTGGCTGCCCAGAGCCAGTCTTCTCCGACACCTTCAACTCCTCCCCAGAGGACGGTCATCTCTGAGATTGTCTCTTCGACTGTGCCTACAGCCAGTGCACACTTTGCTCCAACGGCCATGCCAACCGGTTTCGCATGGGGGATGCCTCCCAACTTCATGCCTGAGGGTCCCGCTCCCACCTTTGCTTCTATGCCGGCATTTAGCCCGGTCCTTGCTGTTCCTCCTCCTGTCGTGCATACTCTGCCCAGAGTAGACGACACCATCTATCATTCTGAGCCGTCTGAGGGCCCAGATGTTTATGAGAAGATGGACGCTATGAATGATCAATTTCTTGAGCTTCGCAAGGAATTGAAAACTCTCAGAGGAAAGGATATTTTCAGCAAGTCTGCTGTCGAACTCTGCTTGGTTCCCAATGTGAAGATTCCCGTGAAATTCAAGGTCCCTGACTTTGAAAAATACAAGGGAAATACTTGTCCTCCCAGCCACCTGGTCATGTATGCCAGAAAGATGTCGACTCAGACCGACAACGACCAATTGCTTATCCACTACTTTCAAGACAGTTTGTCCGGTGCCGCTCTGCGTTGGTACATGGGTTTAAACAGTGTGAACATCCGATCCTTCAACGACCTTGGCGAGGCCTTTGTCAAGCAGTACAAGTATAATGTGGATATGGCTCCCGATAAGGATCAATTGAGGGCCATGTCCCAGAAGGACAAGGAAACGTTTAAAGAGTACGCCCAGAGGTGGCGAGAGTTAGCAGCACAAATCATGCCTCCGCTAGAATAGAAAGAGATGACTAAGATCTTTTTGAAGACCTTAAGTTCTTTTTATTATGAGTGGATGATCGCTAGCGCTCCTTCTGACTTCACCGAGATGGTGAATATGGGGATGCGTCTAGAAGAAGGGGTTAGAGAAGGACGTCTAACCAGAGAAGAAGGCTCTTCTGCCAAACATTATGGGGCGTTTGCAAAGAAGAAAGATGGAGAGGCACATGTGTTAGTTGTAATTTTAAGTGTCGGGTTTTTGTTATCGTATCCACAGGGATTGTAAGATATCACCGCCGTTCGATGGTTGTATTAATCTTAGCTTAAGTAACACAGGGGGTTTTGGTTTTAATCACGTTATCTTGCATAAAAAGGTAATACAATGCGGTAAAAGTTTGATTTGAATATTTGAGAAATATTGCCAAAGTTAGGGTTCAACGATCACTTTGCATGTATTTGTTCGGTCAACAATCTTATAATCTCCTTTAGATGATAAATTATTTCACAAAGTCCTCCCAATGTGTTTCTCTCGAACACACATTGTGAGTTTTCCCATTTTGATCGATTGTTTATCTCTAACACAACCTATCAAAATGACAACTTTTTGGTTCAACCTTATGGTGAACAAAATCATTCATTACTATCTCTAGCTAACAAACAAGATTGGATGAAAACCTAGGTTAAGAGTTGGTAAACATCTCTCGATCATAAACCAACACAAAGAGTTTTGAATAAGAACAAAGTTTTCATCATATATTCACCATTAAAGAGTTTACACATGAAGATCCTTACATTTACACACAAAGCTAATGATCATCTACATCTAACCTTGACAAATGGAGGACTTAGCTACTCATTTTCATGGTAGCTTGGTCGGCAAGTTTCGGAAGAAGGTTGATCAACATCCGAGTCGAATAATCGAGATTGGATGGGAATCCACCTTCTTTTTGTAAAAGATGGTTAAGAGATGAAGAGAAATGAAATTTAGGGCACAAAAGCTTCCAAGAACAATGCTGTAAAAATATCTAAAAAAAGTGCAAAGTTATGGAAAACTAGGTATGGCTCTCAAAAGTGGCACTTGCTACTTATAGAGCTGTACTGGGCTGTCATGCTCGCTAGGCGAGCAGAATGGCTCGCCTAGCGAGGGTCTAATTGAGGCACCAGAGGCACCTGCGCCCAGAGAAACAGCCTAACTCAGACTGTCATGTTCGCCTAGCGAACAAAACCTTCGCCTAGCGAAGGACACGCTTCAACCTTCGCCCCAGCGAGGTTGAAAGGTTTTGCTACTGGAATGCTCGTTGGGCACTCGCTAGAGCCTCGCCTAGCGAGTGAGTGCTGGTTGCGCTTTTCACCAAAACTGAACGAACTCGCTACCACCTTCGCTAGCAGCTCGCCTAGCGAATTTATTGACATTTTACTGGAGCTTTTCGCTGGGCGCTCGCCTAGCGAGTGCTTCGCCACAGCCCTCGCCTAGCGAGCAGGCTGATGAATGCTTGTTTTACTTGATCCCTTTGCCAAATTTCCTGTGTCTTCACTTTCTATTATTTCATGCCTACTTCCTGCACAATAACACACAAATCAAAGGTACCAAGATCGTTTATCGTTTAATTGCATTTCATCTGAAACAAAGGTGGTTTCGACATTTTAGCAAGGAAATAGAGTGAAAGATGCCCACATATGATAGCTCAAATAAGCACTTTTGGGCATCTAACAACTCTCCCCAACTAGATTCTTGCTTGTCCTCAAGCAAAGTATGCCCCTTGAAGGACAAGAGGATTTGCTTTAAGAAAAAGGTTTCTCCGAAGTTGGATAAAACGGCTCAAACACAAGCGAATCAGCATATACAAGTTTCCAACGGTTCGAAAAAAATAATACACAAGAACTAAAACTTAATAGCTATGCGAAATATTTATCTATCTACAACAATATTATTCTGAATGAATCACCCTATCTCTCCTCTTCGAATAAGGAATGAAGAATTTACGCGTTTGCAACCGCGGGAATAATCTCACTCTCTAACAAATAATGAAGAAATCAATTCGATTCATACAATGTCTAACAATTATAAATGGTAATGTGGAAGCACGAAGATCACTAAGGGATTTTCGGTTGAAGCTTGGTCAGGTTAACAAACCAGGGTCATTTCTAAGGCCATTGAAAACGAAATTGCCGATGCAAAAGAGACATTCACTGTACACATATTCACACATCTCGACTTCGTTCCATTTGTTCTTTATTTGAAACCTTCACAACTCTTATTTCACAACTCAATTTTTATTTTTCACTATTTTTCTTCCAAGCAAGCATTCATTTTCATTCTTTCTATTTTTGTTCTTTTCTTTCACATCATATTTACAAAACAGATGTTTCTTTTCTATATTTTTATTTTCAATGCTTGCTCGGTTTTTGCTCTTCTTTTTTTTTCAAGAGTTGTGGTACTTACCGATTCTCCCCAACTTATTTCTTACTCACCCTAAGTGAATGCTCTTAACTTTTTACGGCAAAAGAACAATAATCAAGATTTTCCGGGTTGTAAAAAAAAGATTTTTGAAATCTCGCTTTATTTCAAGCCGAGATTCAACTGTTTAAGCTCAAAGGGGTTAACGAATACTCTCTCTGCTCAGAGGTAAGTTGTTTTTGGATGTAGTTGTGCTCGATAGAAAACAAGTGCCTTGATCATTTCTAATTGCTTCCACATATTCACAATAATAAAAGACAAAGCATGAATCAAATGAATCAACAAAACTTATTAGACTCCTGCATTTAAGTGTACAATGGAGGTTTCCTCACAATTTATGGTTTTAAGTTCTAGATGAAACATTCATTCAATTATGTTGCAAAAAGACAATATTCAATTTACCAAAAAGAGTAAAGTTCTTAATGCATTCTAAAATTCTAGCCGGAGGTAACCATGTACCTTAGCCATATTCACTTGTTTATTCTTATCATTGCCATCCAAGCTCGGATGCACCTTCATTGGGTACTTCTTTGAGGAGCAACCAATCTAGAAGGTTTGCCACTCAATCAACCAAAAATTTATTAAAACAAACAAAATTCAAAACATAAATAATAATAATACTTCAAACTATAAAATTGTTCATGGGGGACAAAACACCCCAACAGTACAAAACCAAAGTCAAAATACAGAATACGAAAATACAATAGAAATAAACATAAAAACTGAAAAATACAATAACTTAACCCTCTAAGGGCTCAGAATCCTCCTTGCTACCGGCTTCAGAACCGGTAGCCTCATCATCATCATCATCATCAACTGCACCACCAGAAGATGCACCAGCGCCCGCCCCCTCACCATACACAGGCCTGTCCATAGGCCAGTTGGCGTTAAGCAGAAACTGCTCACGCGTCATCAAGGCATGAGCACCACTTCCCTGCAGCTGTAACCGCTGCATAGAGTCGTGCATATCTATCATGGCACGCTGGGATGCCGCCATCCATTCAAAACTGAAATCACACACAACATGCAGGTAAGGATCTGGTCCAGGAGTAGAAGTACCAGGACCATCAGAAGCCTGGGTACTCTCTGCAGCTGCACTGCCTCTGGCATTCTTCGCTCTACAATATTTGGCCACGTACCGGTCATCGATAGGTGGCGGGATCCTGACCTGACCCCGAGACGGTAGTTTCACCTTTGCCTGAATGCACAAACGCATGATCAAGCACGGGAAAGCTAGGGGACAATTCACACGAGCCCCCGACTTTAGCCCGCTCTCAATCACGGACTTAAGCTCATTAGCGATGATCCTCGCCACATCGATCTGGACGTTGGAGAGGATACTGTGAACCAAATGTGCCACTGGGATCGGCACTGTAGAGGTGTGGGACTTTGGCTGGATGTTTGTCAGAACCAAAAGCAGAATCAGTTGAGCCAAGGGAGTCATGTCCTCCCTATGATACCTCATTGGAACCCCAGATGGGTTCAGCTGAACAGATTTCCCTCTTAATAGCAGGGCGGCAGAAATGGCTTCAACATCTCGGTGAAGCTGTAAATCAGTGTGGTATGTGTCTCTTTCCTCAGCTCCCAGCTGGAGCGGCTCACCAAGGACTCGGTTAATGGCATCCCTATCAAATGCAACTGGACGGCCGGCCACTCTAGATATCCAAGTAAAGGGCTCGTCGTCATCAGGCAGTGCGTTTGCATAAAACTCACACACCGTTGCTATGTCATAATGCTCAAGTGGGGAAATTAACCGATCCCACTTCATAGTGTCCATCAACCCGGCAAATGCTCTGTTTGTTCCTTGGGGGTTGATGAGGAATCGCTTCTCCGGAAGAATTTTCCGTTTCTCCAGAGCAACGTACCTGGAGGCCTGCTTCGCCCCGACAAATTTATCGTTATCAAATTGGATCGTTACTGGACGGGAAGTGCTCGTCCCCTTCCTCTTCTTTGAATTTCCAGACCTTGATTCCATCTGCAAAATATAACAGGAAACAACACACACCAAACAGATTAGACAGCAAAACCAAAATTTAAAGAACTGTCATGCTCGTTGCTGCTTCGCCTAGCGAAGTGGCAGCGAACGCTCGCCCCTGGTTCGCCTAGCGAGTGTGTAGCGGTGTATTCGTCGCTATATGATTTATTGGTTAAACCAGCCCGAGATCTATTGTCTTCTAGCTCAATCACCTTCCCTAAACCAGCAACTGCACCATATTCAATGGCCAGTTTTGCATCATGGTAGGAAGCGAATGATGGAGACTTCTTCTCAATCGGTTCATCAATAGATAAAGCTTGGAACGGAGTTCCAACTTCATCCTCTGCGTCAATATATGAGAAGGAAGACAGGTGGCTAACCAGGAGAGCCTTTTCTCCCCCTACCACAACCAGTTTCTTGTTTTTGACAAATTTCAGCTTCTGGTGTAGGGTGGATGTCACGGCGCCAGCCTCGTGAATCCATGGTCTGCCTAAGAGACAGCTATAAGATGGGTGGATGTCCATTACCTGAAAAGTAACCTGGAAATCACTTAGTCCGATTTTGATTGGGAGATCAACTTCCCCAATCACGGTCTTGCGCGACCCATCAAAAGCTTTCACAACGACCCCACTCTGCCTCATAGGAGGACCCTGATATGACAATCTGGAGAGTGTGGATTTTGGCAATACATTTAAGAATGATCCAGTGTCCACCAGCACGTTGGACATGGCATCTGATTTGCAGTTTAGAGATATGTGTAAAGCCATGTTGTGGTCTCTTCCTTCCTCAGGGAGATCAGTGTCACTAAAACTTAAAGTGTTGCAAGCAGTAATGTTTGCAACTATACTGTCAAACTGCTCAATCGTGACGTCGTGATCAACGTACGCCAAATCCAATACTTTCTGCAGAGCCTCCCTATGGGGTTCTGAATGCAACAGTAAGGATAGTATGGAGATTTTGGATGGCGTTTGTAAAAGCTGGTCTACAACGTTATACTCGCTCTTTTTGATGAGCCTCAACATCTCATCAGATTCTTCACTCATAATGCCACTCGGGCCAACTGAAGAAGCGGGAGTCTTTTGTATGGAGGAGGGTCTGGCAATATCAAGTGCCGGATTCTGAATATTAACAGCGGTCCCAACCGGACGCTCAGCAGATTCAGAAGCAACAGGGGCTTTGGCGGGTGCAGAGAAAACACGACCACTCCGAGTCAGTCCGCTTACATCAGTGATGTTGGTTATAGCAGTTGAGGGCAAAGGCACTTCGATCCCATCTTGCACAGCAACAGGGTTATATCTGAACGGTATAGCTTTATCAGAAGAATAAGGCACGGGGCCTGCAGGTTTAATCACCAAGGAGGGAGAAGCCTTCGGCTTGCTGCTATCATAGCAAATAACAACAGGCTCAGGTAATTTGAACACGGGGGATATAACATTAACCTCCGGTTCGTCCTCATCGACATTGCGATTCTGCAGAATCTCAATGGTTCCTTCGTCTAATAACTCTTGCAATTCTCTGCGGACTTGGTTGCAACCCAGGCGATTCACCGAACAGACGCGGCATTTGTCGTGGTCATGCTCCATGTGGTTGTACTGACACAGCAAACGATGTAATTCCACCAACGACTGTCGAATACGACTTACATATTTGACCTTATACTTCCCAGGGCATCCCTGGACCATATTCACAGACTTCCCATGCGAAGGCAATGGGTTCTTAGTGACATTTGGGCCCGAATCTTCGAAGCTCAAAATCCCACATCTCATAAGGTCTTGAACCTTAGTCTTGAGTCGATAACAGTTTTCAATATTATGGCCCGGAGCTCCGGAGTGATACACACAGTGCTGGTCTGGTTTATACCACCATTGTGGGTTTGCAGGAATAGCAGGAGGATCCCTGGGAGTTACCAATTTCCTCTCCACCAAGGAGGGATAAAGCTCTGCATATGACATTGGGATAGGATCGAAGCTGATCTTTTTCCGGTCATAACTCAAATTAGCCTGATTGGTCGTGCTTCCACGAGGCTGGTAAGCCTGTTGCTGCGGGCGTTGCTGTTGCTGATATTGAGGCTGTTGATATGGTTGCTGATGCTGAGCCTGCTGATTGTCTCTGAATACAGGTGCTATATGAGCCACCTGGTGCTGATGACCGGCACGGCGTGCGGGTTTCCTCTGAACAGGAGGTTTCCTTGATTTGCCATGGGATTGCACAACATGTGCTTCCCCATCCTTCTTCTTAGCAAATGCTCCATACCGCTTGCTAGAAGAGCCTTCATCTTTGGCCAAACGTCCTTCACGGACACCCTCTTCAAGTCGCATCCCCATGTTCACCATCTCGGTGAAGTCAGAGGGAGCACTTGCTACCATCCGCTCGTAATAAAATGATCTAAGAGTCTTCAAGAAGATCTTAGTCATCTCTTTCTATTCCAGCGAAGGAGTAATTTGAGCAGCCAGCTCTCGCCACCTCTGGGCGTACTCCTTGAAGGTTTCCTTGTCCTTCTGCGACATGGGCCTGAGTTGATCTCGGTCAGGCGCCATATCGACGTTATACTTGTATTGCTTGACGAAGGCTTCGCCAAGGTCGTTGAAGGAACGGATATTGGCACTGTCCAAGCTCATGTACCATCTGAGCGCAGCACCCAATAAACTGTCTTGAAAATAATGGATCAACAGCTGATCATTATCGGTCTGAGTAGACATCTTCCTGGCGTACATGACCAGGTGAGCAAGTGGACAAGTGTTCCCCTTGTATTTTTCAAAGTCAGGTACTTTGAATTTGATTGGAATCTTCACTCCGGGAACAAGGCATAATTCGGCAGCAGACTTGCCGAAAAGATCTTTACCTCTGAGGGTCTTCAATTCCTTCCTCAGCTCAAGGAATTGGTCGTTCATAGCTTCCATCTTCTCATTGACGTCCGGGCCCTCAGATGGCTCGGAATGATAGATGGTATCTTCAACCCTCGGCATAGTATGCACGACAGGAGGAGCAGCAACAGGGACCGGGCTAGATGCCGACATGTGAGCAAAGGTTGGAGCAGGGATATCCGGCATGAAACCCGGAGGCATACCCCAAGGGAACCCGGCTGGCATGGCGTAAGACCCAAAATGGGCACTGGCGGCTGGCACAGACGGAGCTACAATTTCAGAGACGACAGTCCTCTGAACAGGAGTTGCAGGCGGTTGAGCAGGTTGATTCTGAGCAGCAAGGAGTTGCTCCATCAAAGCGCCAAGTCTGGCGACCTCTTCCTTCAGTTCTCTGTTCTCTTGCTCTAGCTGATCCATGACTCTGGCAGAATTTGCTCTCGTATAGTACCGGTGAGTCAGCTTGTCTTCAAAATAAATGAAGAACACAGAGTCAGCACAAGAAGACCAGAAATAAGGTACCTGCTTATGCGGATGATGCATGAAGTGCTTGTGCATATGCTTTGTTTTATTTTCAAGGAACCCTTAGGGTATTATTTGCGATTTTGAATATTTAAGCATTTATTATCATTATGGAAAATATCTCATTCAATATATCGAGACAAAGGAGTACAACATTTTTTATTCAATTACAAGGAGAAAAGGAAAATAACATCCTATGGATCCCTAGTAGCTCGGGATGCTGGAAGACGAGAAGTACACAGCTTCTTGATCTCTCTCTCATAGGCAGCTTCCATATCTGCTTTCTCCTTAGCAAGCCGATCATACTTCCTTTTCCAGAATTTGGAATACTGAGGAAGCAAGGAAGTCCAAGTGTCGTTCGGATCGTCGATCACTCGATGCTCGAGAAACTCAATCAGAGCGTCTTTCTCCTTAAGCTGCTGAAGCAATTCCTCTCTTTCACGGATCCAAGCACATGAAAGGTCTTCTTCTCTCAACTCCTCTACACGTTGGGTAGGGAGGGTTGAAGGCCCAGCCACATCCAACGGTGTAGGTCTCGGATGGTCGTACGACATCAAGTAAGTGGCAGCTCTCTGTCTGACCCAGGAAGTATAAGGCTCCAAAGCAATGCAATTCTTCGGACCTAGCTCATTCCTACTCTTCTTGCAGATCTTGCGCCAAGCGCGGACAAATCTGGCTTTCAGGCCTTGGGGATCTTTACCCTCCTGAAAGAATACACCTTCTAACAGAATGTTATGAGGTTTATCCTTTAGGGGGAACCCAAGCTGACGACGTGCGAGAATGGGATTGTAGCTGATCCCACCACATGTACCAAGAAGAGGCACATTAGGGAATTCACCACAATAATCAATGATCTGGACGGTATCATACACGCGATCATACCAAGAGATATCATCATTAGTGAGAGACATGAGTCTCTGAGACCACCGTAGACATCCCTTGTTCTCCTTGAAGGCAAGAGTCTGCGGCAAGTGCGAAATAAACCACTTGTACAGCAGAGGTAGACAGCAAACAATAACTCCTCCGCCCTTTTCATTCCTCAGATGCAAAGAGACATAAGCATCACCCAACAAAGTCGGAACGGGATTAAGAACTGAGAAGATCCTAATGGCGTTCATGTCCACAAACTTGTCGAAGTTGGGAAACAGCACTAATCCATAGATGAGCAATACAAACAAAGCCTCAAAGGCATCCTCACTCATGGCCTTCCCATATATGGTAGCTTGAGCGACGAGGAAATCAGAAGGAAGACCCTGAATTCCACCTTTGGTAGTCAGATTAGCTTTAATTAAAGCTTCATCTATAAGCAACAAATCAGCAATCTCTCGAGCGGTCGGAATACTCTCTAGGCCACTGAACGGCACCTGATCCAGAATAGGAATCCCAATAAGGTGAGAATACTCCTCCAAGGTAGGCAATAACTGGAAGTCCGAAAATGAGAAGCAGTGATACAAAGGATCATAGAACTGAGCTAGAGTACTCATCAATCCCTCATCAACTTGAGTAGTCAACAGAGGCAGAAGCTTCCCATAGCGAGCTTTGAAACCCAAGGGATCTAATACATAAGATGTCAGATTCCTTAACTCCTTCACATCGGGCTGTTTAAAGCTGTACTTCTTTGTATGCCTTTTTGGTCTTTCCATGTCTGAAAATTTTGCAAATAAGCCCTTTAAGTTCCTTGAATTTTTTATTTTTTTTGATGACATGGAGTGCAGATGAATGCATGGATGCATGAATGCAACAATCACACTCAAGGATCAAGCAAAGCACACCAAACAAAGGTCGTGGGAAAGCTCATTGTATCCCCTAATATCAATCATCCATTTTGGTGGATTTAGGTTTTTACCTTATCAACACCCAAGTTCCATTGATATTAACGGTACATGAACCGGCTCTAACATCCTTAATATCAATCATCCATTTTGGTAGATTTAGGTTTTACACCTTATCAATACCCAAGTTCCATTGATATTAACGATGTTTGAACGACTCAACCACGAATCACGGGTTTGTTGAGAGTCACGAGCATGGAGTCTCGGTTAAGAACCACCCAAAGGGAGTGTACTAGGGTTTAAACCTGCCAGACATGTTCTACCAGAGGTTCCCATAATCATCGTCCCATCTCTCGGATATTATCGGAGGAACGAATACTCGTATTCCAAAAATATTCTCAAGAGAGACTCTTATGAGTGTAGTATCGCGTGACAATCGCATCAGATCTTACATCTGAACGACCTCCGCACTACGTCCTAAAAATAGGCCAAGATGGGTTTGGTAAACTAAGGTCCTTGGCTTCTAAGGCACATGATTGAACGAATAATGCCTAACCACAAATAACTTGTGTGACATTATTAATCCAACATGACCTCCACCAAGTGAATGGACTCGCAAGTCAACTGGCTAAGGAATACTCCACACCAGTCAACAAGACTATGCCATTCTCCTATCCTAGAGTGCACTCGAGTTCGGTTATAGAACTCATCTCACAGAGATCACCAAAGCAAACAGCAATTGTATATCAAGCAATTCAAACATTACAATCAATACAGTTATCCCAAATTATACAAAAATATGTCAAATAACACATAAACAAATATCATACAACAAGGGTGAAAAGTAGGCAATACCACCAGGGAAGGTCTAATGTGATTGTTTCCCATCCCCAGTGGAGTCGCCACTTTTCTGTAGCGGTGTATTCGTCGCTATATGATTTATTGGTTAAACCATAAGCAAAGTATACAATGAATTCGAGTCGCCACCGCACTTTTATTTATCCTAAGGACTGGTTAAAAAGCGAACAAAAACCTAAGAAGTTTTACACGTAGAAAACTAATGAAAAAGATCAGAGAATCTGGGTAAGAGGTAAATTACGCAATGGGAAGGTGTTAGGCACCCATCACGTCCTAGGTACTCCTAGGGAGCCCTTTTCACACTTGTCGTATAAAAATGTTTATTTGTTTTGACATATTGTGCAAACATGAATGGGATGATGAGAAAAGAATGTACAAGTTTTATTATTTTTGTGTTCGAACGGATGAACCCGTTGCCTACGTACCTTCCATCAAAGGTAAGGATCAAAACGCCGTAGTTCGACTAAAAGATTTCCAAAAATTAGTGAGTTCAATTTTTAAAACACAAGCACTAAGGCTTTTCATTACCAATGGGAGAAAACTCAACCAACATCAACAATCCACCATGCGAGGACGGCTTCAACATACTAAGGAGGGGTTAACCCTATAATAAGTATGGAAGACTTGCAATCAACTCACTAAGGATAAGGTAAGAATTACATCAACCACTATGGTAATTAAAACCTACGGCTAATGTACGAAAACATATTAACAATGGACAAAGCCAAAACAATTGAATGTGTGAGGTTAATTGATTATGATTATCCACAAAGTATGGTCAAGGTATGATTAGGATTGATTCAAAGAAGTGTTATGAAATGGAGTTTTGAAAAGCCAAGGACTTATGGTCCAAGTTTCTAATTTGAAAAGACATGAGAATGTTTGCACAACAAGTCAAAGTTTTTTGAAAACAAAGTGTGAAAAAGTTTAGGACAAAGAGGGTATGAATGATGGAATGTAAAACTTCTTAGAGAGGTTCCCCTCTTGAAATCATATAAAAGATGATTCAAGTGTGTCCTTAGGAATGAGGCAACAAACAAATAAAAATAAATCAAGGTGATACCGGATGCCATCAATGGTCTTATACCAATCTCACAAACAAAAGCGGATGTCGGATACCAATAACTGGGTTTATACCAATCTCCTAAAATAAAACAATGATACCGGATGCCATCAATGGTCTTATACCAATCTCACAAAAGCAAAAAGCGGATATCGGATACCAATAACTGGGTTTACACCAATCTCCTAAAGTAAACAAAACTTGGATGTCGGATGCCAATCTATCTGGACTTATACCAACCTCCAAAGGATGATCATAGGAATACAAGGGCCAACAACATGGTCTTACACTTGCATCCTCACATACAACAAACAAACAATGCACTAAGCAATGGACATGAGTGACCAAATGAGATGGTCTTACACTCTGTCCCTTCCAAATCATAGGAACAATGGCCAAATAACATGGTCTTACAATTGTCCTCAATGGGTAAACTCAAACATGGATCACAAAAGGTATGCAATGATGATCATGCAATAATGAACAATCAATGATGATAAGTGCACAAAGGCAAGCAAGCATGTACAAATGCAACAATCAATCAAGCAAACAAAGTCATTTAGCACCCACTATAACCAAACAAGTAGGCTCAATCAAAGGGTTAGACTTAAAAGTCAACTGGAATAGGGTGAATGGTGCTCTTAACCTTGACATTGAGAGTCAAGGTGAAGCAGATGAAAGGATATGAGGGGTGTGCCTCATCACTCTTATCCCTGGTCAGGGAGAGCATTGAATATTAGAAGGTGGGGGAGTTCAGAAAGATGGAACTCTCTCCCCAAAGTATAGACTCTATGATCTTGGGTTTTACTCAACATGCATCAAACACAAGTAGTGTGAGCAATGTGAGTGACTCACAGAATAGTAGGAGATAGGCTACATATCTCTTTTGTCTACCAATTGCCTCACATGAGGTCTTTACCTGCTTAGGGACAAATTTAAACAATCACAAACATCGCCTCTTAAGGAGGACTTCAGACAGTTGCCTGGCTCAATAACAAGCCAGGTCTTCCAGACTACATGAAGAAGAAGGTGCTACACCTCAATGCAAATGCTATACAAGCAAAGCAATGCAAGTTCTCAAAGAACTATTAGCGACTATGGTACCTGAAATCAATCAAATATAATCAGTACCAATCACAAAGTCAAAGACAAGCAAGGTAAAAACCAACAGATAACACAATCAAACATGTGCGAAGCACAAAGCTCAAAGCTCAAATGAGCTAAGCACCCTACAAAACAAACAAGTTAGTTTACAATAGTCAAATGAAACAACTCAATCAACTTGCATTAATTCCTTTAAAGCACTTTGCTTCTTAACCTGAAAAGTCAAAGTCAAACTCAAACATGAGAAGTAAGACCACTAGGACAAGCCTAGGGTCAAAAGGAGAAAAAAAAACTTAAAACAGCAAGTGAAACATGATCAAAACCAAGATAATTCAACTAAGAAGAGAGTCCAATTGGTCTCATATCAAAACAATGCACCAATTCCATTTTATGCACAATTTAGGTCAAAGTAAGCAAGTGTGAATCACATATGAGTAAACAGAATGATCACAATCAAACAAATACCAAAACAGCTCAATAAATTCCACAAAAATTCAAGTCTAAACAGAACACATTCAATGAGCATCATGTCAAATTTCATGCTATTTGGGCAAGAGGAAGTATGGTAATTAAATCAGGAAGTCATGGTATGCAAAAAATCAACCTAAACAAGATCACAAATCATGTGTCAACTTCAAACAATTGTAAAACAGTAAAAACAGATGAGAAATGAATGGGACCAAAGCCAAAGTGAAGCTAAACATGTCAAGAAACACTCCACCAAATTTCATCTTCATATGACAAGGTATGAGCATTTTACAAGCTATGGAAGTCAATCACTCAAGAGAAGTCCAAAAAATGGTAAACAGCAAACAAAAATGCCAATCAAATAGGAAATGTATCAACAAATCCTACAAAAAATCATGGTTAAACCTAACATATATATGTAACCACATGCAAAATTCCAGGGCAAAATACCTAGCATAGGCATGGAAACAAAATTCATGAACACAGCATAGCATAGTGTGACACATATTGTCACACTCAAAAACATCACATCATATCTCTCTAACCAGGAACTCAAAATTAGCAAACTATACATCAAAATCACCAGGAAAGAGTCAAGAATAGGCATGTAAAATTTCACACATTTTTGAGCATGCATCATCATTTTATGAATGAAATGGCAAAACATATACACATAGCATACATGTCCAAAGTCTCTAGGCAAAACCAAAAAATCCACCGGGCACAATTTTCATTATCATGCCTAAAACAAACTAGATGAAATTTCGAGATCAACACAAAAATCCCCATGCAATTTGGATTAAAGGTGAATTAATTATGAATTTTAGAAGTTTTGATTAAGAGTGAAATAATTATTTAAGTTGGAAATGATTTAAATGAATTAAATAAATCAGCGAATGACACTATTCTAATTATCAAGGCCAGGGCCAAAACGCTGCAGTTTCATTAAACTGCATGGCGCGTTGTGATTGGTCCGATCCGGAGGGAAACACGAATTTGAATGGCAAGGCGAGAAAACAAGATCCAGCACGCGAATTGGACAGAAATTTTGAACACAAACTCGTGTTCTTCGCGCTCACCATTCCGGAAAATCGTTATGAGCAAATTTGCACGAAAATGATCATGCCATATATGGTTGGAACCGGTGTTCGACGTAGGTCACGAATATAGCAACGAAATCATCCAGAAGTCAACACACAACAAGATCCAATCGAAAATAGTTTTGACATATAAACTTTGATTCAAGATTTCTTGATGAATAATGGACGAAAACGCGCGATTCAAGCATCAGATTACTCTATGTTGCACACTCTACCTAAGCCACATGTTGATTTCAAGAATTAGAGGATTTGGATTTTTACCTTGTGATTATGCAGCTGCTGAATCCGTGTGTTTCAGGTCCAAATGATGCAAAACAGATCGCGATTGATGATGTAGAAGGTGAATAGAAGTGAAGATTCAGCTCAACGATGCTTGAATCAATGGAAACTTGTAACTGCCATGTGAGAGCAAGCTTGTAACAGTTGGAGTTTTTGCTCGATTCTTCAATCAATTACCAAAAACAGCTCCTCCAAATCACCTGCAAATGATGATCACAGCAAAAAATAGCACAAAGATTGATGGATTCTTGATGAAATGGTGAAAAAAGTGAATGTGCAAAATTGTGAAAATTGAGAGAATTTGTGAGATTTTGTGATTTAGATCTGAATTGTGATTGTTGATTTCGTTTTCTGTTATGATTAGGCTTTTATATCCTCACTTAATCCATGCCTTAATCATGTTTAAACAAATTGGAGTGATTAGTGAATTTGCACATTTATGGAAATGGGCCAATTTGCCCTCATGCACTTCCATGCAATGTAACAGTAATTTTTCACTTGAAGCAAACCATAAATCACATTTAGAAGCTATTCCAATTGGTTTCATGTGGAAATTCCTTGTATTTTGAAATTTGGCCTTTTTTCCCACCAAAAATTAAATGGTTCACTTAAAAAATGACCTTTTTATGTGAAGGTTTTTGATAAATTATGATGATGGATTTGGATAGTACACATCAAATATGGTTTGCTCAAAAAAGAATCAACCAATTTGGCCTAATGGTTTGAAAGATATGCCACTTTGAAATTCCAAAATTCTTGAAAATGATTTGATCATAACTTGCCAACCACACATGAGAAATGAGTGTTCTTGGACTTTTTGGAAAGGCAAGATCAAGCTCTTCAACTTTCATGTTGGACAAATTTTGATTTGAAGCTTTTATGATGAAGTAATTTTGAGGAGCATGACTTTCCATTTTGGGCAGCTGAAAATTACAGGTCATTTCCATTTTGGGAAACTTTTTGTCTGACTTCAAATCCTTCAATGGTGATCTTTGAAATGCCAAATGAGGCTTATATGGACATGAATGAGACATTTCCAACCATCTCACACCTTCCAATTCCTGATTAAATGCACGGTTGACCACAGTTGACTTTTCTAGGGTTTTGGTTGACTGAGCCATGTTCTGATGAATTTCAAGCCTTTTTCTCTTGAGATCTTGATACCAAATGATACCACAACTCATATGAGCTCTTGATGAATGATCATAGTGCCCAAATTCTCCAAGAATGGCCACTATCCATTGCTCGATGGCTGATTTGACTGTTTTGACCTAGTTTGCTTCATCTGCAAGTAACATGGTTAGATGACAATATTTTTGTACTTTTGGTTAGATAACAAATGAAAAGCAATGATATACAAATGCAATACATGCTTGGTGATCAAGAACCACACTCACAAGATACCCACCCACTAGGAGGCAAGCAAAGGTGCACAATGATCCTTGAGGCAATGATATGATATGATATGATGCCTTGAGGCCATGAGGGATCTTAGGGCAAAAATTGGGGTCTTACAGAGTGCTAGCGAACCTTACGGGTTTTTGGGTTCTGCAGCATTTTCAGAGAAATCTTCCCAAAACCCGCATTCTAATGGTTTCAATTTCAGAACCTAATGATTTATCAATTAAACGAACGTTCTATGGTATTGGGGATTACACATTTACATGCAAAACCTAAAATCCCCAATTGCAAACCCTAAAATCCCACATACAAACCTAAAGTTTCCCATATCACAACTCATCCTAATTGACATCCAAATCGGAAATAACAGAGTTCAAACATACAGAAAATGTAGTAGGGCAAACCTTAGTTACACGGATTGATTGAAATGTGAAGTGGAGTAGGGTTTGCAATCTTCCAAATAGGGATAGAGTGTTAGTGAGAGAGATGAAAATGAGAGAGTGTGGAGAGTGCTCGGTTAGAATTTTCCTCAGTAGGGTTGAAAAACAGAAAAGTTGTGTTTGGGCCAAAATAAGTGCCCTGCTGAGATTTTAAATAAGTGCTGTCATGCAGCGCTCGCTGTTGCTTCGCCTAGCGAGCAGCTAGCGAATCAGCTCGTTACTGCCTCGCCTAGCGAGCAGCAAGCGAGCATGACAGCAATTGCCTTTTCAAAGGCAGCAGTTCAGGTGCATTCAGCAAGGTGCTAGCACTTTAAATCCCATCACAATACACAGAAAAAGCAGTAAATACTTACAATGTTGGGGTGCCTCCCAACAAGCGCTTGTTTAACGCCGGCTAAGCTCGACGGTGTGATGCTCACAGAGGAGCATCCAACGGAATTGCACAGCTCTCGCGATCCACATGACCGCCGAGATAAACTTTCAATCGTTGGCCATTCACGGTCCAACTATCTTTCTTGTCCATGTCTTCAATGACAATAGCCCCGTACTCCTTCACCTCTTTCACCCGAAATGGCCCGGACCATTTTGATTTCAACTTCCCGGGAAACAATTTCAACCTGGAGTTGAACAATAGGACCAACTGTCCGGGCACAAATTCTTTGCTTCGGAGCTTCTTGTCGTGGTACTTTTTTGCCTTTTCTTTGTACAACCAACTTGAGTGATATGCGGCATTGCGCATCTCTTCCAACTCAAGTAGTTGCACCTTCCTTTTGTCACCGGCCAACTCATTTTCAAAATTTGAATATTTCAGGGCCCACAAGGCTTTGTGCTCCAATTCAACCGGCAAATGGCAAGTTTTACCAAACACCAATTGAAAGGGAGTTAGGCCAATTGGAGCTTTAAAGGCGGTACGGTATGCCCATAACGCCTCATCCAATTTTTGGGACCACTCCTTTTTTGAATTAGACACAGTTTTTTCGAGAATTCTCTTAATCTCTCGATTAGAGACCTCGGCTTGCCCATTCGCCTGTGGGTGATACGGAGTTGTCACCCTATGTGATACACCGTAATGTTTTAAAATGCTTTCCAACGGTGCATTACAAAAGTGTGACCCTCCGTCACTTATCAACACTCGGGGGGTTCCGAAACGGGAAAATATGTTTTTCTTCAAAAAATTTATCACCGTTTTCGCGTCCGCCCGAGGTGAGGCAATCGCCTCAACCCACTTAGAAACGTAGTCGACTGCGACAAGCATATACTCGTTCCCATAAGAGGGCGGGAATGGTCCTACAAAATCGATGCCCCAATAATCAAATACTTCGACTTCTTGTATATTCTGGAGAGGCATCTCATCTCTCTTACCTATCCCACCGCTTCTCTGGCAACTATCACAACTTTGCGCATGGGTGTGTGCGTCTTTGAAAATGGTGGGCCAATAAAATCCCGATTGGAGGATTTTAGTGGCCATTCTCACCCCATTATAGTGTCTGCCGTAAGGCGAGTTGTGACAATGCCAAAGGATGCTCTGCGCTTCATCGCCAGTGACGCATCTCCTTAATAGGTTATCACTACCCAACTTAAACAAGTACGGGTCATCCCAAACATAATACTTTGCATCCGAAAGAAACTTCCTTTTTTGGTTCGAAGTTAGGTCGGGAGGCACAAAACCACTAGCCTTGTGGTTCGCAAAGTCTGCAAACCACGACCTAACTTGAACTTTAAACAGTTTTTCGTCAGGAAATTCTTCCCGGATTTCCTTCTCAGACGCTGTAACCTTCACATTCACTAAGCGGGATAAATGATCCGCCACCAAATTTTCCGACCCCTTCTTGTCTTTGATTTCCACATCAAATTCTTGTAACAAGAGGATCCAACGGATGAGCCTTTGCTTCGAATCCGGTTTGGTTAGCAGATATTTAATCGCCGCGTGGTCGGTATACACTACGACTTTAAACCCTATAAGATAAGACCTAAACTTTTCTAGCGCATACACTATTGCAAGTAGTTCTTTTTCCGTAGTGGCATAGTTTATTTGAGCCTCGTTAAGAACCTTACTTGCATAATCTATCGCATGAAATTTTTTATCTTTTCTTTGGCCAAGTACTGCTCCAACTGCGTAGTCGCTCGCATCACACATTAGTTCAAAATTTTCATTCCAATTGGGAGCGACTATTATTGGAGCGGTAACCAATTTTTCTTTTAAAGTTTCGAAAGCTTGCAAACAATCATCGGTTAAGAGAAATACCTGGTCCTTAGCGAGCAAATTGCTCAAAGGCTTAGCCACCTTTGAGAAGTCCTTGATAAAGCGCCGATAGAACCCGGCGTGCCCCAAAAAGCTACGGATGCCCTTCACATTCACCGGAGGAGGTAATTTTTCTATCACTTCAACCTTAGCTCTATCCACTTCAAGCCCCCTTCTAGAGACTTTGTGGCCTAGCACGATCCCCTCGGTCACCATGAAGTGACACTTCTCCCAATTAAGCACCAAATTGGTCTTCACACATCTTTCCAACACCGTTTTCAAGTTTGCCAAGCATAGACTAAAAGACCCACCAAATACCGAGAAGTCATCCATGAAGACTTCCATTGTTTTCTCTATCAGATCGGCAAAAATGGCTTGCACACATCGTTGGAAAGTCGCTGGTGCATTGCACAGCCCAAAGGGCATTTTTCGGTATGCGAACACTCCAAACGGACACGTGAAAGCCGTCTTCTCATGATCGGCCGGGTCAACCGCAATTTGGTTATACCCGGAGTAGCCGTCCAAAAAACAATAGTATTGTTGGCCCGAGAGTCTTTCGAGCATTTGATCCATGAATGGGAGTGGAAAATGGTCCTTTCGAGTCGCGGTATTCAACCGCCTATAATCAATACACATTCTCCACCCCGTTGCAACTTTAGTAGGGATCAATTCATCCTTGTCATTTCGGATTACGGTAATTCCACCCTTCTTCGGAACCACGTGCACAGGACTAACCCACGGACTATCCGAGATCGGGTAAATCATCCCCGCATCCAACAGCTTTACAACCTCCTTTCGAAGAACCTCCTTCATGGTAGGATTTAAGCGGCATTGTGGTTGAGCTACCGGCTTGAAATCCTCTTCCATCAAAATCTTGTGCATACAATAGGAGGGACTAATTCTTTTTAGATCGGAAAGAGTCCAACCCATGGCTTCTTGATTTGTTTTTAGCACGGTGATCAGACGGGCTTCTTCTTCATTTGTCAAAAGGTTGCTTATGATGACCGGCTTTGCCTCGGTCTCATCTAGGAATACATATTTCAAAGTAGAGGGTAGTATTTTCAATTCAATAGGCGCTTTTTCGTCAATAACCTCCTTCTTCAAGTCTTCTTCCTCTACTTCCCACGGTTGTAGGTCGTCTAAACTATCAAGTTCCTTTAAGCATTCCTCAAGAGCTAGCTCTTCTTCAACGGTGAAAACCTCCAATGAGTCGTCAAGAGCTAACTCCATAGGAGATATCTCATGAATATGCTTTCAAACTTCCAAAATAGCGTCTTCGGTCACATCGATGCGAAAGCTATCATTTCTATCTTTTGAGTGCTTCATTGCTTCGAATAGATCGAATGTTACTTCCTCATTTTGGACTCTGACCTTCATTAAACTGTCATCAACATCTATCATCATTCGCGCGGTCTTCATGAATGGTCGGCCCAAGATGAGCGGAGCATCATCATCTTCCTCCATATCAATAATAATAAAATCGACCGAGAAAAAGAATTTGTCGACTTTAACCAAAACATCTTGGGCCACCCCATGAGGATGGGTTGTCGACTTATCCACCAATTGCAACGTCATTCGGATGGACTTAATTTCGATGTTGCCAAGCCTCTTTATAATAGACAAAGGTATAAGATTAATGCTCGACCCCAAGTCAATTAGTCCCTTCCCGACATAGATATCTCCAATTTTAACTGGCAAAGTAACTCTTCCCGGATCAACCTCTTTTTTTGGAAGCGTCCTTTGAATAATGGCACTACAGCTCGCATCAAGGACGATGGTCTCCGGTTCCGTATACCTCCGCTTTTTTGTAAGTATGTCCTTCATGAACTTGGCATACTTGGGCATTTGCTCCAAGGCTTCGGCAAACGGAATGTTTATTTGTAATTGTTTAAAAATATCCATGAACCGGGCGTAATACCGTTCATTCTCTCTTTTGGACGGGGCATGAGGATAAGGTAGGTTTTGGATTGGAGTAGTGCTCACTACCTCCTTTCCCTTTGCAACTCTAGCACTCCTTCATCTAGGCTTTTTCACTTCCTCCCCCCTTACTTCATCAATCGTATTTTTCTCAATCTCCACACTTTTTTTCTTTTCAACTTCACCATTCTTTTCGTTATTTTCAACTTCTTCCTCCTTACTCCACTCCCCCACTTCACCATCAACATTTTCCTCCACTATTTCCTCCTCCTTTTCTTTCTTTTTCTCTCTTTGTTCACTCTCAACTCTTTTGTTATTCTCACTCATCAACTCCTTCCCACTTCTCGTTGTGACCGCCTTACAATGCTCCTTAGGATTTGTTGTTGTTGATTTTGAGGGTGCGGTTGATAAGGTTGTTGTTGTTGTTGTTGTCTCGGTTGGTAGTCCCTTTGGTTTGCCATGTAGTTTACATCTTCGAATCCCGGAGGTGGACAGAATTCGGTGTCATGCTCACCTTTACAAAGCTCACAACAAGCTATTTGTTTAGCTTTAGACGGTACTCTCAACTCTTTAATTTGTTGCGTTAAGAGTTCCACTTGTTGTGAGATGAGCTTGTTTTGGGCAAGGATGGCATCGTTCGTCCCTAGCTCAAGCACTCCCGGCTTCTTCAAAGAGTTGCCTCGACTTTGACTCTGAAGATCATTTAGAGCCATTCGATTTATAATGTTTGTAGCTTCTTCGGCACTTTTTGACAATAAAGAGCCACCCGAGGTAGCATCCAACAACGTCTTGCAATTTGGTTGAAGTCCATTTTTGAAGATATGGATTTGAGTCAATTCATCAAATCCATGCCCTTTACATTTCCTAAGCATGGACTTGAATCTTTCCCACGCTTCATTTAAGGATTCATTGATTCCTTGTGCAAACACCGAGATGGCCGTCTTTGATTCCATGAACCGGTTATGGGAGAAGAATCTTTCGATAAACTTTTCTTCTAACACGTTCCAGTCTGTCATTACGGCTGGTGTTTGGTCTAAGTACCAATCTTTTGCTTTGCCGAGCAAAGCGTGGGGAAATAATCTTCGGAACAACGGGAGCTCCTGAGCCTGATCCACTCCGGCCGCCAATGCTATCTCATAAAATTTTGTGAGAAAAGCAAAGGGATCTTCATGGTCCATTCCGGTGAATGGACTTCCATATAATAAATTGAGAGTTCCCGTTTTCATCTCAGCTTGCCTTCCCGTGTGGTTGGCAAACTGAGCGGTGTTTCTTGGACTGTTTATGCATGGAGTAGAAATAGGTGGTGGTGGTGGCTCCATGTTAGGTATGAATGGTGGTGGATTTGTGGTAGAAGAACTTTCCCCTTGCTCTTGACGTTGTCTAGCCTGTTGCCTCCTACGTCTCGTTTTGCTATTGTTCCTCCTTGCGGTTCTTTCGATCTCGGGATCAAAAAGAAGTTCGTCCACAGGGATTTGCCCTCGCATAAAACGTAAGCTGCACACTAAACCAAACAGATTACAAGCACAAGTCAAAAATTCGAAAGCTAAAATTTAAGCAACCATTGCGATGCTCGCAATATCAATTTACAATCCCCGGCAACGGCGCCATTTTGTTAGTTGTAATTTTAAGTGTCGGGTTTTTGTTATCGTATCCACAGGGATTGTAAGATATCACCGCCGTTCGATGGTTGTATTAATCTTAGCTTAAGTAACACAAGGGGGTTTGGTTTTAATCACGTTATCTTGCATAAAAAGGTAATACAATGCGGTAAAAGTTTGATTTGAATATTTGAGAAATATTGCCAAAGTTAGGGTTCAACGATCACTTTGCATGTATTTGTTCGGTCAACAATCTTATAAACTCCTTTAGATGATAAATTATTTCACAAAGTCCTCCCAATGTGTTTCTCTCGAACACACATTGTGAGTTTTCCCATTTTGATCGATTGTTTATCTCTAACACAACCTATCAAAATGACAACTTTTTGGTTCAACCTTATGGTGAACAAAATCATTCATTACTATCTCTAGCTAACAAACAAGATTGGATGAAAACCTAGGTTAAGAGTTGGTAAACATCTCTCGATCATAAACCAACACAAAGAGTTTTGAATAAGAACAAAGTTTTCATCATATATTCACCATTAAAGAGTTTACACATGAAGATCCTTACATTTACACACAAAGCTAATGATCATCTACATCTAACCTTGACAAATGGAGGACTTAGCTACTCATTTTCATGGTAGCTTGGTCGGCAAGTTTCGGAAGAAGGTTGATCAACATCCGAGTCGAATAATCGAGATTGGATGGGAATCCACCTTCTTTTTGTAAAAGATGGTTAAGAGATGAAGAGAAATGAAATTTAGGGCACAAAAGCTTCTAAGAACAATGCTGTAAAAATATCTAGAAAAAGTGCAAAGTTATGGAAAACTAGGTATGGCTCTCAAAAGTGGCACTTGCTACTTATAGAGCTGTACTGGGCTGTCATGCTCGCTAGGCGAGCAGAATGGCTCGCCTAGCGAGGGTCTAATTGAGGCACCAGAGGCACCTGCGCCCAGAGAAACAGCCTAACTCAGACTGTCATGTTCGCCTAGCGAAGGACACGCTTCAACCTTCGCCCCAGCGAGGTTGAAAGGTTTTGCTACTGGAATGCTCGCTGGGCACTCGCTAGAGCCTCGCCTAGCGAGTGAGTGCTGGCTGCGCTTTTCACCAAAACTGAACGAACTCGCTACCATCTTCGCTAGCAGCTCGCCTAGCGAATTTATTGACATTTTACTGGAGCTTTTCGCTGGGCGCTCGCCTAGCGAGTGCTTCGCCACAGCCCTCGCCTAGCGAGCAGGCTGATGAATGCTTGTTTTACTTGATCCCTTTGCCAAATTTCCTGTGTCTTCATTTTCTATTATTTCATGCCTACTTCCTGCACAATAACACACAAATCAAAGGTACCAAGATCGTTTATCGTTTAATTGTATTTCATCTGAAACAAATGTGGTTTCGACATTTTAGCAAGGAAATAGAGTGAAAGATGCCCACATATGATAGCTCAAATAAGCACTTTTGGGCATCTAACAACATGTTGTGACCTCCCATGTGAAACCAAGAAGACCCTCTATGAGGAGGAAGATCGTGCGTCCCGCCGGTAACCAGCACCAGGTGGCTCACATAGCACCTGTTTTCAGAGACAATCAACAGTACCAACAACATAACAATAATCAGCTACCACATCCGCAATATCAACATCAGCAGCCCCGTCCGCAGCAGTAGGCCTACCAGCCTCGAAACAATAATCAAACCAGCACGAGTTACGAGAGGAAGAGGGTCACCTTCGATCCTATTCCAATGACATATGCAGAATTATATCCCTCTTTGATAGAGAGGAAGTTGATTACTCCGAGAGATCCACCGGCTATACCTGCTAACCCCCAGTGGTGGTATAAGCCTGAGTTACACTGTGTTTACCACTCTGATGCTCCCAGTCATGACGTGGAGAATTGTTACCCTTTGAAGACCAAGGTTCAAGACCTTGTGAGGTGTGGCATTCTGTGTTTTGAGGACGTAGGTCCTAATGTGAAGAAGAACCCATTGCCTGAGCATGGGAAATCTGTCAACATGGTCCAGGGCTGCCCTGGCAAGTACAAAGTCAAATACGTCAGTCATATTCGACAATCGCTGGTCGAGATGCATCGTTTGCTATGTGAGTATAATCACTACGAGCATGACCACGATAGATGTCGAGTCTGTTCTGTCAACCAGAGAGGTTGTCGCCAGGTGCGCAAAGATGTGCAAGAAATGCTGGATGAAGGAGTTATTGAGATCCTTCAAAATAGGAATGTTGATGAAGATGAGCCCGAGGTCAATGTGATTTCTCCAGTGTTTCGGATCCCCGAGCCTGTTATCATCAAGTATGATAGTAGCAAGCAGAAGGTGTCTCCTGCACTGATCATTAAGCCTGTCGGACCAATACCGTATTCTTCCGAAAAAGCAATTCCCTATCGCTACAATGTTGTTACGGTGGAAAGTGGGAAAGAAGTGTCCTTACCATCCTCCTCTGTTGTTAACATTGCGGGTGTTAGTGGTTTGACCCGCAACGGTCGTGTGTTTTCAGCACCTCCCAAGCCCCAGGCTAATGCTGATTTTGTTGAGCGCCCGATTGGGGATGCTGTGAGCACTCCGAATCCGGCACCTGTTTTTAAGCCCTCCTCTACATTGATAACTCCTACTTCTATTGGCCCGAGTGGAAATATGAAAGAAGACTGTGATGAGATGTTGAGGCTCATCAAGAGAAGCGAGTACAATGTTGTAGACCAGCTTCTACAAATGCCATCCAAAATATCGGTGTTATCCTTGCTGTTAAATTCAGAACCACACCGAGAGGCTCTGCAGAAGGTTTTGGATGTGGCATATGTAGATCATGATGTCACAATAGAACAATTCGATAGCATTGTTGCAAGCATTACCGCTTGTAACAATTTAAGTTTCTGTGACTCTGATCTCCCCGAGGAGGGAAGAGACTACAACTTGGCATTACACATATCTATGGGTTGCAAAGACGACGCCATGTCCAATGTGCTGGTGGACACTGGGTCATCATTAAACGTATTGCCAAAAACCACTCTTTCGAAATTATCATATCAAGGGCCTCCCATGAGGCAGAGTGGAATTGTTGTGAAGGCTTTCGATGGGTCGCGTAAAACTGTGATTGGGGAAGTTGATCTCCCAGTCAAAATCGGACCGAGTGATTTCCAGATTACCTTCCAGGTTATGGATATCCACCCATCGTATAGCTGTCTCTTAGGCAGACCATGGATTCACGAGGCAGGCGCCGTGACATCCACCCTACACCAGAAACTGAAATTTGTGAAGAATAAGAAACTGGTGGTGGTATGGGGAGAAAAGGCTCTCCTGGTTAGCCACTTGTCTTCCTTCTCATATATAGATGCTGAGGATGAAGTTGGAACTCCTTTCCAAGCTTTATCTATTGCTGAGCCTATTGAGAAGAGAACTCCTTCATTTGCTTCCTATAAAGATGCAAAGTTGGCCATTGAGTGTGGTGCAACTGCTGGTTTAGGAAAAATGATTGAGCTAGAAGACAACAAGTCTCGGGCTGGCATAGGCTTTTCATCTGGGGTTTTCAACACCAAAGGGCTGTTCAAGAGTGGAGGGTTCATCCACACCGGTCAAGGCGAGGAAGCTGCTGCCATTTTGGAAGAAGATACAGAGGATTCTGGCAATTTCATCATCCCTGGTGGGGTCTGCAATAATTGGGTCGTTGTGGATATTCCAACAGTAATCCATAAGTCAAAGTAATGTTCATTGTGTTTAAAAACCCTCCTCCCATGCCAAAAGGAGGAGCGATGACATTGTTGGCGCATAAATACAATGATATTTTCATTCAATAAATTCATGTTAAATGTTTGTTTTTCCAATTATTTTCCCTTTTTGCTTTTTGCATGAAATTGGTGATCACATAAAACCTTAAAAATAAGAATAAAATCAATCTTTTCATCTGCATAATGGTTTGCCTTGTCTGAATTCTAAAGCTTTTCATATCCAAAATCATTATGCAGGTTGATCAAACCCATTGAACATAACGATCCAACACCATCTCCCAATTTTGAATTCCCTGTATTTGAGGCAGAAGAAGATGATGTTAAAGAGATTCCTGACGAGATTACCCGTTTACTTGAGCATGAAGAAAAGATCATTCAACCGCATCTCGAGAATCTGGAAACAGTCAATTTGGGGTCTGAAGATTGTGTGCGGGAAGTGAAGATTGGGGCACTCCTGGAAGAGTCTGTTAAGAAGGAGTTGATTGAATTGCTACGAGAATATGTCGATGTATTCGCATGGTCATATGAAGACATGCCTGGTCTAGATACTGATATTGTGCAACATTTCTTACCCTTGAAGCCTGAGTGCGTGCCTGTGAAGAAGAAGCTCAGAAGAACTCATCCTGATATGGCAGTGAAGATCAAAGAGGAGGTTCAGAAGCAAATTGATGCAGGGTTTCTGGTGACTTCTACATATCCTCAATGGGTAGCCAATATTGTCCACGTGCCTAAGAAAGACGGAAAAGTCCGAATGTGTGTGGACTATAGAGACTTGAATAAAGCTAGTCCGAAAGATAATTTTCCTCTACCACACATTGATATGTTGGTAGGCAATGCAGCTAAATTCAATGTCTTCTCATTTATGGACGGATTTTCCGGATATAACCAGATCAAAATGGCACCCGAGGATATGGAGAAGACAACATTCATCACACCTTGGGGAACATTCTGTTATCGAGTGATACCCTTCGGTTTGAAGAACGCCGGAGCCACGTATCAACGAGCTATGACCACTTTGTTTCATGATATGATGCACAAGGAGATCGAGGTATATGTTGATGATATGATCGCCAAGTCAAGAACGGAAGTCGAACATGTAGAGCACTTGTTAAAGCTTTTCAGCGTTTGAGGAAGTACAAGCTCCGTCTGAATCCCAACAAGTGTACATTTGGAGTCCGTTCTGGCAAGTTATTGGGCTTTATTGTTAGTGAAAGAGGTATTGAGGTTGATCCTGCAAAGGTCAAAGCAATACAAGAGATGTCGCCGCCCAAAACTGAGAAGCAAGTCTGAGGTTTTCTTGGTCGCTTGAATTACATTTCCAGATTCATATCCCACATGGCTGCCACATGTGCGCCGATATTCAAGCTCCTCCGGAAAGATCAGTCCCACGATTGGACCGAGGATTGCCAGAAAGCTTTCGACAGTATTAAAAAGTATCTATCTGAACCTCCGATCTTGTCTCCGCCTGTGGAAAGAAGACCTTTGATCATGTATCTGACTGTGCTAGAAGATTCAATGGGTTGTATCCTAGGTCAGCAAGACGAATCAGGAAAGAAGGAGTATGCTATTTACTACCTGAGTAAGAAGTTCACCGATTGTGAGTCTCGATACTCAATGCTTGAGAAGATATGTTGTGCTTTGGCTTGGGTTGCTAAGCGCTTGCGCCAGTATATGATAAATCATACTACTTGGTTGATATCCAGAATGGATCCAATTAAGTACATCTTCGTGAAGCTTGCTTTAACGGGGAGGATTGCCCGTTGGCAAATGTTGTTATCTGAGTATGATATTGAGTATCGAGCTCAGAAGGCTATTAAAGGTAGTATCTTGGTTGACCACTTGGCACATCAGCCGATCGAGGATTATCAGTCAGTTCAGTATGACTTCTCGGATGAGGAGATTCTGTATTTGAAAATGAAAGATTGCGATGAGCCTACACTCGATGAAGGGCCAGAGCCTGGTTCCAGATGGAGTATGGTGTTTGACGGCGCTGTAAATCAATATGGAAATGGTATTGGGGCAGTGATTATTACTCCTCAGGGCACACATATTCCTTTTACAGCAAGGCTAACTTTCAATTGCACGAATAATATAGCTGAGTATGAGGCCTGTATTATGGGTTTGGTGGAATGCATTGATCTTAGGATCAAGCATCTTGATGTTTATGGTGATTCGGCCCTCGTCGTCAATCTGATTAAGGGTGAATGGGAAACGAATCAGCCTGGTCTCATTCCATATAGGGATTATGCGAGGAGGATTTCAACAATCTTTACTGAGGTTGACTTCTATCATATTCCTCGAGATGAGACTCGGATGGCAGATGTTCTTGCTACACTAGCTTCGATGATCGTGGTTAAACTTTGGAATGAAGTCCCCAATATCACTGTGATGCGCTTGGACAGACCAACTCATGTGTTCGCAGTAGAAGAGGTAAAAGATGATAAGCCGTGGTATTATGACATCAAGTATTTCCTTCAGAACCAGGTTTACCCGCCTGGGGCATCTGTGAAAGATAGGAAGACTTTAGGGAGATTATCAGGAAGTTTCTACCTCAACGACAATGTGCTTTATAAGAGAAATTTTGACATGGTTTTGCTCAGATGCGTGGATAGACACGAAGCAGACCTGTTAATGACTGAGGTCCATGAGGGTTCATTTGGTACTCATTCCAATGGACATGCCATGGCTAGAAAGATGTTGAGAGCAGGCTACTATTGACTGACAATGGAGTCTGACTGCTATAAGTATGTGAAGAAATGCCATAAGTGTCAGATTTATTCGGATAAGATTCATATTCCTCCGACACTTCTGAATGTGATTTCATCACCATGGCCTTTCTCCATGTGGGGAATTGACATGATTGGCATGATAGAACCAAAAGCGTCCAACGGTCATAGATTTATTCTCGTAGCAATTGATTACTTCACCAAATGGGTTGAAGCAGCATCGTATGTAAATGTGACCAGGCAGGTGGTAGTGAAGTTTATCAAGAATCAACTCATATGCCGATATGGTGTGCCAGATAAGATCATTATTGATAATGGATCCAACTTGAACAACAAAATGATGAAAGAGTTGTGTAGTGAGTTCAAGATCGCCCATCATAATTCTTCTCCTTACAGACCCAAGATGAATGGGTTGTTGAAGCTGCTAATAAGAATATCAAGAAGATTATCCAGAAGATGGTTGTCACGTATAAGGATTGGCATGAGATGTTGCCATTTGCTTTACATGGATACCGTACGTATGTCCGCACTTCAACAGGGGCAACCCCTTTCTCTCTTGTCTATGGCATGGAAGCTGTACTCCCAGTAGAGGTGGAGATCCCATCAATGAGAGTCTTGATGGAAGCCAAGTTGACTGATGCTGAATGGGTTCAGAGTCGTTATGACCAGCTGAATTTGATAGAAGAGAAGAGATTGACTGCCATGTGCCATGGTCAGTTATATCAACAAAGAATGAAGAAAGCTTTTGATAAGAAGGTCAAGCCTCGTGTGTTTCGAGAAGGTGACCTTGTGCTCAAGAAAGTCTTGTCTTTCGCGCCCGATTCCAGGGGCAAGTGGACTCCAAACTACGAAGGTCCATACGTTGTCAAGAGAGCCTTTTCAGGCGGTGCTTTGATACTTACAACTATGGATGGGGAGGATTTCACTCGTCCTGTGAATTCAGATGCAGTCAAGAAATACTTCGCCTAGAAAAAAAAAACAGAATAGCTCGCTAAGTTGAAAACTCGAAAGGGCGGTTTAGGCAAAAATGAGCGTCTCGGTGGATTGAAAACCTGAAAGGGCGGTCCAGGCAAAAGTTAGAGACATAGAAAAAATGGATATTTGTATCCCGCTAGATTGAGTACCCCATCCTGGGGAAATCTAGGCAAAAATTAAGGATTTGGCAAGTAACTGCATCCTGACAAGACTTTATTCTACAACTGTCATCCGTCAGAGATTCTTGCTCATTCGTCATCAACCGAAGCTTCGAATACATCGAATTCAGAATTGGTGGAGAAATGGTCATTATGTTCAATGTAGCCCTTTTCCAATATATATCACCAATTTCAAATTTGTAAAGATCTATGGAGTCTTGCCATTTGCAGACTACCATTCCATCAAATAAACTTGAGCCTTTTATCCAATTATTTGCACTCTTATTTGTTTCTATTCAACAAACGTTTTGCATGCTTTTGATTGAGAAAATATCATTGTTTCGAAAAATGAATTTTTCATAACTTGTTTTTAAACAAAGTGAACATTCACAATGATGAAAAGGATACTTAGGAGATCCTCAGTGCTCTCCTAAGGATGGCATGATCCCCCACAGGGTAAGACATTTGTTCATATTCCTGGCATGACTGTATCTTCTTCCTCCAGAGCCTTTTGTGGTTTATCCTACTGAGTGGTATGCTTGTTGAGGTATTCATCACTCTCCCCTTCAGCGGGGTAGCAACCTTTCCTCCTCAGCAGATGTGATCTCTTTGGTGAGTACGGTACTTGGTGTTTGATCCCCAGAATCCCTTGCCTCCTCAGATAGATTCCCCAGTAGAGTTGCTTATGTGGGAGATTTTACCTGTGCAATAAACTCCTATCCCCAGCCAGATTAACTGATGATTCATCCCCTGTGGAGGTCTTTGCTTCCTGGTATCTCTGACTCCCGGCAGATTGAATACTCTCTGGTGATTCTGGCTTTCTCTCTTGAGATGTAGTACCAGATGTTTGTACTCCTTGGAGCCTTTTGTGTTAGAAATGTCTGTTTGTCAGCATTCATCATACATAAACCATGCATATGTGCATATAATTTTCAAACATTCGGATATTCATATTGCATTCTTTGTCATATATCTTTGTTTTTTATTCTCTGCTAGTTGGTAATACATTCCCCAAGCAGATGTCGGTGTCTGATCCCTCAATATAGAGTCAGCCCATTAAGCAAAAAGTGTTTATCTTTCCTTCCGCATTACCCACTGAGTTGTATCCTCGTAGACGACGGTTGTTTTCGCTTCCTCCCAACACATATATTGGGACGGGTTTCCCTATTGAGTTATATCCTCACTAGGACGAGTCTTGATTCAGCTTGCCTATTTGGCTTGACCCTAAATTGGCCTCTTGTGATTGTTTCCTGTGTTTCCTCGTGGTATAAATGAATAATTGCTCAGTAATCAGTAATCATTCATCTTATCCCCGACGGAGTCTGTGGTTTTCTACCCTTATACCGGTAGTTGTAAACCCTACTTTTTTTCTCCCTTTGCAGAGTTAACCTCTTTGGTTCATCCTAATTGATGATGATTACTCTTCCGTGGTTTTCTACCCAGTATCCGGTAGATGTAATCCCCTCCTTGAAGGTTATCATTATCCAATATTCGGTGATGATATTCCTTCTTTTGGATAATTGCTCTGATTAGGCAATTTATCCCTAGCAAATCATCTTTCATACCGGTTGCCGGTAATGTTTGTTGCTCCCCTTGAATGGTCATCATTATATACCTAGTTTTGGTATCCCGATGCCTTTCTCTCTCGGTCGATCTATCCTTTATTAACCCAGTAACCGGTTGTGGATAATCTTCCATGCGAGTATATTATCTACGTTCTGACGGTAATGGATAATATATCTCATGCACTCTTTGGTCGAAGCTTTTTGTTCTCCCCCAGTTGAGTAGGATTCGTATCCCTGTTTTGGAATCGAATGTCCATCCCATAATCGAGTTTCCTTTTTGCCCTCTTTTCGGATGATGAGTGTTTTGGGAATATTCCCTAATTCACGCTTTGGTTGGTCACCTATTATATGCCCAGTAACCGGCATCCCTGGTGTTCCTTCCTTCTGTTCCCTATTATGACTTTTTGTCCCCTGTGGAGTCAGCTTTTGGGCTTTGCACGCGCCTGTACAGGCCCATGCATGAAGGATCCAAATTCCATGCACATGAGAATCTTGCTTGCAGTTTATTTTGCTATAAATAGAAGGGTTCAGCTTCATTCAAACTCAACCTAAAGGCGCCTGAAACCCTGCTGAAGTGATTCCCCAACCTCACCAAAGAAGCAATTTCCATTTTTCTTCAAAATTTTCAGATCCAAAATTCAACTTCATCTAGTTGAATTCTTAGATCTAATGCTTCTAAACCTTCATCATTCATCTCACTGATCTTCTGTTTTGACAAAGCAAGCAAGGAATTGAGCTCAAGTTACCAGAATTCAAGCTTACTCTTCAACTGGTATTTCATTCGAATCTCATCATCCATTGACCTATTTGCTTAGATCTTGTGTTGGCTGAAGTCCTCTCAATAGAGGCATCATGATTATGCATTCAATTTTTGAAATCCATTGAGTTCATGATGAACACCAGATTTTTTAACTTCTGATTTCTCACACCATGAAAATCTAGAGTGAAAATGGATGGTACAGGGATGATGTACATCATCCCAGCTTTCCAAAGATGTATAGATCATGCATTTTCATTAGGGTTTGGATCTCTACAATTTTGGCCGAAAAATCCAGGCTCACCGGAGAAGACGGTGACTCCGGTGGCTGCTTCATGCCAGATCAAATCTGGACCGTGTGATTGTATTTCCAGATCTAATCCATGCCATTCATTGTTATGACTTTTATTTAATCCACGTGTGGTTGCATTGACTATGGAACACGTTGGGCGTGCGCCTCTGGATGCTTGGATCTTCCAGCTCAATTAATGAGCTCAGATCCAAGGCCTCTCGTTTTTTTCCATTTTTAATTTCTGGTTTTATTTTCTTTAATTCCAATTATTTTCAAAAATCAATATCTCTCTCTTTTTTAATCCAAAAATTATGGGACCAATTGCATTAGTCTCCAAATAAATTCTAGTTTCTATTTCTGATTTTTAATTTTTTTAATTTTTTTTATTTTGTCATTTGATATTTTTTGTGAATTTTCTCTTTTCTGGTTATTTTTAATTCATTTTAATTAGTTTTTGATATTCAAAAAATACAAAAATATTTTCCTAACCTATTTGAATGATGATGGATCTATGAAAAATATTCTCATCAATTTTCAAATTGATTTGAGATTTATTTGAGATTTTAGTTCAATTAGGTTATTTTTATTCATTTTTAATTGATTAAAAATAGTTTCTGACTTTTAAAAATGCTGAAATTTTTTGTCAAACTTTGTTTGACCTTGTTCAACTTGGGATAAATTACTTGGACCTTTCAAGGTTAATTTGAAGTAATTTTGAAGTTTGACCTCTTCTTTTATTTTTAATTCAAGTTTATTTTAATATTAAAAAAATACCAAAAATATTTTGTTCATTTCTTGACTTCCAATCTTCATCTCATTTCTATTTTAGATTGTTTGACCTTGACTTTCAATGCCATTGGTCAACATATGATGATTGGTACATTGTATTTCATTTAATGCACTTTAATTTTGCCATTTCCATTTCTCTTATCCATCTCCTTCTTCTTCTTCTTCTTCTTCTTCTTTTTCTTTTTGATCAATGAGTTGAAGGTTGATAAGTTAGCATTGATTAGGGAGACTTAATATTCCTTGATCCAAATCTAATTCATCTTGATCAATTGATCAAGTGAATGGCTTTGCATTAAGGATAGGTTGTTTCCTAAATCATGCAAAAGACTTAAACCAATACAAGATCAATTTTCTTCTTCTTTTTGGCATGCCAAGTTGTTGGGACTTGGTTCACTAATCAAGACTCCTAACTTGTGTTGTTGCCTACATTATTATTGACCGGCCTCAAATAGTTGTGACTTCTACATAAGTCCAATTACGATTGCTTAACATAGCGCTAAATTTGCCATATGGCACACTAACTACTAACACTAACTATTGACAATTAACATTTACTTTTTTCTCTTTACTTTTATGCAATTTACTATTCTTGCACATATTATTCATTTGCTTTTTCTCTTTGCTCACTTGAGCACATGTTTATGTTAATGTCATTTGCCTTTTGCTCACTTGAGCACATAATTGTGTATATATTATTATGCTTGTGTTTTGTTTTGATTGTTGTGAACCAAATGCAAAGAAATGGACTTAGTTTCTAGGACTTTCCCTATGCAAAAAATGGAGAATTGGACTTAGATTCTAGGACTTTCCTTATGCAAAATTGGAGTAAAAGGACCTTAATGATGAAGATGGATTAGAATGACCAAATCTCTAAACTCACTCTTGTCCATTCTTGATTTACTTCATGGAACTTTTGATGTGTGTGCTTTTGTGTTAGGGAATTCTACTTGAGCTTAATTGGAGGACCATTGCCATGTTCATCCAAAGTGAAAGATACAAGACACGTTGAGGATCTCTTAAGAGACTTGTTTGATTGCTTATGCATTGTGATTGCTTATTCCAAAGGATGGAAGCTACTTGGATCATCAATATGATCTCAAGAGAGGAACTCCTTTGTGGTTTTATTTCTGCATCCCTCATCTTTTGCTTTCCTTAGGACTTAGCCCTTCTTCTTCTTCTCTCCACTCTAACCCAAGCCAAAACTTTTTGTGCAAACATTTAACCATTATTTTCAAACATTAGAAACCTAAGCCTTATGCTTTTGATTTTCAAACTTTCTTTTCATAACACTTATTTTGAATTGAATCTTTAAGTCAACTTTGATCATTTTTGTATATACTTCTAATTGGTAAATATAACCCACTCAAATGTCTTTTTGTGGTTCCAATGGCCACTTTCTTAATCAAAATTTTCCATAACCTTTAGTTATTAGGTTTGAATTATCTTTGTGGTAGATGTAATACTCACCTATATCCTTAGTGATGGACAATGAGCATTCCATGCTTATTATATGGTTAACCCATCACTAGCATGTTGAAGCTATCCTCACATGGTGGATTTGTGGTTTGGTTGAGTTTTCTCCCTTTGATAACAAAAGACCTTAAGGCTTTTGGACCAATCAATTCACCAACTTGTTTTAAGATTTTTACCCCGAACTACGAGGTTTTGATCCTAATCTTTTTTTAAGATGGTACGTAGCCAATGGGTTTATCCATCCAAACACAAAATGTAAATAATTTGTATAGTCTCTTTTCATCCCTTCAATCATGTTTGCACAAACAAAATTTCCACAAAACAAACAACCTTTACAACAAGTATGAAAAGGGCTCCCTAGGAGTACCTAGGATGTTTTGGGTGCCTAACACCTTCCCATTACATAACCAACCCCCTTACCCAGATCTCTGTTTCTTTTACTAGTTTTTGTTAAAACTATTAGGTTTTTGTTCGCTTTCTAACCATTCCTTTGGATAAATATATGTGCGGCGGCGACTCGACTTGTATGATTTACCTTGGATTTAGTCAATATCTCTAATGGTAACGAATACCCCGCTACAGTAACGAATACCCCGCTACAGATAACATTAAAGCATTAAGACTATTATGTTTGTAGACTGATGATCACATCTCATGGATCATGGATAAAGAGTTATCAAGTCTTAAACATAGGTATGAATATTATGAGTAATATTTATACCGGATTGACCCGCTATGAGAATACTATATAGAAAGTTATGCAAAGTGTCATAAGTTATTCTCATGGTGATAATAGTGTATACCACTCTTCGACCTGAAACCACTATGGATCCTAGATGTAGAGTCGAGTGCTTTATTGCTGATCCAACGTTGTCCGTAACTGGATAACCATAAAGACAGTTGATGGGTACTCCACAAAGCATGCTGAGGGACATGAGTGTCCTAGATGGAATTTGCCCATCCTGCGTAACAGGATAAATGTCTATGGGCCCAATATTGAACTGGACAAGGATGACACGGTCTATACCTTGTGTTCAATATAGACATAAGGGCAAAGGGGTAATTATACACATAATCATTATCAAAGGAGGTTTTGTTAGATCACATGACATTTTCGTGTCTTGGATAGCAATGATGTGTTGTTAGATACCGCTCACTGTTTATTATGTTAAATGTGTGATTTAATATAATTGCCAACGTCGCGAAAACCTACAGGGTCACACACAAAGGATGGATTGATGAGAAATAGAGTAACTAAGGAACACCGTAAGGTACGGTGCACTTAAGTGGAATACGAAATATGGTAAGGTACCAAATACTTAAGTGATTTTGGCATATTATGAGATATGGGCCAAAATACACTTAAGTGGGCTTTTTAGCTTGAAGCCCACACAAGTGATTCTATAAATAGAACCCCTTGGGTAGAAGCATTGTCACTTCACTCAGAGAAACTCAAGTGAAGACTTGGAATTTCATTTCCCTCTCTCTCTCTCACTCAAAGCCTTCATTCGTACCAGCTAGCACTGAGATTGATGGAATCCGTTCGTGTGGACTGAGTAGAGACGTTATCATCGTTCAATGTTCGTGATCGCTCCGTGGATTTGTATCCAAGGTTTTGATCGTTACAAGAGATCTGCACCAAAGGTTTGAATCGCCACAAGAGGTAACGATTCTATCACTGATCATGCTCATTCGTAAGGATCACTAAATGGAGAAATTTTTAAATTCCGTTGCGCCTTGGATGGCAATTCTCCTTCAGTGGTATCAGAGCCACTTACGAAACCATGAATCTGATAACTGTTTTTGTTCTGTAATAATATGATTAAAAACAAAATGAATCAAAGATTAAATTGAGATCGATCAAGTTACATATATATGATATATGTAATCCTGATGCAAAATACATTATATATGATATAGTGTTCTCATTTCGTTCATTCAAACACTCAATGATTGTTTTCCTTTGAGCGATCAATGGTCATTTGCTTCTTGATCCGACATTAGTATGGTGAAGCAATGACGTGTTGATCAATCATACTGAATTAACAATCGAGATGTGTTTGACGGTCTGAAATTAGTGCATCAGGGTTAGTGACGGCACAAGGGTTGTGTTGTCAGAGAGTTATGCAATTGGGGTTTGACTGCACAAGAGTTATGCTTTCAAAACACTTTTTGAAACAGTGTTAACCGGTTAACGCATATGGTTAACCGGTTAATGCAATGCCAAATAAAATTTTTAAGGTTTTCAAACAGTGTTAACCGGTTAACGCTTTTGGTTAACCGGTTAACGCAGGGCGGAAAACAGTTTTCCAATACATTTTCAAACAGTGTTAACCGGTTAGCGCATTTGGTTAACCGGTTAACGCAAGGCAAAATTCACCCGTTCGGCTAACTCAGTGCTTTAAAAGTATCAAGTGTTGATGCGAAAAGCGACATTGATTGTTAAATGAATTATTCATTAAAATGTGGTGATCGGTCGTCGAGATTTAATTTGATTTTAATTAAAGAAATTAATAATAATAATAATAATAAAGTGTTTATTATTGTCTTGTAGTGATCGATTATGGCCTTAGTTTTCCTTTATTTTGTTTTGGGTTTTAAAATACGACATGCGTGTCGTGCCTCTCTCTTAATCTCCCAAATGTAACTTCTTTTCTCATCTCACTCCCTCGTATGTAAAACGAGTTTATTTTATGTAATGTAATGATATGAAGAAAGCAAAGAAGTCAGTGCCAAAGGAGGACAACCTTGAAGATCTTGCTTGGAGAAGCTTAGATCGTTGTTAGGTTAGCTTAGGTTCTCTCATTGGCTTGGGAGAACAATTGCGCCAAGGGCCATAACTGTTTCATTATGTTTGTATGTATGTTGATGCATGTGAATGTATGTTGATGCATGTGAGAGACGGTTTATATGATAAACAAGCTGGTGAGATCAGAAAAATTACAATTCCCTCAAAATAAATATTAAGTTTATGCTTTCCAAGTTTTAACACTCATCAAGACTAGTATCGAATAATGTAGGTTTCGCCTATGTGAGGTGCATGTTCTATATTAGTAAGGTGCGATGAGATAATTGTAATATCCAACTGTTAAAACAATGGGTCAAACTTAACTAAACAAATTATAATAAGATTATATATATGTTTAGAAGCAAGAGTTGGTAATGATCCATATGATGGATTGGAATAAGGAGTTATTCACCCAACTGAAATTTTCGAGAGTTGTATGAGATACAATTGGAAGGAGTTCCTACCTAAATAACCTAGTTTTGTATAATCCGCCTACGCGGACTTAGAACGAAGTGAAATATGGATCTCGACCCACTAGAAAATCTTCCAACGGGATTTTCCGAATCAAATGATGAGGGTCATTTGTTTTGAATAAAATAGTGGGAGCATGTTTAATTAAAGGCCTAATTAAATATGTCAATGATACTTATATTTTCATTAATCCTTATGTAGATAACCATGACAACAAACACCTCTAACAACATATTACGATCAAACCTTGAGAAGGAAAAATTGTCTGGGACAAATTTTCTGGTTTGGTACCGAAACATGAGGATTGTCCTCAAACATGATAAAGGGAAAGGCAAGGAAGTTGCCAAACCCAAACCCACTATTGCTGCTTTGAAGCCTAGTGGAAGCATAGCAAAAGAAGGCACCTGCTTCCATTACGGTAAGACCGAACATTGGAAGAGAAACTGCCCAAAGTACCTGGAAGATAAGAAGAATGGAGTAGAGACTTCGACTTCAGGTATTTTTTGTTATTAATTTATCTACTTCGGCATCATGGGTATTAGATACTGGATGCGGTTCTCACATTTATACAAATGTGCAGGGGCTGAAAAAGAGTAGAGATTTGGCAAAAGGTGAAGTTAACCTACGAGTTGGCAATAGAGCAAAGGTTGCTGCTTTAGCCGTAGGGACTTATGTATTGACTTTACCCAGTGGTTCAATAATTCAGTTAGAGAACTGTTATTATGTACCTGCAATTAGCACGAATATTATTTCCGTTTCTTGTTTGGACAAGTTTGGTTTTTCATTTATAATAAAGAACAATTATTGCTCAATTTATTCGAATGATATATTCTATGCTACTGCACAAATGAACAATGGACTATATGTCCTTGATCTTGAAATGCCTATTTATAACATTAATACTGAAAAGGTGAAAGAGCTAATGATCTTTTGGCCCTCATACATACTGATGTGTGTGGACCATTGAACATACCAGCCAGAGGAGGTTTTCAGTACTTCATCATATTTACTGATGATTTCAGTAGATATGGATATGTGTATTTAATGAAACACAAATCAGAATCCTTTGAAAAGTTCAAGGAATTCAAAAATGAAGTACAAAACCAACTAGGTAAGAATATTAAAACTCTTCGATCAGATCGAGGTGGTGGGTATTTAAGCCTAGAGTTTGATGACCATATGAAAGAGTGTGGGATCCTATCCCAACTCACTCCTCCTGGAACACCCCAATGGAATGGTGTATCTGAGAGAAGAAATCGAACCCTGTTGGACATGGTCCGATCCATGATGAGTCACACCGATCTTCCAAACTCCTTTTGAGGACATGCACTATTGACATCAGCTGACACACTTAACCGTGTTCCATCCAAAAAGGTTGAAAAGACACCATATGAGATATGGAGTGGTAAGAAACCACATATGTCTTACATGAAGATTTGGGGTTGCAAGTTTATGTGAAACGACAAATTTCAACTAAGCTTGAGCCCAAATTTGACAAATGCTTATTTGTGGGGTATCCTAAAGAAACAAGAGGGTATCACTTCTACAATCCTTCTGAGGGCAAAGTGTTTGTCGCTCGAACTGGAGTTTTCCTAGAAAAGGATTTTATTTCCAAAGGAATCAGTGGGAGGAAAGTAGAGCTTGAAGAAATTCAAAAATCACAAGGCATTGATACACCTATGGAGGAATTAGAGAAGGAAACACAAATAGTTGTGTAAAGAGCAACCTGCTCAAGTAAAACAAGACCAACGTAGGTCAAGCAGGATACATCACCTACCTGAGAGATATGGATATCTGATCAAGGTGATGTATTACTCATGGATCAAGATGAGCCTGTGACCTACTCATGGAATCTTCGCCTTGATGAAACAGTAAAACTGTATGGATTCATCAAGAACGAAGATGAGCCTTGTGTCTACAAGAAGGTTAGTGGGAGTATGATCGTATTCCTGGTATTATATGTAGATGACATATTACTCATTGGAATCGATATCCCTACCCTGCAACAAGTAAAGTCTTGGTTGGGGAAATGCTTTTCTATGAAGGATCTGGGTGAAGCAGCCTATCACAACGGCAAAGGGCAGGGGGACGCGTTAGGACTAGGGGTGGGAATAGGGAAGCACCACCACCACGTGAGCCGTCTAGACGAGTAGTTAGACCTCCACCGTGCGGATCGTACCAGGGACCGCATAATATGTAAAAAATCCCAAATTAATAATGCATTTTAATTAAACTTTATAATATTTGTCTTGTGTATTATTTTAATATAAATATATTGTGTTTATTAATATAAATTCATATATATAAATTAATATATATTTATATATATATATATATATATATATATATATATATATATATATATATATATATATATATATATATATATATATATATATATATATATATATATATATATATATATATATATATATATATATATATATATATATATATATATATATCTTGTGTATTTTACAAATATATACATAATATTATTTATTTACATGTATGTAAATTAATATATTTTACTAATTTATAAATAATATTATTTAGTTATAAATTAAATTAATATATATAAATTAATATATATATATATATATATATATATATATATATATATATATATGTATGTATATACATATATATCTTGTAAATAATATTATTTATATATATGTATTAATATAAATTAATATAATTTATAATAAATATAAATTAATAAATTTAAAATAAGTTAAAAAATATTTTAAAAATTTTAAAATATAATTAAAAACATATTAAAAAAAAATTATAAAAAAAAGCAAAAAAAAAAATTTTTAAAAAACATTTAAGAGTAGGCCCCACTCCGAGTGGCGACTTGCCCTCCAACTAAAGGGTAGGCGCCATCTAGGGTGGCGCCCATGTGTCTTTAGGGCAAAAAACTGCCCATTTTTGTAATTTTTTTTAAATTATGGTTATTTTTGAATTTTTTTAAAAAAATATGATTATTTTAAAAAAATCTTCCGAGTTAGTTATTATGCAATTAAACTCAGCTAATATCAAGCAAGGAAAACAGACAAAAGCAATCAAAATCAAGATGAGTTCATATCACTAATCAACATAAAATAACACAAGTGAAAAGCTTATCCTTTCAAACTGCATGCTAAAGACCAAGTGTTAGAACCTAAACATTTATATAACTCATATCTTCTTTAGTCAGTTATGAAAAACTCCACAAATCATTCTCTCTGAATTCTCATTCTCTGAGAATTCTCTCTGAATTTTCTCACTCTCTCTGCATTCTCATCACTCTCAATCTCTCTGCAAATCACACTTCACTTCACTCCACTCCACTCCATTCCATTCTTCTCACGCACACATAACAACACAACAACATCATAGAGCAACACAATAACATCCTACAGACTAGGATTTAAGGAGAAGGAGAAGAGGGACTATTGTGAAAGAACGAAGGTTGAAGGATCAAGCTACTTACCTCTGGTCTTCTTCCCTTTTCTTTATCCTCATCAGCGTCGTTTTTAGGTAGGCCTTCGATCCTCCTTGTTTCTGCTTCAATAAGCATTGTCGCGATGTAGTTTAGCGTTCATGGAGCCAAACTCCTAAGATTTGGACTCCATCTTCCTCATAGGCACCATTTAATCTCGGTTTGTAGTTTTAGTGTTCTTGGACTTTATGCTTTGATTTAGAATTTAGGTTTGGAATTGAGTAAAGTTTTTGTGAGATTAAGAAAGACGAGGGTGAGAGGATCGGTTTGGTATGGATTATGGATGTATTGGACCTCCGCCGCCACCAGAGACGATTTCAGGCACGGAGGAGCGAAGTGTTTGGTGAGTTCGAATGAGACGAGAGAGGGAGAGGATGCGATGAAATTCTAAAATGAGGGAGGAGTCCAGACCTTACACCCCCTTCAACTTGGCCTAATGCAATGGGTCTGGACAACCTTAGGCCCACTTTTTTTACTGCATGCACCCTCTGTCTACTACTTCATACCCCCCTCCTGAACATGATGCTAGCACCTTGGACCTTCCAACTTAAGCCCATATTGATTGTTGTCGGCATCCCAGTTTTCTTTTTCTTTTTCTTGCATCTTTACTTGTAGCATTTGTTATGTTTTTAGTGCATTTTTAGTTTCAATCCATTTATGCATTTTAGTTAATTATTTTTTTTAAGACACTTAGAAATTTCCATGATATCACTTAGGGTTTACTTAAATTTTAATTGGAAAAATTGAATAAAAATAATAATCAATGTAAGTTTTAATTAGGCATTAATAGATTTTAATCCATTTCTTAATTGAAAAATTCTTAAAAAATGATGATACATGTTTAATACTTAGAATTTAATTAGGTTTTAATTAGGTTTTAGCCACATTAATCCACTTTCTTGAAAAAAATATATAATAGATAATCAATGTTAGTTTTAATTAGATACTTAATTGTTTCATCTTTTAATTCTTAATTAGAACTCATTAGAACTTAATTCATTTGCATTTATCCTTGATTGCATGCATGGATCGTGGTTGTGAATGTTGCTTGAATTCTTTTTTTTTTCACTTGAATGATTCTTATGTGCTCATTGGTTTATATTTTTTGTATGGTGTATGGTTATCTCCCATTTGAGCAAAAATGTACCCCACTCCCATGAACATGTAACATTTTTATCGTTTTCCATTTTATCGCTTTTCTCACTCATTAATTTAGAAAATAATCAAAAGTGAGTTAAAAATAATCTTTTTCAAAAGAACAAAAATAAACTTGATCCAATGTCAAGTGTTTTTTTCAAATTTAATTGAATACAACATGAGTGTTTGATCCAATGTGAAGTACCACTTTCATTTAATTCACATTGTCAAATTCAATCTCAAATACTTGATCCAACGTCAAGTCATTTTCAAAACCTTTTTATAATAAATCGGATGAAAAAGAATAGGGTGTACGTACTTGTGCACACGATTTCTCAAGTACTTGAGTTGCCGCTTAGCTTGTGGCTTGATACTTGTATTCCAGTCAAAACACTTAAAAAATAAAACGAGTTTAATTAGGTCATCATAGGGCGAAAAGGAGAGGCCATGATACAATTGTCCTTTCTGCTCCCGAGTATTCTGATTGCCAGCCGTACTTAGCTTGTGGTTAGATGCTTGTCTCCCTCTAAGTACCAACGATTAAACTCGCCTCACAATTTTTATGAACAAAATATTTTAGGATAAAAAAGAGAGGTCAAGATACAATTGTTCTTTCAGCTCCCAAGTACTCGGATTTCCGGTCGTACTTAGCTTGTGGTTTGATACTTGCCTCCCACTTTAAAGTCAATTACAACCAATTAAATCCAATTTTCTGCCTTAGGGCATATAAAACCTTCTCACAAAGGACATTTATTTTCGTTCTTCTGAAATACAAATAACGCTTAAGCCTCCCACGCGCGAGCATACAAGTAACATTTAACTTTTAGAATGAGAACGTTAACACCGTCCATTAAAAACAACCAACAAATCCATATTTTCTACCACGAACTAAGGAACTTTGATTTTATCATTGCACTATGAGAATACGTAGGCATGAGGGTCTGAATCCTTGGCGAGCACACTAATTAATAAGATTATTTTTCCTCCTCAACAAGTAACCTCTAGATAATAACACCTATTCATGCAAAGAATAAGCAAAATGGTCACTATTGAGTACAACAGATATGAGGGGTGCTGATCTATTCCCCTTGCATAATCGACTCTCGAACCCGCTTTTGGTTGCGATGGCCGTCTTCTTTTCATTTAATGGTTTTATCATTATTTTCCCTTTCCTTTGGAATAAATAAAGTTCGGTGATGACTCTGTATTTTTTGCGGCGCGACAAGGTTATATCCCTCAAGTTACGCCATTTTTAAATATGATGTTTATGATCGATATGAAGAAACATATGGATGAAAGCAACTTAGAAATGGTTAATACTTTGACCCAATAAATAGGGATTATATTTAATCACTTGATTACGAATACAAACCAAACCTATAAGTTGTTGGCTAATCAAATGGGTGGAATAGCTGACTTTTTTTGGCACGCCTCAAGTTCAGGCTCGACCAACCCCTCAGATATTAAATGTTAGGCAAGTCGAAACGCTTAAAAACAAGATGGCCCAAGTAAACGTAGGCAACATCAAGGTTTGCTTCAAAACCACTACAAATATATGGTATCTTGATAGTGGTTGTTCTAAGCATATGTGGGAGATATAAACAAATTTTCATCTCTAATTCTAAAGGCCATGGGATATTTCACTTATGGGGACAACAACAAAGGAAAAATTATTGGAATAGGCAAAGTTGGAGCACCATATTTCACAACTATTAAAGATGTACTTTATGTATAAGGACTAAAGCAAAATCTTCTTAGCATAAGTCAACTTTGTGAAAAAAGGCTTCAAAATCAAGTTCACTAAGGAAGAATGCTTAATTGAAGATGAAGCCACACATGGGGTAAAACTTATGCGTAAAAGAATTAATAATATTTTCATGATTTATTTATATGATTTATCTTTGAAAATAAAGTGTCTTATGGTAAGCAATAATGACTCATGGCTTTTGCATAAAAGACTAGCTCATATTCATATGGAACGTTTAAATAAATTAGTCAAACATGATCTTATCATTGCTTTACCAAAGATGAAATTTGTCAAAGATAAATTATGTAATGTGTGTCAAAAAGAAAACCAAGCCAAATCAACTTTCAAGCCAAACAATGTGGTAACAACTTCAAGGCCACTTCAATTGTTTCACATAAACTTGTTTGGTCCATCAAGAACAAAAAGCTTTGGAGTTAATGTATATGCCTTAGTTAATTTTGATGATTTTTATAGGTTTTCTTAGACATAATTTTTAGTGCAGAAAAGTGACGCTTTCAAGGAATCTAAGAAGTATACAAAGCAAGTACAAAATGAAAAATTACTAAAGATTGCATCAACTAGAAATGGCCATAGTGGAGAGTTTCAAAATGCATCATTTGAAGAGTTTTATGAATAAAATGGTATCTTTCATAATTGTTTAGCACTAAGGACTCCTCAACAAAATGGAATGGTTGAAAGGAAAAATAGATCTCTAATTTAACTTGCAAGAACCATGCTAAGTTACTCGAATATACCAAAGTATTTTTGGGTGAATACGGTAAGCACGACATGTTATGTAAGCAATAAAGTAATCATAACGCCAATTTTGAAAAAAGACTCCATATGAAATCTTCAAGGTTAGAAATCCAAATATTGCTCACTTTCATATTTTTGGATGTAAGTGATTTGTCCTCAACAATGACAAAGACAATCTCGATAAATTTGACGAGAAATCCGACTAAGGTAATTTTCTTGGTTACTCTCTCTCTAGTAAAGCTTATAGAATTTATAGTAAAAAAATTTAACTATTGAAGAATCAATGCATGTATCTTTTGATGAAATTAACCCCTCTAAGGAGGATATAATTGTTTGTGATTATGATGATGATATTTTAGAAGTACCTATGGAAGACATTGCGAAAAATGAAAAAGTTAATCAATCGTAAAACAAAGAGGAAAACTTTCAACAAGAGCAAAATCAAAGTAATTTACCTCAAGAATGAAAAACCCATCATGATCACTCAGAAGACAAATAATGGAAAACCCAGAAGATCTGGGAAATGGACTCAAGAATGCATAAATATTACTTGAGATATAGAAAGGGATAAGTACCCGGGAGGCCCATATGATAGATTTTTCTTCCTCCATTGGTGGTTCAGGGATATAGGTACAATCACTAGGAAGAGTAGGTGTGGTGACTTCAGAAGCAAACAGGATTGGAAGTTGTTGTGTTGAAGCAGACGAATAAGCCCTTGTTTCTGAAGTTTGATGGAGGAATGAAAATGAAAGTTTATTGAAGTTGAAGATTCTTAGGGTTTTGAAGAAGAAGAAGTTGTAAAAAAGGGGAAATGAGAAAATGAAGGTGTGTATGTAGTGGAAGAAAATGTTTCAGTGTCTCTCTCAAATATGGACAAATGGAATTTGATTTTTTATATTTAAAATCAATTAAATGATTTATTTATTGTGATTTAATCTTGTGGCCCACAATATCCTAGGAAATTGGAGTCATGATGGATGAGTGCATGTATGTTTCATTGACGTAACGGTTTGATAAAGTGGTCATGATGACTATGACATATGTAGACCACCTTTAACAATGTCGAGCATTTACTAAAAACACCACCTTTCTTCCATCTTGTACATATGATCGAAAGTTCCATTTTTGGGGGGCATCTGTTCGCTTGGGAATTTCGGTTTAGTATTTCAACAATAAAGGTGTGATATATAGGCATGTGATTCCTAAGTATAAAATAAAGCTAGCTATAGTTTCACATTTTGATAACTTTGTTTGAAGGGGTGGGTTTGACTCGCTTATCAGATGTTTTGGGGACTTATTCTATTTTTTGAGTTCAAGGTTTAGATAACCTAGAAACCTAGCAAGCGTAGTTTGGAAGAATCTTAGGAACAGATCCACCAGATTAGGATCTTCCTCTCTCTTTAAAACATGTTCAAAATCTCGAAAAGGTTTATGGTGATTTGGCATATTTGATAGAAGTATAAATAAGATTAATTCACAGGCTAAGTACAAGTAACTAAATCATTTTGATGTTATGCTCCAAGATTTGATAGAATAAAATTTTGACAGAAGCAATTAGGAGATTTAAAAGACAATTTAAAACACCGAGAGAAGTTCAAAACAATTCAAAAGTCGAACACATGTGGAAGCATACTAGATGGCTGAAGCCCACGTAAGAGAGTACGTGTAGATTTCTGCAAAGATAACCATTATCGATGATTAACATTGTAATAGTATATAAGACGAGTTCAATCATGTAAACAAGGGTCACAAAATTCGTTAAGTATTCTCTATAGAACATAAGGATCTAAGTCATAGAGAGAAAAGAGTTTGTGAGAAGATATATGAATCTATGTCATTTCTTTTAATTCTTTAAATTCGAAGCATGTACTTAAATAATTTTTATTATGTTATTTGTTTATTCCATATTTTCAAAGCAATTATGATTATTCCAGTTAGAATTTATGTTCAAATTTTTTATATTCAAACATCAATATTCAAAGTACAAACATATTTTCTCAAATATTTTTCACAATATCTTGTAAGTGAATGAAAACTTGTTATTTGATTTATCAAAAACAACGATAAACACATAGGCAGGAAAAAGAAAAGGTTTTCATTAATTAATTATGATAATGATAACATAATTTTGGTCTCTACTTGTGTATCAAAGGAAGAATGGCATTTCTTCTTTTGAATTTTGTTAGTTTTTTATTTTAAAAATGATTTTTATGAAAACATCTTATAAAGTATTAAAAGTTTTTAGTTTTTTTTATAAATTGAAATACCAATTTTGACATATGTAACATAAATATATATTATTGAAGAATAAAACATAGTCGAAATTACAATTTTAAACTCAGATTTTTCTCAAAGATTTTATTTTCAATCAAAGATTTTCAAACCTTAAGAATTCATCGCCTCTTGTGTTTAAAGTCACTTGTATAACAAGTGGTATTATACCCTAACTCATATTTAAATATTAATCATCTCAGAAGGATGATGACTTCAAACACTTCTTCTAACATGAGAACTATTCTAAATACACCTCCACAGTTAAATGGTGATATGGTTGATTTATGAAAAACTAGATTTAAAATTTTCATTGAAAGTATTAATCTCCTAAATTATGGAAAGTAATAATTAATGGTCCATTTATCTCTACTCACTATGTTAATTGTGAAGTAGTAGATAAACATATTTTTCTTTGGACCAAATAAGACAAGAGAAAGTCCAAAATTGATTTCAAAGTTAAAATCTTCTTTATTATGTATTTTGATGAAAAGCAATTCCTTTATGTCCTTGGTTGTAATTCTACCAAGGAAGTGTTAGACACTCTTGAAATGATCTATGGAGCCTCTTTGTTGGACATCTGTCCAATATGTATGTTGCAGTCGACACAGCCTCACCCCATAGTTCATTTGGGAGATGCTTGCCTTTTAACATGCTTCTCACCATATTCATAATGTTATGTTCTTTCTTTATGAAATACCATTTTGTTAAGAAGTGTATGGTGACACCACCTCATGCACAATTCCTTATTTTATACATAGTATGTCAAAATAAGAAGTGTGTGGTGGCACCACCTCATGCACAATTCCTTATTTTATACATAGTATGTCGAAATCTTTCAACACATACTCTCCACCTCCATCTTTCCTCAGAACCTTGATCTTGTGACCATTCTGTCTTTCGACCATTGCTTTGAATTTGGTGAAAACATCAATCACATCACTTTTCTTCTTGATCAAGTAGTTCCACAATTTTCAACTGTAATCATTAATAAATATAATAAAGTACTTGTTACCTCCAAGTGAATCTACCTGGAGAGAACCAAATACGTCTGAGTAGATTATGTCGAGAGTGGATTTTGGCATGCTTCTTGCATCTTTGATGAAGCTATTACTGTGTTGCTTTACTTGAACACATTATTCACATACTTATTTTGGAATATGGATTTCTAGTAGGCCTGAAACCATGTTCTTCCTCTTCAGATTACTAATGTCATTGAAATTCAAGTGATCAAGTCTATAATGCCATAACCATTCATCTTTGCTAGCTGCAGTTGCTAGGCATTTGTGTTTCATCACATCAAGTTTAATCCTGAAGGTTCTATTTTGAGACATATGAGCCTTCAAGATTAATATGTTTCTCGAGTCGATTACTCACATCATTCCATATTTGATCAATACTTTGTAATTCTTTCGATCAACTGACATACACTTAGCATATTACTCTTCATGCAAGGTATGTACAACACATTGAAAATTATTGGTCGTTTACCATTCTTTCTCCTTATAAGAACATCACAAATACCTTCAGTAGATAGGGTATTATCATTTGCAAATTTTACCTTGTTCTTCCATGAGGGACTGATGTTGATAAACCAATATTTTCTTTCGGTCATGTGTGATGAACATCCTAAGTCGAGATACCATCGATCTTGAATCTTTCTTCTTCTTTTGGTGTGACAGTTAGAATCACACCGTCTTCTGTAAACGTCACATCACTTTCTTGATTTTTCTTACCTCATCAACATTGACTTAAATAATGGCCATATTTTTTATAATTATAGGACTAAATATGACTTTTATCAAGTTTTCTTCCATTAACTCTTTCTCTACCTGCACTACCATCACAATGATTGCCTTGGTTAGAAGATTGTCTCTGATTCGATGAACTACCTTTTTGATAGTTTCCTCTACCATTCGAATTATTGTAACTTCCTATGCCCTGGTTACCATTCCATCTTCCTTTGTCTTTCTTAGTCGACTGAGATTGCAACTCTATTTCGGTCTTCAACTTGCTAGCAGTTATTTCATCCATTCTTTGTTTTTGAGATTCAAGAGTCCCTTGAAGCTCTTCTTTTTTCATACATGAGAAATCCTTCGATTATTTTATGGTTACTACCACTTGATTGGACTTTGGAGATAATGACCACAAAATCTTTGACACTACATATTTTGATGTCAATACTTCTCCACACGTCTTGATTTGATTCACCAGTTTTGTCACTCTAGTAAAGAAATGAGTCACACTTTCATTGTCTTCCATATGAAGCAATTTATACATTCTTTTTTGAGTTTGTATCCTCACCTCCTTCACTTTCTCAGTGCCTCCAAATAATTTTTCCAGGATGTCCCATGCCTCCTTTGCTGAATCCACATCACCAACTTTCTCAAAGTTGTCTGGATCTAAAGATTGATGGATTATAAAGAGAGTCTTCAAATCTTTCTTCTTCAAATTTTTATGTGCAACCTTTTGTTCATCCATAACATTCTCTCTAATTGGTGTTACACCATACTTCATAAGATCGCAAAGATCTTGATAACATAAAATAACCTTCATCTGCTTACACCAATTTTCATAGTTCTTACCATTCAAAATTGGAAGATTCGCCAGAAAATGCCCGTGAGGATGATTCATCGTGATTCAATGCATCTCAAAGATCACACAATTAATGCTCTAGATACTAGATATTAGTCAAACTCCAATCTTGAAGTTAACCAAATCAATCTTGATGAACAAGATTCCTTCTTTCTGATTGAATTGTTCTTCACTCGTTACTCAGGTGAAACAACCATGCCTTGGTTGCAAGGTGATTCTACATTACACATAGAATGACAGAAGAAAACAAAGTAATTGAAAGAAAGAGAAAATGAAACTCTGGAGTTAGAAGAAGAAGAATGTATATTGTGAAAAATTCACTCTAAGTTTTTGATATAATTTGTGTTAATCACAACTATGATTTCAAAATCTACACAATACTTGCTTGTTGCTCACACTTAGTTGTTGCAAATGAAATAGAGTTACTCTCTATTTATATATTATATTACTTGCACTACAAGTAATCTCAATAACTAACTCAACTAAAATTAAGCTAAGTTAACTATTTTGACATTGTCGACTCTTTCGACAATTGTATGCTTCGATTGCATGCTTTGACATGCTATATTTTACTTTCTTGCAAATATAGAAAATATAGACTATGTTCGACACAACCTAATTTCGACGTGTGTCGAATACAGACACACAACTTCGACTTTGACACAAAGAATTACATATGTAGCAGGAATGAGCTCAAGAACCATAGAAGAATAATTATCAACTTCATCAAAAAAAATCATTTGAAGAAGAAGAAGAAAAGGCAACTCTGATAGTTTCATTTGAAAGAACAATCTCGATGGACGAATAATCCTGATTTGTTGTCTGATAACGAAGAAACATTAAAAAATATTTGTTTCGATCAATAAAAAAGATGAAGAAGTTTCGTCTAATAAAATCTTTAAAAAAATATGAGGAATAAGTCTCGACAAACAAAATCTTTCAAGTTTTTATTTTATTTGTTACAAGTGTTTTTTCGTGGTTTAGGATATCTGAGAGAGCTTGTTAATAAAAAGAGAGAGAGATTTTCATGAAAAGAAAAAGATTAATCTTACCGCATTAGCATCTTGCATACGTCATGCATATCTGACTATCTATAGCTATCTTTTTCCCATATGACTTTTCAATCCCCAGCAGCTGCCCTGCACAAAAGCTATTTTGTTCATCCTATACCCAAGTGGAGAATTTCTTTGTGACCTATCTTCACATTTCATTCGTTCCCGATGGGATTTTTGTTGATATTTTAGTATTTAATCCCCCTACCTCGAATGGACGAAAGTCGTTGATATCCGTACATTCAGGTTTGAGAAGATTAAATAGGGGCAACTGTCATACCTTAAAATTCACCATATCCTTCATATTGTTCATCTAGGTCACTAACCCTAATCATCTTCATATCCTTATAGACATTCATTTTATCTGCATGACCATGGTCCAATACAAGAGGACAAGTATCATGGATTCCAAGCTTTGTGCTTGCACCTAGTGGAAACTAGGGTTTCCTTGCAACTTGAGGTGGTCCAACCACCAAAACCTAATCTAAGGGTATCTCTTGAGGCTTGTGTATATACTTGACATTAGTGATTCAACTATGGCTTCTTGGTGAAGCAAAACCCTAATTTGGGATCCTCACTTGATCATGGTATCCCCAAATCCTAATTTATGTCCCATGCCCTGGTGGATGGCCTCCTAACCCTAATTTCATATGATCATTCCTTTGTAGCCTGATTCTTTTGCCTTTCCAAGCTTCACCCAACCCATTATCCATAGTTCATGCTTGTGAATTCTCTTACTTTTGATCCTATAAACTTCATGCTCCCACACGTGCATCATGTGCTTGTATCCTTTGGTTTGTGCCTAAGCACATGTTATGTTATTCCATCCGGTTATCCCCATGCCTAATCTGAGGTTATGTCTTTCTTAGTGCCACTTCATCTGGTTCTTTCAAGTACACGGTTTGTTTCTTTGTTTGGTTTCATCTGGTCAATTTCACTCAAGACCATTGCATGCCATTTTCAATGCTTGGTGCTTAATCCATGGATCTTTAGTTCATGCTTATCATTTGTCCATTCAAGCTTACTAAAGTCTAATATGATTCAATCCAAGTTATGGTCATGTTCGTTGATTCATGATTAGTTATTCATCAAGTGCATCACATAGTTCATTTTAATCCATTACAATCCATTTGCAAGTCATGATTCATTTAATCAATTCTATTCAAATACCATTCATTATATGATCATACAATAGTCATTACAAGCCATTACATATTCATCCTATGAGAAAAATTCAAAAAATGGAAGTTTGGCCAAATGTTGACTTTGGTCAATAGTTGACTTTTGGGTCAACTTTGACCAAAGTCAACCCAATTCCCCCAAAGCCCTAAATTCCCAACCCCTAATCCTAACCCTAATCTTCCATATTGTCGCTCCCTAGGATTTCCCGGATCCAGGTACAAACGCGAAAAAGAGTGGCGAAAGGGAAAAGGATAGAGTCACCAGCTATGTACTTTTATCCCACAAGGAGGGGAAAGGTAGTACTGCATAACCTAGGGGGAACGGATAAAACAAGTCTCGAACCAAAGAAATCTGGGTAAGGGGGCCGGTTACGTGAAGGGAAGGTTATCGCACCCCTTTACGTCTGTGGTACTCCACAGGATCCACGATTGCTAGTCTATGTCTAAAGGTGTGTGTAAAAGTCCTACATGCAATGCGAAAACGGGAAAATCAAAGTAGGGAAAATAAAGAGTTATTGCTCGCACAGACCCTACCCTGCTGCATATGTATCTCAAGAAGGATTGAGAATCAGAGCACCGTAGCTCGACTAATCTATTTCTATTTGTTTTGTGTTTTTTAAGTGAACAACGTCACTGCGTAATCTACCGGATGCTCGACCTTGGGAGACTTACTCGCCTGTAGTAGAAGGAGTCGACGTGTCATTAAGGGAAGATCAAGTTTGTTTGTGTTTTTTAGGAATGCTCATGCAAGAAAGGAAGTCCTAGACGAAGGAACCGTGCTACCTTAGTTGACATGCAAACGAGAGACACGATGTCTAGCAAACCTATGGGGAAACAACAAACGAGTCTCAACGGAGACAACGAAAACTGGAAATGGAATGCCAATCGCTGGTCTTACATCCAACTCCACAAAGCAAATGGGAAACAAACAGCCAATCGCTGGGCTTACATCTGACTCCACAAAACAAGAAACAAACGGGAAACCAAATGCTAATCGCTGGGCTTACATCAGACTCCAAACACACACACAACACTCGGAAACCGAATGCCAATCGCTGGGCTTACATCAGACTCCGAACAAACAACTACAAATGCAAAAGCAAACACAAGCAATCACATCAATCAATTAGCACACGCTATAAACAATCAAGAGGCTCAATCAAAGTTGGGTTTTAGTCAAGGGGTCATATCGACCTTGACAAACAAACCAATACTGTTATGGGTGTTTTTGAGCTCTTAACCCTAACATTAAGAGTTAGGGTGAAGCAGATGAAAGGGAATGAGGGTTATGCCTCATAGCTCTTAACCCGGGCCTGGGTGAGCTTGAATCAATGAAGGTGTGGGGGTCCAGAATGTGGGACCCTACTCCACATGACTGACACTATACAAGATCTAGGGGACGTGTCCAAGAGCCTTAGCACGTAGTGCGAGCATAATGGACGACTCAAACGATTAGCAGGGGACTGGCTACTAGCCCCTTCTATCTGCCAATTGCCTCTTCACTTAGGAGGACTTTAAGTACATGGCACAAATATAAACAAACAAAAACATGGCCTTTTAAGGAGGGCTTCAGACAGGTGCCTGCCAAAAGATGGCAGGACTTCCAGACTACATGGAGAATAGGATGGTTACCTAGGTTGTATGCCAACCACAAGCAAAGCAAAGCAACTCAAGCAATGAGTTAAAGCTACTAAAGTACCTGTGTAAACAACCAAACAATCAGTTTAGTATTCAGATAAAACAATCAACAGACAAACAACAGTGGTTTCCAACAAGCATGCCCAATGCAAGTCAAATGCAACTCAAGAGAGTTCATTTCCAATAGTCCTACAACACAACAAGGTTATTCAACCCAAAATAATTGGCATCTCATGAATTTATATTGCATCAACCACTAGGGATAATAGCTTGAACCTGAAATTCAAAACTCAAAAGATGAGTACAAACCACTAGCACCAAGGCTAGGGTCAAAGGTAAGGCAAAAAGTCAAAATAGCAACCAATTCTCAACATGTAGCATATTTAATCTATCATGAACATGTCATAAAAAGGACCAAGTCAAAAGCATTAAGCAATTCCATGTAATGAAAAAGATAAGGCAAGACACACAACATGATCATCAATTGGACATACAAAGTGAGAAAATGCACATTAAATCAGAAACACATCCAATGATCATTAAATTTTATACACAGGCTCAGCATATTGAACACAAGCATGGTGCAAAAAATTAGAATCAGAAAAGCTCATTTGGCAAGGTAATGAAAATGAATAAGATCAACATCAAATTGTGTGACACACATTGTCACACCATACAATCATGTGTCCCAAACAGAGAAGGAAAATGCCAAAAATGCCAAATAAAATCTCAAACATCCTACTACATGTTAGGAATCCACATATAAAATTTCATGGCAATTGGATCATTATTGAGCATTTCACATCAATTTGAATGAGGCATGTCACATATGCATACATGTTCAAATGAGTCCACACAATCAAAAATCTAGAAGTGGTAAAATCATGAAATCACATCATAAAAATGCTAGACATCTCAAGGATCATGTAGAAAAAAATTGGAAATGATTTGGATCAATATACTATTTGTTATGATTTTTTGGAGTTGGCATGAAATAATGAAAATAAATGGAAACATATTAAAATGATATGAAATGAATTAATAAAATGGAAATGCAGAAGCGTGGATTCGAACAGAGAGTACAGTGGCTATGGGCGCGCCTCTCCCAAATGACATCGTTTAGGCTATGAATAATTAGAATGAAAAAAATGAAATGCGCCCAGGAAGGGATCGAACAGATGAAGCGTGGATTAAAGGCGTTTGCACAGTGTTTTTGAAAGCTTGAACCAGGCAAGCCCTAGGAGGCGGCGCACACGGTGGAAACCACCGTCTTCTTCATGAAGACGGTGGATGAACAGTGACATGCAATAATTTTTTTTTCCAGAATTCACAAAATCATATACCAAATGAAATCTCATGACATGCACAATCCAAATCCACTATTATTTTGGCCTAATTCTTCATAAATCATGCAAATCGAAGAAGAACATTTTTCAACATCAAACTTTAATTTCACATAACTGCATGAATACTCAACCAAATCTCAAGATTCTTATATCAGAATGACCAGGAAGCAAAGATTTATAAGATCATGCACATAAAACAAAGAATTAAGATGCTCGAAAATCCAACCTCTTGAAGATCAATCAATGGCAACAGTAGATTCAGGTGCCTAGCAATGTCCAAATCTCTTCTATCAACCTTGTTATGACTTCTGAAGCACGAATCAACTCTTGGAAGGGCTTGGATCTAGCTCGAAGTTCAATTTCCATTGCCATGTTCTTGAGCTTCATATGCTTAATTCTTCACCAAATTCTGCAAATCAAAGCTTGATCTATACTGAATAATGATCAGAGAACACAAATATGCAAGAAAATCCAGGTGTTATGTGGAAAAAATTTGAATTATGGTGGAGAGAAATTTTGGAGGGAAAGTTTGAATCTAGATCTAGAATGATGAATTCGGAAAATTTTGTTAGGATTAGGGCTTTATATGATATGTTAATCCATTTGCTAATTAGAATTAAGCATGGCTAATGAAAGTTTAGTGAGAAATAAGGTGTAGTGCAAAATTGGAATTTTCACCCCATGCATGCAACATGCACGTGAACAGTACCACATGGCCATGCAATTACACTTAAAATCATCTTATGAACATGTTGGAATGGTTAAAAAACTCATATGATGCACCAAATTCAAATTCATGACTTTCCCTCCAAAATGAGCATGAATAAGCAAATGGTCATGTGATGAAATTTCATGCAATGCCTTGATGGATTTTGAAAATATGAGTCATGACAAGCATTATGCAAAAAGAGGCACTCAATTTGGAGTTTTAGATCAAAAGTTATGGCATTTTGAAGTTCCATGCACACTTGGCAATGATTTGATCATATCTTCTTAACCATTCATCAGATGCTCATGATCTTGGACTTTTTGGAAATAGGAGAGAAAGATCTTCAACTTTCATGTTGGACAAAATTACATTTGAAGCTTCTTTGATGTTGGAAAGTTGAGTTGAATTTGGTCCAAAAACTTGCCATTTTTGGAAACTTGAAATTACAGGTCACTTTCCATTTTGGGAAACTTTTGATCTGGCTTCAAATCCTTCAAGGTATGAGTTTGACATGATGAATAGGCCTCTTTGGGACATGAATGAAGTGTCTCAAACCATTTCTCCATCTCCTAGCCCTCAGTTGACTTGCAGTTGACTTTTATGAGCCTCAGATGACTTGGACATGTACTGATGACTTTGAGCCTTCAACACTTGGTCAAGTTGCTTCAAAATGAACCTTGATTCATATAAGCTCTCTAAAACAACCATAAGGCCTTCATCTCAAGGAAATGCTTTGTCTTTTGCACTGAGGAATTCTCCTGATGCCCATGCCAGTTGAATATGATGCAATGCACTATGCAATGTTAATGTAATGTTAGTAACCTAAAAAATGAAATGAATGCATGAATGGGGGGTGCAAATTTGAGGTGCTACAGCTGCCCCTATTCAATCAACTGGGAACCTGAACGGATGAGAGCAACGGCTGTCAGACCTTCAAGGTGCACAGGGATTGAATACCAAAAGAACCTGGAATTTGCACTCTGCGGGGGATGATCAAAGAAACAGTCGACTTGATATACACTGATATCAAGGAAAGCGGGGCCATTTACCGATGGCGGCTTGAAACAGTCGACTTGATATACACTGACATCAAGGAAAGCGAGGCCATTTACCGATGGCGGCTTGAAAATAGTCGACTTGATATACACTGATATCAAGGAAAGCGGGGCCATTTACCGATGGCGGCTTGAAACACAGTCGACTTGATATACATGGATATCAAGGAAAGCGAGGCCATTTATCGATGGCGGCTTCGACTGGGGAGGAACAGAGGTTTACAGCTGGAACCAGACAAGACGTTTACCGACGACTCTACTAGGGATTCTGATTATTATCAAAGAAAGGATACATGACCAAACATTGACCGATGACTGGGGAAAAGATACACAACCAGACGTCAACGGACGAATGGGAAAAAACTCGACGTTTACCGACATCGAAAGATGATGTTTACCGACACCAAAGAAGAACGACCAGACATTTACCGATAACTGGAAAAAGATACTCAACCAGACGTCAACGGACGAATGGGGAAAAAACTCGACGTTTACCGACATCGAAAGATGATGTTTACCGACACCAAAGAAGAACGACCAGACATTTACCGATGACTGGGAAAGAATCACGATGTTTACGGACACCGAAAGATGATGTTTACCGACACCAAAGAAGAACGACCAGACATTTACCGATGACTGGGAAAGAATCACGATGTTTACCGACACCGAAAGATGGTGTTTACCGACACCAAAGAAGAACAACCATACATTTACCGATGACTGGGAAAGAATCACGATGTTTACCGACACCGAAAAATGGTGTTTACCGACACCAAAGGGAAAGGAGACCCACACGGGGATCAACACGACACCTACTGGTATCGTAAGGATGACATCTACATATGTCAAGACAAGGCCAGACACTTGCCAGGGACTACGCTGGGGAAGTCAAGCTTTCCTTTTACTGATCGGTGAGGAAATAAACCTCTCTGGGGTCTTGTCAATCCTGAATGCTGCCAAGAGCAACCGTTGCAAAGGTGCCATACGAATTGTTGAAAAATGATCCGCCCTTGCTGGGGATATGATCCAATCGGACTTAACACATGTATGCATATGTTTGAGTTTTCTATGGCGTAATGCTCCATATCGAATGGAAATGCTACACGATTTGAGGATGCAATGATTACTATATGCAAGATGCACATGATAGAAACTCCTACTGGGAGAGCGGATGATCGCTCTGCTGAGCACACGATCTCTGATTCGATCTACCAACTCTATAGGGAGACGCAATAACTCCGTTGCGGGTGCTTTGCTGATCTGACATTCTCGGAACGGCAGAGAGACCAACTCGACTGGGGAGTCATCTGTTGGGAAAACACCAACCTCTCAATCATGCTGAGGAAACACCAACCTTCCCATCGGGCTGGGGAAAAGCACTGCTGCTGGGGGAAGGATAATCCTCACTGGGGACGACTCCACTGAACCCGATCCGCTTGGGGAATCCACTGGGGATAAACAAACAATGCAAACATCCGTTGGGGAAACTACTAACTTCAGACTTGCTAGGGAAAAACATTCTCAACCCTGCTGGGGAAACCGCAAACTCAACCCTGCTGGGGATTACAGCACTTCAGACCTGGCTGCTGAGGAACACACTATCCACAGACATCTCCGCTGGGGAAACAATCACCTTCAGCCTCGCTGGGGAACTAACAATCATCAAACTTGCTGGGAAAGGGGCAACCTTCAGGCTTGCTGGAAAGAACAGCCTCAACCCTGTTGGGGATTGCAATCAACTTCAGGCCTGACTGCCAAGGCAACACTGATCTTGAAACTGCTGGGGAGACAAGTTCTGAACTTGCTTTAGACGACCCAACTTCTCGCACTACTGGACAGTGCTGAAACACCTTTGAACAAACTGTGGCTTGTCTGCTTTAGCCAACAATCAAAGATAGTAACCTGCGAAACAGCAAGACATACATGCCCCAGGGGATTGCATAGACAAGATACACCCAAGTGTACTCAACATTCAAAATGATTTTCAAATGTATTATCTTTCAGCACATTATTGTCTAGCCTTCATGTTTTTAGATGCAATGTTTATCAAAAATTCGGACGTTTTTGCAAACAAAACAGTAAAATAAAACAAGAGAGCAATTTAACTGAATAACAACTTTTATTGATTGAAAATGGGCCTATAAAGGCGAATACATCAGGAAGCAATTCCTAGGAAGAGGTAATTGCGCCAAATCAGGAAATAAACTATCCTATTGGCAATGTGAACACGGCATCCACTATTTTCCAATTCTGGTATGACTCACAGCCCCTCAATTTTCTCCCAAATTCCTTGCTTTCTGAGCAGAATGATTGGACCGATCATATCCTTCGAGATGGTAGACGTTGAAGCGCGATGAAGTAGAGATAACTCAGACTGTAGTCTTCGCTTTAATCCCTCTTTTGTCTGGATCGCCTTTTCAGGTTTTCAATCCACCGGGATACCCATTTTTGCCTAAGCCGCCTTTGCAGGTTTTCGACTTACCGGGTGTACATATTCTTTTCATTCTTTATCCCTAACTTTTGCCTGAACCTTTTTCTTTTTCTTTTCGGTTCGCCGGGATGGCCTTTTTTGCCTGGACTCTTTTATTCTTTTCGTCCAACGGGTCAATTTATGCGAAGTATTTTTTGACTACGTCTGAGTTCACAGGGGACGGAAAATCTTCACCATCCATAGTTGTTAGCATCAAGGCTCCACCAGAGAAAACCTTCTTAACAACATATGGACCTTCGTAATTCGGAGTCCACTTGCCCCTGTTATCTGTACCGAGAGGAAGGATCCTCTTCAAAACTAAATCACCTGTCTGATAGCTTCGAGGACGCACTTTCTGATCAAAGGCCTTCTTCATCCTTCTCTGATACAATTGCCCATGGCACACGGCTGCTAACCGCTTCTCTTCGATAAGGCTCAACTCATTAAACCTTGTCCGAATCCACTCAGCTTCGTCTAGCTTGACATCCAGCAAGACTCTCAGAGAAGGAATCTCCACTTCAACAGGTAGGACTGCCTCCATACCATACACAAGGGAGTAAGGGGTTGCCCCGGTTGACGTGCGTACTGAGGTACGGTACCCATGCAAAGCGAAAGGCAACATCCCATGCCAATCCTTGTACGTCACGACCATCTTCTGCACAATCTTCTTAATGTTCTTGTTTGCCGCCTCTACAGCGTCATTCATCTTTGGTCTGTAAGGAGAAGAATTGTGGTGTTCAATCTTGAAATCCTTGCAAAGCTCTTTCATCATCTTATTATTGAGATTCGAACCATTGTCAGTGATGATCCTCTCAGGAACCCCATAACAACAGATAATCTCCTTCTTAAGGAACCGGGCAACCACTTGCTTGGTGACATTAGCATAGGAAGCTGCTTCCACCCACTTGGTGAAGTAATCAATTGCGACCAGGATGAAGCGATGTCCATTAGAAGCAGTAGGTTCAATCTTCCCAATCATATTGATGCCCCACATCGCGAACGGCCAAGGCGAATTCATGACATTCAGAGGGCTTAGTGGTACATGCACCTTATCTGCATAAATCTGACATTTATGGCACTTCCGAGCGTATTTGAAACAATCGGATTCCATAGTCATCCAGTAATAACCGGATCTTAACAACTTCTTGGACATTGCATGACCACCAGCATGGGTACCAAAAGATCCTTCGTGCACTTCTTGCATTAACATGTCTGCTTCGTGTCTATCCACGCATCTGAGCAGAACCATGTCAAAGTTCCTCTTGTACAGCACATCATCTTGATTCAAATAAAAGCTTCCAGCTAGCCTTCTCAGGGTCTTCTTGTCGTTCTTCGACGCTCCTTCAGGGTACTCCTGGCATTTGAGGAAATTCTTAATATCATAGTACCACGGCTTATCATCAACAACAGACTCGGCTGCAAACACATACGCAGGCCTCTCGAGTCGATTCACAGCAACGTGTGGCACATGATTATGCCAATGAACTTTGATCATAGAAGACAAAGTAGCCAAGGCATCAGCCATCTGATTTTCATCTCGGGGTACATGATACAACTTCACTGTCTTGAAGAAAGTCAGGATCCTTCTGGTGTAATCTCTGTAAGGAATCAAATGCGTCTGATGAATATTCCAGTCTCCATTGACTTGGTTAATCACTAGAGCGGAATCTCCATAGATGTCCAGAGTCTTGATCCTCAGATCGATGGCTTCCTCAATCCCCATGATATAAGCCTCGTACTCAGCCTCGTTGTTGGTTACTTCAAAAGTCAACCTGGCAGAAAAAGGTAAGTGCGCACCTTTAGGATTGATGAGTACTGCCCCAACACCGTTTCCATTCACGTTAACCGCCCCATCAAACATCAGTGTCCACTTGTCATCAGGATCCGGTCCTTCCTCGACAAGAGGCTCTTCACAATCTTTCATCTTTAGATACATGATGTCTTCATCAGGGAATTCAAACATCATCGGCTGATAATCATCAAACGGTTGCTCGGCAAGGTAGTCAGACAGAATACTACCCTTGATGGCCTTCTGCGACGTGTACTGGATATCATACTCAGTTAGAATCATCTGCTAACGAGCTACACGGCCAGTGAGAGCTGGCTTTTCAAAGATGTACTTCACTGGATCCATCTTAGAAATCAATAAGGTAGTATGGTTCAACATATACTGTCTCAGTCGGCGAGCAGCCCATGCCAAAGCACAACAAGTTTTCTCGAGTTGCGAATATCTTATTTCACAGTCGGTAAACTTTTTGCTAAGGTAGTATATAGCATGCTCTTTTCGACCAGACTCGTCATGCTATCCCAATACACACCCCATCGAGTTCTCAGTCACTGAAAGGTACATTATCAAAGGCCTCCCAGGAACTAGAGGTATGAGGATTGGAGGTTTCTGCAAATACTCTTTTATCTTATCAAAAGCTTTCTGACAATCATCGTTCCACCTGATTGCTTGATCTTTTCTTAGCAATTTGAATATCGGTTCACACGTGGTAGTTAGGTGAGATACGAACCGTGCAATGTAGTTCAATCTCCCTAAAAACCCACGAACCTGCTTTTCCGCTCTTTGTTCAGGCATCTCTTGAATAGCTTTTACTTTTGCTGGATCAACCTCAATCCCTTTCTCACTGACAATGAAACCCAACAGCTTTCCGGATCTCACTCCAAACGTACACTTGTTCGGATTCAGCCTCAGTTTGAATTTTCTCAGCCTTTCAAATAACTTCTGCAAGTTTACCAGGTGCTCCTCTTCTGTCTGCGACTTCGCAATCATATCATCCACGTACACTTCAATTTCTTTGTGCATCATGCCATGAAAGAGAGTCGTCATAGCCCTCTGATAGGTAGCACCGACATTCTTCAGCCCAAATGGCATCACCTTATAACAAAACATGCCCCAAGGTGTAATGAATGTCGTCTTTTCCATGTCTTCTGGCGCCTTCTTGATCTGATTATAGCCAGAAAATCCATCCATGAAAGAGAAAACTGAGGATTGAGCAGTGTTATCAACCAATACATCAATGTGAGGTAATGAGAAGTCATCTTTTGGACTGGCTCTATTTAAATCCCGGTAATCGACACACATTCTGACTTTGCCATTCTTCTTCGGCACGGGTACGATGTTGGCCACCCAAGGGGGATAGTTGGTAACTGCCAGAAAACCCGCATCCAACTGCTTCTGAACTCCTCTTTGATCTTGACAGCCATATCAGGACTAGTTCTGCGAAGCTTCTGCTTTACCGAAGGACAATCTTCTCTGAGAGGTAGCCTGTGTACCACGATATCTGTATCCAACCCAGGCATATCCTGATACGACCATGCGAATATCTCAACATATTCTCGCAGCATCTCGATCAGCCCTCTCTTGACATTTTCCTTCAAAGCAGCCCCTATCTTGATCTCTTTCTTGGCGTCCACAGTACCAAGGTTAATAATCTCCAACTCTTCCTGATGAGGTTGGATGACCCTTTCCTCCTGTTTCAATAATCTGACCAATTCTTTGGAGAGTTCACAATCTTCCTCACTCTCCTCTTCAACTTGGTAAATGGGATTATCAAAATCATACTGAGCCATAACAAAACTGTTTTTAGTAGAGTCCGCAAGATCGATTCTGCATGTTTAATGCTTTGTTTTAGAAAAGAGTTCAAGAAAGTCACAAAAACAAAAAACATTGCCATCTTTATTGTTTTGAAAATGAAAACAAAAACAGAAAGACAGTGAGCACAAGATTTGATTGCAAAACGTCCTTTATTAATGATAATCATTGAAAACATGATGTGACCCTACAATGAACCACTACGTCCCGGGCAGAACGTAAGGTTTTGTGCAGAATGAAAAACAAAAGAAAATTACTCTGTTTGAAGAGTAACTTGGACCATTTCTTCGGCTGTCCAATTGTTCACCATCTCCCCTGGAGCACACGGGCGCACCCAGTTGTCCACTTCACAGTCATTGTCACCGTCTTCACTGCCTGCTGCAAAGACGTCACCATGATTCATCAACCCAACGCTGGTGAAGGTACTCGGCCCTTTCTGAACACCCTGCTTTGACTGAAGCAGCTGATAACCAATACCAAATTTTCCCTCCTTGACGAGCATGTCAATCATCTTTCCCCAGCCTTCTACACTGCCTGAGTTAACAACCTCCAAAGCTTGCTTGTATGACGCAATCGAGGCACCTGGCTTCTTCTGCTCGACAAAAGCCACCTTCTCAATAGCGATGGTCTCGAAAGCTTGGCACAGAGTTTCGTGGATCTCGCCATCCATCTCTACATAATTGAAGGAAGATAGATGACTCACAAGAATGTCCTCCTCGCCACACACAGTCACAACCTGACCATTCCATACATACTTCAGCTTCTGATCGAGAGTTGACGACACTGCTCCAGCCCCATGTATCCAGGGACGCCCCAATAAACAACTATATGCTGGTTGAATATCCATCACATAGAAGACAATATCAAATACCTCCGGGCCAATCTTCACAGGCAATGTGACTTCTCCAAAAACAGATCGCTTGGATCCATCAAAAGCACGGACAATGAGATCACTCGGAGTGAGGACAACCCCTTCAACATCCAACTTGCTCAGAACCCTCTTGGGCAACACATTCAAAGAAGAGCCAGTATCAACCAACACATGCGACAACACTGCGCCTTTACACTCCATGGTGATATGCAGAGCTCTGTTATGGTTGCGACCCTCAGGTGTTAGATCCAGATCTGTGAACCCCAAACCATGTCTCGTGCTCACATTCGCAATAACACCCTCGAGTTGGTTCACCGAAATCTCTTGAGGCACGTAAGCCAGATTTAACATCTTCAGCAAGGCGTTACGGTGTGCCTCAGAGCACAATAACAATGAGAGGATAGAAATCTTCGACGGAGTCTGGTTCAGTTGGTCCACAATCTTATAATCACTTTTCTTAATGATCTTCATGAACTCCTTCACATCCTTCTCAAAGGAACCCTCAGGCGCCTCTTTCTGCAGAGGTCCTTCTTCAACCACAGCTTGCTTACCTTTAGCTTTGGCAAGAGCCTCAGTATTGCTATCCCTCAGAGTCTGTGGTGCAAACAGACGACCGCTTCTAGTGAACCCTCCAGGTCCTCCCACATTGTCCACAGCCGGACCAACAGTTACAGGAGTTCTATTTGGCACACCAACTGTTACTGGAGCTTGATTCACTGGTCTGATTTGACTTTCCGACCTTCTGTTGTTGCGGAAAGCATTGTCATACCTCCACGGAACTGCTCTACCATTCTCAACAGGTCTTCTACCGGAAGCAACAATGGTGACAGGAGTACCAACCGTCACTGGAGCAAATATAGTTACAGGGGTACCAACAGTTACGGGCGCATTAACAGTTCTTGGAGCACGTCCAGGACCCTCGGACGGTTTAAAGTAAATAGTGACAGTTGATACCTCCCCACGATCTTTTACAGCCTGGCTAAACTGTAGGCAACCATCATCAATCAAACCCTAGATACCTCTTCTCAACTTTTCACAACCATTCTCGTGTTCATCACAATTTGAACAACTTTCATCACAACCCGGGAACACTCCCCCTTTCAACAGACGCTCTTTTACCATTAGCAACGACGTCTGAACCTCATCAACACTGACTACCAAATCCACAGCTTCCTCGCCTTCCACATTGTTCACCCTGGGCCCACCATGTTGAGGCATAGGGTTGTTCACAACATTCGGAACAGGAGAAAAGTTGATTGTTTTGGCATCAATCAAATCCTGGACCTTATGATGGAAAGCCCGGCAATTCTCAATATGATGCCCCGGTGCACCAGAATGAAAGTCACAACGGACATTGGCATCATACCCAACAGGTATCTTTGTCAACGGAGCCATGGTGCGAAGCTCAATAAACCCCACCCTGAGCAATTCAGGAAGCAATTCAGCATATGTCATCGGCAACGGATCAAAACGACGATCCGGCATTCTCTGTCTCGGCTGAAACTGGCGTTGTTATTGTTGTTGTTGTTGTGGCGGTCGTCTCTGTTGTTGTTGAGGCTGAGTTGTTGGGATGGTCATAGCAGCAACCTGACGATATTGTCCTCTGTTCGTATTCCTCCGATGGTGCACAGCATTAGTCTCACCCTCCCTCCTTCGGGGTGCCCCAGAATATGGTTTCTTCGAACTTGAAGATGAAGAACTAGAATCCTGAATCTTCCCTGCTTTAATAAGGCTTTCAGTCCTCTCTCCGCAGATAACCACATCAGAAAAGCTACCGAACGGGAAACTTCCCATACGGTCCATAAACACTCCTTGCAGCGTTCCAATGAACATATCTGTGAGCTCTCTCTCTAACATAGGAGGTTGCACTCTTGCAGCTAACTCACGCCATCTCTTGGCGTACTCTTTGAAGCTTTCACCAGACTTTTGGAACAAGCTTTGCAGTTGGGTTCTGCTCGGAGCCATATCCATGTTGTGCTTATACTGCCTCAAGAAGGCTTCACCCAGATCTCTCCAGCTTCTAACAGAATCTCTCTTCAACTCCATGTACCAATCCAAAGACGCTCCAGACAAGCTGTCCTGGAAAAAGTACATCCACATCTTCTCGTCTTCAGTGTGTGCAGAGATCTTTCTGTAGTAAGCCTGCACATGGGTGCGAGGACAAGAAGTCCCATTATATTTGTCAAAGGATGGCGCCTTGAATTTGTAAGGGATCCTCAGCCCATCAACCAAGCCCATATTGGTTACATCAAATCCCAAAGAGTTCTGACACTCCATGGCACGGATCTTCTCAGCAAGGGCATCCACTTTCCTATCCCTCTCTTCAGTTCTTCCAACCTCATCATCATCACTGAGGAGAGTGAACATATCCTCTTGTCTATCAACCAACGGAGCAGGATGGCGAACCGGAGCATGGGCCACTCTAGCATTAACAGTCTCTGCAGCAATAGGTTGTCCATTGATTCTGATACCCCTCAATTCATCACCCACAGCATAATTATTAACGGGAATGGTAGCAGCAACATTGTCATTAACAGGGGCTCCTTCCGGCGAGTTACGGTTGACAGGTGGAATCACGGCTTCCTGTCTCTGGGCTAAAGCTCGGAGCTCCTCTTGACCTTGAATGACCCCTTGCATCATGCTCATAAACTGGGCCATGTTAGCTCTCATCTCTGCCAACTCAGCTTGAACTTGATCCATACTTCTCTGTTGATTCAATCTGGTTGCGTAGCGGTGCGGACGATGATCAGCAATCCTGCCTAAAACAGGAACCAGAATGAGAAACCTCCTCAAGAACACCTGTAATGCAAGAATGATATGTGTATGATGCGTATGATGCGTATGTTGTTTATCATGAATGATCCTGAAAAGGATATACATATGTGGGTTAACTTTTTTCCCTTTTTTTTATGCACTATTTTTTTCCGAAAATAAACATGCTATGATGCAGAATGCAGGAGCCATGGCAAGTTGGCTGAGTATCACAAGTCATAGGATCAGAACTTCGGCATCAGAACCCACAGTCATCAACAGAACAAGCCATCTTCTGAACAAGTACCAACAGATTCAACCCGGGGATCTGAAATAAACGGAACCCGTTGATAGATACCACGGACAAACCTCTGGCGTCCAGAAATAAAGACCCATAAACCCAACTGAACCATAGTCACCATCACAGAATCACTGACGGAACCTGTACTGTAGGAATCAGACCCTCCCCTCACAGGTGAATTCTAACAAGGTCATCTTAAGGCGGATAATGGTCTCGACAATCGGGCAAGATACTCAACGGGTTTGCCCTTTTGGGTGTGCCGTTGTAGCTCTCATAAGATCGTCTAAACCAAAGATCCGGGAAAGAACGGTCACCGAAGTCAACAGCTCAAATGAGGTAACCCAACCAGAGTGGATACTCCATAGAGGAAGAGCTCTCTCAAAAGAACCTCGTACGGCTTGTGGTATGTCACGTCGCCAAAAACATGTTGACCTAACATGAGAGGCAACATGAGACCACGCTAATCCTAGGTGTATACTCGGGCCTGGGTTTTAGCCCCACTCAGAACACCCACCCCAAATCAGAGGAACCAACCTGTACAGACAACACAATGATAATATGATGCATGCAAACAGATATGCACAGAGGATGCAATGCAAGCAGATAAGTATGCAAAGCAACAAATAAATAACACACAATAGACAGTAAATAAACAAACACTAGGAAAGGCCCGCTAGGGAACAAATATTCCCCAGCAGAGTCGCCAGTTGTCGCTCCCTAGGATTTCCCGGATCCAGGTACAAACGCGAAAAAGAGTGGCGAAAGGGAAAAGGATAGAGTCGCCAGCTATGTACTTTTATCCCACAAGGAGGGGAAAGGTAGTACTGCATAACCTAGGGGGAACGGATAAAACAAGTCTTGAACCAAAGAAATCTGGGTAAGGGGGTCGAGTACGTGAAGGGAAGGTTATCGCACCCCTTCACGTTTGTGGTACTCCACATGATCCACGATTGCTAGTCTATGTCTAAAGGTGTGTGTAAAAGTCCTACATGCAATGCGAAAACGGGAAAATCAAAGTATGGAAAATAAAGAGTTATTGCTCGCACAGGCCCTACCCTGCTGCATACGTATCTCAAGAAGGATTGAGAATTAGAGCACCGTAGCTCGGCTAATCTATTTCTATTTGTTTTGTATTTTTTAAGTGAACAACGTCACTGCGCAATCTACCGGATGCTCGACCTTGGGAGACTTACTCGCCTGTAGTAGAAGGAGTCGACGTGTCATTAAGGGAAGATCAAGTTTGTTTGTGTTTTTTAGGAATGCTCATGCAAGAAAGGAAGTCCTAGACGAAGGAACCGTGCTACCTTAGTTGACATGCAAACGAGAGACACGAGGTCTAGCAAACCTATGGGGAAACAACAAACGAGTCTCAACGGAGACAACGAAAACTGGAAATGGAATGTCAATCGCTGGTCTTACATCCAACTCCATAAAGCAAATGGGAAACAGACAGCCAATCGCTGGGCTTACATCTGACTCCACAAAACAAGAAACAAACGGGAAACCGAATACCAATCGCTGGGCTTACATCAGACTCCAAACACACACACAACACCGGGAAACCGAATGCCAATCGTTGGGCTTACATCAGACTCCAAACAAACAACTACAAATGCAAACGCAAACACAAGCAATCACATCAATCAATTAGCACACGCTATACACAATCAAGAGGCTCAATCAAAGTTGGGTTTTAGTCAAAGGGTCATATCGACCTTGACAAACAAACCAATACTGTTATGGGTGTTTTTGAGCTCTTAACCCTAACATTAAGAGTTAGGGTGAAGCAGATGAAAGGGAATGAGGGTTATGCCTCATAGCTCTTAACCCGGGCCTGGGTGAGCTTGAATCAATGAAGGTGTGGGGGTCCAGAATGTGGGACCCTACTCCACATGACTGACACTATACAAGATCTGGGGGACGTGTCCAAGAGCCTCAGCACGTCGTGCGAGCATAATGGACGATTCAAACGATTAGTAGGGGACTGGCTACTAGCCCCTTCTATCTGCCAATTGCCTCTTCACTTAGGAGGACTTTAAGTACATGGCACAAATATAAACAAACAAAAACATGGCCTTTTAAGGAGGGCTTCAGACAGGTGCCTGCCAAAAGATGGCAGGACTTCCAGACTACATGGAGAATATGATGGTTACCTAGGTGGTATGCCAACCACAAGCAAAGCAAAGCAACTCAAGCAATGAGTTAAAGCTACTAAAGTACCTGTGTAAACAACCAAACAATCAGTATAGTATTCAGATAAAACAATAAACAGACAAACAACAGTGGTTTCCAACAAGCATGCCCAATGCAAGTCAAATGCAACTCAAGAGAGTTCATTTCCAATAGTCCTACAACACAACAAGGTTAGTCAACCCAAAATAATTGGCATCTCATGAATTGATATTGCATCAACCACTAGGGATAATAGCTTGAACCTGAAATGCAAAACTCAAAAGATGAGTACAAACCACTAGCACCAAGGCTAGGGTCAAAGGTAAGGCAAAAAGTCAAAACAGCAACCAATTCTCAACATGTAGCATATTTAATCTATCATGAACATGTCCTAAAAAGGACCAAGTCAAAAGCATTAAGCAAGGCCGTGTAATGAACAAGATAAGGCAAGACACACAACATGATCATCAATTGGACATACAAAGTGAGAAAATGCACATTAAATCAGAAACACATCCAATGATCATGAAATTTTATACACAGGCTCAGCATATTGAACATAAGCATGGTGCAAAAAATTAGAATCCGAAAAGCTCATTTGGCAAGGCAATAAAAATGAATAAGATCAACATCAAATTGTGTGACACACATTGTCACACCATACAATCATGTGTCCCAAACAGAGAAGGAAAATGCCAAAAATGCCAAATAAAATCTCAAACATCCTACTACATGTTAGGAATCCACATATAAAATTTCATGGCAATTGGATCATTATTGAGCATTTCACATCAATTTGAATGAGGCATGTCACATATGCATACATGTTCAAATGATTCCACACAATTAAAAATCCAGAAGTGGTAAAATCATGAAATCACATCATAAAAATGCTAGACATCTCAAGGATCATGTAGAAAAAAATTGGAAATGATTTGGATCAATATACTATTTGTTATGATTTTTTGGAGTTGGCATGAAATAATGAAAATAAATGGAAACATATTAAAATGATATGAAATGAATTAATAAAATGGAAATGCAGAAGCGTGGATTCGAACAGAGAATACAGTGGCTATGGGCGCGCCTCTCCCAAACGACATCGTTTAGGCTATGAATAATTAGAATGAAAAAAATGAAATGCGCGCAGGAAGGGATCGAGCAGGTGAAGCGTGGATTAAAGGCGTTTGCACAGTGTTTTTGAAAGCTTGAACCAGGCAAGCCCTAGGAGGCGGCGCACACGGTGGAAACCACCGTCTTCTTTATGAAGACGATGGATGAACAGTGACATGCAATAATTATTTTCCAGAATTCACAAAATCATATACCAAATGAAAGCTCATGACAGGCACAATCCAAATCCATTATTATTTTGGCCTAATTCTTCATAAATCATGCAAATCGAAGAAGAACATTTTTCAACATCAAACTTTAATTTCACATAACTCCATGAATACTCAACCAAATCTCAAGATTCTTATATCAGAATGATCAGGAAGCAAAGATCTATAACATCATGCACATAAAACAGAGAATTAAGATGCTTGAAAATCCAACCTCTTGAAGATCAATCAATGGCAGCAGTAGATTCAGGTGCCTAGCAATGTCCAAATCTCTTCTATCAACCTTATTATGACTTCTGAAGCACGAATCAACTCTTGGAAGGGCTTGGATCTAGCTCAAAGTTCAATTTCCATTGCCATGTTCTTGAGCTTCATATGCTTAATTCTTCACCAAATTCTGCAAATCAAAGCTTGACCTATACTGAATAATGATCAGAGAACACAAATATGCAAGAAAATCCAGGTGTTATGTGGAAAAAATTTGAATTATGGTGGAGAGAAATTTTGGAGGGAAAGTTTGAAACTAGATCTAGAATGATGAATTCTGAAAATTCTGTTAGGATTAGGGCTTTATATGATATGTTAATCCATTTGCTAATTAGAATTAAGCATGGCTAATGAAAGTTTAGTGAGAAATAAGGTGAAGTGCAAAATTGGAATTTTCACCCCATGCATGCAACATGCACGTGAACAGTACCACATGGCCATGCAATTACACTTAAAATCATCTTATGAACATGTTGGAATGGTTAAAAAACTCATATGATGCACCAAATTCAAATTCATGATTTTCTCTCCAAAATGAGCATGAATGAGCAAATGGTCATGTAATGAAATTTCATGCAATGCCTTGATGGATTTGGAAAATATGAGTCATGACAAGCATTATGCAAAAGAGGCACTCAATTTGGAGTTTTAGATCAAAAGTTATGGCATTTTGAAGTTCCATGCACACTTGGCAATGATTTGATCATATCTTCTTAACCATTCATCAGATGCTCATGATCTTGGACTTTTTGGAAATGGGAGAGAAAGATCTTCAACTTTCGTGTTGGACAAAATTTCATTTGAAGCTTATTTGATATTGTAAAATTGAGTTGAATTTGGTCCAAAAACTTGCCATTTTTGGAAACTTGAAATTACATGTCACTTTCCATTTTGGGAAACTTTTGATCTGGCTTCAAATCCTTCAAGGTATGAGTTTGACATGATGAATAGGCCTCTTTGGGACATGAATGAAGTGTCTCAAACCATTTCTCCATCTCCTAGCCCTCAGTTGACTTGTAATTGACTTTTATGAGCCTCAGATGACTTGGACATGTACTGATGACTTTGAGCCTTCAACACTTGGTCAAGTTGCTTCAAAATGAACCTTGATTCATATAAGCTCTCTAGAACAACCATAAGGCCTTCATCTCAAGAAAATGCTTTGTCTTTTGCACTAAGGAATTCTCCTGATGCCCATGCCAGTTGAATATGATGCAATGCACTATGCAATGTTAATGTAATGTTAGTAACCTAAGAAATGAAATGAATGCATGAATGGGGGGTGCAAATTTGAGGTGCTACACATATCCTATTTTGATTTTTGATTGGCCATTTTACATAATGCTTCATACTCCATTTGGGTGTCATGTAACCTTAGTTCAACAGCGATCATGCCATAAGCCTCCATGGAACCATGACCTACATGAGCTGCAAAAGAAACCATGAAATGCAACATGTACTAAGTCAGAAATGCATAGGTAAATCAAGACCACATGAATCAATACATACATGAGTAATATGATACACATGTTGTGGGAAGCAAACCATGTTATGATGCACAAGCCAAGACACAAAATGAGCCAAGTAAAAACTGCTACAAACCATGAGACAATGGACTGTTGCACCAATTAGAATGTGCAAACTAGAATGAGTGAGTAATATGATACATATGTTGCATAATACAAGTCATGAATGTAATGCAATCCTAAAATAGAACTCATAGCAGACCAAATCAAGACTTGTTGCACAAGCCAGAACCACTTGCAGAAAACAATGATCAAAGCTGCAAGACCTATTGCAAAATAAAACCATGAGCACTGGCCTATAACATAAATAAGCCAATAATCAGAATTATAACAGACCAAGTTAGTTCTGCATTACCAAGCATAAGGAAAAACATACATGCTACAATTCAGTATGCCAAACCATGATTCACAACCTAACATATTCATAAAGCATTAATGCCTATCACAACTAACATTCAACTTAACCAAGCCAATCACAACCTGAACAAGCCATCATTCACAACTATCATTCAATTAACATAACTAAACCACAAGCCAATGAACCTTCCTGCATCAACATGATGCATACAATACATAATGTCATGATGCAGAATTTAAACCATGCCAATTACAAGTCAGTAGGATTGAGGTTTAAAAGGATCAATTCACAACAGGTCAGAATATCATACACAAGCATCAATAACACAAAGCAACCTAGCTAGGCATATTCACAAACTAATTGAACACAACCAATTTAATTGCCTAACTGAACCTAGCCTAGGGATCCACAAAATCCAAACTGAATAACTAACTGTATTGCCTCGAATTCCATAATTCCCAACAAACTTCTCTAACTACATTTCAGAATCCCCATACATAACCACCTATAAATAGAATCCAATCATTATCTGAAATGTGGCTCGAATCATTTCATTCTTAGACCATGTATCATCATCATAGAAGCTCACACAAACTCTCCTTCATTCTCTCACTCTCAAGCCACAACCTCCACCATTTCTCACTCAACTCTCTCTGAACCATTCAACATAATTCAATTACCCTCTCAATCATATCCAAAACCTCACATTCACAATCATCAGAACCTTCAATCTCACCACTATCAATTCAATACCTCATCACTCAAATTCATTCAATAACTTTTCAGAAGAAGAATCCAGAAGAAGGTCAACAAAAGAAGATTTAGAATTTGACAACAGAAGAAGGATATTCTTATTCATTACCTGGAAGTAAATATTTCTTCATCGTCGTCACCTTTATCACCTCCAGCAAGGTAATTCCAAAACCTTCGTTTTTCTCTGATTTCTTATCACAAGAATATAGAGGGAAGCTAGGGGAATCAGAGCCCTAATCCCCTTGGCTCTGATTCTTTGAGGGGACCATTTAATTTAGGTTTGAGTATCTAGGGTTTTTAAGGGGATTGGGTTCGGTTAGGGACTTAGGATCATATTTTCAGGAAATTGGTTAGAGATTCCTGGAGAGCATGAGAAGGTGAACATGATGGTGAGTCCAATTTAGGGTTTTGATGGCCACCACCGCTGGAGGCGATTTCCGGTGTAGTGGTCCACGGTGGCTCGCTGTTGATTCATGACTGAGCTGTTTATTCTTCTTGGCGCGTGTTTGAAGCTCCATTTTTTTAAATTCAACTAGTCTCCACTTTCATTTGGCTACATGTGCTTTTGGTTGTTGATTTATTTCATCACATGTGCCAAATTCATCCATTGCCTTGGTGATTCTGAATGGGCTGAGTAGGTTGGGCATAACATGAATCCACCATCATTACTCATGTTCACATACCACACCCCCTATGACCAAAGTCTGAATTGTAATGGGCCTAACACCCAGGGCCCATGCGCCTTTTGCTCTCCTGCACCATCCATTCCAACAATGCACCTCTGGCCCAATCTCTTTTTATTTATTGTTTGTTTTGTTATTTTTCATTTCTTAATTTTTGTTCTTAATTCTTGATTGTTGATTTTAATTGATTATCATGAGCAGAAAATGAATAAAAATAATTTTGATTTTAATTGTCCATTTATATTTTTAATTAGATTAGGATTAGATTGAATTTAGGTTTTTGTTTTGTTAATCAAACTAGAAAATACTTTAAAAAATACTTGATTATCCATGTTAATCTTTGATTTGTGTGATCCATAATTTTTGACAATTAACCTATTTTGTTTAATTAGGATTAAATCATTTTTATTCCATTTCAATACCATATACCATATCCATGCATTTGTTTGATTTTAATTTCATTTTAATGATGATATATGTTGATTGTCATTATTGAATCCAAATTGAAAATGATATTTCAATTTGATATAATGTGTTAGCATGTCCATTTATTTCACCATGATCTCCATATCCATATCATCACATCATTTCATCATAGCATTTCACGATTCATTTTGTATTATCATTTTAATTCTATTTGGTTCATATTGTTTAACTAACCTCATTTGTATGTTTGTGTCCACATGTGAATTTGAGCTTCAAGTGTTATTCAACCTATCCCATTTCCTTTAACTTATTCAATTAACTTGTATTGTGTGAAGTATCATGTCACTTGTATGTTTTAGGCATGGTACATAGTTTGTAATCTTGTCTAATTTTCTTTCCATTTTCCATTTATGTTGTAATGCTTACATCCCCCCATAGTGGGTCATATGCCCCCCTCCCCATGAAGATGTAATAGTCAAGGCTTATTATTTTATTAGTTTATCATGCATGCTAACTAAAAAGATAAAAACAAACGATAAAAATAAAGCATTTCAAAAGAAACAAAGGTACTTGATCCAACGTCAAGTTGTTTTCCAAATTAAAACTCACATTATTTCAACGCAAATGCTTGATCCAATATCAAGCATCTCTCACCCATTCCATGATCCATGATTGATCTCTCTCTATTCACTTCTTAATCTCATTTTATCTCTCTCCTCCACTCTTTCCCACACACTTTCATAAATAAACTCAAACACTTAATCCAACGTCAAGTGCCTTTTTCAAAACTTTTTCATAACAAACTAGAATGCAAAAATCGGGTGTACATGTTTGTACACAGCATTCAAGTACTTGGGTTGTCGACCATACCTAGCTTGAGGACTCGACACTTGACTCCCCCCTTAAAACATCTAATGATTCAAACAAGTTCAATCTAGGTAATATGAGGGAGAAAAAGGGTAGTTAGGATACCATTGTCCTCTCGACGTCCAAGTATTCTGATTGTTGGTTATACTTATTCAAGGGTCAGATACTCGTCTCCTTCTAAGTTCTAATTATTAGACTTTCCAAACTCTTTTTACAAATCAAATCTCTTTTGGACGAAAAAGAGTGGTTAGGATAACATTGTCCTCTGAACTCCCGAGTTTTTGGACTATTGATTGTATCTAGCCAAGGGTCTGATGCTTGTCTCCATACTAAAATTAACCCCAACAAATCAAATCATCTTTTGCCTCAGCGCATTCTCTTCAAACCTTTCAACAAGGACGTGTTACTTTCGTTCTACCGTGAACGACGCTTAAGACTCCATGTTTGAGCAAGTAATGTTTAACGGCTAGAGTGTGATCAAAGCGTATCACTTTACTGCAAATAAGCAAATAATTCTCGCTCCCATGATAGAGTATCCAAGCAAGTGAACAGTAGCACACGAACGTCAACAATGTTCAGTAAAAACAACCAAACACATACTTTGTTTGTGAGCGGAACTACGAAGCTCTAACTTCCACATTGCACGTATGAGGATACGTAGGCACAAGAGCCAAAACCATTGGCGAGCACATTAATTTAAAACTTGTTCTTCCCCATCTTATTCTTATTCATCTCATTTCCCGATAGCAAGCAACATAAAGATAAACAACACCCATACACATTGATACAAGCAAGTGGTTCCCATCGAGTACGATGGATGTGAGGGACGCTAATACCTTCCCCTTGCATAACCGACTTCCGAATCCGCTCTTGGTTGCAAGACCATTCTCATTTGGGGTTTTATCGTTGTTTTCCATTTCCTTTGGAATAAATAAAATCCGGTGGCGACTCTGTATTTTTTGCGGCGCGGCAGTGTTACACCATTCTTCACAAGATCCCAAAGATCTTGATAACAAAAAATAACATTCATCTACTTACACAAATTTTCATAGTTCTTACCATCCAAAATTGAAAGATTCGCCGGAAAATGTCCATTAGGATGATTCATCGTGATTCAATGCATCCCAAAGATCACACAATCAATGCTCTAGATACCATATATTAGGAAAACTCCAATATTGATGAACAAGATCCAATCTTTATGATTGCATAAGCCTCTTGTTCTTCACCCGTTACTCAGGTGAAACAACCACACCTTGGTTGCAAGATGATTCTACATTACACACAGAATGAGAGAAGAAAATAAAGTAATTGAAAGTGAGGAAAAATGAAATTCTGGAGTAAGAAGAAGAAGAATGTATGTTGTGCAAAACACACTCTAAGTTTTTGATATAATGTGTCTTAATTACAACTGTGATTTCAGAATCTACATAATACTGGCTTGTTGCTCACACTTAGTTGTTGCAAATGAAATAGAGTTACGCTTTATTTGTAGATGAGGTTGCTTGCACTCCAAATAATCTCAATAACTAACTCAACTAAAATTAAGTTAAGTTAACTATTTCAACACTATCGACTCCTTCGACAATTGTATGCTTCGACTGCATGCTTCGACGGGCTATACTTTACTTTCTTTCAAATATAGCAAATACAGATTATGTTCGACACAACCTAATTCTGACGTTCGTCGAATACAGAGACACAATTTCGACTTCGACACAAAGAATTACATATATAACAAGAATGAGCTCAAGAACCATAGAAGAATAATTATCAACTTCATCAAAAAAATTCATTTGAAGAAGAAGAAAAGTCAACTCCAATGATTTTATTTGAAAGAACAATCTGGATGGATGAATAATCATGATTCGTTGTCTGATAACAAAGAAACTATAAAAAATATTTACTTTAATCAATAAAAAACATGAAGAAGTTCCGTCTAATAAAATCTATAAAAAAACAGAGGAATAAGTCTCAAGAGAAACAAAATCTTTCGAAGTTTTTATTTTATTTGTTATAAGTGTTTTTTCGTGGTGAAGGATATATGAGACTAGATGACTTATGTTGTGTGAACTTGTTGACTTGAGATTCCTTATACATAGTCTTAATTTAATAAATCTTTTACCTTTCTAAAAAAAAGTCTAAAATTGAGCGACTTGTCGAGAGTAAGAGACAAATTTCATGAATCCAACCATTGTTTACTTTGTCGTACCATGCTTCATAAGTTATATTGACTTTCACGTCCCTTCCTTCTTTATTCATTACATTTTCTCCTAATGATGTACGGTAACTTCTTCCTTCTTTCCTTCCTATTTCCCTCGATAACACTATCCCTTCTTTGCCTCTCTTGTGTTATTTTCAACTTCCTTCTTTACATGTTTCTGGGAAGAAGGAACGGAACAACATTCATTCTGATGAATCTCTAGAGTTACTTGGTTCCCAAGGTAAGACTTTCTGTCACCGCATACTTATACATAGATGTGCAAAAAAACCGGTTATTCATAACTAAATTGGTATTTAAATTGTTCCACTTTTAAAAAACCAAATCAAATGCTAAAATAAAAATTTGGACATCAATTTTATTATCCAAATATAAACCGTTATCCATTATAAAAATTTGGTTTTGTTATTAGGTATCCAAATTTTACTATACGATAAATTTTTATATTTGTCTATTTTCATGTTTTATCAGATTATAAATTAATTTTATATTTTAAATCTTATAAAAAAATATTTTAAAAATAAAACTCAGAATTTTTTTTCTTTTCACGAAATATTTTATATTTGAATTTTTTTTTTCGAAAAAATTATATTTGATATTTTTTTCAAATAAAATTATTATTTTCTTCTAAATAAATTTTTTTTTATCAAAAATATTTTGTATTTTTTAAAATAATTTTTTAATTTCCAAAAAGGTTATTTTTTCAAATTTTCAGAATAAAAAAACTTTTATTTTTAGAAAAAATAATAATTTTTTATAATTTCAGAATAGAAATTATTTTTTATTTTCAATTTTTTTTAATTTTTTATTTCCATTTTTTTTACATAGAATTTTTTTCAGTTATTTTTATTTTTTGGAATAATTTATTTTTTAAGATAATTTTTTCATTTTCAAAATATAATTTGATTATTTACAATTTCTTTTATATATATATTTTTTATTTTCTGAATATTTGTTTTTTTTTTTAAATTCTTTTATGTTTTTTAAATTTTAAAAGAAAAAATATTTTAAAACCTTATAAAATTTATTGATGTTTTTAAATTTAAAAATTAATATTAATTTTAAAAAATAAAATTTAAATTAAATTAAATAATTTTGATTAAAATCAAAACTTATTTAAAATTGGTTTTAAACCATTCGAAACAAATTTAAAATCGGTTTAAAATTTTAAAATGGTTTTTTAAGAATTGATTTTATTTATAAACAATAATCATAAAAATAGATTGGATAGATTGGTTTATGCGTACCCCTACTTATACATTGTAATATACATAGAAAAACTTAAATTCTAATAAGGCTTTTCCTCAACTCTGCAGAAGACGAGCAATGACCCGATGAGATTGGGGAAATGGGGCGGGATCTCTGTATCTGATGTTTCACTGCCACGTCTGGCACATTTCCAAAGCAGAGTGAATTGAAGTGGCAAATCTTCCCTTATCAGAAACTAAGAAAAGCAACAAATTATTTTGATCAAACTCTCATTCTTGATAAGAAAGGCTCTGCCACAGTATATTATGGTAACAAGTCTTTGACATGAAAAGAATATGAACAAATTATATATTCCGTAGAAAAAAAGAAGTTATTATTGTTATTTTATTCTTATAATCTACTTTGATTAGGGAAACTTAAGAATGGTCTTGAGATTACAGTCCAAAGGTTTAAGGAAGACAAAGACAACATATTGAAACAGTTCATCGATGAAACTGTTATCCTAAATAAGGTGTGAAAAAAATCGGTTTACAAAAGCCATTTAATAAAAACAGTAAACCAATTTTAAATAATCCAAATTATTTTTTACAAAACTGAACCATTATCATTTTTCATGTTAAATCAGTATATATATCTAGTTTTTAACGTATAATGTATCACTACCATACTATCATACATATTTATAAATTTATTTTATTAAAATTTAAAATTAACTTCAGAAATTTATAAACAAAAAAGATAAAAAGATAAAAAATTATACATATTTTACTATTTATTTATTTATATTTTAAGTTACTTAGTAAATTTTCTAAATTTATTAGTTTTTTACAAAATAATTTCTTTTTAAACATATATAAGACTAATACTTTTTCTTAAGAAATTATTTCTTCACCAATTTATTTTAAAAAAAAACTATTACTCCAATCATCTTTGTAATACTCATAGATATGAATTTGATTTAAGATATTAATTAAAAAAAATATAGGAGAGTATATTCATTAGATTAAAATTTCTTAATGATGCATGTATGTGAGGTATTTGACCTGGAAAAAAAATATAATATAATTGACGGTACGGTGCTGACATAAAATTGAAATTCATTGATAAAAATGTTAAACTTTGAATATTCAAGTAAACAATTGATATTAAAAAGTAATATAGCAAATAATTTCTAAAAGAAGAAATATTATTGATATTGGAAAGAAAATCATTATTTATTGTTAATTTTTTTTTACATTATAATATTTTTTTATTGATTTGAGATATATTTTAGTTTTATTAAAAATAATTGTCTTATTCACTTAAATTATTCAATTTATATTGAATGACACCACAATAACACTAAAAACAATTATTTCCTCTAAAAATAAAAAATAAATCAATTTTATGAAAAATTCTATGAAAAACGGTTTATAATTAAAAATGATTTTAAACCAGTTTTGAACTGATTTTAAACCACTTTCAATTATTAAATTGATTTTTACTTATAAACCAAAACCATAAGATAAGATTGGTTGAGAGAGTTGGTGAAGCATGCACACCCTAATCCTAAATTACATGCCCCACCAAAACCTTGTTACAATTTATGTACATGAATGAATACCTGCCCAATGGAACTCTTGCTACTCATATTAAAGGCCAACCATCCGATAGCAGAACAACATTAACTTGGCCTAACCGATTGGATATTGCAATTCATATAGCAAGTGCATTGGACTATCTTCACTACAATGGCACTGTCCACCATAATGTAAAGTCTAACAATATTTTCCTTGATAAAAACTTTTGTGCTAAAGGCGATAACTTTCACTTGTCAAAGAAACTTTGCTGTTGAAGCAACCGATGTGACGAGAGACTTGATAGGAACAAGTGGTTATATAGACCCAGAGCTTGTGTCAAAAGGCTTACTTAGTGTTAAAAATGATGTTTATAGCTTTGGGGTGGTGTCATGTGAGCTTGTGTCATCTATGCTTGCAGAATATTACATTCATAATGAAGAAAGTCTAGCTACACTTTTAATTAGGGGTGACAATTGGATCAATTTAGAGAAAATCCATCCAATCCATCCATCAAAAAATCCATCCATCAAAAAATCCATTCAATCCATCCACTACATAAAAAATTAAGTTAATGGATTGATCCAATCCATCCATTTATAAGCATGGATTGATCCAATCCATCCAACACATTTTAATGATCCAATTGATTTTTTTATCTAATTTTAAAAAAATAATTTTTTTCAAATATTAATTTATTTATTTTTGAAAAATAAAAAATTATTTTTTTTTCGAAAAAAAATCTTTTTTTTTTAAAAATAAAAATAAATTTATTTTTTTCGAAAAAAAATATTTTTTTTTGAAAATACAAAAAATCTTTTTTTTTCAAAAATTTAAAAATAATTTTGAAAAATACCAATTTTTGATTTTATTTTCAAAAAATTTATTTTTTTATTTGAATATAAAAAAAATATTTTTTTCGAAAAAAAAAACTATTTTTAAATTATTTTTTTCGAAAATACAAAAATATTTTTTTTTTTGAAAAAAAATAATTTTTCTCGAAAAAAGCTGATATTGTTTTATTAAAAAAAATAAATTTTTCAAAAAAGTAAGTGATTTTTTTCAAAAAAAAAAATTTTAAAGGAAAAAGAAATGGATGGATGGATATCCATCCACTAAAAATATGATAATGGATGGATTGGATGGATTTTTATTCTTAATGGATGGATTGGATTGGATATTTTTAAAAAACTTTTAGTGGATTGTTAATGGATAATGGATTGTGTTGATCCATCCATTAACGATCCAATCCATATCCATCCAATCCATCCATTTTGCCACCCCTACTTTTAATGACAAAATTTGAAAACCAAGCTTTGGTGGAGCTTTTGGATCCAAATCTTGGCTTTCAGTCAGACGTTAAGATCGACAAGATGATGACTGCTACGGCTGAGCTTGCGTTTTGGTGTTTGCAATGTCCACAAGAATTAAGGCCTAACATGGAACAAGTTCTAGAGGCTCTCAATTGCATAAAACAAGGGCGTCATGAGTTAAACCCAATAAAAGGTACACGACATTATTAATTAAGACTAAAAGACGGTAGAGAAGTTGCAATAAAACGTTTCCATGAAGAGACAGACATAACCATTAAGCAATTCATGAAAGAAATTGAGATCTTAAAGCACTTGTATCATCAAAATATGGTTCTACTCTATGGCTGTAGTTCTTGTCATAGCGACTAGCACATGCTAGTGTATGAGTACATCTCTAATGGAACTCTTTCACAGCATTTCCATGGATTTTCACGTAGTAGTACATTATCGTGGCCTAGTAGATTGAATATTGCCATTGAAACTGCAAAGGCATTGGTATATCTTCATGACTCAGGTATCATCCATCGCGACGTAAAAGGAAGTAATATTCTGTTGGATGAAAATTTTACTGTTAAACTTGCAGATTTTGGACTGTCGCGATTTCTTCCGGACCATGTTACTCATGTTTCAACTCTTCCGGTAGGAACTCGTGCTTACATTGATCCAGATTACTATGAAACTAGAAAGGTGAGTGACAAAAGTGATGTGTATAGCTTTGGGATGATCTTATTTGAGCTTATATCATCCAAACCCGCAAGTTTAATGCAAGGTACGGAGCATGTCACTCTTGCCCAATTTGCAATGTCTATAATCGTAAGCAAGGATTTAAAGGGGCTAGTGGATCAAACTCTTGCAAGTTCTTTTAATGTAGATGTAGTGGAAATGACAACAACAGTGACAGAGTTAGCATTTCAGTGTGTCCAGTGTCCCAAGGAACTCAGGCCAGCCATGAAACAGGTGTTACAGGCTTTACAAGGCATAAGCAAGGGGACATGGGGATTCAACCAAACAACATAGGAGTAGATTTTGGTGATTCTCCTGACATAGACAAAATATTCCTAAATTTATAACATGATTTACCTTAAATTCTAATAGTTGTTGTCTCCTACCGTTATTAAAACGGTTATCCAGCTTTTCACCTGGGGATTTGAATCTAAACATTATGCTATAAACTCAGATATGCTGCTGTAATTTCTTGCTAGTTATTGAGTTGTTTTGGAAAAGCAGATGTTGGAGCTGTTATCATATATAATCCAAGATATTAGTTAGTTAGTTACTTTGTAAGTTATTTGAAGTGCAAGTAACTTCCTTGTATATAAACACATTATTGTAATTCAATTTCAATAACTTTTCAATATACAACTACTTCTCAATCTCTCTCTCATTCCTTCCCCATCCAAAGTGCTTATGCACTAACAAATTGGTATCAGAGTCTGGTTTGTATTCTTGATCGTGAATTCAAGAATTGCACGTCGATGACCGTGTTTCCGGGGATCATGAGTTGTGTTTGTTGCAAAGATGAATCGTCGCAATGGTATTCCCAATTCTCTTCCAATTCTTGATGGCAGAAATTGAATCTGATGAAGAAAATAGATGCAATCATTGTTTGATTTTCAAAATACCCTAGAAGTGGTTACTGATGACATTCTTGAGCCTGCTAACAACGCAGATGCTCAGAGAACCATTCACAAGGATGTGAAGAAGAAAGATCGCAAGATTGCGTTATGTATTCAATCAGCAGTAAATACGGCGAATTTTGATCGGATTTTTCATGCTGAATCGGCGAATGAGGCATGAGATATTCTTGTAAAGTATTATGAAGGTGGTGAGAAGATTTAAATTATCAAATTATAGACACTCTGAAGGCACAATGAGTTACTGCAGATGGGAGAAGATGAAAAGATTGCAGGCTACGTCTCGATGATGCAGAATCTTGTTCATCTCATAAAAGGTTATGGTGAAGTCCTAGCTGATAAGATGATAGTTGAGAAGGTAATGCATACATTGACCTCTCACGTTGATCACAATATCATAGCTATTCAAGAATCCAACAATCTTGAAACCTTGAAATTGGAAGATTTGGTTTGTTCATTGGAGGCACACGAGTTAAGGATTGTCGAGAGGAAAGGGGTTCAAGATTAAATACAAGCACTGCATGCCCTGACATGGAAAAAGAATGGTAGTTTCAACAAGTTCATGGAAAAAGGAGACAAGACTCAGAGCAAGAAGTCTTGGGTGAATCCTCAAAAGCATAAGGTTGATGATAGGGCTTCTGAATCCTCGAAAAGAGGAGAAGGAACCTCATATCAGAAAGATAAATAGGAGAAGAAAAGTGTGTAATGCTATAACTATGAAAAGTGGGGTCACTTGGCCAATTATTATCGGTACAAGAAGGACAAAGGAGCGATAAAAGGAAATGATGACGAAGGAGAAAACCTTGCACGTCAAGATTCAAATGATTCTCATGGTATGGTGCTTATGGTTGTAGTTGAAGATGAGCATGTCGACTTCAAGACCTAGTTCCTCGACACAGGCTGCTCAAATCACATGACTAGTCGAAGAGTGTGGTTATCAAATTTCAACTATTCAAAAAAGAGAAAGGTTAGGCTTGCAGATAATAGCTTGTTGCAAGCAGAAGGTACTAGCAACATAGTTATTCAAAGGAATAATGGAGTAAAAATTATGATAAAAGATGTACTCTATGTACCTGGCATAAAGTGCAATCTGCTAAGTGTTAGACAAATGGTCAAAAAAGGTTGCTCAGTGCTAAGTGTTAGACACACTGAATAATTTGGTCTTAAAATCTCCTTTGTCGAAGAAGAGGACACTTAAGACCATGATCAATTTTACTAAGATACAATGCCTAAAACCAGTTGTCGACCATAAGCACAGTTGGTTGTGGCATTTGAGATTTGACCATTTGAATTTTAGGTCACTCAATCAACTGATTACTCAAGATATGGTAACTGATATACCAAGTCTTGTGATGCCCGACAAACACTGTGAATTTCAATCTTTAAGAGATTCAAAATGCTTGTCGAAAACCAGAGTGAAAAGAAGATCAAGGTTCTGCAAATAGATGAAAATGACGAATACACATCCAAGATATTTGAAGATTTTGTGAAGAACATAAGATTGATCATGAGGTAACTGCTCGTTATACGCCTCAACATAATGGAATAGCAGAAAGAAGAAACCGAACAATATTAGATATGGTAAGATGTATGCTGAAACAAAAGAACTTGCCAAAATCCTTATGAGGTGAAGTAGTTAATACTGTTATTTATATTCGACAATGATGTCCTATCAAGAAACTGAAGAACAAGGTTCCTGAAGAAGTGTGGAGTGGAAAACGACCATCAGTGAGTCATTTGAAGGTGTTTGGCTCTATTCTCTACAAGCATGTTCCTTATGTTATGAGAAGGAAGTTTGGTGATAGGAGTGAACCTATGATTCTGGTAGGATATCATAAGACTAGAGCATATAGGCTATTCAATCCAATGAATGATAAGATCGTGTTGAGTTGAGACATTATGACTAATGAGAACTCTGCCTGAGATTGGAATTCAGGCGATGCAACTAACAAGCCATTAATGAGTTATGCCATTGATGAACAAAGTAGTAAGAACGAAGAAATTCCATTTATTGACATTCCAATCACAGTGGAAGTAGAAGCAGACAATAAAGAGGGTGTGGCTAACACAAGCCAAAGACCTTAAAGAATCAAAGTTCTCCCAGCAAGGCTGCAAGACTATGAAGTAGTTGGTGATGATTAAGCCACACCAGATGGAGATTTGGTTCATTTCTCTTTTCTTGCAGAAGCTGAACCAATCAATTATAGTGAGGTCTTAATGGATAAACAATGGAAGGCGGTTGTGGTCGAAGAGTTACAAACGATCAAAAGAAACAATACATGGGATCTAATTGAATTTCTAACACACACAAAAGCTATCAAAGAAAAATGGGTGTTAAAACTGAAGCACAATCATGATGGGTTGATCACAATACATAAGGAAAGATTAGTAGCTCGAGTATTTCTTCAGAGCAGAGGACTCGACTACTCTGAAGTGTATGCATTGGTAGCAAGGTTGGAGACTGTCATATTGGTGGTTGCCTTGGCATGCAAGCAAGTATGGTTGACATTTCACTTAGATGTGAAATCAACATTTTTGAATGGTCCCTAAGATGAAGTCGTGTATGTCACACAACCTCCCGAGTTTGTGATACAAGAGGAAGCAAGGAAAGTGTGCAACTTTCACAAAGCTCTATATGGTCTCAAACATGCACCTATGGCATGGAACAAGAATATCGACTCATACTTAGTCGAATTGGGTTTCATAAAATGTAGGACTGGGTATGGTGTCTATGTACAGGTCATGGCACAAGATATTGAAGGTAGCAAGAAACACAAGAAATGGGGGGTTGAATTAGGTTTCTAAAATGAAAGCTTTTTAAAACTAACACAATCAAACAATAACATTGAATCTAGCTTAAATATACCCATCGAAAGCACCGCACACTCGAAGGTAAAATAGAGTCGTCATCGAAATTTATTAATCCTAAAAGATATGGAAGGGAAAATATCAATAAAACCCAAGGGAAAAAGAGAACAGAGAAACGGGTATGGGAGTAGGTTATGCAAGGGGGAGGTATTATCACCCCCTCACATCCATGGTACTCCATGGGAATCATCTTGAATGTTCTGGCTTGGATGGGTGTTATAATCTTCATGTACCTACAAAAAAAATAAAGGGGATTAAGAAAAGGGAGTGCTCGAGGAGGATTGTGGCCTCATGCCTACACATTCTCATGGTGCAATGAAAAAGTCATAGCCCCGTAGTTCGTGGAATCGGGGAGGACAAATAAAAGAAAAGAAGGTGCTTGCCAATGATTCGTATTCTCATGCCTACGTATCCTCATAGTGTAATAGGGAAGTCAGAGCTCCGTAGTTCGGAGAACACTGAGAAAAAGGTATGATTGAGGTGTGGTGTTTAAACCAAAGGGAAAAGATGGTGTCAAAACAAAGAAAAAGTGAGGGTTAACCATAAAGGTGTGTCCCAAAGGAAAATGGATTGCAATGGTGTTTAAACCAAAATAAAGGGGACTTGTCAAAGTCGAAGACTCACATAACAAGGGTCTTACCAAGGCACTGGGACTAATACGGTAATGAGAAAAGCAGAAAACTTATCAAAGCCTGAGACTCACATGACAAGGGTTTTACTAAAGCACAGGGACTAATATGGTAAGAAAGAGGGAATAACCATAAAGGCATACACCCTAAAAGAAGTTATTACAATGGTGTCAAAACCAAGAATATAAAGAAGCTACAAGGGCAAGTTACAGACTTGACAGTGAATTGACATGGGATTGCACTAAAGTCTATGAATAAAAGCGAATACTCTGAGCAGCTAGGGTCTAAACCCTGTGCACATAGGTACTCTAGACAAGGATAGGTAAGATCCGTCTCATCATTTTATATTACTTAAGGCTCATGTCATGCAAGCCTAGTCATTAACTAACAAGTTGTTGAAGCAGGTTCCCAATGATATTGTGTAAGGATGAGTCAAATGATTGACTTCCGAGGAGAGATGTGTTCCACTAAGGGTCTTAAACTTGTGGGGAGGTTGAATGCTTCAAGTTGACAAAGGCAGGTCTCATCAAGTGACCAAGGGACTTATGGTCAATTGACAAAGACAAGGGGGACAAATAACAAATGAAGGGATTTAGTAGATCCAATGTGAATGAGATAAAGCCAAATCAAGGGAAAGGATTGATGAACAAACAAAGACGCATGATCAAACAAAACTATCCTAGGGTCTCATTATTTGGTAGCCTAAGATAAAGTCATGTGAGTGCAAAGTGTATTGTTATATGTCTAATTGTAAGGTAGCGCAAGAGAAAGCCATATGTATGTAAGCGTGTACTAAACCTAAGCAGATGCATGCAAGAGGTATAAAGAAGATGAAATAACACACAAGCTCAAAAGCTCAATAGGAAAAAGGGCAAGTCATAGTGTCCACAAGGTCTTAGGGTCAATGTCACTCCAAGTCAAGCAAATGGGCCTACATCTTAAGTCCAAGTCCAACAGGTCTTCAATACTCCAGATCAAGCATGGGATTAGGATTAGGTCCAAGTTACTTTATCATGTTTTAATTCATTAAGTTCTAACAAGTTAAAGTAAAACTAGATAACAACAACATATGAATATATGATGGATAGAGTAGGGAATGATATAATGATCAATGGGACATAAAATAAAAGCGAATTAAGTAAATGACATAAAATTAAATGACTTTAATTAAAGGCAATAATGTAAAGAGCAATGATTAATGTTAGAAGTTAATGATTAATCAATGATGTCGGGACACTGACAATTATGTATCAGACATATTAGAGAATTAACACCAAGTTAATCTCATAAAACATGCAATACAATTATTAAAACAAGAGAGAGAAATATTAACGTAGAAAAATGAAAGAGGGAACCAAGTCAAACACAAGGGATCCTTCTATCTTCAAATCAAAGGACTCAAAATATGGCGCATCAAGGGTTAACTTATCATTGATGCAAAGTATTAAGGATGATTAACAATTATCCATCAACAGTTTTGGATCAAAGAAGGTTGATAAACCTCAACTACATCTATCAATGATTTGAGATGAGGAAGAAGACATCAACCAAGTAATCAAGCTCAATTCAAAATATTAAAAAGATCATCAAAAGAAACTAAAATTCAATTAATAATGATTTAATATTGATTAAATAAAGAAAATAAAATGGAAATTGTCAAAGAGGGGTTAAAGTATCAAACAAAAGTCCAATAAAAATGTGAGAGATCAACAAAAATATGAGAAGTTTGACCTCAAAAGTTGGAGTTCAAATATTTAAAAATGATTAAAATAAAAATTCAAGAAGAAAGTTAAATGAAAAATAAAAGAAAATATGCATTTAATGCAAAAATAATTTTTAGAAATTGCAAAAAATGTCATGAGGTAGAAAATATTTTTATGGAATTATGGAAAAAATTTGGATAAAAAAATAATAAGGGAACTATTTTTAATTATTTTTGGAAGAAAAAGGAATTAAATGAAATAAAAAGAAAAAAAAATTTGAATGCAACGACTAGCAAGGTGGCGCGTCCTGATTGGATGAAACATTTGAATTTGGCTCCAACACGCGCGAAACACTTCATCTTCAACCTCATAACTTGTGATTTTGCAACATCATGAACTCGTGTTTTTAGCATGAATCAACCATGGATTCAGTTGTGAAACACTTCATCGTTCATGCCTCCCTGCATCAAAGCAATTGATTTGCTATGAGCAGGGAGAATTTTCTCAAAAACTCAAAGAACCCTAGTTCTTAAAAGTAAAACTAAATGGTAATAAATGACCATTAGGTTAGGGCTTTTGATCAGTGGAACAAGGCGAAAAGTGTGGTAACTTGTTTGCTCAAGGTTATAACTTGTAGTTACTTGTTCGAATGAAGCTTCAGAAGTCAACAATGGTGGATTCGGGAGCTAGGTTGCAGAAGGATTCAAACCAAATCAAAGCTTCAAACACCTTCAGATGATGCCAATGAAGGATTATGGGCAAAGAAATTGAAGGAAAAGAGCTTAAAATGCAAAAGAGCTTGACTAGTTTTTAGTGGTATCGGGATTCAATGGTGGTAAGGTTTCTTTGGCTTTCAAATCTTGGAAATGAATTAAATAGCTTCCACTATTTATAGGTAATGAAATGGGATCACAATATATGTGTGGAATTGGCTTGAATTCGTGTGAATTGAGTGGGAAATTTCCAGATCCTAAACGTGTGAATGTTTGGTGCAAAACTCATGAATTTTGATGTTTACAAGTCGTTTCAAGTGATACTCATATGTGTTTGGTCATGTGTAATTTATTTGCACGCGTGAGAAGTGGTCCCAAGTTGATTCGTGCAAGTTTCAACATTATAGGTCACAAACCAAAACAGAGTTAGGTAACCATGTTCAAGCTTAGGCCAAATCCAATCCACTCGTGCATTTTGTGATTTTCTTTGAGCCAAATGATCATCTCATGGAGTAGAAAAAGATGAAAAAATAATAAATCCAAAGGGAGCTTTGAGGTGAAAGTTATGGTCTTGTGAAGTTGATATCGTGAACTGATTTTGTAGGCTAGGCAATTGGTCAAACACTTTGCAGCATGTTTGGTCATTTTGAGGTCCAATGTTCATGATGCCATAACTTTTTACTAACTCGTGAATTTTAAGACAAACTTGGGCCAAATTATCTTTGACATAAGCTTAACACAATGCAAAAGGAATGAGGTTAAAATAATAAGTGATCTGAAAATGGCAAGGGTGGAAAGTATGGGTCATGGCAAGGTTTTGGCCCAATTTGGCAACTTGGCCATTGGCACAAATGAGGTCTTAAATGGATGAATTGATGTTTTACCCTTAAATAAAAGTTGTAGAGGATACCAAAAGGCAATTTTGTCTCAAATAAGCTTGGTATTAGGATAAACATTGAAGGAGTTATGGAGTTTGGACCAAAGGCAAGGCATTAGGTCAAACCATTTGAACCCTTTTTGCCAATTTGAAGTTCCCTTGAATTCTAAACCATAATAAAGATGGAATGAGCATCCCTTGATGAAATATTTATTATGGATTGAGTGATGTGTGATTTGGATTAGAGATTGAGGGTTATGGTATGAGATCAACACATGAAACACTTTTGACACAACTTGAACCAAACTTGCACTTCCCTTGATCAAAGACCTTGACTTTGGCTTGCTCTGAAGCATAATCACATACTTGAATAATAAGAGCAAACAAATACCAACTTTTCATGAAGTTAGGGTTAGTTTGTCAAGTAAAACCCTAGTGTTAATATATAATACACAATGTGTCCAAGCTTGTGATTCATGATCAAATGCAATGGTCATGCATGATATGGCATGATGTATACACATGAGGTATGTAAAAAGAAGAAAGGGGAGGATAAATTTTGGGGTATGACAAACACGAACAAGAAAAATAACACAGTTATTTTTATCCTTGTTCGTTGTTAACAAAGATACGTCCAGTCCACCCGCCAAAGTGATTTTTCCTTCTCAATAAGGACTTAATCCACTATAACCGAAATTTGTTATAGGAACCACAAAGATAAACCACCTTTGTCTTCTTGAGTATACCTGACTAAAACTTAGTCACTCAGGGAATAAACTCAAACAAATGAGATTTACAAGACTATGTTTATAGGATTGCTTCTAAGAAAGTAGATTAACACAAGTTTAGTATAATGAAATATTCACAGAATAACGAACAAATGCTCCATGTGTGTTTACAAATACTATACACAAAAAATATAAAGTTCAACAAAGAGCATTGTGTATGAGTGTAGTATAGCGCAGTGAATTAGCAACTTTTCCAATCTTCTAAGTCTGCTTTATACAAGCAGTTAAAAGATTCGTTGGAGGGTAGAATTGGAATGGCGGAAATATAGTTGTTTCTTTGTATAACAGTTTGCATATAGGAGACAAAATGGTACAATAGTATTGTCCTTAGCCCACAAAATCAGCGTAGTGGAGGGAAGGGTGATCTTGTATTGTGTATTACTTTCCAGACGCAAAACCTTTTGATCTTATCTTCTAATCTTCAGAGGCTTCTGAATAAATGATGTTGAAAGATGATTAGAAGGATCAAGAGACTAGTTCAGAGAATCTTTAGAACCTCGATCTTTAGAGTCTTGACATAGTTCCTCAAAACCTGGTCTTTAGAGTCTTCAAATCTTGTTCTTTAGAGTCTTTAGAACTTAAGAGTGCATAATCTTGAAGGCTTGACAAACCTTCAGAGGCTTTTCAATCAGAGTCACAGTCAGAAGCTTTAGCACAAACGTTCATTAGAACTGTTGTCTAAGAGCATTCTAGAACTTGACAACATATTGTAAAGAACTTTGAATCTCTTCAGAGTCAGAATATGTTGAGTCCATAATCTGATGACGTCACACCTCAATTATTTAAAGTCAAAACCTGTTAGCAAAAGCTACACACTAGAAAAAAAACCATTAGGATACAAAATTGTTCTCTTAGAAACAATAAATTGTTATCATCAAAACTAAACGCCAGATGCAGAACCAAATCTTGTTCTTACAATCTCCCCCTTTTTGATGATGACAAAACCATGTATTTTAATGAACAAGTTTTACTTGTTTAATCATATAAAAATATTTGAGTGAGGTTTGTAAGCTCCCCCTGAATTTTATATTGTTAAGGATTATTTTTCAACTTAGAATATCCGAGTTAGGTTTGCAAGCTCCCCATGAATTTCA